>NC_090438.1:686243488-686847655 GCF_031143425.1 Pleurodeles waltl
GGCTAGTGTGTTGTGGCAGAAGTTCTGGCGACCGTCCCTCTTGGGAGCTGGTTTGCTGCTCTGCCCTGCCAGCACAGGCCACATAGGCCTCTGGGATGCTGCATCTTCTTCCTCTTTTCGACTTGGCTGGGACAAGCAAAACACTTTACAGGTGATCCCTAGGGCAGGCTTTGCCTTTGTGGGCTCCTTTCTCCTGCTTTGGAACGTGCAGGGCCAAGCGGCAGCAAGTTGTCGATGCCACGGCCACTCTTATGCCAACATTTTAGGCGGTGGCCTTGCGGTGCTCCACAGTGGCTCTTTCCAATTCACTCCATCGTGGTGCCACAACGCCCAAAATTCAAACCCAGGGCTCACCCCTATAGTATTTTTGAGGTAGAGATCAAGCAGTGGCGATCAGGATGAGCCGGGATGGTGGAGTTCAGCCGGGAGTGCTGCAACTCGCATCCTACTTCATTGGTGCCAAGCCACGCCCCCCCCCCTTAATTATAATAATTATCCCTTATCATCTCCACTACTAGGGTGTGGAAGAAAGTGGCCTCTTCACTGATACTTCTTACAGTATAACTGCAGTGCATAGTTTGTGAGTAGAGAGTGAGTTCTTCACTAACACCCAGGCCTACAAGCGTGTAAAGTAGGTTGTGAGGAGAACCAGTCTCTTCAGTAACACCTTGCATCACAATTTTGAGTAGCCCACTACTTTTGTTTACGATCCTGTGAGAGTATTGCAAGAATGTAAATTTTTTTAAGAAGAAGAATTTACACTTTCCTTTATTACAGTACTTATGCCTTGTTGCCCCCTTTAGTAAGATGCAGGCAGAAAGAAGACTTTCATCTGATACCTTTACACAGTACAACAACAGTGCACAGTACGGTATAAGGAGACACTGGGATCTCACTGACACCCCTCCAAAGACTAAAAACGGTGTACAGTAGACTACAAGGAGAGACTGGAACTGGTAACTGCTGTGTAGAATATGGTGTAAAGAGACACTGCCTGTCTTCTCACACCTTTTTCTAGGTTCACTAGTATGTACAGTAAGGTAGGGAAGGTACTCACCTTACATGTAGAACCCCACCGTTCCATTGCAAGTATAACAAGTACTGGCCTCTCCAGTGAGACGTCTCCCAAGGGAAATACCCTTATATACGCTGACAGGTATAAATAGTAGGCTATTGGAAGGAACTGCCCTGTTTGATGACAGATCTGTATTGCATTATAAGTCTGCGTACTAAAGTGAGGGGAGAGACTGGCCCCTCTTCTGTGACCTCATGTGCTAAGACGTCTGTCATGCATAACAACTGTAGAGACTATGGTATGGAAACACACTGCCCTGTTGCCTGAGACATCTCCCCAGAGTAACATATGTGCAAAGCAGACTGTAGGTAGAGATGTTCTCTCTGTGCATACCTCTCTTCATAGTGATGAATGTAAATAGTAGAGTATAAAATGTAGCATCCTCTCGTTGAAAACTGTATCTTGCACAAATGGTGCCCATACTTGATTGTAGAGACAGACTTACCTCTGTTTCAGACAACTCCCAAATGGCAACAGTCATACATAATACTTTGTGCACAGCAGGTGATATGAGTGTGTATTAGAGTATGAAGATGCACTGTTGTCTATGCCAATACCTCTCTCTTCTTTCAGAGGTCTGTATACTATGGCACACAAGGTCTGCTCTCTCTAGTGACACCTCACAGGTTCCAAAACAAATCACCATAGCTGCATAACAAAATACTTTGCTTCTACATTACTAAGAGGGTCATTCAGGCCCCGGTAGCAAAAACCGCCTACCGCCGTGATGACAGCCGCCAAAAGACCGTCACTGCGGCTACCAGCAGTTCGCCGGATTATGACCACAGGCGGATTTCCGCCAGAAGGATGGCGGAAATCTGGCTGTGGCCATGGCAGCGGATGGCGGTGAGGTGGCACTGCTGCCAGCAGCAGTGCCACACCAGTAGACCACCGCCAGTCGTATTATGAGAATAACATGGCCTGCCGGTGTTCTGTTGGCTGATGCTGCTGCTGCGGTCCCGTCTCCTGCCTTAGGACCCCCTGACTACAGGTAAGTCGGGTGCTCTGACAGGGTAGGGGGTTGGGGATGTTGTGTTTGTGTGGGGGTATGTGTGTGTATGTCAGTGCGTGAGTGTATGCGGGTGTGTGTTGTGTGTTGTGTGTGTGTGCATGTATGGATGTGTGAGTGCGTGAATGTTGAGTTGTGTGAATGCGTGTGTGCGTGTATGTATGTAAGTGTGTGTGGATGTGTGTGAATGGATGTATGCATGCGTGGATGAATGTTGGAATGGGTATGTGTATGTGTGTGTGCCTGTGTAATGGTAGGGGTGTGTATGAGGGTGGTCTGAAGAGGAAGGGAGGAAACCTGGGGAGGGGGTGCAAAAGTCCCCGATCCGTGACAGGGAAGGGATTCCCTGTCACTGATAGTGCCTACCGCCATGTAAGGATGCCACGAAAACCACAGCAGTAGGTGGGGTCATAATCCTGCAGGCGGGCAAGTGACAGTCGCTGGGTTGGAGAGTGAAGTCTCCAGCCCGGCGGTCGTTACCGCCGTGGCAGTAACTGTGGTACATTGGCGGTTTGGCTTTAGCCAAACTGCCAATGTCATAAAATGGAGAAAAGTACCGTCAGCCAGTACTTTCCTCCAAATTAACACCGACCACCGGGGTCATAATGACCCCCTAAGTGTCTCTAGAAAAAAAGATGTGCATACCACCATAGAGATACATATATATGCAGCAGCATATTTACACTCCCTGAAGATGGAACTGACAGTTTTGGTGACTATTGCAATACTATAATGAAATTGAAATTTATAAAAGTAGTAAACAAAGAAATGAAAAGGAACTTTATTTATTACAACAAAACAATTTAACAATACAGAACTACAACTATATCAACAAACTATATCAACAACTATTAAACAAACAAAACAAACAAATATATAACTTTTAACATTTTGGCACCCAGGAGGAGGCACCACTGTTTCCACCCTACTTTCTTTTCTATTTTGCCTGCTGGACGTTCATCCTTGTACCACTTCTTTGCCAGTCTTTTACCCACCTTAACCTGCCAAGGAGTCTTAATTTAATTTGGTATATATTAGCAGGCAAGAAAGTTTCAGCAAAGCATACTATCTATATCTTAAAGTTCACCAAGCCTTCATTTTGCAGAATTACCTTGCACTGCTGAACTGTACAACTGTTCAGTCACTGGCACATCCTTCCAACCTGAAAACACTGTGCTCCAAGACATAGTTAGTCCTCAACAGCACAGTAATTCTGCTTTTGTTAACAAGGCTCTTTTTTGCTGCTTATGTAAGTGGATAATTATTTCCTTAGAGATAAGTTAGTATTTGCCTGTCAGACCTCTCTCGCTGACAAGAGGTGTGCATAGTAGGGTGTGTGGATGAACTGACCTCTCCTATCAGACCTCTCTCTGAAATGCGTGGTAGTGTGTGGGGAGGGACTGCCCTCTATTGTCAGACGTCTTCCTCAGGTGTGGGTGTGTGATTTACGGTGTGTGAATGGACTGGCCTCTTCTATCAGACCACTCTCTCAGGTGATGGTTGTGTGCAACAGGGTGTTTGGATGGACTAGCATCTCCTTTCAGATGGGTGTGTGTTGTAGTGTTAAGGTGAGAGACTGCCATCTCCTGTCAGGTATCTAACTCACATAAGAGGTGTGCAAAGTAGGGTGAGTGGATGGACTGGCCTCTCCTTACAGAACTCTCTCTCAGATTATGGGTGTGCATAGTAGTGTGTGGAGAGTGACAGACCTTTCCTTTCACAACTCTATCTGAGATGACAGCTGTGTGTAGTAATATGTAGGGAGAGATTAGCCTCTCTTGTCAGACCTCTCTCTCAGATGACGGCTGGGCATAGTAGGGTGTGTTGAGTGACTGGCGTCTTCTTTCATACCTCTCTGTCAGATGACAGGTGTACATAGTAGTGTGTGGGGAGGGACAGCCCTCTTCTGTCAGACCTCTCTTTTAGATGATGGGTGTGCATAGTACAGTGTGTGGATAGACTGGCCTCTCCTATCAGACCTCGCTCTCGGATGACGGGTGTGCGTAATAGTGTGTGGAGAATGACAGGCCTGTCATTTCACACCTCTCTCTCAGATGATGGGTGTGAACAATTGGGTGTGTGGAGAGAGAGACTGACCTCTCCACTGAGACCTCTCTCTTGGATGAAGGAACCTTACGTCAACACACAACTCTTCCCAAGCCAATTGGCATAAATAGTAGACTGTAATAAACACCATCCCAGTAAGATGCCTTCCTACAGTAGCAAGTGTGCATACTACAGTGTGTTCAAAGATCACCTACACCTTTCAATGATCTCGCGAGATCGTAGCTTGTTAAAAATTAACATTCTACTAATCACAGTGCTTATCTTTATCGTTATTGTTCAAGAATTAGCATTGTAAAAAAAACCTTTGAAATTCACTATAAAACAAAGGTTACAAGAACTTTATAGTTAGGATCAGAATTTACCAGCACTAAAACATAGACATTCAGGTGTTAGAGTTATTTCAAGTAACTATAACTTGCGCCCTAAAGTAACTATAACTCACACCACAGAAACCTTTCCACCACATTTCTATCCATTACAATAATTTGGAACCTGGCAGTCACAGTTTCATCATTACTCCTACCTGACTAAAGTACTATCCCATCTGAAGACGTTAATAGAGAAGTTAGGCCCTACTGCTTGTGAATGTAATTGTAAGCAATTATACTCAGAGTAATGGCTGGTTTACAAATGAAGGTGAAACGAGGGGCCATATTAAGATTACGTTTTTAGCAGTGAACAGATAGAGGATGATTTTTTTCAGAAATCTCTGATTTAATGGGGGTGCTGCAGGTAGCACAGCTCAGAAATACAGAGATGTGATTTATTTTCTGTGTTTCTAGGCGGTCTTGTTTGCAGTTCATACATTACCTCATAGATTTACAGAGTTAATGCAAAGGGCACTGTCAGAAATAACCATTGGTCAAGCCAATCGATCTTTCCTTTACCATGCAAATACTGAGCTGTTGGCTTAACCAATGTTTGTCAGTAAAGTATTTCTGGACAAAGTTTTAAAAAATCAAAATACTGTAGGAAAAGCAAACACATCTTATAGTATCTCAAAACAGTACAGTGAATTCAGTGTTTTTGATACTTATAAATGGCACAGTTTATTTTCTTCAGATACTCTTTCCTCTGATTTTTCTATACAACTTGAAAAGAATTAAGGAAGTGTCAAATTGTGATGGAAAATGCTAGCCAAGTTCTAATTTACTTTCCACAGGATTCAGCCATTTGATCTTCTACAGTAGCCCATGTGCAGATGTATGGGCCTCCAAGAGAAGTGTCATGCTAAATAGAATTTCTATGGTAGATGCCAGCTGAGTGAGTTTTGTTGATGGCCTTTCCTCCAGGGTCAAAAAAGCCTTTGTGTGCTAGAGCTTGTACTTTCATTTGATATGTGGAATGCAGAAGATAAAAACACAACCCTTTTAGTCTCTTTTTGAGCCATACACAAGCACAAATATCCCAGTAGCTGTGCTATTACAGACAAGTTGGGAGATGTGGATAGCAACACAGTCCGGTGGCAGATTGTGCTGCCTGGTAGACTTGACCAAAAAGCAATGGCACTAGCCACTTCTGCATCTACGCAACACTAATAACTGGTGAATGACATTATACCCTATTTAATTTTCCACCAAAAACATTTTTCCAACAAAATGTTTGAGAAAAGTGTATTTTGGTATATGTTTTTCACTAAAAGTGAATTTAAAAATGTATCTTCCAAAAGACTTAACATGGCGAGGTGAATAGTTAACCGGTGCACTGAACTCTTTTTATAGTATACTTAGGTTGAGTGGGATAATTTTACCAAAATAATCCATTTCCGGAATATTATTACTGTCTGTTAGGAAAATGCACTGCTCTCCAGGGTGGATGGGAAAGTGTTCTTGAACAATAGCTCAGATGTTCTACTTGCTGGAGTAAATTATGCTAATTTTTTTAATCAAACTGATGAATGGCTGAGCCAGCGCTACTGTCAATTATCCGTGTGACCCGCAGGGTACAACCAAATACCTGCTCAACCCACCAAACTATCTCTGTGAAGCCGGTGTTCTAACCAGATGAATTTTTCATATAAACAGCTTGAAGATGTTAACTAATGTGCTTTTTTTTACAGAAAATAAACATTTAGTCACTTTACTGTGCTGCCCTATGCCAAAGTGAAAGGACAGGAATGCACTGTATTATGCAAAATGGTGCATGCATGTCCTTTCCCCATGCACTGGCGCTGTTCTGCTGTTTTAGTCTGGTGCAAGGGCACTTGTGTTGTCGGCAGGATTGTTTTTGTGCAGCAAGCGGCACCTTCCTGCACAGAAACAATACATATAGGTGTTTCCCTCTTTCTACGTGTGCTGCAGAATACAGCACACACAGAAAGAGGAAACAAGGAGAAATAATATTATTTCTCCTTGTTACGCCTGCCTTGGAGAGGCGGAACATTTGGGAGCATACCCAGGTCGACAGGCTCTCCTACATCTGGGGATGTGTCAAAGTCCATGGGTGTTGCATGGGAAAACCCACTGCAATGCTCATCGAACGCCTCCCTGGTGCAGACTAAGGCAAAGCAGTGACTTGGGCTGCCTTGCCTTACTCCATACTGATGAGGCCATGCAAAGGCACCCAAAGTGGCTTTGCATTGCCTCATAGACATGATTTTGTAGTCTGTGCCAACAGAGCGTCACAAAAAAGTGGCAGCAGCGCACCGGGCTCATAAATATGCTGCTTAGTTTCTTCTTTGTACCTCTCCGATCTTACCTGTAAACAATCCTTTTTAAAATCACAATAATGGTTCGTGTGAAGCTCCTATTTATTTTCCGTATGAATTACATTTCAATCAAAAATTCTCTCCTTCGTCAGAAATTGTAGCTTAGTTTATCCCTGTCCAACTGTGGCCACTGAATCACTTAGGTTAAACACCAATATTCCTCTCTGGTCCAAAATTCATGAGTCACAGAAAAGAAAGTGGAATCTCTTCCTGTAAAATGTCTCAATCGCCCAACATCAAAAACTCCTACAATGCTTTTATGATTACCAGCTTAATCATTTTTGCATTAAAACAGTTGATGGAGCACCACACAGAGGTACGCCTTCTTTAGTGGTTTTGCTCATTAACTCTCATCCACAAAGTATGTCCTTCCAAGAATGGAAATATAAGAAAGTGTACTACCCAAAGAAATGGCCTGGCGCAGCAGGGTAGAAATGTTACAAAACTGCGATTTAGTTTCCTCATAGTTCCAGGCAGTAAAACACACAACTCCCTTGTGAATCTTTTTATTCTACTTTTAATTCAAAAACGATTTCAAATTTTATTAGGAAAGCACGACATTTTTTTTATGGTGGCAAAGGAACGTCACATCTAGCCAGGGAGTAGCAAGTAAATTGAAATCGTTTCACGTTGAACCTTTGAAGGCGAGAGGCCGCTGTCTTTACCTGTTTTAAGATGGAGGAGTGTGTTGGTGCTGAGGAGGTGTTCTGCTCCAAAAAACGTTTTTTTTTTTTAAATATCCATATAGTGCAGTTTAAAGCAAAATGTCTTCCATGTGGTTTTCAGGGGAAGCACAAGACATAATACTATAGAAAATATTGTCAATGTGCTGTAGCTGACCTACACCGAGAATGATAGAGGATTTCCCTCCTCTTCATTTTCCAACCGCATGCTCAGATACTCAAATCCACAAACAACTTCGAAGTACCAGGAACAATTCACAGAGATATCAATCAGTCTCGGCAAATGCTCTTCAGGATCATGGAAAATGTTTATACCTGTATGGCTCCAAGAATGAGGTCATGATTACCCAGGCAACACTTCTCTGGCTTTTTTTGGCCATTTGAGCTGGAGGCTGCCAACACAATAGTACACATAATAAAAAGAACGGAATCCTTGGGTGCGCTCATGAGCTTTTATGTAGCCAACAGATTGCAATCAATTCTGAAAAAGCCACTTTTAGAAAGTTGGCATTTTCATGCCTTAGCCATTTGGTGACTGGATCCTGTCTCTGGTCACATGGTTGGGTGTAGTTAGCAGCTGGGATTTGTGTATTCATGCTAGTCAGCCCCAAACAATGTGAGCTTAGGTGTGACTGGATGGGGCATCACTTGCAGGATGGGAGGGAGGAGCTGGAGCAGGAGGAGTATAAGCCTCACTTACACCTGAATAGGCTGTATCATGTCCACAAAGGGCCTAACAACCGTGCATTGTCACTCCAGGCAGCTTGGAGCCAGGGCATGGGAGGCAGGGAGGTCCTTGCACTTCAAAGCCACTGACTAGAAGCTTCTACCACCTTCTAAGAACCAGGGCACTGAGGTATAAAAGATGGATCTCAAACACCACCAGTTCAGTGCACTTTGGGACCTGTGGATAGTCTGCTAGGAAGAAAGCCTGCTGTGCTCCTGAAGGACTGCCACTCTGCTGGATAGTTGATTTGCTGTGCTAGGCAGCTGCCTGTTGCCCTCTTGCCTGGGTGAGAAGGACTGGACCCGCATCTCTTGAACCCAAAACCCAGAGTGACTCTAAGGGCTTGTTGGCTGGCCTCCTGATCTGAAGAACCAGGTATATAACTGGCAGATCAAACATCTCCTCTGCTGCATGGTGCAAACCCGAGCAGAACCAACATATCGCTGCTGCATGAATTGGACCTGTCGCAAAGACTTGCATCACTGCTTCAGCCTGCATCGCCTTTGGCACCACCACTGTGTGATGCATTCACAGCGCAGGTCCTAGCATCTCTTGACAGCAGCCTCAACGACAACGCCGGCCTCTGCATCACAGCTCTTTGGAACCGACGCATCAGCCCAACTGCATGCTGTAGCCATGACGCCAGATTTCATATCATAAGCCCCGTCAACGGGACCCTTGACATCAATGTAACAGGACCTCACATCACAGCCTCGTTGCATCTCGGAACCAACACATCGCCTTGGCTGCGCATCGCATCTTCTATGCAGATCCATGCAATGCTCCACAAACCAGGATTTAAGGTACTCTGCTCAGCAGGTCTAACTGTAGCTGGCATGTGCTCCATGGCAGTTGGCCTTAAATTGTGACCTTGTCCTGATCCAGCATGACCAGATAGCCACAGTTGAGGCTTTACACCTTCTGGCACTATTTACTCTAAAAACTTTCAAATTCAGGCCTAGATTTATACTTGATTTGCGCTGAATTAGCGTAATTCTTTTAACGTTAATTCAGCGCAAACTTAACTCCTTATTAATATTTTGGCGCTAGACAAGTCTAGTGCCAAGGTATTAGAGTTAATGTCATTTTTTGGATGCGTGAACCTACCTTGCATCAATGAGATGCAGGACAGGTGTTCCCATCCAAAAAATTACTCTAAGGCCCGAGCACCTTATTTATCCTCCTGTGCAAAAATGGTTCACGAGAGGGAAGCGGGCCTAAATAATGGCGATAAGCCTGCTTTACGCCATTATCTAATACCTGGGTCAAGGCAGGCATTAGTGGACCTGTGGACCCATTTCCATGGTGAAACACCATGGAAAGAGCCCACAGGTGTCCTCCCCAAGCCCCAGAAACACCCCCACTCACATCAGAGGGACATTACTGGATGGAGACCCCATCCCAGGTGAGTAGAGGTAAGTAGAAGTAAGTATTTTATTTTTAAAGTGCCATTGGCCTCCACATATGGCACTGGGTGCAATGGCCAAGCCCACCGGCCACTGGAGTGGTGGGGATGACTCCTGTCTTTACTAAGACAGGAGTCATGTGGTATGGATAGTTTTGCATCAAGAAAATGATACTAGGCTGGGTTTTTTTAAACTCTAAACAGCCTAATGTCATTTTTTGGTGCAAACCCCCCTTTTCCCATACCACCACCCCACCCGCATAATGTCATTTGTTTACGCTAGTCCACCATTTGTGCCAGATTGCGCCATTCCATTAATAGGCACCTGGCTAGTGTCCTGAAATGGCACAAGCCAGCACTATACATTTTTACGCAAATCTGCGCAAATGCAGTTTTGCATCAAAAAGTATAAATATGGGCCTTAATGACTCCGGTTCTACTAATTGGATTTTTGTTGTTTTCATCTTATTTTATTTATTAAAAAACACTCTATTTTATAGTACAGTTGTGGACTCCTTTTGTGGTGTGTTTTTACTGTTTTACTGTTTGAAGTGTTGCACAAATACTCAACACATTACTCTGAGTTAAGCCTGACTGCTCTGTGTCAAGCGACTAGGGGCCTGAGCACAGGTTCATTTGGGGTTTTCTGTGTCTTACCCTGACAAGGATTGTGGTTTCTGCTTGACCAGGGTTCATACCCTAGTCAACCAGCAACCACATTTCTTACAAGTTTGTTCCAATTGGTTGTTACAATGTGCTAAAAGAGTACATCAACTTCATGAACAAGTATCAGTGTTATGAAGCAATTACAAATTAATATCTTTAAAATACAGTTATTTTGAGGCACTACAATTGCATGCAAATGTATATATTCCAATGATCCCAACAACTCATAACTTAACTGACTTTGTTTCACTAAGACAATTGATTGTGGTAAAAACATCTGATTGTGATGATCGATCAATGCACTTTTGATTTGTATACATTCCTCCAAATGTTCTAGCTTGATTGCATTAGTAGTTGTGCAGGGTGTGAGGCGTGCACAAGCACCCCATGGTAGCGCTTGACTTCCAGGGTAGCAAAGCAGATCAACTCAAAGACTAGTCAGGGGAGGTGGTGTGAGCTAGTAATCACCATTTACTGGCACACAATATTAACACTCAATACATGATTGACCTGTCTGTGCTTTATGTTTGGAAAAGGAAAAGTAAATTTATTTCACACATGCTACTAAATACTACACAGTAATTTATAACTATATACTAAGGTAGGAGGAAATATCCTTGGTGACAATCTGAGATCACATTTGAGCCTTTTTTGAACCAGTATGGGCCATGATACCCAAATATCACTGAACCCCCACCTATACCAGATACCACATTACAATATAGAAGAGTGTTACTTTAAATAAAAGTAGGCCTATTGACTTCGTTAGGATCACCACATTAAAAGACCAACGGTTACATGTTAAAAACCATCTCTATCACTGAAATCAATAACCATGTTTTACATGCAATCATTGTCAATAAAGCATTACAACCTTTATCAAAAGTCCCTATCAGCACTACATATAAAAAGAAACATCATCAAACAACATAACATGGGTTGGTGTCTTTCTTGAACCACTTAGGCAACATAACATGCAGCCATAAGAACAACCACTAGCAGCCCCTGCATTCCAGGTTATAGAACAAAAGCTCCAGCCTTAGGAGTGCTTAGAGCATTGATGAAAAGCCTGGTGGTCATAGATTCCTTGAACCAGGAAACTTAGGGTCACCTTAAAAAGTCCCTTTGCGGGGGTGCTGTTACGACTCCTGCAGCCCCCACAACTTTCCTTTAAAGCTTTGTGGTTCCCCTGTCCTCCTTGGGCCACAACAAGGAAAGAAGCTTTAGTCATACAAAGCTCTGCAGGGCATTATGGGGTGCTCCTTCAGAGGAGCATGAATATTGAATGAACAGCTTTGGCAGCAGTTGCTCTTTGTTGTGCAGTGCTTCGAGACCCATGTCTTCTTTTTCCCTTTTTCATGAACCAGGGTGTCTGTGCCCCCCAGAAACCTTTGTGGGGTAGGGACAGCCTGGGGAGCCCATTTCTGGCTGCTCCAGATGCTACTTGACTGTCCAGCAGTGATGTTTGCTGCTGCAAGAGTTGTTAACTGGATTCTCCCTGTCAACAGAAGTTTTGCAGAAGGCCTTCCACGCCTCCAATGGGGATATCGTCAGATCTTGTCATCCTCTGGTGTACTGGACTTCTGTACAGGTGAGTCCTTGTTCCTGCAAAACGTTCCTGACACTGGGCTGTACAAAGCAGTAGTCTCAGCCACACAGTTAACATGCATGTGCGCGCATGTTTATGTGTGAGCCAGTCCATTGGCCCTTACCCGAGCTGCATTGCATGGGCCTAATCTTGTAAGGCAGACACTACCTGTAAACATGCACAGTCCAATTACCATGTGATCACTGTGGGTGAAACTCACTCTCAATAATGGTCCAACAACCTGGTGATCAAAAAGCAAAAGTTACAGGCAGACAAACTAATTAAATTTGGTTGTGTTTTTACTTTATTACATTGTCACTTCCGTGTATACATATTTCTCATGGCAGTTGATTTTAACTGAAAAATGCCACTTAAATTATTTAGATGATGTAATGCAGGACCAAATATGAAAGTATGGAGTCCCAAATATGGTGTCAGATTTAAGGAATGGTTCTGATAGATTTAATCAAGTTCTGTTGATCCTGATCTAACACAATTTGATTAATCTTAATGCCTGTTTCTAGGGCAACTGCCCAGCTGTAGCTGTATTTTCGGTGTGGGAGGCAAGTAACACTGTTCAATTATTTGCTTATCCCTTTAGACCAGTGCAAACTGATGAAAGATTTGAAGGTGGTCAATGCAGGAGCCAGTGATCATTGTACAATGGTGATAATCTTAAGGAGTGAACTCTCAAAGAGACCAAAACCTGTGGTTAAATCTCATCTATAGGTATAGGATACATGTAATAATTTCAGAGGCACACCTCCAAGACCTATTTAAGGTTATTGACAAATTACCAACAGGATCCTTTGGTTCCTGCTTTTTAGAGTGGCACAATCAGCTTGGAATAAAGGTTTTGCAATGAAAATGTTTTTGATCCCCAAACCTTTCTGTGGTTGAGTATATTAAGTCTGTCAATGGTGTGGTTAGACCAGGAGTGTTTTTACCTTAGACGAGAACTCAGGATATGTCATAAAGCTTTCAATGATAAAAATGAGTTGCAAGATTGAGCTTAGTACTTTGAAAAAACAATACTGTGCTCTATTTGTGCAAATAAAATTGAAATACCGTGAGATTAATTGGGCAATAATCCATGATGCTCTAGTGCAAGGTAATTTGAAGACATTTTGGAGTTTGTTTTATACTCTGCTTAAGAGATCTCCCAAATGTTTGGAGGCCCATGAGTCTGAAGGACAATGGCATAGTTTAATATCAGAGTTATATGTTGCAATCTAAATTCCAACCTTGGGTCATTGCAGGAGGAAGGCATCTTGGTTAAGATAATAAGCTGTATGAAATCGTCAAGGTCGAGGGACCAGGTTGTCTTCCATCTACTATATTTAAGGATAAGCCCTTTTAGTGGGCAGGAATATTAAGTCCCTTTTTTAAATAGGTCATCTCTAGAGGAACGATTCCAGATTCCTGGTGTAGTGCTACTATTAAAATGATACATAACAAAGAGAGTTGGGATGACCCTGAAAATTATAGACTGATTAAATTACTTGATGTTCCTTTTGAGATCAATGTGAAAACTTTCTTAAAACATCTTGGGAGTTGGGCTTTTGGATCAGGTATTATTCCAAGAAAGCAAAGTGGATTAAGGGTGAATTTATTCCATGTTTGATCACTGTATGGTGCTCTGGTCGACGGCCATGAGAGCTACATTAACCATTAGTAAATTATGCTGCTGTTTTGTAGACTTCTGGGTCACTTTTGAGTAGGTTGATCTTAATCTGTCATGGAATAAACTTCAGGGTCTCAATATCCCTCAAGATCTACTAATCATAATTCAACAGCTGCATATATAAAACTGAGTCCTGGTGGATCTGAATGGGCATGGAATTTTATCTGAATAAATTTTAGTAGAAAACGGCTCAGGTCACGTGTGTGCATTAGCATCCTTGCTATTTAGCCTTTTCATATCAAACCTTCTTAGTTGTTTGCAAAATGTTAATTTGCTTTCCCCAAAAGTAGATGAAATTCATCCACCATGCCTTGTGTACTCAGTCGATCTTGTGCTTATGGACTATACACCAGTGGGTGTGTAAAGAACGATTGTTGTATAGCTATAGCCTCACTTTAAATGTAGACAAGACAAAGACATTGGTCTTTTCTAAGTGAGCTAAAAATGTTACCTTGTTTCTCAGCAATACACATTTACAACTGGCTAGTTCCTATAAATATTTAGGCTTCCATTACTCAGAAAACTTAAAATTGCATAAGCAGTTTGTGGTTTTGAATACCATGTTAATCTCCTCCACCATTTAAACTGTTTGATGTGGACTTTGTTAACCTCTAGGTAGATTTGTTAAAAAAAAGGCCATCTTAGGGAAACTAATTCCACAATCCCTTTTTGGTGCAGAATTACTGCCACTTGATAAAAGAGTCAGTTAGGAGAAGTATGAAAGTATTTTCCTTAAGAGGGTTTTGGCTCTATCAGCAAATTCCATGTCACAAGGTTTAAAATTAGAACTTGGCTTGTCATCTTGGAATTTGCTGGCCCAGTCCTGTGCTCTGAGGTTTCTCCACTCACTGATGAGGAATGATGACAATGCTAAACACTCAGTAGTTTGTTGGAGGGATATACTAGCAAGGGGGGATGTCATGTCACATGAAATTAAAAGCCTAGCTATTTCTTCAGCGTTAGGGGTTAATATTCTTGAATTGGAAAGCTCACTCTCATTAGTTAAAATAAATTCATCTTGGAGGAAAGGGTTGTTGAAAGCAGTCAAGTTACTCATAGAGCATATTTGATTCTGTGTTGCACTCCTTCCAAGGGTTAGGAGATAAAGGCATATTTCTGTACCTGCCCAAACTCCCTGATAAACACATTTAAAATCAAGGCCTCAGAGAAAAAATAGATGAAAGTAATGGGTACTGATTATGTGTCTGAGCATTAAATAGAGCATAACTAATTATCTCTTAGTCTGTTGGCTCTTTCTGGAGAATAGACAAAATAATTATGTTCCATATTAGGAAGATATAAAATGGCAAATCTATTTGAGGCTTTAACCCTTCTATTCAAAATGCTAAAGTCAGGCAACAGAGTTGCCTTGGCTAGGTATATTATGTTGAAATTGAAAATAACTTTTGCTGGTTAATACCATAGACTGTAAAGTTGAACTGCTCTTACACACTATTGGTATGCTATATATGTTTACTAATTTGAAGCACATGTCGCTTTATTTAATATGAAATGTGTAGTCATCGACAAAGCCTAAAAGAGGGGCAAGAGGGCAATTCAAATGTTTTTCATATAATTATTTATTTTAAATTTCTACAAGATTACATATTGAAAATAAAGTATTTGCCAATTATTCTAAATTAATTAAAAGCAGGATGAATATACCATCTCATATGGCCCAGGGAATTCTCTGAGCACCAGAAGGCAAAACAGAAGGCCGATTCTGGTTAATTAGCGGTGAGCTGTAAAGATGAACCAGAGGCTCAGAAGTGAAGAACAAGTAATCTTGGCCCATTGTTCTTGCCATTGCAGCAGTTTACTGGGGTTAACCGATTCTGTCCAGTCAGCTATCTAGGAGGATGAGGACACAGGCTGCCTGTGTTCCGGTTCAGGGAGGACTTGGCATGGCAGTTCAGGCTGGACTGTTCCCATAAGGAGTTGCATATGGCTGGGTCCAAACTAAGGTGGCAAGGTTGGGGTAAAACAATGGATTGGGATGTGTCCCCAGTGATCACCAGCAGCTTAGATTAATTCAAGCATTCCATCCATCTCCATGTTGTTTTTGCATTTACAGCTCTAAGTGCACCAGTATTTCCAGATGTGGGTCCCAGGCTATACCTGGTTGAAGAGCCCTAACTTGGTAAAGCCAGTCCTCAGTTGCTTGTTTACTAGTTAAGGGAGGACTGAACTGGCAGTTTGAGTGAACTGTTCACATAAAAAGCAGGGTCAAGACTGATCTCCATATGGCTGGGTACAAAGTGGGGTGGCATGGTTGGCAAAAAATATGGATTGGGAAGCGACCCAAGTGATTGACTGTGGCTGAGATTAATTCAAGCATTCCACCCATCACCCGTTGTTTTTCCATTTGCTGCCCTAAGTGCACCAGATGTGGGTCCCGGGCTCACTCTGCCACTGGAACCAAGCTATACCTGAAGATCCCTAACTAGGGTGAAAGTGGTCATATGTTACTTGTGTTCTGGCTCAGGCAGGACCTGGACTGCAGTTCAGGCTGGACTGTTCCCATACGCAGAGTCAAGACAGATTTGTAAATTTGTGTTTCACTATTGCAAGGCCTATCTTTCCTGTAGGGTAACATTGGGGTTGCCTTGAAATATGTTTTAAGTGTAATTTCCAATTGGGAGCAGATAGAGATGAGGAGTTTAGGGTCTCTGAACTCACAACCTAAAATACATCTTGGTGAAGTTGTTTTTTTAAATGTAAGTTTGAAAATGCCACTTTTAGAATGTGGGAATATTCTTGCTTAACCATTCTATGCCTCTGCCTGTCTGCTGAATACACGTCTGGGTCAGAATGACAGTTTGGCTCTTTGTGCATTCACTCTAGACAGAAAGGGAGCAGAGGTGTGCCTTTCCTATCCTATTGACCCATCACCAGGCTGATAGGTCTTCTGGAGCTACAGTGTTGGGAGGAGATGACACTTGCACCTGAACAGGGCTGTGCCTGTCTTCACACAAAGCAGTCTCCAGCCCCCTTGATTGTGTCTGTGACCATGGAATGGAAAGGCAGGGTTGTGTGCACTACAAAGACTTCTCTTTGAAGTTTGCATACTTGAAAGACATAAATGGATGTAGGTTCTGGACCACTAACACCACATAGTTAGAATCCTTCTGGACTGAGGATATTCTGCCAGGAAGAAGAGCCTGATGTTGTGGGAGGGATTGCCACTCTGTCTGTTTCTTTGCTCTGCAGGCCTGATGCTTCTGTCCTGAAAGTGAAAGAACTGGACTTTGCTTTCTACATCCTACTTCCAAAGGTTCTACAGGGGCTGGGACTGAGCTTGCCTCCTGTTAAGAAATCTCAGGGACATCAAAGACTTTACCTGTCAACACATAGGATCTCTTGCTGAGAGTCCTGACTTGCCAAGTGGTGGCAAATACAGTTCCTGAGCCCTTAGGAATGAGTTCTGGTGCACAAGGAAGAAACTAGTGCATCCACGTCCAGAATGATTTCAGGACTGGTGCCGCTATCTGACTCTGCACAGCTTCCAACACCGGAGCCGTGTTCCCTGCTGAGTGCAAATACCACAAGCTCTGCCGCAAGTCCAGCACCACTGGAGTGCCTCCAAAGTCCCACCACAGTGTGAGTCCAGACTCCGCCGCAGCACCTGTGGCCCTGTAGTGTAATTGTGACACTACGAAGTCAACACCTCACGTCTTGACCTGCTGGATCCATTGACCCTGCCTTGTCGTAAGGAACCGATGCCTCGTCACCAATGCTGTATCACCTCCCTGCAACCACAAGAAACCAACGCATCACCTCCTCTGCATGCCAGTAAGGAAACAATGCCTCACCTTGTCACGGTTTGCACGCTTCTTACCGCTGTAGTCTGCCAGTCTCGGGGCACCACCTGGTTTCTTGCTTGTTCTGGACTGACCAAAGTAAGGGTGAACCTTTCTATTAGCCACGGTGCTGCTGATAATGCCTAGCAGGCAGTAACCTCCAGAAAGTGTCCCAGAGGAAAAACCCAAATTGAGAAAAAACTCAGATTACAGGAACTCCTGAAAAGAGGAAAAAAGAGAAGCTGACAAAAATAAAGAATCAGAAACAACAAAACTGCAGGCATAAAACAGGATAGGTCCAAAAACACAGGAAGCAAGAGCGATGATCACCACCAGGATGGAAGTGTTTGCAACGCAATTAAAAGAAGACATTCTGTGCTTATATACTGACAAACAGGAAGTGACGTGCAGGAAGAATTAAAGCTACCATCTTGTATTGGGAAAGCCACATACAGGTGAATGAAAAAAAGTACCAATGTAGAAAAGGTAGTGCAATGCATGCAGCGAAGGAAACACAGACTCCTGGGAAGAAGAAAATGTGGCCACAAGAAGAAAAAGAAAAAAAAAGAAAGAAAATAGGAATAAGAAGTTCAGCAAGTAGGTAAGGAAAATTATGGGGACCACAAGCAAATGCAGCGTGACCCAGAGCCCAAGAGAGGACTCCTGAGCCACGCTGCAGTTGAGAAAACAGGTTGTGACTCAAAGAGCGGCCCACGGCAGGACTGGCCACCTGAAACATGAACTGCCGATTCGACCACAGCCCACTAGGGGGACGCAGCGTTCTCTACAGTGTCACAGTAGGCCCCCCCCCCCAAAGCTAAAGGTTTGTCTTGAAAATGCTGAAAAAAATTGCGGACCAAGCTGAGAGCATGGACAGAGGAAGCATCATCCCAAGAACAGTCACTTAGGGGATATCCTTTCCAGCTAACCAAAAACTGGAGACCATTCTGGAAAATGTGTACCTCATACTCAGGATGGCCATCAACCAAAAGAGGGGGAGGACAATGGGCATGTCTTTGATATGGATCAGAACAAAAGGCTTGAGTTGAGACACATGGAAAACTGGATGAACTTTTCAGGTCGGTGGCAAATGAAGTCAAACACAGACTGGATTCAACATATGCAATATTCTAAAGGATCCATAGTAACGGGGCTTGAATTTATTCTGGGACAAACGAAAGGACAAAAACTTAGAAGAAAGCCATAATTTATTCCCAGGCTGGTACGATGGTGCAGCACTAAGACGGGTATCCGCTACTCTTTTCAGATAAGGTTTAGTGGATAAAAGATTGGTACGTAGCACGTCCTATACATGGCGGAGACTTCGAGCAAATGAGGTAACTGCTGGAACAGTGGAGTGTTCCCGAGTGACATTAGGAAAAGCCATAGGGTGGAAACCATAAGTGCAAACAAAAGGTGTGGAAACTGTTGCACTGTGGACCACATTATTATAGGAAAACTCGGCCAATGGGACATACGAGGACCAATCGCTTTGAGTGGCATTACAAAAACAGCATAAATATTGTTGTAGCCCCTGATTTAGGCCTTCTGTTTGACCATTGGTCTGAGGATGAAATCCAGGCGATACAGCAACATCTATGTGTGAAAATGTACCAAAAGATCTCAGAAAACGGGACATATATTGGGGTTCTCGATCAGAAATGATTACTTGTGGAAGGCCATGCAGGTGGAATATATCTTACATGAAGATTTGGCTCATTTCCTTAGCGGTGGGTAATTTCTTCAAGGCTGTAAAATTAACCATTTTGGTAAATGAGTCAACAGTTACCTTTATGACATGGTGTCCTGCAGAATATGGCAGAGAACAAATAAAGTCTGTGGACAACGTGTACCACCGAAAGGATGGTGAGGGCATCAATAAACCTGCTGGCTTAGCTCGGGGTATCTTGGTCTGAGCACATATTGGGCAAGAATTTACATATGTTTCAGTGTCAGTCTTTAAAGTTGGCCACCAAAAGGAATGACAGAACAATTCCTGTGTGTTCTTGATCCCACGGTGACCAGCAATAAGAGAGTCACAACACATTTGCAAGGCTTCTATTTGAACTTTCTCAGTAGGCAGAAACAAGGTGTCTTGGTGATAATAGTATACCTTGTTATTTTTTAAGTGGGGACTTATGGCCAGATGTAGCAAAAAAACAAATAGCGAGTTGCAATTTGCGAGTCCTTCCGACTCGCAAATTGCAACTCGCTATTTGGGATGCAGAACGGTGTCTCAGACACCGTCTGCGAGTCGGTATGGGGTCGCAAAGACCCACCTCATTAATATTAATGAGGTGGGTCGCAAATTGCGGCCCCATAGCGAATATGGGCACTCGCAAACATGGAGGCCTGCTGTAGTCAGCAGACCTCCATGTTCGTGACTGCTTTTAAATAAAGCAGTTTTTTTTTTTTTTAAGTGTAGCCCGTTTTCCTTAAAGGAAAACAAGCTGCACTTAAAAAAAATCCGAAACCTTTAGTTTCGTATTTTTTCATGGCAGGTAGTGGTCCCTTGGACCACTACCTGCCATGAAAAAATAATTTGTGGTCCATTCACAACGGGGAAGGGGTCCCATGGGGACCCCTTCCAATTTGCGAGTGGGTTACCATCCACTTCAAGTGGATGGTAACTCCGACACCATTTGCGACCGCATATGCGGTCGCAAATGGCATTGCATACCACTGCGAATCGCAAATAGGAAGGGAACACCCCTTCCT
Organism: Pleurodeles waltl; assembly: GCF_031143425.1. Taxonomy (NCBI): domain Eukaryota; kingdom Metazoa; phylum Chordata; class Amphibia; order Caudata; family Salamandridae; genus Pleurodeles; species Pleurodeles waltl. The sequence continues at coordinate 686,263,618 of NC_090438.1, forward strand.
ATTTGCGATTCGGAAATGCATTTTGCGAGTCGGTCCCGACTCGCAAAATGCATTTCTGCATTGGAAACTCACATTTGCGACTCACAAACGGCATTTTATGCCGTTTGCGAGTCGCAAAGAGTTTCCTACATCTGGCCCTTAGAGTGTTCCACTCTTCAAGAGGTAAATTCTGATTTTCTGATTTCACGTGGTCAAGAAATGATTGTACGACTTCAATGATTCAACATGGTTCTATGATATGTGGGGAAGAAGTAATCGTGCTTTCCGGATAACGGCAGGATAATGCATCTGCCACATGATTTTGGGGCCCAAGTATGTATGTGACTACAAAATCATACTGACTGAAAAAAAAAACATCTAGCTTGATGACAGTATGGACATTGAAAGCTGTGGAGGCATTGTTGATTAAGATGATCAGTCCTGCCCTCAAATGTCTCCTTAGTACCCATCAGAAAATGCCTCCATTCTTTGCAGACGGCTTTTAAAGCAAGCATTTCCCTTTCCAACACAAAATAGTTAAATTCAGCATTTGTCAGTACATGGGATATATAAAAGACAGGATGTTCTAAACCATTGTTGTCTTGTCTTTGTACTAACACAGCTCCTATGGCTCTGTCTGATGCATCAGTGACCACTATGAATTTCTTAGTTGTGTCAGGATGACGTAATATCGGGCCTTGAGTAAAGCACGTTCAAGATTCTGAAAGGCCCGTTCTGCATCTTCAGTCCAAATGAAACCCTTTTTTAGGTTTTCTATTTTGATGGTCTGGGTTATAAGGCCTTGTTGTTGGGCAAAGTCCTTTATGAATTGTCGATAAAAGTTGGATAACCCTAGAAAAAACAGAGTCTTCTTAATAGAAGTAGGAGAGGCCCAGTCAAGAATGGCTTGTATCTATTCTGGATCCATGACTATGCTGACTTGATTGATACGAAAACCAAGATATTGTACCTAGGTCTTGTTGAATTCACATTTTTCAGGTTTACAGTACAAATTGTTTTGTCGGAGTCTTTCTAAAACCTGAAGAACATGCTTAGTATGTTCTTCCGGGTAACAAGAATATATCAGAATGTCATCTAGATATATTACAACACTTTGGCTTGAAAGATCAGAGAACAGAAAGTCCATACATCTTTGGAATATGGAAGGTGCGTTGGTGAGAACAAAAGGCATAACGCGGTATTCAAAATGGCCTAATGGAGTACGGAAAGCTGTTTTCCATTCATCACCATTCTTTATTCGTAAAAGATGATAGGCCCCCCACGGATTCAACTTGGTGAATATTTTGGCTCCTTCGACTGCTTCTAAGACATCCTTAATAAGAGGTAGGGGATACCTATCCTTGATGGTGATCTTATGTAACTCCCAAAAGTCGATACAGGAACATAGATCCTTAGTCTTCTATGGCACAAAGAAAAGAAGAGCGCTGCAGGTGAAGAAGAGGGAGCAATCAATCCACTCTGTATGTTTTCATCTATGTATTCTTTAAGTACCTTCTTTTCTTGTTCAGACAAGGAATACATTCTTCCAAATGGACTCACTTCCCCAGGAATCAAGGGAATGGTACAGTCATATTCCCGATGAGGAGGCAAAATGTGCTTTATAGGTTTCTGGAATACGTCAGAGTATTCTTGATAGCAGCTGGGCACTCCTTGGATCATATTGATGGTACCACTGGCTTCTTTGAGGATTATGATGGGACCCTAAGGGGACCAATAAGAGTCCGTTCAACAGCAATGTTGTTGACAAAATTGGAATGAAAGAAATATAGGCCCTCATTCTGATTCTGGCGGGCGGCGGAGGCCGCCCGCCAGAATTCAGCCCTCCATAATACCGCTCCGCGGTCAAAAGACCGCGGAGGGTATTATGAGTTTTTCCCTGGGCTGGCGGGCGGTCTCCAAAAGACCGCCGGCCAGCCCCGGGAAAAACTCCCTTCCCACGAGGATGCCGGCTCGTAATCGAGCCGGCGGAGTGGGAAGGTGCAACGGGTGCTACTGCACCCGTCGCGTATTTCACTGTCTGCTATGCAGACAGTGAAATACTAGCGGGGCCCTCTTACGGGGGCCCCTGCAGTGCCCATGCCATTGGCATGGGCACTGCAGGGGCCCCCAGGGGCCCCACGACAATCCTTACCGCCATCCTGTTCCTGGCGGGCGAGCCGCCAGGAACAGGATGGCGGTAAGGATTGTCAGAATCCCCTCGGCGGCGCAGCGAGCTGCACCGCCTTGGAGGATTCTTAGGGGCAGTGGAAAACCGGCGGGAGACCGCCGGTTTTCCCTTTCTGACCGCGGCCAAAGCGCCGCGGTCAGAATGCCCAAGGGAGCACCACCGGCCTGTCGGCGGTGCTCCCGCCCCCGTTGGCCCTGGCGGTTCTCTACCGCCAGGGTCATAATGAGGCCCATAGTCCTTGTCTCCCAATTAACATCTTAGCTGCCACTCCTTTCCCCCCTCAGATGCCAGGCCTTTTTTGGGCTATTTGGGGCAGGGCGCGCTTACGCCCTCATAACTTTTTTTCCAACATCCTAGGGATTCTAGAGGTACAGAGACTTTGTGGGTTCCCCTGAAGGAGACCAAGAAATTAGCCATAATACAGTGAAAATGTTTTTTTTTAAATAAATGGGAAAAAAGGGCTGCAGAAGAAGGCTTGTGGATTTTTCCCTGAAATTGGCATCAACAAAGGGTTTGCAGTGCTAAAATCACCAGCTTCCCAGCTTTCAGGAATAGGCAGGCTTGAATCAGAAAACCCAATTTGTCAACACAATTTCGGCTTTTTACTGGGACATACCCCATTTTTACGATTCTTTGTGCTTTCAGCCTCCTTCCAGTCAGTGACCGAAATGGGTGTGAAACCACTGCTGGATCCCAGAAACCTAAACATTTCTGAAAAGTAAGCACAATTCTGAATTCAGCAATGGGTAATTTGTATAGATCCAACAAAGGCTTCCTACAGAAAATAACAACTGAAATAAAAAAATATTGAAATTGAGGTGAAAAAAACTGCCATTTTTCTCTACATTTTACTCTGTAACGTTTTCCTGCAATGTCAGATTTTTTAAACCAATATACCGTTACGTCTTCTGGACTCTTCTGGTTATGGGGATATATAGGGCTTGTAGGTTCATCAAGAACCCTAGGTACCCAGAGCCAATAAATGAGCTGCACCTTGCAGTGGGTTTTCATTCTGCACCGGGTATACAAATCAAATCAAATCAAATCATTAACATTTACAAAGCGCGCTACTCACCCGTGCGGGTCTCAAGGCGCTAGGGGAAAGGGGGAGTTACTGCTGCTCGAATAGCCAGGTTTTTAGGAGTCTCCGGAAAGCGGAGTGTTCCTAGGTGGTTCTGAGGCTGGTGGGGAGGGAGTTCCAGGTCTTGGCCACCAGGAAGGAGAAAGATCTCCCACCCGCCGTGGAGCGGCGGATGCGAGGGACGGCAGCGAGTGTGAGGCCAGAGGAACGGAGGAGGCGGGTGGGGACGTAGAAGCTGAGGCGTCGGTTGAGGTATTCCGGTCCCTTGTTGTGGAGGGCTTTGTGTGCGTGGGTGAGAAGTCAAAAGGTGATCCTTTTGCTGACTGGGAGCCAATGAAGGTGTCTCAGGTGTGCGGAGATGTGGCTGTTGCGGGGTACATCAAGGATGAGGCGTGCCGATGCGTTTTGAATGCGTTGCAGGCGATTTTGGAGTTTGGCTGTGGTCCCGGCGTAGAGGGTGTTGCCGTAGTCCAGGCGGCTCATGACGAGGGCGTGGGTCACGGTTTTTCTAGTGTCGGCGGGGATCCAGCGGAAGATCTTGCGGAGCATGCGGAGGGTGAGGAAGCAGGCGGAGGACACAGCGTTGACTTGCTTGGTCATGGTGAGAAGAGGGTCCAAGATAAAGCCGGGGTTGCGGGCGTGGTCTGTGGGGGTCGGTGCGGTGCTGAGGACCGTGGGCCACCAGGAGTCATCCCAGGCGGACGGGGTGTTGCCGAGGATGAGGACTTCCATTTTTTCAGAGTTCAGCTTTAGGCGGCTGAGCCTCATCCAATCTGAGACGTCCTTCATACCCTCTTGTAGGTTGGTCTTGGCGCTGGCGGGGTCCTTGGTGAGGGAGAGTATAAGTTGGGTGTCGTCGGCGTAGGAGGTGATGATGATGTCGTGCTTGCGAACGATGTTGGCGAGGGGGCTCATGTAGACATTGAAGAGTGTCGGGCTGAGTGATGAGCCTTGAGGTACGCTGCAGATGATCTCGGTGGGTTCTGAGCGAAACGGAGGGAGGTAAACTCTTTGGGAACGGTTTGAGAGGAAGGAGGCGATCCAGTCCAGGGCCTGGCCTTGGATCCCGGTGGAGCGGAGGCAGGTGATTAGGGTGCGGTGACAGACGGTGTCGAAGGCAGCCGAGAGGTCGAGGAGAATGAGGGCGACTGTTTCACCGTTGTACATCAGGGTTCTGATGTCGTCAGTGACTGAGATGAGGGCGGTTTCCGTGCTGTGGTTGGTTCGGAATCCGGTTTGTGAAGGGTCGAGCAGGTTGTTGTTTTCCAGGAAGGTGGTCAACTGTTTGTTGACGGTCTTCTCTATTACCTTGGCTGGGAAAGGCAGAAGAGATATGGGGCGGATGTTTTTCAGGTCGCTCGGGTCAGCCGTAGGTTTCTTTAGTAGGGCGTTGACTTCGGCGTGTTTCCAGCATTCGGGGAAGGTAGCAGAAGAAAAAGAAGAGTTGATGATGGTCTGGAGGTGCGGGGCGATTATGTCGTCGGCTTTGTTAAAGATGAAGTGAGGGCAGGGGTCCGAAAGGGCGCCGGAGTGGATAGAGTTCATGATGGATTTGGTTTCTTCAGTGTTGATGTGGGTCCAGTTGTTGAGGGTAATGGCCGGGGGTGCGGGTTCGGTGGTGTTGGGTTGGGTCTGGTGTCCGAAGCTGTCGTGGAGGTCGCTGATCTTGCGATGGAAGAAAGTGGCGAGGGATTCGCACAAATCCTGTGATGGCGTGACGGCGTTGGTGTTGGCGTTGGGGTTGGAGAACTCCTTGACGCTTCTGAAGAGTTCTCTGCTGTTGTGGCTGTTTTTGTCCAGTCTGTCGGTGAAAAAGTTCCTTTTAGCAGCGCGGATCAGGTGGTGGTGTTCGCGGGTAGCGTTCTTGAGGGCGGTCATGTTGCCAATGGTGTGGTCCTTGCGCCAGGCCTTCTCGAGGGCGTGACAAGTTTTCTTTGATTCTTTGAGGGTGTCAGAAAACCAGAGAGGTTTTTTGGTGTTGGTCTGTCGATGCGTGCGTTTGAGGGGAGCAAGGTTGTCTGCGCAGTTGGAGATCCAGTTTGTGAGGCTGAGGGCTGCGTCGTTGGGGTCGGTGGTGAGGGTGGGTTGGTTGGCGGCGAGTGCGGAGAAGAGTTGCTCTTCGGGGATCTTGTTCCACTGTCGACGAGGGATGGGTTGAGTGCGGAGGTGGCGGGTCTCGCGTCGGAATGTGAAGTGGACACAGATGTGGTCGGTCCGGTGTAGAGCGGAGGTGTGGCTGAAGAAGACGTGTTTGCTGGCAGAGAAGATAGGGTCAAGCGTGTGTCCGGCGATGTGGGTGGTGGTGTTCACCAGTTGTTTGAGGCCGAGGTTGGCAAGGTTGTCGAGCAGGGTGGTGGTGTTGGGGTCGTTGTTTTGTTCCAGATGGAAGTTGAGATCGCCTAGGAGGATGTAGTCCGGTGAGGCGAGGGCGTGCGGGGAGATGAAGTCGGCGATGGCGTCGCCGAAGGGGGCGCGCGTCCGGGAGGACGGTAGACGAGGGATCCTCTGAGGGTGGTCCTCGGGTCGGTGCGAATCTGAAAATGCAGGTGTTCAACGGCGAGAGGGGTGTCTTCGGTGGAGGTGGTGACGCTGATGGAGTCTTTGAAGATGATGGCGATACCTCCTCCTACTTGGTTGGTGCGGTCTTTTCTGGAGATCTTGTAGCCTTCGGGGATGGCGGTGGCGATGTCTGGAGCAGAGGAGGCGTTCATCCAGGTCTCCATGATGAAGGCGACGTCCGGTGCTGTGGAGTCCAGGAGGTCCCAGAGTTCAACGGCGTGCTTGTGGACGGAGCGAGCGTTGACCAGGATGCACTTGAGGTGGTTGATGGCGCGTGGGCTTGTGGTCGTGGTAGTTGCGTGGTGGAAGATGCGTTTGCAGGAGTTGCAGGCGAAGGGTCCATGGGTGCGTTTGGGGTGAGCTAGGAAGCAGGTGTTGGAGCGTCCTGGGTTGAGGGCGTGGAGGGTGGTGGGGTCGTAGCGGATCAGCGGGGCTTGGGAGGGCTGGGGACCAGGGGTTGTGGCGCTGGGCGCGGGCCAGGCACGGACGGGCGTAGATGGGCTTGCCTCTGGCGCGCCAGCGGCGCGCCTGCTGCGCGCGCCCGCTGCGCAGTCGCGCAGCGGCCGCCATATGAGGTGGGGGGGAGGGGTCAGCTGAGGGCGAATGGGAGCTGGGGGGAGGGGGCGTGCAGGAGGTCGCGGCGGGAAAGCGCGAGGGAGGGGGGACAGGTAAAGTGAGAAGAGCTGGGGGAGGGAGGTTTAAGGGTGGAGGGGGGGTGAGTGTTAGGAGGTTTAGGAGATTAGGGAGAGAGATAGGAGTAGGGTTGTGAAGATAGGGGAGGGAGGGTTGTAGAGGTGGGCGAGGGTGAGAGGTAGAGTGAGAGGATAGGAAGATAGGTAATAGAGGGGGTGGCGGGAAGGGGGGGAGAGATAGAGAAATAGATAGAGAAAATGGATAGATAGAGAAATCGATAGATAGAGAAATAGATAGATAGAGAGATAGGTAGATAGGAGGAGGTGGAGAGTGAGGGAGTTAGATAGTGAGATAGAGAGATAGGTGGATAGGAGGAGTGAGGGAGGTAGATAGCGAGTGGGTTAGATAGGGGTGATAGAGAGGGGGAGGCGAGTGAGGGAGGGGGAAGAGGCAGGAGGGCAGGCGCAGGGAGAAGAAGAAGACGGAGGAGGCAGAGGAGCCGAAGACAGAAGACAGAAGAACAGAAGACCGGAAGAACAGAAGAACAGAAGGACAGAAGAACAGAAGAGCAGAAGAACAGAAGAACAGAAGACCGGAAGAACAGAAGAACAGAGGAACAGAAGAACAGAGGGACAGAAGAACAGGAGTCCAGAAGAACACAGAAGAGCAGAAGTTCACAGAAGAGCAGAAGATCACAGATGAAGATACGAAGAACAGAAGGCAGAAGACAGGCAGAAGACCTCAGAAGAAGATGAAGAAGAAGAGAGGCGACAGGAGAGGCAGAGAAGCACACAGAAGAAGACAGAAGACGGGGAGAGGGAGAGTACAGAAGAAGATTACAGACAAGGAGCGAGGAGGAAGAACAGAGAAGAAGAAAAGAAGAAAAGAAGCAGGAGCAGGAGAGAGGGTGAGTAGCGCGGGGCAGGGCGAGGGGCTGGGAGGTGGGGGGTACTTACTGTGAGGTGGGTCTCAAGAACTCAGGAACCTGGAGGAGCTGGAGGAGCTGCAGCGGCAGGGGGAGCGACCTACCCTTGGGTCAAGGGTCGCTACCACTGTCGCGCAGCGGCTGCCATATGAGGTAGGAGGGGGGGAGGGGTCAGCTGGGGGCGAATGGGAGCTGGGGGGCGGGGGCGTGCAGGAGGTCGCGGCGGGAAAGCGCGAGGGAGGGGGGACAGGTAAAGTGAGAAGAGCTGTGGGAGGGGGGTTTAAGGGTGGAGGGGGGGTGAGTGTTAGGAGGTTTAGGAGATTAGGGAGAGAGATAGGAGTAGGGTTGTGAAGATAGGGGAGGGGGGATGTAGAGGTGGGCGAGGGTGAGAGGTAGAGTGAGAAAATAGGAAGATGGGTAATATAGGGGGTGGCGGGAAGGGGGGAAGAGATAGAGAAATAGAGAAAATGGATAGATAGAGAAATCGATAGATAGAGAAATAGATAGATAGAGAGATAGGTAGATAGGAGGAGGTGGAGAGTGAGGGAGTTAGATAGTGAGATAGAGAGATAGACAGATAGGTGGATAGGAGGAGTGAGGGAGGTAGATAGCGAGTGGGTTAGATAGGGGTGATAGAGAGGCGGAGGCGAGTGAGGGAGGGGGAAGAGGCAGGAGCAGGAGGGCAGGCGCGGGAAGAAGAAGAAGACGGAGGAGGCAGAGGAGCCGAAGACAGAAGATAGAAGACAGAAGACAGAAGAACAGAAGACCGGAAGAACAGAAGAACAGAAGAACAGAAGAGCAGAAGAACAGAAGAACAGAAGACCGGAAGAACAGAAGAACAGAGGAACAGAAGAACAGAGGGACAGAACAGGAGTCCAGAAGAACACAGAAGAGCAGAAGTTCACAGAAGAGCAGAAGATCACAGATGAAGATACGAAGAACAGAAGGCAGAAGACGGGCAGAAGACCTCAGAAGAAGATGAAGAAGAAGAGAGGCGACAGGAGAGGCAGAGAAGCACACAGAAGAAGAGAGAAGACGGGGAGAGGAAGAGTACAGAAGAAGATTACAGACGAGGAGCGAGGAGGAAGAACAGAGAAGAAGAAAAGAAGAAAAGAAGCAGGAGCATGAGAGAGGGTGAGTAGCGCGGGGCAGGGCGAGGGGCTGGGAGGTGGAGGGTACTTACTGTGAGGTGGGTCTCAGGAACTCAGGAACCTGGAGGAGCTGGAGGAGCTGCAGCGGCAGGGGGAGCGACCTACCCTTGGGTCAAGGGTCGCTACCACTGTCGCGCAGCGGCCGCCATATGAGGTAGGAGGGGTCAGCTGGGGGCGAATGGGAGCTGGGGGGCGGGGGCGTGCAGGAGGTCGCGGCAGGAAAGCGCGAGGGAGGGGGGACAGGTAAAGTGAGAAGAGCTGTGGGAGGGGGGTTTAAGGGTGGAGGGGGGGTGAGTGTTAGGAGGTTTAGGAGATTAGGGAGAGAGATAGGAGTAGGGTTGTGAAGATAGGGGAGGGGGGGATGTAGAGGTGGGCGAGGGTGAGAGGTAGAGTGAGAAGATAGGAAGATACGTAATAGAGGGGGTGGCGGGAAGGGGGGGAGAGATAGAGAAATAGATAGAGAAAATGGATAGATAGAGAAATCGATAGAGAAACAGATAGAGAGATAGGTAGATAGATAGGAGGAGGTGGAGAGTGAGGGAGTTAGATAGTGAGATAGAGAGATAGGTGGATAGGAGGAGTGAGGGAGGTAGATAGCGAGTGGGTTAGATAGGGGTGATGGAGAGGGGGAGGCGAGTGAGGGAGGGGGAAGAGGCAGGAGCAGGAGGGCAGGCGCGGGGAGAAGAAGAAGACGGAGGAGGCAGAGGAGCCGAAGACAGAAGATAGAAGACAGAAGACAGAAGAATAGAAGACCGGGAGAACAGAAGAACAGAAGACCGGAAGAACAGAAGAACAGAAGAACAGAAGAGCAGGAGAACAGAAGAACAGAAGACCGGAAGAACAGAAGAACAGAGGAACAGAAGAACAGAGGAACAGAAGAACAGGAGTCCAGAAGAACACAGAAGAGCAGAAGTTCACAGAAGAGCAGAAGATCACAGATGAAGATACGAAGAACAGAAGGCAGAAGACGGGCAGAAGACCTCAGAAGAAGATGAAGAAGAAGAGAGGCGACAGGAGAGGCAGAGAAACACACAGAAGAAGAGAGAAGACGGGGAAAGGAAGAGTACAGAAGAAGATTACAGACGAGGAGCGAGGAGGAAGAACAGAGAAGAAGAAAAGAAGCAGGAGAGAGGGTGAGTAGCGCGGGGCAGGGCGAGGGGCTGGGAGGTGGGGGGTACTTACTGTGAGGTGGGTCTCAGGAACTCAGGAACCTGGAGGAGCTGGAGGAGTTGAAGCGGCTGGGGGAGCGCCCTACCCTTGGGTCAAGGGCAATTCATTTGCTGAAATATAAAGAATGAAAAATAGGTATCAAGAAAACCTTTGTATGGGGCGTGGCCAACATGGCGACCGGAGCGGCAGCATAATCTGCAGCTCCGATCCCTGGCCCAAATAAACATCCTGTCTGCGATGCCTGCACCCTGAAAGAGGGCCGCGGGCATCGTGTTAAATCGCTGTCCTGGGCCCGCGATACGAGCCGTGTCTGGATCCGAGCGATGCGCCCGCTCTCCGCTCCACGAGCGAGTTGCCGCGAGGCCGTGGATGAGCTCGCGCCCGCGGCCTGAGCTCTCGCGGCAGCGCGAGCCGCCTGACTCCGGATCTACATCGGCAGCCGCGTCAGCGACCAGCCCGGAGGCTGAGTCGCGTAAACAACAGATGCACTGGTGGAGCCGTCGGCGGCTCTGCCTTCTCTAGTGCCCGCGTTTGTACCCCGGCCGCCGCACCCGCATCACACGCTGCACGCGGGCTGCCGGGCGGCCGGAGTGGAATACCGATCTGAGTCCGGGGGACTCACGTGGACGCGGGCTGCCATGCCGTTGCCCGTTTCAGCCACTGCACCCGCGGCCGGCCCGGAGGTCGAGCCGCGGTAATACCGACCCAGCTGGTGGGGCCAGGGGCGGCTCCACACTTTTATCTGTGTTTCGGGGCAGCCATTCTGGATGAGGCTGCCCCACTATGAAAATAATAATCCACGGATAGGGGCCTGCCGCCCCTCTCTACAGCGCACTCCTCCTGCTGGACAAGCTTAATTCTGATGTGCCCTGGATACCTGGTGGCAGAACCTACACCAACAGCAGCTATGGCTCACTGTGCGAAGCACCCTCCACGCCGGCAGCGCGCGTCCTGCATTGCGTCCGAGCCCGTGACAGGGTCTGTGGTCTATACAACAACGCCCAGCTGCCAGTGGAACCACATTGCGGACTGAAATCACGTTCGGCCCGGAGTCCATACTACAGAAACCTCAACCCTGCGGACTACGACCGAGGTGGGTGCGCACTTTTAACTAAGCTGTAAACTGCGTGTCGCGCATGTGGGCACGTGCTTACCTTCCGCACAACAACAGTGCCCTCGCTGCACCACAGGTGGCATTTTATGAGCGTCCCTCCTGCATTGCCTCCACCCAGTTCTATACTGTCTAAACTCTCCTGAAACCAATTTGCCAAATGGTTAAACCAAAAACCCCGCGTGCACCTCCAGGTAAAATGGATCCTGACACACCCTCTCCCACTGACACCCAAGTGTCTATGCAACTGGCCTTGCAGAAGATGGACATCACATTACAATCACACACGTCGCAGTTCGAGAAGATACTGCAAGCTATCCTAGAAACTAAGTCCACTCTAGAAGCCAAGATAGGCTCGGTAGCAGAAGACCTTAACATACTCCGAACTGATCAACACGCACTGTCCAACAGGGTATCTGAATTAGAGAAAGACTCTGCAATTCTACCCCGATCTGTGAAGGATCTCCAATCGCAATTATCATACTTAACGACGGAGGTGGACCTTTTAAAACGCAGAGCGGAGGACGCAGAGAGCAGGTCCCGGCGCAACAATATACGTCTGGTAGGATTTCCAGAGCGTGTTGAGGGCCCCAGCGCAGAACTATTCATAGAACAATGGCTTACGAACACTGTCCTCAAAGACAGTGTCCCGAAGTTCTTCTCTATCGAACGTGCCCACAGGGTTCCGGGAAGACCCCCTCCGCCTGGCACTCAGCCTCGCCCGATGATAGTCAAACTCCTTAATTACCGTGACAGAGACCTCATTCTACAACTGTTTCGCAAATCCGGCCCGTTGCGTTTTGAAAACGCAATGATCACTGCATATCCAGATTTCACAGCGGAAGTCCAGAAGAAACTGAGCTCTTTTTATCGTGTCAAAGAATGCCTTCGCAAACACCACATCAAATATGCGTTGATGTTCCCAGCCAGACTCCGAGTACAAGATGACACTCGTTTACATTTCTTCACTACACCAGAGGATGCCTGGACCTGGCTACACGCCAAAGGTCTTGCTGACCCGATAGTCACAGACACTCCAGGCAACAGCCGGTATCCACCCAAGACAAGGCAGAAGCAACGTAAAAAACAAGGCGCTAAACCCTCATCGGAACAATCACAAACTGAACGTTCCCTTCTTTTGCAAGCCACATCTAGGTTCGTTAATACATCACCAACCGCCCTGTCTAATCAAACAGATGGGGAACCAGACCACGACCCTGCTTCTGACTCAGCGGAATCCACGCAAGGCCCTTCTCTCACGCCGCGCACAGCAGATGATATCTGTTAAGTTAACCGAGATTCACCCATCCCTCCTTCTTACACACGACAACGTGACTTCCTCCCCTTGGATGTCTGGGGGAAACCTGGTAACACTGCGGACCCTCGGGTGTGGCGCGCGGCTCGATCGCGGGCCTGGGCAGCGCACTCAACATCATAAGCAACCTGGTGTCAAAGCCCAGCTCACCTGAGTTCTTGTTCAGTTCTGATGGAGGTTGAAGACAATCCGACCCCACCCTGAAACTGCTTGTTCCAGCACACTAGTTTTTAAAACAGTGCACTAAGAACAGAAGCTCAAGGGAAGGGGGGAAGTGGATAAAATAAAAAAGAGAGACAACACCGTTCTTGCGTTTCCACTGTTGAAGTGCTGCACAAATCTGCGGCCCTTTCTGACTTCTGTAGAAACTGGTGCCTAATGAAACATAAACAAAGAACAGATAAGTGCAACCTATTCCTAAATGGGTTCCTGACTATCCCTTTATTTATTAGAAATTCTCTTCTAAAAGTACCTCTTGGATCCTGGTCTCTAGTTTCCAGGTTTGGAATGTGTTACTGCTCTGGGATGTGTTTTCTATTACTGTAAAGCTTCTAAAACATTAAACAAATACCGTTATCAGAATTACCAATATCAAACATTCATCATAATATAACTAAAGCCTAAATTCCCAATAGCAGACTCACTTTTCCCATATTTCCAGAATCTTTTATAAAACAAATACTGTACTTTTACATCAAAATACAGCACGTAATTTGTGCAAGTCCTTGATTTACTGTTTGCCTTGCTGTTAATGGTTTCCACTGTTCGATTCTTAAAAGTTCCATGAGAAAAAACAATGTTTGCTTCACAAAGTTCTGCAAAATATTCTTGTAACAAAGAGTTTGAATCAGAATGTTCGTGGAAGGTATTTCGTTTCAAATTGTCTATACACGAATCCAGAAATTGTTGTCAAAGTTCTTTCAGGTAATAAAAGGTTTTGCACTTACTTGTTGCTGGCAAGAGATACTGATCAGTCTAACCTTGTCTTCTTTCTCTTTTGCAGGTTACTCATAGGAGAGAGGCTGAAGCAAGGAGGAACCGGAAACCGGAAGAAGGAAGAGCCAGAAGCTGCGCCCATTGAAGTCAATGAAAGTCTGTAAAGAGCATCAGTGCCAGCGCCGAGGGATCTGTTCTCAGGTAAGCGGGAGGTAGACGAGCACAAGCACTGGGTGAGGCTCGGGGGATGCCTTTTATAGACAGGGCTGGGTGTGGTTTGAAGAGTTGGGTGTGGTCCTCACATGCTGCACATGTTCTTGGAAGGTGTGCAGAGCTGGGTGTGGTTTGAAGAGCTGGGGGTGGTCCTCACATGCTGCACATGTTCTTGAAAGGTGTGCAGAGTTTCAGTTTTTATACAAATGAATTGGATTAACACATGGCCTAGGGAGGAGTATTTTAAAGAAGCCTTGGTAAAAGCAAGGCCCAATGTGTAAACAAAACAGCACATTAAACAACATACACAGAAGCCTAGGGGGGGGGGAAGGTGAGATAACAAGAAAGGCTTTCAATAGTAAGTTTAAAAGGGAGCTATTACAGAACCCACTAGTGCAGTGAGAGGGGACATGCTCTTTGTTGTGTACAAACCCTAACAGTTGCCCCCCTCAAAGGCCCTCCTACAGGACGGGGTTTTCCTGGATTTTTTAAATAAAACCGTCTAATCAGCTGTGGGGCATGTACATATGATGCTGGTTCCCATGAATTCTCAGATTCATCATATCCTTTCCATTCTACTAAATAAAACAGACGTCCACTAATTCTTTTTGAGTCTTTTATGCTTTTCACTTCATATTTCAGATTTCCCTTAATTGGTACGGGTGGAGGTGGTGGTTCAGGTCGGGTTTTTGAGTTGTACGGCTTAAGCAAGGACACATGGAATGTAGTATGTACTGGATATTCTTTTGGTAAATCTAATTTTACTGTTACCGGGTTTACTATGGCAGTTATACTAAAGGGTCCAATGAAACGTGGTTGCAGCTTTCGGGATCCCTCTATGTTTAGGTTCTTTGTGGAGAGCCATACCTTGTCACCAATTTTATACATTGGGGCCTCAGACCTGTGTTTGTCTGCTTGTCTTTTCATGCTTTCCTTGTACTTTAATAAATGTTTCCTGGCTTTGTCTTGTATGTCACCTAACCTCGTTAGTCTATCCGTTACTGTAGGCAACAGGGAATCTTCTAACAAAATGGGTATAGCTCTTGGATGATACCCCTGCAAGAAATAGAATGGTGAGCAAAATAGAGCTGAATTCTCAGTATTATTATAAACAAACTCTGCTACAGGGAGAGCTTCCAACCATTCACTAGAATAATCAGCCAATAAACAACGTAGCGTTTGAAGTAAGGTTTGGTTCAGTCGTTCAGTCTGTCCATCTGTCTCTGGGTGGAAAGCAGTGGATAAGGCCACATCTATTTTCAGTTTTTCACATAATTTTTTCCAAAATCTGGAGTTGAACTGGCTCCCTCGGTCTGACACCACTTTGCTTGGCAAACCATGTAAACGCACAATTTCCCTTATAAAAATATCGGCAAATTCTGCCGCCGTGGGTAATTTCCGTAATGGTACAAAATGTGCCATTTTAGATAAAAAATCCACTATAACCAACACTGTTGTGAAGGATTTTACAGGTGGTAAACCTACAATAAAGTCTACGCTCACAGTGTGCCAAGGTTGTTTGGGTGTTGGCATTGGTATTAACAAGCCGTCAGGAGCCTTATGAGAAGATTTATGTCTTGCACAAATTGGACAGGTAGTGACAAATTGCTTAATGTCCTTTCTTATAGTGTCCCACCAAAAGTGTTTTTACACATTTTTCAGGGTTTTTACCCAACCAGGATGACCTGCCAACGGTGAGGCGTGATGCCAAATTATCACCTGTGTTTGTAATTCAGAGGTGGGCACTAACAGCATGTTGTCGTGATACAATAAACCTCGTTGTATTGTGTTATGGGAATCCTTTAACCAATCCTGAGGTGCTATTTGCATGTGTGCATTATATAGATCTGTGATGAAATCCTTCTGTTGTACTGGTGCCAACAACTTTTGGGGAGGAATAATGGGTTCTCCTATTTTATCTTGTTTCATGTCTGAGGTATGTCCGTATCTAGATAACACATCAGATTGAATTTGTTGTGCACCTGGTCTATAGGTTATAACAAAGTCAAATGTGCTAAAAAAAATTAACCAGCGCATCTGACGTGGTGTTAGTGCTTTAAGTGATCCAAAAAACTGTAGGTTCTTATGGTCAGAAAAGATTGTAACTGGGTACTTGGCTCCCATTAAATGGTGCCTCCATTCTGAAAAGGCTACTTTGATAGCTAGTAGTTCCCTTTCAGCCACAGTGTAATTTTGTTCAGCTGGCAATAACTTTTTAGAATAGAAGGCTACAGGATGTAACTGGCCATCTACTGCATCTCGTTGAGAGAGAACTCCTCCTAAAGCTACTTGTGAAGCATCCGCTTCAACAAAAAAAGGCAAGTCGGGATCAGGATGTTTCAGAATTGGGGCTGAAGTGAACTTTTGTTTTAGGAGTTGAAAGGCGTGTGCCGCCTCATCAGTCCAAAGAAATCGTTGCCCTTTCCACAACAAGGTAGTTATTGGGGCCGCAATGTCTGCAAAATGTGCAATAAACCTCCTATAAAAATTGGCGAAACCCAGAAATTTCTGAATATCTTTTACAGAGGATGGTTCTGGCCAATCAGCAATAGCACTGATTTTCTTTACATCCATAGTTATTCCTTGAGGTGACAGGCAGTATCCTAAAAAGTCCACCTTGTTGACATTAAAAGTACACTTTTCTAACTTAGCAAAAAGATGATTTTCTTTTAACTTTGATAATACTGCACGAACATGTTGGGTATGTTCTTCTGAGTTCTTAGAGTAAATGAGGATGTAGTCTATGTATACTATGACACAAACGTCCAGGAATTCGTGTAGAACCTCATTTATAAAGAACTGAAAGGCCGCAGGGGCATTACATAACCCAAAGGGCATTACTGTGTACTCAAATAAACCAAACTTTGTCTTGAAAGCTGTCTTCCACTCATCCCCCTCTTTTACTCGGACCAGGTGGTAAGCTCCCCGCAGATCTAGTTTAGTGTATACAGTAGAATGTCTTAATTGATCCAACAACACAGGTATTAGAGGAAGAGGATATTTATTCTTTATTGTAGCCTTATTTAGTCCTCTATAATCGATACACGCGCGCAGGGATTTATCCGGCTTCGGGATAAAAAAGAGTGGAGATGACACCGGAGATGTGGAATGACGGATGAACCCAGACTGTAGTAGGTCATCTAGGTAGGTTCTTAAGTATTTGGTTTCTTCGTCAGTCAAAGCATATACTCTGTTATTAGGTAAAGGGGCCCCTGGGATAAGATCTATACGGCAGTCATAAGACCGATGTGGGGGCAGCACACTAGCCTTTACTGAATCAAAGACGTCTTTAAAGTCAGAATATTCAGGAGGGAGACTTGGTTCATCTTGTGTAACACTAGCACAGTGTAATACTGTGCTCTGTTCTGTACCTGCTTCTTGATAGCAATTGGTTCTACAGAAAGAGGAATCCAAAGTAACAGTTCTACTCACCCAATCAATTTTTGGGTTATGAGTTGTTAACCAGGGTACCCCGAGAATCAAACCAAAATTAGGAGTATCTATCAGATCAAAGCTAATCACCTCTGTGTGCCCGTTCTGACAGACCATAACAAGTGGACTTGTTTGTTTTGTGATTAATCCAGAGGTCAATTCTGACCCATCCACTGCACATACTGCTTCTGGACAAGGCTTTAGGCACATAGGAAGTCCTAAGATTTCAGCTAACTTATTATCCACAAAATTTCCTGTCGCGCCTGAGTCCAGTAGGACAGGGAGAGAATGCCTCACTTGGGTAGTAACAATTAAAACAACCTGAATTATGAAATGTCTAGGTATGTGCGGTACCCTGAAGGCTGCAGCATTAGAGGTTTGATTAAGATGTTTCCTCGAACAAGTAACCTCTCCCCTTGTCGAGCTTAATCGTTTCCCGATTCAGTTGAGGAGGTGGAGGAAACAGCACCCTTTCGTGGAGTTTTAGGCTTTACTGGACATTCTCTGGCAAAGTGACCTGCCCTGCCACAATATAAACATAATTGAAATTTTCTCCTTCTTTCTTTTTCCTCTGATGTGAGTGGACCTCTGAGTGTCCCTATTTGCATAGGCTCTGGTTCAGGGAGTTTATTATCTGTGTCTTTCTTCTCGTGTCTAATAAAAGTTAACCGTGATTCCAGTTTGTATTTATCTCCCTTTCTTTCTCCTAGTCTATGTTCTAATTTCACAACTAAATCTACAAAGTCCGAATAGTCTTTTGGCAAATCAACGATATGAGCCAGCGCGTCTTTTAACTCGTCTCTCAAACCTTTATAAAAAAGGGAGACACGCTTTTCTTCTGGCCACTGTGTCTCGGTGAGTAAACGATTAAAACTAGTGAGATAGGTCAATAAATCCTTGTTACCTTGTTTAAGATTTAAAAGCTCATTATCACTTGCCTGCATGAAAGTGTGTTTTGCAAAAAGGCTGGTCATGGTACGTTTAAATTGATTCCAATTATGGAGGATGGGATCATCTCTATCCACGAAAGGAATTGACCAATTGGCTGCTGTGCCACCCAAATAAGACAAGACGAATGCCACTTTCGTATCATCAGTAGGGAACTGTTGTGGCTTACAAATGAAGTGTAATTGACATTGATTGATAAAAACATGGAATTTGTTACTATCTCCATGAAAACGTTCAGGTGCTGCTAAGGGCACAACATTAGGAACATTAACAGTAACCTCAACTGGGGAAGGCAAAGTTGTATGTTTTGATGGCGCCCCTGTCTCTGAGGAGGTTTTAAACAAAGGCGTAGAAGCTGTGTTCCACTGAGATCCCCTAAATTTATACCTGCTTAAACCCTGTTTTAAAGAGGTATTCTCCATCTTTAATCTCTCTATTTCCTCTTGCATATGTTGCAAGATGCCAGACACTGATTCATTATGAGCCAAGTCCTCATTTAGGGCCTGCGCCATATCCGTGACGTCAATGCCCTCTATTTCTTCCCCGGTATTCATCGTCCACCTGAACTGACATTTTTTAAGGCTTGTGCTTCTGTCAAAGCCCAGCTCACCTGAGTTCTTGTTCAGTTCTGATGGAGGTTGAAGACAATCCGACCCCACCCTGAAACTGCTTGTTCCAGCACACTAGTTTTTAAAACAGTGCACTAAGAACAGAAGCTCAAGGGAAGGGGGGAAGTGGATAAAATAAAAAAGAGAGACAACACCGTTCTTGCGTTTCCACTGTTGAAGTGCTGCACAAATCTGCGGCCCTTTCTGACTTCTGTAGAAACTGGTGCCTAATGAAACATAAACAAAGAACAGATAAGTGCAACCTATTCCTAAATGGGTTCCTGACTATCCCTTTATTTATTAGAAATTCTCTTCTAAAAGTACCTCTTGGATCCTGGTCTCTAGTTTCCAGGTTTGGAATGTGTTACTGCTCTGGGATGTGTTTTCTATTACTGTAAAGCTTCTAAAACATTAAACAAATACCGTTATCAGAATTACCAATATCAAACATTCATCATAATATAACTAAAGCCTAAATTCCCAATAGCAGACTCACTTTTCCCATATTTCCAGAATCTTTTATAAAACAAATACTGTACTTTTACATCAAAATACAGCATGTAATTTGTGCAAGTCCTTGATTTACTGTTTGCCTTGCTGTTAATGGTTTCCACTGTTCGATTCTTAAAAGTTCCATGAGAAAAAACAATGTTTGCTTCACAAAGTTCTGCAAAATATTCTTGTAACAAAGAGTTTGAATCAGAATGTTCGTGGAAGGTATTTCGTTTCAAATTGTCTATACACGAATCCAGAAATTGTTGTCAAAGTTCTTTCAGGTAATAAAAGGTTTTGCACTTACTTGTTGCTGGCAAGAGATACTGATCAGTCTAACCTTGTCTTCTTTCTCTTTTGCAGGTTACTCATAGGAGAGAGGCTGAAGCAAGGAGGAACCGGAAACCGGAAGAAAGAAGAGCCAGAAGCTGCGCCCATTGAAGTCAATGAAAGTCTGTAAAGAGCAGGAGTGCCAGCGCCGAGGGATCTGTTCTCAGGTAAGTGGGAGGTAGACGAGCACAAGCACTGGGTGAGGCTCGGGGGATGCCTTTTATAGACAGGGCTGGGTGTGGTTTGAAGAGCTGGGTGTGGTCCTCACATGCTGCACATGTTCTTGGAAGGTGTGCAGAGCTGGGTGTGGTTTGAAGAGCTGGGTGTGGTCCTCACATGCTGCACATGTTCTTGAAAGGTGTGCAGAGTTTCAGTTTTTATACAAATGAATTGGATTAACACATGGCCTAGGGAGGAGTATTTTAAAGAAGCCTTGGTAAAAGCAAGGCCCAATGTGTAAACAAAACAGCACATTAAACAACATACACAGAAGCCTAGGGGGGGGGGGGAGGTGAGATAACAAGAAAGGCTTTCAATAGTAAGTTTAAAAGGGAGCTATTACAGAACCCACTAGTGCAGTGAGAGGGGACATGCTCTTTGCTGTGTACAAACCCTAACACCTGGGCAGGGCGTTTATATCTTATCGCTCTGTACTAACACTATTTGGCACCCTCCATGCGCCATATGGACTGTTCTCCCATGCCGGCAATAGCCGGAATTTTTTTCATTTTTTCACTATTCTTGTTGATGTTATATATTCTATTCAAGTGTGCTTATTTTTTTTTTGGTTACTGGCTTTGTCACACGCTATCTCACCGCAAATGCATCCGCAAATACCCAACCCACTTACACCACACCGATAGGCTCACATTTAATAGAGCTGTGAACGCCACCTGGCTGGTCTCAAAGGGCAATCGTTGTAATATTATCATAATAGGACCGGGGGACAAGCTCCTCCCCATTTTAGTTATATTTGCATATGCATTATGGCTTCTCAAACACAACGGGGAATCTTGAAATACAAGATACTCACATGGAACATCAAAGGTATGGCAGCGCCGCAAAAGCGACAAAGGATTCATACATTTCTTAAACGGCAACAAATACACATTGCCCTGCTACAAGAGACACATCTCACTAAGTCCACGTTAGAGAATACACGCTTAAAATGGAAAGGACAATTACACGCCACCACCTCCTCTTCCTTTGCTCGTGGTGTGGCGATTTGGATTGCCCCTGGGGTCCCATTTACTACGACTCGCACACAATGCGACCCAGAAGGTAGATATGTGATACTAGAAGGCGTCCTTGACGGATCCCCACTAGCGTTGGTAGCGCTATACTCCCCTAACCCTGGTCAAGGTGACTTTCTGAATACGCTTAACCCTGGCAGTCTTAGTGACCCCGCATTAGAGTGCATCTGGGGGGGTGACTTTAATAGCGTCCTGAATACTCAAATAGACCGTTCGTTCCCCCCTCTTGGTGCGGCTTCATCCAACCGAGCCTCACAAGCTTTAGCAAAATGGGCCTCCCACAATAATTTAAGTGACATCTGGAGGATAGGTCACCCCATCCACCGCGAATATTCTTATTACTCCCCAGTACATAAATAATACACCAGAATTGATATGATCTTTGTGTCCGTAACTGTAATCCAGAAAATGTGTAGTACCGAATATCTGGCACGCACTATATCGGACCACAACCCATTATGCGCAATAATGGCCTGGGGCCACATGCATACCCGCATCCCAACATGGCGACTGCAACCAGAAATTCTTTTAGACCCTCCCTTCCATACAGAAATGTCCAAACAATTGGCCGATTATTTCTTATTAAATAAAAACACAACAGCATCTCGTGCTACAGAATGGGACGCCCACAAAGTGGTGATACGTGGCCATTGCCTTGCAGCCACAGTGGGAGTAAAGAAGACACTCACTAAAGAACTACAAGACTTAGAGGTCAAGCTCCGTAAAGCGGAGATCGAGGTTTCCAGTGGCGAGGCCACATTGTCTGGACTGAATTCGCTTAAAGCTGCCTACAAAGAAGCAGACACTAGGCTGGGTAAGCACGACTACAGACACTACATGACACGGCAACACGCCGAAGGAGATAGATCGGGCAGACTACTGGCGTGGTTGACCCGCCAACCCTCGCAATCATCACCTATTGGTGCAATACGTTTAAGCTCCGGCGTCATTGTCAATACTCAATCCGAAATCAACGACGCCTTCTTAACATACTACCGCACTCTATATACACCTCCTCCCTCCCCGTCAGAGCAGCACCTAACTGATATATTAACATTTGTCTCTCACAACCAACATATTATAGACAATGACACCACCTTGGACGGCCCCATTACAACAGAAGAATTGCGCGTAGCACTAACACAAATGGCACGAGGCAAAACCCCTGGCTCAGATGGCCTGCCGGTGGAGTACTTTCACTCCCACTCTACACATCTTCTGCAGCCACTCATAGAAGTATTTAATGAAGCACGAAATAAATTACTATTACCGGAATCCATGCGCGAAGCTCTAATAGTTGTTCTCCCAAAAAAAGGCCGCGACCCTTTAGATGTTACATCATACAGACCGCTCTCTCTTCTCAACACCGACTGTCAACTGCTGGGGAAAATACTAGCAAATAGATTACTTCCCCACCTAGAAAGTTTAATACACTCAGACCAGTCTGGTTTCATCCCTGGGAGAAGCACCTTTTTAAATATCAGAAGATTGCTCCACATAATGCACAGTAACACAGAACCAAAAGCTGTAGCCCTCTCCTTAGACATTGAAAAAGCGTTTGATACACTGAGCTGGGATTACCTTCTACGCACGCTTAAAGCGTTTGGTTTTGGCTCCGGTTTCTTACAATGGATCAAAACGCTCTACTCTAAACCCACAGCTCGAGTCAAAAACGGGAGTGTTATCTCTGAGGCATTTCCCATAGGCAGAGGCACCAGACAGGGATGTCCATTATCCCCTTTATTATTCGCCATAGCTATGGAACCATTAGCAATTAAACTACGTAGTTGCGCGCACCTGTGGGGCATCTCCGAATCTAACACACACCATATTATATCCTTATACGCGGATGACGCCCTGATATACCTGCGTTAACACTCCACCTCTATGGCTGGGGTTCTGTCAATGCTCAACTCCTTTGCCCTGGCTTCTGGTCTACGCGTCAATTGGTCCAAATCAAGTATCTTTCCTCTTACCCCCATACCAACAGACCTTCACATGACACTACCGCAATATCAACTCCAATGGTCGCACAATACCTTTAAGTATCTCGGGATCCAAATCTATCACTCCATTATTGACCTGAAAGAAGGCAATATTGATAGAGCACTCAGCTCTACTCGCAGCTCAATGTCATTCTGGGGCTCGCTCCCTTTATCTCCCATGGGTCGAGTAGCAATAGCTAAAATGCTCATCCTCCCAAGGTTCTTATATTTTTTTACTGCCCTGCCGCTGTGTCTGCCACGCGTGTTCTTTAACAAACTGCACTCATTATTGACCGATTTACTCTGGGGCAGAGACAGACGCAGGGTAGCGTTAACTATAACACAATACCCGCAAGAGGCGGGGGGCTTGGGCATGCCCAACTTTGAGAGATATTACGCAGCTTCTCAGCTGCTATGGGTGTCTACATGGCTCAAAGAGACCCCTTCCTCTGAAGGCATAATGCTGCAGACATATTTGGCCCCGCAAACATTGCTGTCCTCACTCTTATCTGGCCCTAACCGCCTATCCTCAAAACTTATATTACTAGAGGCAGCTCGCTTCTGTTGGCGCAGATACGTTCAAAGTAAGTCCCCTCTATCCCCCTACTCCCCCCTGTTACCACTTCTCCAGCTACCAAATACCCAAACATTATCATTAAATCATGATACGTGGGACATAAGTACTCTAAACGTAGGCGACTACTACTCGAATTCTAAATTACGCACCTTCGCGGACCTAGTGGCCGCTGGGGTTATGCACACAGGAGCCTTCCTGATGTACAATGCTATTAAACGACTACTTAACAACCTTTGGGGTTCCGGCAATAATGAACCTCCCGAATCCCAATTACTTACTGTTATTCTTACGATGGGCAGCGCAAAAGGCATCATAACTAAATTATACACAGAACTGATGACGGAGG
Organism: Pleurodeles waltl; assembly: GCF_031143425.1. Classification (NCBI taxonomy): domain Eukaryota; kingdom Metazoa; phylum Chordata; class Amphibia; order Caudata; family Salamandridae; genus Pleurodeles; species Pleurodeles waltl. The sequence continues at coordinate 686,286,850 of NC_090438.1, forward strand.
TCTGCACTGCGTTACCGCTTGCTAAAGCACGTTGGGACTCTGTCCTCCCTACACCACTATCACAAAAAACATGGATTGCGGCTCTTACAATGATTAAGTCAATATCCCGCAACCCTCGGTTGCGTTACACCCAATTCAATTATATTCACCAAGCATATCTATCTCCGGCCCGCATCCAAAGAATATACCCGAATGCAAACTCGACATGCCCTAGATGTGCTGCCCCGGCAGCAGATTTCTATCACATGGTCTGGAGCTGTCACCCCATAAACTCAGCCTGGCATCGGGTCACAAATACCACAGCAGACATTACATCTCACATTTTGTCGTCCACCCCTGACTCATGTTTACTTGGTATACGTCAACGCGCCAAAGGCGATAAACATCTGCACAGATTTATTGATTTGGCATTTGCTGTCTTCAAGCGCCTAATAGCCACGCACTGGAAAGCCCCACACGTACCATCTCACTCTGCCTGGCTTCGTGACTTGCACAGTCGCTCGCAGGCCGAAGCTCAGACATTACGCTTACTGCAATACAAGGGTCTAATACAGGATGGCCCCAGGGACGACACATACCCTCCCTAAGCTCCCCGCCCACAATCCTTCAGCACATTAACCCCCTCACACCCCCTCCTAACGGCATGTGGCGGTACTCTTGGTTGCTTACGCAGGGACCACGCCTTCATGCACTACATGTTTGGCTTTGGATATCCCTAAAATGGCTCTATACTCTATTATACCTCACAACTAACAACTCAAGGGTGTTGCCCTGATCTCCAAGTACAATAATCGGACCCTCGCTCTATTTCATCCCACCATCTGGGGTTGGGGCATCCAGCATTAGGAATAATACCAGCGGTGTTTAGCTGTGACCTTCGTTAATCAATTAGTTGCATAATTTACAATGGTGCTTCTGGAACTGTATTGTGCAACCGCGCTGTAGTGACTTACAAATGCGTGTAAACAATGTGAAAAATTATTAGTGACTAAACATGTTGTTGTGTGTGCATAATGTTTAATAAACAGATTTAAAAAAAAAAAAAGAAAACCTTTGTATTTCCAAAATGGGCACAAGATAAGGTGTTGAGGAGCAGTGGTTATTTGCACATCTCTAAATTCTGGGGTGCCCATACTAGCATGTAAATTACAGGGCATTTCTCAAATAGACGTCTTTTTTACACACTGTCTTATATTTGGAAGAAATAAATTTAGAGAAAGACAAGGGGCAATTACACTTGTTTTGCTATTCTATGTTCCCCCAAGTCTCCCGATAAAAATGGTACCTCACTTGTGTGGGTAGGCCTAGCGCCCCGTGACAGGAAATGCCCCAAAACACAACATGGACACATCACATTTTACCAAAGAAAACAGAGGAGTTTTTTGCCTACCTGTGGATTTTGGCCTCTAACTCAGCCGGCACCTAGGGAAACCTAGAAAACCTGCGCATTATTTAATGACCTAGGGGAATCCAAGACGGGGTGAATTGTGGGGCTCTCACCAGGTTCTGTTACCCAGAATCCTTTGCAAACCTCACAATTTGGCTAAAAAAACACTTTTTCCTCACATTTCGGTGACAGAAAATCCTGGAATCTGAGAGGAGCCACAACTTTCCTCCCACCCAGCATTTTCCCAAGTCTCCCGATAAAAATGATACCTCACTTGTGAGCTAAGCCGGCACCTAGGAAAACCTACCAAACCTGTGCATTTTTCAAAACTAGAGACCTAGGGGAATCCAAGACGGGTGACTTGTGTGGCTCTCGCCAGGTTCTGTTACCCAGAATCCTTTGCAAACCGCAAAATTTGGCACAAAAAACACTTTTTCCTCATATTTCGGTGGCAGAAAGTTCTGGAATCTGAAAGGAGCCAAAAATGTCCTTCCACCCAGCGTTCCCCCAAGTCTCCAGATAAAAATGGTACTTCACTTGGGTGGGCAGGCATTGTGCTCGCAACAGGAAATGCTTCAAAACACTATCTGGACACATCAAAATTATCAAATAGAAAACTACCTGTTTTTGCGGGGGGACCTGCGTTTTTGTTCCTGGGCTCAGCAGCTATCTAGGGAAACCTACCAAACCCAGACATTTCTGAAAACTAAACACCCGAGGGAGTCAAGGGAGGTGTAACTTGGCTGGATCCCCCAATGTTTTCTTACCCAGAATCCTCAGCTAACCTCAAATTTAGCTAAAAAATCAAATTTTTCCCACATTTCTGTGTGGGATCACCGCACCGGGACAAATTTCCTACCGCCCAACGTTCCCCTCAGCCTCCCAGTAAAAATGATACCTCACTTGTGTAGATGGGCCAAATGTTTGTGACAGGGAATAGCCAAAAATACGTTGAAATTGGATCCCAAAGGGCAGTTTGAAAAAAAATCATTTTTAGGCTGAGAAGTGCAGCAGAAATTTTATCGGTATAGATAAGACAATGCTGGGTGGTAGGAATTTTGTGGATTCCTGCAGATTCTGGAAGGTTCCATAACGAAAATGTGGGAAAAATGTGTGCTTTCCAGCAAAGTTGCAGGTTTGCAGGGCATTGTGGGTAAGGAAATGGCTTGGGGTGCATGTGAAGCACACCACCCTGGAATCAACTAGATGTTTAGTTTTCAGATGTGTCTAGGTCTTGTGAATTTTTCTACATGGCAGTGTCCCAAAGTAAAAAAAAGTGCAGCCCTCACCATTCCAAGTGGGACGAGTTTTCGAGTTACCAAGCTCTCATAGCCCAAATGTAAAACCAAAACCAAAAATAATCAAATGTCCTCTTGCTTGCCATGGGATAAGATGTTTTAGTGTGCGGGGGAGAGCTGAAAGACTGTTAGTCCCTTCAGTTCGGGTGGCGGCATAACCAGGCCCATACTGGTTGGTGGCCACCACCCCACTATTTTCTTTTATTTGTTTTATTCCCTGGCATCTAGTAGACTTTCTGTCCCCCCGGGGCATGGATAGGAGGTAATTTCCCAATCTGCCCAGTGGTGGGCAGAACAACTTTGGCCCCATTTATTTGGGGTGGGGGTATGGCCATACCCTCAACCTCTTATTTTGAAAATAAAATCTTCCCTGGTCTCTGGGGAGCTTTCTGCCCCCATTAGGGGCTGGTGGGCCTTCCAAAAATAGGCCAATCTGCCCCCAAAGGGGGCAGTTATGGCCAACAGTAATGTGCCCTTATGGGGAGCGACCCTTGCACAAGGGGCTGCCCCCCAAACAAAACACACACATGCACACATACCAATCCATGGTGTCTAGAGGTTTCTGCCCACTTTGGGGGCAGATTAACCCAACAAAAATAGGCCGATCTGCCCCCAAGGGGGGCATAAATGGCCTAAATACAATTTACCCCCCAGGGAAGTGACCCTTGTCTAAGGGGTCGCTCCCCATACATAAAAACATAAAGTAAATAAATAACTATATATATCCCTGGTGTCTAGAGGTTTCTGCCCCCCTGGGGGCAGATCCGCCTAATTATATTAGGCCGATCTGCCTACAGGGGGGGAAGAAAGGCCTAAAAATATTTTGGTCCCCCGGGAGCGACCCTTGCCTAGAGGGTCGATCCCCAAACATAAAAAAATAAAAGTAAACAAAAAAAAAATATCCCTGGTGTCTAGTGGTTTTCTGCCCCCCCTGGGGGCAGATCGGCCTAATAATTTTAGGCTGATCTGCCCCCAGGGAGGCTGAAATGGCCTAAAAATTATTTGCCACCCTGGGGAGCGGCCCTTGCCCAAGGGGCCGCTCCCCTTATGCGCAAGTATGAAAAAAAAAAATAATCCCTGGTGTCTAGTGGTTTCTGCCCACTTTGGGGGCAGATTGACCTAACAAAAATAGGCCGATCTGCCCCCAAGGGGGGCATAAATGGCCTAAATACAATTTACCCTCCAGGGAAGTGACCCTTGTCTAAGGGGTCGCTCCCCATACATAAAAACATAAAGTAAATAAAAAAATATATATATCCCTGGTGTCTAGAGGTTTCTGCCCCCAATGGCCTAGAAATAATTTGTCCCCCCCCGAGGAGCGGCCCTTGCCCAAGAGGCCGCTCCCCTTATTTGAAATAAGAAAAAAAAAAGATTCCCTGGTGTCTAGTGGGCATTGCTCAGAGAGACATGAAAGGAGAGGAAAAGCCTTTCCTCTCCTTTCATGCCTCTCTGCCCCCTCCACGTAATCAGAGAAGAAATGCTTTTGCATTTCATGTTCAATCGGGTGCTGCAAGCCAAGCTTCCAGCGCCAGGGGTAAGGCCTTTGATGAAGTCAGCACGCAAAAGCGCGCTGACGTCATCAGACACCACGGGGGAGGTCAGGGGGAGCTGGGGTGGAAGGGGAAGTGATTCCCCTTCCATCTCTCCCCAGGGAAGGGGGTGCTCGGCCATCTGATGGAGCTAAAGTGCTCCCCCCGGGGGCCCATAGCAGGATGAGCTGGTCTCGTCCTCGGCACCGGACAACCGGTGCCAAGGGAGAGACCAGCTCGTCAGGGGCACCCAAGCGGTTAATATATGGATTGTGCCGTGTTAGCCAAGGAATGCCCAAAATCATAGTTTGATTACGGAAAGATATCAAGTCGAAAGTAAGGTATTCTTGATGTCTTCCGAATTGCAAGCAGAGAGTAGAAGTAGTATCGACCACTGGTCGAGAGGTTAAAGGACAGCCGTCAACTGTTTGGACATGTTCTGGTATCTCTTTAGGGACACAAGGTATTCCTTTTTCTTTAGCCCATTTCTCATCTAAAAAAATCCCACTTGGTCTACAATCCAGTAACACGAATACTTGTTCTTCTTGATTATTAGGGCACTGTAGGATTACGGACAATATAAAGAGAGCTGTAGTATTTTCTTTTGAAGAGTAGATAGAAGGTATCTCAACACCTCCTGTCCCCTTCCTTCTCACAGGGGACGGGAGCTGGCATTTCCCGAAGGTCTAGAAAGACAAATAGGACACATTCAAATCAAGTTACCCACATTGCCACAATAAAGACACAAGCCCTTATGTTGTTTTTTTTTCCGTTCTGATTCAGATAAAGGTCCATGAGTAATATCTATTTGCATGGGTTCTTCTTCTGTAGAAACTGGATTCTCTGACCGATTTTCATCAGGGCAACGTACTGCAGGGTGAAATGCTCCTGACTGGGGCTGCACCCTGGTCTTTTGTTTCTCCAACTTACGTTCTCATAAACGGTACTCTATGTTTAGTGCCAGATCCATCAGTTCTGTCAACGATTCTACCTGAGTGGAATGTACCAATTTATCCTTTATTTCGTCTTGTAGTCCTCGACGGAAGAGAGCTACAAATGTACGTTTAACCCAAGTGGCTTCAGCCGCTTGCTGTTTGAAATGGGTTATACAATTCAGGACATCCTGATAGCCCTGTTGTATATCGCATAAAGCTTCTTCAGCCACGGCCTCCAGTCCAGGTTGTTCAAACATCTGTTTAAAGACCTTAATACAGGCTAAATAGTTTGACAATAAAGAGTCATCAGTGGCTACCAACGTGGTTGCGCAGGCTAGGGCTAGGCCAGACAGGGCACTGATCAGATAACCCACTTTGGTCTTATCTTGTGTAAAATGAATGGGTCAAAATGCAAAGTATACCGTTAAGGAATCTAGGAATTCCTTTAACTTGTTTAGATCTCCAGAATAACATGGTGTTGAGGCAGAGACAGTAGGTATATCAATGGACCGAGAAACCAAGGCTTGTCTCAGTGCTGTATTTTCAGCATGCAGTTGTTGTACCTCTTGGGCTTGTTGTTGTACGGTATGGAGCATGGATTGTGCAGTTACCACATTTTCTTCCATAGTTCCAGAGCAATGCTGATTCATTGGGCTTTGCAATCTGTCACGGTTTGCACGCTTCTTACCACTGTAATCTGCCAGTCTCGGGGCACCACCTGGTTTCTTGCTTGCTCTGGATTGACCAAGGTAAGGGCGACCCTCTCCAGTAGCCACGGTGCTGCTGACAATACAATTTCTAGCAGGCCGTAACCTCCAGAAGGAGTCCCCGAGGGAACACCCAAATTGGGAAAAAAATCTCAGATTACAGGAACTCCTAAAAAAAGGAAGCAAAAAAAAGAAGCTGAGAAGAATAAAGAATCAGGAACAACAAAACTGCAGGCAAAAAAAGTGAGTGGTCCAAAAACACGGGAAGCAGGAGCAAGGAGCACCACCAGGGTGGAAGTGTTTGCAACACAATGAAAAAAAGACCTTCTGTGCTTATATACTGACAAACAGGAAGTGACATGCAGGATAAACTAATGGTACCATCTTGGATTGGGAAAGCCACATACAGGTCAAAGGAAAGGTGCCATTGTAGAAAAGGTAGTGCAATGCGTTCAGGGAAGGAAACACAGACATTTGGGAAGAGGAAAATATGGCCACAAGAAGAACAAGCATTTGCAATGCAATGGGTCTAGCGTTTTCTCGAGTTAGAGCTATTAGCGCTGTAAATTCCTAACTGGACTTTTCTTGCCACATAAATTGAAAATGAATGGTAAAACAATTAACATAAGCGAGCTGATACAAAGCGCCATGGCCGCCGTGAGCACCAGAGTTATTGGCTCCCTGCATGAATGTCTAGAAAGGTTTGTGCCTGGGATGAAAGCCAAACCGAAACCGGAGGAGGAGGCATCACACGCTGTACCAGGAGGAAGCGTGACGTAGTGTGATAGCCAACAAAAATGTTCCCTAAGTGAAATGTCTGGGAGGTAACTCAGCACACAAAGGAGGGACATTTCACTAAATGCACAAATAAAAATAAAGCATTTTAAACCAGCACAACAAAGAATGAATATCAAGAGTGGGTGTGGTTAAAATCCCACAGAGAGATTATAGCAGGCTAGACGCATGCGCTCTCAACTCTAAAAAGGGACTAGGCATTCGTTGCTGTCACGGCACAGTAGTCAGAGTTTCTGGTCTGCAAAAAATGATACTGTGAGAGTGCATCGGGTTGAAGGAATTGTGGGCAAAAGTGGTTTATATAATCTGTAGATCACACAACTGTTTAGTAGATATGCCGAAACTGCTTTTTATTTACAATTAAAATGATTACCTTTAAGCTCGGTGATAATGACAGTATTTAAATTCAAGTTGGTGTGAGTGCTGAGATGAAAGCCTGGGTCTGTCCTTTAGGCCGGAGGGGCCACGCCCCCCACCTTTTGCCCCTCATGAAGAGTGTCTGTCAGGCTGAGCAAAGGTCAGCCTGACAGACACTGTTCATGTTCAGATCAGGCAGCCAGTAGCGAGAAAAGCTCCTGTGGGCATGACTTCCTCAGCTCAGCAAAGGTGCCTCAAGGCCATTCCCCTCGGTGACGAGGGGAAGCGTCACCAATTGACTTCGACCTGGGTGCTTCAGGTTTAAGCCCTGAAGCGCCATGGGCAAGTGTCAATCAGTGACACCTCGTCACAGAGTGGGGAGGGGTCAGAAATCTCATTGAACCCATCCCACTCTGTGATGAAGTTGGGACTGCTGCCTTCCCACATTGGCTGACCAAGGTCAGCCAGAGAGGGAAAGCAGCAGTTCTAACCCTCCTGGGACCTCCGAGCTGAAGGTAAGTGTGTGTGTGTTTCTTAAATTCATGTTTGGCATGTGCGTGTATGTTTGAATGTTGATGAGTTGTGAATGGATGTGCTTGCGTGCATATGTGAATGAATAAGTGTGAGTGTGAGTGTGCTTCCCACCTGCCCCCTCCCTCCTAAAATTACCGGCGCCACTGTGAGCAAGTAGCAAAGATTATTTTACACTGCTCCCAAAACTGCAGTTTGTGACATAGATTAATGAAACACACTGTAGGAGACTGGCCTGGCTTGTAGTGGGTACCAAGGGGTACTTACACTCTGTACCAGGACCAGTTATCCCTTATTAGTGTAGAAGAGGTGTTTCTAGCAGATTAGGCTGATAGAAGGTAGCTATAGCTGAGCAGCTTAGGCTGAATTAGGAGACATGCAAAGCTCCTACTATACCACTGGTGTCATATGCACAATATCATAAGAAAACACAATACACAGATATACTAAAAATAAAGGTACTTTATTTTTATGACAATATGCCAAAGTATCTTGGTGAGTATCCTCAGTATGAGGATGCCAAATATACACAAGATATATGTACACAATACCAAGAATATGCAGTAATAGCAAAAGGAAGTAATGCAAGCAATGTAGAATTACAGTAGATTGCAATAGGAGCACATAGGTATAGGGGCAACACAAACCATATACTCTAGAAGTGGAATGCGAACCACGAATGGACCCCACACCTATGTGAGCTTGTAGAGGGTCGCTGGGACTGTAAGAAAAGGTGAGGGTTCGAAAAATAGCCCACCTCAAGACCCTGAAAAGTAGGTGTAAAGTGCACCTATATTCCCCAGAGAGCACAGAAGTCGTGATAGGGGAATTCTGCCAGGAAGACCAACACCAGCAATGCAACAAAGGTGGATTTCTGGACGAGAGTACCTGTGGAAAAAGGGGACCAAGTCCAAGAGTCGTGACAAAGTCGAGATTGGGCAGATGCCCAGGAAATGCCAGCTGAGGGTGCAAAGAAGCTACCACTGGATGGTAGAAGCTGTGGATTCTGCAAGAACGAAGAGGACTAGGAACTTCCCCTTTGGAGGATAGATATCCCACGTCGTGAAGAAGCTTGCAGAGGTGTTCCCACACAGAATGACCGCAAACAATCCTTGCTAGCTGCAAGGGTCGCGGTTCAGGTTTTTGGATGCTGCTGTAGCCCAGGAGGGACCAGGATGTCGCCAATTGCATGAGGAGACAGAGGGGGCACCCAGCAAGATAGGGAGCCCTCACAGAAGCAGGCATCACCCGCAGAAGAGCCGGAACAGGCACTACGAAGAGGAGTGAACCGGAGCTCACCCGAAGTCACAAAAGGAGATCCCACGACGCCGGAGGACAACTCAGGAGGTTGTGCACTGCAGGTTAGAGTGTCAGGGACCCAGGCTTGGCTGTGCACAAAGGAAATCCTGGAAGAGTGCTCAGGAGCCGGAGCAGCTGCAAATCACGCGGTACCCAGCAATGCAGTCTAGCGTGGGAAGGCAAGGACTTACCTCCACCAAACTTGGACTGAAGAGTCACTGGACTGTGGGAGTTACTTGGACAGAGTTGCTGAGTTCCAGGGACCAAGCTCGTCGTGCTGAGAGGGGACCCAGAGGACCGGTGATGCACTTCTTTTGGTGCCTGCGGTTGCAGGGGGAGGATTCCGTCATCCCACAGGAGATTTCTTCGGAGCTTCTAGTGCAGAGAGAAGGCAGACTACCCCCACAGCATGCACCACCAGGAAAACAGTCAAGAAGGCGGCAGGATCAGCGATACAAGGTTGCAGTAGTCGTCTTTGCTACTTTGTTGCAGTTTTGCAGGCGTCCTGAGCAGTCAGCAGTCGATTCCTTGGCAGAAGGTGAAGAGAGAGATGCAGAGGAACTCTGATGAGCTCTTGCATTCGTTATCTAAAGAATTCCCCAAAGCAGAGACCCTAAATAGCTAGAAAAGGAGGTTTGGCTACCTAGGAAGGAGGATAGGCTAGCAACACAGGTAAGAGCCTATCAGAAGGAGTCTCTGACGTCACATGCTGGCACTGGCCACTCAGAGCAGTCCAGTGTGCCAGCAACACCTCTGTTTCCAAGATGGCAGAGGTCTAGAGCACACTGGAGGAGCTCTGGGCACCTCCCCTGGGAGGTGCAGGTCAGGGGAGTGGTCACTCCCCTTTCCTTTGTCCAGTTTCGCACCAGAGCAGGGCTGGGGGATCCCTGAACCGGTGTAGACTGGCTTATGCAGAGATGGGCACCATCTGTGCCCATCAAAGCATTTCCACAGGTTGGGGGAGGCTACTCCTCCCCAGCCCTGACACCTTTTTTCCAAAGGGAGAGGGTGTAACACCCTCTCTCTGAGGAAGTCCTTTGTTCTGCCTTCCTGGGCCAAGCCTGGCTGGAGCCCAGGAGGGCAGAAACCTGTCTGAGGGGTTGGCAGCAGCAGTAGCTGCAGTGAAACCCCCGGGAAAGGCAGTTTGGCAGCACCCGGGTCTGTGCTAGAGACTCGGGGAATCATGGAATTGTCTCCCCAATGCCAGAATGGCATTGGGGTGACAATTCCATGATCTTAGACATGTTACATGGCCATGTTCGGAGTTACCATTGTGACGCTATACATAGATAGTGACCTATGTATAGTGCACGCGTGTAATGGTGTCCCCGCACTCACAAAGTCTGGGGAATTTGCCCTGAACGATGTGGGGCACCTTGGCTAGTGCCAGGGTGCCCACACACTAAGTAACTTAGCACCCAAACTTTACCAGGTAAAGGTTAGACATATAGGTGACTTATAAGTTACTTAAGTGCAGTGGTAAATGCCTGTGAAATAACGTGGACGTTATTTCACTCAGGCTGCAGTGGCAGGCCTGTGTAAGAATTGTCAGAGCTCCCTATGGGTGGCAAAAGAAATGCTGCAGCCCATAGGGATCTCCTGGAACCCCAATACCCTGGGTACCTCAGTACCATATACTAGGGAATTATAAGGGTGTTCCAGTATGCCAATGTGAATTGGTGAAATTGGTCACTAGCCTGTTAGTGACAATTTAGAAAGTAAAGCGAGAGCATAACCACTGAGGTTCTGGTTAGCAGAGCCTCAGTGAGACAGTTAGTCATCACACAGGGAACACATACAGGGCACACTTATGAACACTGGGGCCCTGGCTGGCAGGGTCCCAGTGACACATACAACTAAAACAACATATATGCAGTGAAATATGGTGGTAACATGTCAGGCAAGATGGTACTTTCCTACAGACACAGAGAACACCTGCAAATGGGCGTTGCCGCTACAAAACATGGACGTCCTTAGAGTACGATTTTTGTGTACACTTACGACCGTACAACATGCACAGAACAGATGACGTTGCAGCTTTGAACACACGCTGCCCTGAAACACAGAAGGGCGTTGGCTTCCCCATGGATGACAGACGCAGAGCTTTATCTGCAGGGCAACTGCACTGTACTTGTAGGACGGCAAGCAAGGAAGCAATTCAGAAGCCATAGCAATGCCAGTCTGCCCTTTTTCCTCTGCCCAGCAGCTCGATCAATGTCTGCTCGGTTGAAGAGGCATTCGCTTGTGTTTTTGTGCGGGGAATTGCTAATTTTCAACAATATCATTTTTTATCTGTACTGGTGCCCTAGAAGACAGAACGATGTTGCGGTTACGAAAAAGAGTGCCACTTTAAACAACAATCTGAAAGAACGCAACCTTGTCTTGTGTATTCCACAGGGAGACCCGAACAGGAAAAGTATGTGTGAGATGCGCGGCTCACACTAACGCAGATCATACATATGTGCAGCACGAGAGAGCAGGATTTGTGTATGAAGAATTTGTTGTTACAACACTTAACTCTGTTTATTCACCTGTTTCTAAACACACTGTAATTTTGGCAGATAAGGAAAGCGAAGCAACTGGCGATTAAGTCAAATTCCCAAGTTCACACAATTTGGTCAAGCGAGAAAGCTGGTATTCGCCCTGCGGTGTCTTGGCTCTATGGCTGTTATTTAAGTGCACAAATCACACCCCACATGATCCTCAATTTGAGGATTCAGCGCATTCATAATTCAAGTCAAGTTTTTGCCTAGCGAGATCGCGCTGCATAGGAAAGAAAAAGAACAAGAAAAAAAAACACGATTGCGCTGAAATTGAAAATGGAAAAACCGCGCACAATTGCGCTATGTAAACACCAGCACGATTGCGCTGCGTGGAAAATAAAAAGATAAAGTAACCCGGAAACCATGTTGAAAACATCGAGCCTCGAATGGTTTCTGTAGTTTACTGGTGCTGTGTAGGTGGGCTAAACACCGGAAAAGGCATGACGTATGCATGCCTTTCACCAATTAAAGCAAGCAGATTTTAAAAGGCAAGCCCACGAACCAATGAAAGTGACTGATGTGGCATGAGAGTGGTTAGAAGCCTAAAGAGAGATTACAGCATGGGAAGGAAAAAGAAGAAAGAAAAAAGAAAAAAAGAAGTCCAGCAAGTAGGTAAGAAAAATTACGGGGGCCGCAAGCGAATGCGGCGCTACACAGAGCCCAAGACATCTGAGTCACACCACAGTCGAGAAAACAGGTCGCGGCCCAAAAAGCGACCTGTGGCAGGACCGGCTGTCCGAACCATGGACCACCGATCTGACCATGGCCCGCTAGGGGGACGCAGCGGGTCCCCACAGCGTCACACACCTCTCCAGTAGACTGGCTCCAGCGACGCCTCACCTCCCTGACTCTGTGCAACTTTTTTGTTTCCTCATTGTTTTCCAAGGTACTGTACATGTAATGTTCATGCGACTCCGTGACCAGCCCACACTCCCACTTGAGTGGTGTTGGATTGTTAGAGACGAGTCACTCAAGATGTCATAATAGTCCCAGTTGGAACTATTGTGTTTCTAAGCGCTATACTACATGTAATCTTCAGAAATTTACATTGCCTATGAGATAAGCCAGACTGCTCTTGCCAAGCTACCAGGGGATGAGCAAGAGTAATCTTGGCTGTTTGACTCCCTTACCCTCACTAGAGTGAGGTTCCCTACTCAAACAGGGTGCAAACCACTGCTATCTAGAGACCCCATTTCTAACATTAAGGTCCTCATTTCTTGTGCGTTTAGTTTCAGGAATTACAAGTTCCACATAAAAGTACAGAGGGTTGGTTAACCAGAGATATTACTAGGGTATATCTATTTACTGTTACACTTCAGTGCAGAACTGTCATTACAAGTTACTTAAAATATCTATTTGCCTTTAGAAGGCATCTCTTTGCCTTTTTGTATCCACTACTTTCTCATAGACATCGTCAACCACCGGAAATGACGAGGCAAAGTGGTGAAGTCCAGCCTCTCTGTTTCCTCGCTTATAACATTCCTTTTTCTCAGTTTCTACCACTGACCCACACTTCCCTGTGTATTTGGTCATTGGTGAAAGTGGTGAGAGACAGAAGAGTGCCTTGCTTCCATTGCATTCTAAGCACAAGTTCTAAGTACAAATTTAGTACTTCCTGACAGCAAGTTTTAAGCTTTTGGGATTGCCGGTTGAATAAAGATGCTCAGTAGATCCATGATGTCTGGGGATGGGATTCCCATCCAGTCCTTTAACAATACTTAGAAAGTGAAATGTCCACATAAACTGAGAATGGTTGTTATGCTGTTTTTGTTGTGACCTGGGTGAGTGACCTCTAAAAACATTTTGAAAAGCTCAATGGTGTGCTCGCAACTCCAGGATACACGCTCTGTAACATACCTTTTCGGACCTTCGAAGTCTTAAATATTAATTTTGCATTAAAGATATATTGGATATTTTATAGCTGCATTTAACGTTTAAGGTTAAAAGCCATCATCTTGCATTGTGTCAAATCTCTGTTGTTAACTTTGTCTTTTAGTTGGGGTTAGCTGACCTACAGCTAGCTCATCTCCAGTAATGGAGATGTTATTGTTCATGGTTTTCAACATCCTTCGAATGTAATCTTCTGTGAAAGGAGGCAAAATGCCATTCACCCAGACGAAGATTTTCGATTCTTTGCGGTTTCACAAAAATCAACAAGAAGTCACATGGAAATATAAGCAAGTCATTGATTTCTGTGAGCACTTATGTGGCCCTACAGCTACTGCAATGGATTGTCCCTGAGGCAGTCAGTGTTCATAAGTGAGATAAAATATGCATTATCACATTTACCTTTCATGTTGTGATCCCCCTCACCCATGTGATAGCTGACATTTTCTTGATAATTTGTTTAGTTATTTAAGTAATTATACTTACAGGTTAATGTGTGAATTAAACTAATGATAATTCTGGGTTTGCAAGAAATGTGACTAATTGAATGGCTACCATCAAGTGTAAGGCCTATATTTTGTTCTTCATGCTAACTTGAGCTGATTAAATTAATGTGTCTTTACAAAAGAGTGTGTTTCTTAACTAAACTAAATGATAGAATTAGATGTGTATTTAGTATTTAGTAGCCTCTGCTGGACTGAAGTAGAAGCAGATGCAAGGTCACTGTAGTCACTGTATAATACAAGCTGTATAAAATGTTTCTAGTGTATTACGTAGTTTTGACTGACTTCATTGTTTGAAGATATGTTTCTAACTTATATGTCTTTCCCCAAGGGAAAAGAAATGGTGTGGTAACATATTTTGTAATCTTTTTCCTGTGACTTCGTATTCCAGTGGAGTAGAAACCATGGATCCACAGATGAAGCTGAAGAATAGGAAGTATAGGATACAAATGTATTAGTTTAGTTTTCGTCAATGGAATAACAGCAAATAGAGGAGCTTGGAGTAAACTAATTGTATAATTTTTATATCTGTTAAAGTTCTGATTGGTCATAACTTTCTCACCTCATACTTTATCCAATCACTTTGATTTAACAAGTTTAAATTTATGTTCAGTCACCATTGTTTGTGGGTCATTCTTCTTCTTTGGGATTCTCATGTATTCTTAGTTCTAGAGATGTTCTGTATGATCTGTCACTTTGACACTTCATATTTTCCAGTTAGTCTATTGACATTCTAGTACTTTATTATTTTATGTCTGTTCAATACTGAACTTATGTTTGTATGGTGTAGTATATTTTATAGTCCAGTTTTCTAAACCATTACCCCTAACATTGTTCCTGTTATGATGTTAGTGTACAAATTGGGTGTGAAAACAATTGAGAAAGTTTGTGAATACCCATGAAACTATAGCATTACAGATGTTGCCCATTTTCATTCTGGTCACCACTGTTATCCTCCTGGAAACACCCATGTCCCCACCCCTACTCTAAACTTAAAACATGCAAAACCTGGTATAATGGCGAACGTCAGCTGTACAAAGTGTGTAAAGAGCCATAAAAACATTTTTTTTGTTGACTGCAAAAATATCTGTAAACAATCTCCTCCTGCCTTAGCAAACCACCACTAGGTGGTACCAAATTACAACAATAAAGCCAAAAAACCTATTTTGCCTTATCTACTGAAAATCCTTGTGCTTAAACCGATTACAAGGTTCCTCTTCATCCTTCTCCATTTCTTCCTAACTTCTTTCCCTCCTCTACGCCTTCTCTCTCACCTTGTCATCTTTCTATATCTCACTTATTCACTCTTATAAAGACATCAAAACCGACAAATAGTAATGTGGTGTAGGTTGATTAAATCCTGGCCCAACATTAACTCCCTCATTCAACTCTCACCCTGCAGTAGGGAAAGTGGCGCTTTTCCATGGCGGAACCAAAATTAAATTTACACTCAATTGTGCTAATTCCGGTTGACCAGTTACAAATTGTTCCAATTTGATCTTGGTGGTGGCATGAAAGTTTTCGAGTACATAATGAACTTTAGTGAGGAATGATCCTTTAATTTCATCAGTATCTTATAGCATTTATTGGTTTAAGTTGGTATTTTCTAACCAGCAACACCACTTTTTTCTGCCTGGCAGTACAGTCCATTGCTAAAAACAAGCATTTGCAATGCAACGGGTCTCGCATTTTTCCGAGTTAGAGCTATTAGCAGTTGTAAACTCCCAACCGGACATTTCTTGCCTCATTAAATGGAAAAAAAGAGCGTGATTGCGCTGCATCAGTTCACTCGTAATGAAACCTATCGGCAAAAGTGCAATTATCTACATAACCGGCAAAAGTGCAATTAACTATGTAATAGGGTCGATGTCATGCAAAGCGCTCGACTTCTGCCCAGCGAGATCGCGCTGCAAAAAAAAGTAGTCCACAAAAAGGACTGAAAAGCGAGGCTCGTATGTTTTCAGTACTTGGTCGCTGCGCTCAAGGAGGGCTAGCCACCAGAAAAGGCATGACGTATGCATGCCTTCCACTAATGAAAGCAAGCAGATTTTAAAAGGCAAGCCCACGAACCAATGAAAGACACTGACGTGATATGGACGGGGCTCCGAGCCCTTTTCTAACTAAAACAGCGTCTTGCAAGCGATACGCATGTGCAAGCGCATGCTAGCTCAGGCTCGACCCTAAAAATACATACATCACGACTGGAGACAGTAAAAACCATGTGTAATTGTTCAATCGAAATTTCTATCAGTAGCTTGACCTCCTATGACATTTATCAAATCTCAGTACTGTAACACTATAATTCCGTACCCATAAAACCCGCCAGAAAACTAGCAAATACCCAGGTCAAATTACTAATAAGGAATCATTTGCTTTGCCAGCCTTACTATCGTATGGCATCGAGTATATTTTAAAACGTCCACTGTAAGGATTAACCTTCCACGTGGAAGTGCTGTAAGAAGAAGAATCTATGTTTGACCACATATGTGACATATAGGATTTACCTGTTTCTCAAATGCCTGTGTTTCATTGAGTTACTATGTCTTTGGTCATACTGCTCACTCTAACAGCAGGAAACCGCCTTCTATTTATCATCTCCTAAAGGTGCCATGAAGAGAAGAACATAAAAAAACAATGCAATGGGTCTCACGTTTGCTCGAGGTAGAGCTATTAGCATTTTAAATTCCTAACTGGACATTTCTTGCCACACAAACTGAAAAATTAAAGGTAAAACAGTTGACATAAAGGAGCCGATTCAAAGCGCCGCCGTGAGCGCGAAGATAGAGACCAAAGGAGAAGTTCGCAGGCAGTCAAAGTTATCAACAAAAGTGCAATAATCCATGTGACAGGGTCCATGGCCAAGGGGTAACAAAACCGCCCTACGGAGGGACTAACGTAGGATTTTTGAAAGGCAAGCCCATGAACCAGTGATAGTGATGGGTGTTCGGTGGGCGTGATTAAATGCCCAGATACATACCAACAGGTCGGAGTAGCACTGCTATGCTGAACCTAAAGCAGTGGGCAGGTAGGTACATCTGGCCTGATATTCTTTATGCAATCATGCATCACTAACAATCCTCAGCAATAAGCATTGAAGAACGTTCTTTTTTAATGATCTCTGTGTGGGTTTTGAGAGATGTGACATTATTTGCTGGATGACCCTTTTAATACACTGGAGTGGGGCCATAGATCCATTGGGGTTGGAGAAATCTGGACGCAGACTTGATGCTATTAGAAATAATGACAAAGAGTAGAAGCATCGCTCTGCAAGTGGGAGACCATGCCAGACAAGTCCAGAGGAGTGATTTCAGTTCACAATGTAATGAAATAGGTCTTCTCCTCAGATAGTTCAGAAGTAACCTAAGGAATAAGAAAGTTCTTCTTCCAGAAAACATTGTGTATGTGAGATCGCCTTCTGGCTGATATAATGATTGTTGCTGCGGGGATGGGATTTGCACAGTGCAGATTGTTGGTGCGAACTAAAGTACAAGCTGCACTCAAGCTAATAGTCCTTAGGTCCCAGGCTAAGGCTTAACATCAACAAATATACATCAATGATAGCTAAAAAACTGAATTAGCTTTTCAATTATATTTTTAATGATAGAAAACAATAAAATGCATTTTAATTCCTCGTGGAAGGACTTTCTTCTGGTATGTGCTGTGACTAGTCTGATACCGATGATTTATTTGATATTTGGCAAGATGTCTTACTTTGCTTAAACCTAAACACTCTTGCAGTAGCTGGAAGATGGGCAACTAGATCATTGTAAACTAAAATGCACGGTGACATAATTCCAAACGTATAAAACGGTGGCCACCCGTTAGGTAAGTGTTAACCATTTTATTATTTATTAGACTTTTAAAACAGGACAAGTTTATAACGTGTAGGTCATAAAGTAACGGGGCTAGCCCTAACACCTTTAAACACGTATACTGCATTTTTTTTACTTACAGTTCTTGAGAGCAGCCTGACCTGAGTTCGTTTCAAAACAAGAACTCATCTTTGGAATCAAAACTGTTTTTTGGAAAACATGCAATTACTGTATTGCCTAATTATAAAACTCATTATAACTCAAGTTCATGATGTGAACCTCTCAAATATTCATAACATTCTTCCCTTCCAAACTGAAGTAATTCTTTTCTGATACTTATGTTGCTGTGTGTTATTTTGGATAACTTTCACACACCAAGGGGCATATTTATACTCCGTTTGTGCCGAATTTGCGTTGTTTTTTCCGACGCAAATTCGACGCAAAACTAACTCCATATTTATACTTTGGCGTTAGACGCGTCTAGCGCCAAAGTTCATGGAGTTAGCGTCATTTTTTTGTGTGAACACCTTCCTTGCGTTAATGATATGCAAGGTAGGCGTTCCCGTCTTAAAAAATGACTCCGATGCATATGCGTCGTATTTATACTCCCGGGCAAAAAAGACGCCCGCGAGTGGGCGGGTCTAAAAAACCTGCATTAGCGCCGGATTTTAGCGCCTGGGTCAGGGCAGGCGTTAAGGGACCTGTGGGCTCAGAATGAGCATCAGAGGTGCCCTCCCCTGCCCCCAGGCACACCCCCTGCCACCCTTGCCCACCCCAGGAGGACACCCAAGAATGGAGGGACCCACCCCAGGGACATTAAGGTAAGTCCAGGTAAGTATTTTTTTTTTTTTTTTTGTGGCATAGGGGGGCCTGATTTGTGCCCCCCTACATGCCACTATGCCCAATGACCATGCCCAGGGGACAGAAGTCCCCTGGGCATGGCCATTGGGCAAGGGGGCATGACTCGTGTCTTTGCTAAGACAGGAGTCATTTCAATGGGGGATGGGCGTCGTAAAAAAATGGCGCAAATCGGGTTGTGGCGATTTTTTTGCCTCAGCCTGACTTGCACCATTTGTGGACACCCATACGCCATTTTCCCCCTACGCCGGCGCTGCCTGGTGTACGTCGTTTTTTTTAACGCACACCAGACAGCGCCGGCGGCTAACGCCGGCTAACGTCATTGAATAAATACGGCGCCCGCATGGCGCTTCAGAATGGCGTTAGCCGGCGCTAATTTTTTTGGCGCAAAACTGCGTTAGCGCAGTTTTGCGTCAAAAAGTATAAATATGGCCCCAAGTGGTTCCTTGGCGCTCTACTGATGGAGGAGTCAGAAACCAAGCAAAATAGAGAAATTAAATAAATAAAAGAGAAGGCTTGTGCACACAGATATGCCCTCAGTAAGTGTAAAAGTCAGCAGAATGGACTCAGCACGACTCAAGAGGGAAAGGATTCCGGAGCCGTGGTGCGCATGCACTGAAGCTATGGCCACTGCTTGTTATGAGAAATTTGGGGTTCACAAGTCTGTTACTTGAGGTGGAGCATAGATAGTAACTGAAGATGCATTTTTAAACTATAAGCAGAATGAACCTTGGCCTCACTCCATACAGTGCTTCAAATATAATGCGAAGAGGTCTAGCCTTGGCAAATCTAGGGGCCTTCAAAAGCTGCATTCTCAACAACCTGCAATCTGTTTAGAAGCATTAAGGGTACTCCAAGGTAAAGTGAGTTTGCATAAATGAGACGGGAGCCAATGGTTGCTGACATAGCGCCTCTTTTTCCTTCCTCGTTAAAGAAAGGTAGCAGTTTCTTTAAGACCTGAATGCGGAAGAAACACTAACAAACTAACATCGAGACCTGTTCTGCCAGCAACAGGGTATTATCAATTTTAACTCCTATAATTTTACAGTAGCAGAAGGGATGAGGTCGTTTTTCCTTTACTGGCTGACGCTTCTGTTTTTTCAGCATTTTGTTTCAGTTGGTTGCTTCGCATCCCCGTCGAAACAAAGGACATATGTGTTTGGAATGCCTCCTGGGAATCTGGATAGGTGTCTAGCAAAAGTAAGATTTGAGAATCGTCAATGAACATGTACATTTTGCAGAACAATGCACCTAACCTCTTTGAAAGTGGAGTCACATGTATGTTGAATAACTGAAGTGAGTGACCAGAACTCTAGGGCAATCCACGAATGCTTCATAGTCTGTTGGCCATATAATTGTCTAATCTTACAGTTTAAAAGTGTTGGTTTAGTACATATTAAAAATATGTAACTATGCTAACCTCCAAACCGGCCCCTGCACTATGGCTGAGTAAATTAGAATGATCCACTGTACAAAAAGCAACAAGTCCAGGAGAATCAATGCTTTAACATGACCTTAAGATCAAGACTCAAGCCATTTAGAATGGCGAGGAGCACAGATTCGGTACTCTGAACAGGATGAAACTCTGTATGACAGAAATCTGGAAAATTGGATTCTTGTAAATGTTTTCAGATAATTTTAGCCATGTGCTTTTTGATAATTTTCACGGAGGAGGGGATTAATGACATGGGGTGATAGTTTTTCTGGAACTATCGGGTCTAGTCAGGCTTTTTTTCAACAACGGTATGACCACAGTCCCTTTGAAATGACTTGGAATTGGCCGTCCATCTAAGGAAGCACTTAAAAGTAAGTTGAAGAAGAGGGTCTGCAACAGTGCCTACCAGTTGCTTAAAAATCATGTAAGCAAAGGGATCCAATGGAGAACCAGATTTGAGGTTTGCTAATGCTTTTAGTAAACCTTCTTTTGACACTGGCTCTAAAAAAACGCTTTATGGGGTTAATCTATATGTCCGTGTCAAGGGAATGGAAGCATTGTTAATTTGACGTTTTGTCCCTGAAGAAATCATTCAATTGATCACAAACATCCAGGTGAAGGTTTAGATAGATGGACAATTCTCTGATAATGATAAAAAAGAGAGTTCAGAGAGAAAATTATTTTCATGGAATAATATACTTGTTTGGTATTAAAGATTATATTTATATGAAGATTGAGCCTCCTTGAATGCAGATTTATCTGCTTCCTCATAACTTTTTCATTAGCATCTATCAAGGTGGGAAAGCTAAGGGCTTGATTTAGATCTTGGCACTAATGGTTCTGCTGTCAACGTTTTGACTGAAAACCTGTCCGCCACCACGCCGGTCCGCCAGCTGTATTTAGATGTTGGCAGTCCCATACACAAAACCCACATTTGAACTGCCGTCTCTGCCAAGAAATACCTCCTGCATCGATGGCGGGAGAGGGAAAAATAGCCAACAACAGCACCCCAGACACCTTTCCCACCGTGCAGATTTTGATGTGCCTTATCGCCAAGAAAAAAGTGGCTGTCCCACCTCCATGTTTGAGTAGGCAGAATAGGGTGGTGGGAAGGGGTGAAAACTCACCTTTTCCTCCCATTCCACCCCCGTATTCGAATGGACAAGACTGGACAACACCTGTTGTCATTGCTGCCACCGATGGATGTATGTCAATGTGTGTTTTCAGCATGTAAGGGTGTTGTTATGTTGGAATAGCAATGGGTTATTGGGTGTATGTGGTGTGGGGTGTAGTGTGCAGTGCAGGGGTACACATAATGCTAATGGACAGTGTGAGTGTGTCACTTACCTCTATTCCATTCCCCCTGCCATTGTATGAAGTCCTTTGGGAACCATCTCCCTCCATCAGCAATCTGCTGCCATTCAGTTTGCTTTCAGAACTACAACATCTAAATATGGCGGGCGGAACACAGTTGGCTTGATGATCTTTTTGGGTCCACCATTGACGCGGCTTAGCTAAATCAGGTCCTAAGTCTTTGCTAATTTAAGATCCTGGTAAAACCAGGGAACAGGTTTTATCATTTAGTAATCCATGTTAGGCATGGATGTTTGCCAATTCTCTTATCCACTTGAAGGCAGCACTCTGGTCCTCCAATCAGTTGGGACCAGGCCCAATAGATCCCGCAAGGGATTTGTCCATGGCTGATAAATTTGGTTTACCTCATGGGCAGCTACTTTCCAATACTTTTTTAGACGGGGTCGTACCTATAGATAGTAGAATATCAAATGTAATAATATGCTGGCCAAGCCACGGAGAAGGGAGGATCATTTTATTGTTTACAATTATTTCATATCTATAAATTATTTGATATAGAATATGTTGCTTTACAAGAGAAGGTTAGGCTAATGTAGCACGATCATTGGACCTGAATACTCCCTGTCTTTCAACTCTGCTTAGGCATGGCCCTCCCAAAAATTAAAATTCCCAAAAACCATCAGGTGGGTACATTCAGTAAGACGTGAGCCTGCCAACTCAAACAGTTGCATAGGAAATAAATAAAGCCATGTATCGTGGACAGCTATGACTGGGAAGAAAAGACCAAGTGAAGTTTTTGAGTTCTAGCTATACCAAAAGCACATCTGTGTTGTTACTATTGAGGAAGTAGACTCATGTTTATTAATCACAGCCATTTTTGATTACGTTTATTTAGAAAAAACCTTCTAATATGGTCACATTTTTTTCTTGGCTATTCACACGTTTCCTATCCTAAAACTAGGCCAGATTGTGCACTGATGGAGACTACATTCACTCACTTATTCAAAAATTTCAGTTATTCTTCATTCTGTCTCAGTTCTAACTAAGTGTAGGCTGTCACATGAGGAAAAATAAGGAATAACTCTGTTACCTAAGCACTACCAAAATTCAGGCATCCAGCTGATGCATATGGACACTCATTACCCCAGGATCCACCTCTGACCAGCGGTGCTCAATCCTGAGGAAGTAGGAAGGTCAATGAAACACCGTTTATTGTCTCAGAAACCTGGGACCTCACCAAATATGTCTGGAAGAAGCTAAACATAGGGCTCTAAATACAAGAGCTTCCTAGTGGTACCTGTATCATGGCATCTTCAGGGTAAATGAAAGCAAAAATGCAACTCTGGCCTCCAGTCAGGCTGTCATTCAACTCCCAACTCACAAAGCCTTCTCACACACCTTTGCACCTACTACAACATTACAATGCCGAGTTCATCTCTGGCAGGCACTGTATCATCAGACATAACAGAACAAATACATACACATTTCATATGGATATATCAAGAGCAAAAACTGATAATCAGTAAACAAGACAGCAGACCATTAAATTATGGTAACCGCTAATGCACTCTCTGATCCTCAGGAGCTCCTTTATACTTCCCTTCCTCGGGCATCTCATCCTCTAATAATTCTAGTGCTGGGATAGGTCACTACCCTGTACTGTGATCTAGGGGTGCATTCTGATTGGTGAAATACTTATAGCCATCCAGTCTCTAGCCCCGTGAGTGACTTTTGATTGGTCACCCCCTTTTGCCTGTATGAGCCCTGCAGCTGGCATGGGCATGCTGTGCTCTACCTTTCCATCTAGGTGGATGCCGCCCTCCTTTGTGGAGTTTCAGAAGCTCGCTATGATGCTGGAATTTCTTTTGGCTCTAACAGTTTGGATCTATCAAATTGTATTAAGCATCACTTGTCAGCTGCTCTGTCCATTGCATATGTTGGATGCTGCCATCAGCCCTTCATCCTATGTGCTTCACAATACCATGCTTATCTCAACTATCCACTGAACTTAGATGCTGGCCCCTACCCGCTCTCTCTATTCCTGTGTCACCTCCAGAGTGTTAGAGAGGGGTAGGTTGCAGCTTTCCTAGCATACTGGACACCTTTCACTCCGCAGCTAGCGCAGTCTCTGCCAACACCTAAGGGGACATTTACTTACTCAATTTGAGTCAGATTTTAGATATCATAAGGATACCCTACACTTTGAGGGTGACTTTTTTAGATTGGGTACTGTTGCTAATTACCACTACTATAACCCTAATCATTGGTACATTAGGTTACACGGTCCTGACGAAGTGCCCAGATCTGCAAGGACTCTACACGGCATGAAACCTGTTGACTGATGTTCTCATTTCTTTGTGAGCTGTACCAGATCATTATCTCCAACACAGTCACCCTTTGTTTTTATTTATAACAAGAGGTTCCACGTATTAAAAAGTTCGGGGGCTCTCTTAGTTATTTTTATACCAC
The DNA here is from genome assembly GCF_031143425.1 of Pleurodeles waltl. Classification (NCBI taxonomy): domain Eukaryota; kingdom Metazoa; phylum Chordata; class Amphibia; order Caudata; family Salamandridae; genus Pleurodeles; species Pleurodeles waltl. The sequence goes on from NC_090438.1 coordinate 686,310,509, forward strand.
ACTTACACCAGTCTACACCAGCACCTCCACTTACACTTCATCTTGCTGCCTTATTTTAAAAGACCTATGGCAAAGAGCCCAATGGAGGGCCCATTGGGCATTACAGTGCCGGCCCAATGAGGTGCTTCCCAATGATGAAACATGACACACATCTGCTTGCTCAGAGACATCCCAACCTGCTGTCTGTTGTCTGTTCTGTTTTCTTTTCTGATTATTTTAGGAACTGCATGTAGGAAAGTACCATCTTGCCTGGCATGTTACCCCCATATTTCACTGTATATATGTTGTTTTAGTGTATGTGTCACTGGGACCTTGCCAGCCAGGGCCCCAGTGCTCATAAGTGTGCCCTGTATGTGTTCCCTGTGTGATGACTAACTGTCTCACTGAGGCTCTGCTAACCAGAACCTCAGTGGTTATGCTCTCTCTGCTTTCTAAATTGTCACTAACAGGCTAGTGACCAATTTCACCAATTCACATTGGCATACTGGAACACCCTTATAATTCCCTAGTATATGGTACTGAGGTACTGGGGTTCCAGGAGATCCCTATGGGCTGCAGCAATTCTTTTGCCACCCATAGGGAGCTCTGACAATTCTTACACAGGCCTGCCACTGCAGCCTGAGTGAAATAACGTCCACGTTATTTCACAGCCATTTACCACTGCACTTAAGTAACTTATAAGTCACCTATATGTCTAACCTTCACCTGGTGAAGGTTGGGTGCAAAGTTACGTAGTGTGTGGGCACCCTGGCACTAGCCAAGGTGCCCCCACATCGTTCAGGGCAAATTCCCCGGACTTTGTGAGTGCGGGGACACCATTACACGCGTGCACTATACATAGGTCACTACCTATGTATAGCGTCACAATGGTAACTCCGAACATGGCCATGTAACATGTCTAAGATCATGGAATTGTCACCCCAATGCCATTCTGGCATTGGGGAGACAATTCCATGATCCCCCGAGTCTCTAGCACAGACCCGGGTACTGCCAAACTACCTTTCCCGGGGTTTCACTGCAGCTGCTGCTGCTGCCAACCCCTCAGACAGGTTTCTGCCCTCCTGGGGTCCAGCCAGGCCTGGCCCAGGAAGGCAGAACAAAGGACGTCCTCAGAGAGAGGGTGTTACACCCTCTCCCTTTGGAAAAAAGGTGGCAGGGCTGGGGAGGAGTAGCCTCCCCCAGCCTCTGGAAATGCTTTGATGGGCACAGATGGTGCCCATCTCTGCATAAGCCAGTCTACACCGGTTCAGGGATCCCCCAGCCCTGCTCTGGTGCGAAACTGGACAAAGGAAAGGGGAGTGACCACTCCCCTGACCTACACCTCCCAGGGGAGGTGCCCAGAGCTCCTCCAGTGTGCTCCAGACCTCTGCCATCTTGGAAACAGAGGTGCTGCTGGCACACTGGACTGCTCTGAGTGGCCAGTGCCAGCAGGTGACGTCAGAGACTCCTTCTGATAGGCTCTTACCTGTGTTGCTAGCCTATCCTCCTTCCTAGGTAGCCAAACCTCCTTTTCTGGCTATTTAGGGTCTCTGCTTTGGGGAATTCTTTAGATAACGAATGCAACAGCTCATCAGAGTTCCTCTGCATCTCTCTTCACCTTCTGCCAAAGGATCGACCGCTGACTGCTCAGGACGCCTGCAAAACCGCAACAAAGTAGCAAACACGACTACTGCAACCTTGTATCGCTGATCCTGCAGCCTTCTCAACTATTTTCCTGGTGGTGCATGCTCTGGGGGTAGCCTGCCTCCTCCCTGCACTAGGAGCTCTGAAGAAATCTCCCGTGGGTCGATGGAATCTTCCCCTTGCAACCGCAGGCAACAAAAGACTGCATCACTGGTCCTCTGGGTCCCCTCTCAGCACGACGAGCGTGGTCCCTGGAACTCAGCAACTCTGTCCAAGTGACTCCCACAGTCCAGTGACTCTTCAGTCCAAGTTTAGTGGAGGTAAGTCTTTGCCTCCCCACGCTAGACTGCATTGCTGGGTACCACGTGATTTGCAGCTGCTCCGGCTCCTGTGCACTCTTCCAGGATTTACTTCGTGCACAGCCAAGCCTGGGTCCCCGACACTCTAACCTGCAGTGCACAACCTCCTGAGTTGTCCTCCGGCGTCGTGGGACTCCCTTTTGTGTCTTCGGGTGAGCTCTGGTTCACTCCTCTTCCAAGTGCCTGTTCTGGTACTTCTGCGGGTTCTGCCTGCTTCTGTGAGGGCTCCCTGACTTGCTGGGCGCCCCCCCTGTCTCCTCATCCAAGTGGTGACATCCTGGTCCCTCCTGGGCCACAGCAGCATCCAAAAACCTTAACCATGACCCTTGCAGCTAGCAAGGCTTGTTTGCGGTCTTTCTGCATGGGAACACCTCTGCAAGCTTCTTCACGACGTGGGACATCTATCCTCCAAAGGGAAAGTTCCTAGTCCTCTTCGTTCTTGCAGAATCTACAGCTTCTACCATCCAGTGGCAGCTTCCTTGCACCCTCAGCTGGCATTTCCTGAGCATCTGCCCAATCTCGACTTTGTCGCGACTCTTGGACTTGGTCCCCTTGTTCCACAGGTACTCTCGTCTGGAAATCCACTTTGGTTGCATTGCTGGTGTTGGTCTTCCTTGCAGAATTCCCCTATCACGACTTCTGTGCTCTCTGGGGAATATAGGTGCACTTTCACCTACTTTTCAGGGTCTTGGGGTGGGCTATTTTTCTAACCCTCACTGTTTTCTTACAGCCCCAGCGACCCTCTACAAGCTCACATAGGTTTGGGGTCCATTCGTGGTTCGCATTCCACTTTTGGAGTATATGGTTTGTGTTGCCCCTATACCTATGTGGTCCTATTGCAATCTACTGTAACTTTACATTGCTTGCATTACTTTCTTTTGCTATTACTGCATATTTTTGGTATTGTGTACATATATCTTGTGTATATTTGGCATCCTCATACTGAGAGTACTCACTGAGATACTTTTGGCATATTGTCATAAAAATAAAGTACCTTTATTTTTAGTATATCTGTGTATTGTGTTTTCTTATGATATTGTGCATATGACACCAGTGGTATAGTAGGAGCTTTGCATGTCTCCTAGTTCAGCCTAAGCTGCTCTGCTATAGCTACCTTCTATCAGCCTAAGCTGCTAGAAACACCTCTTCTACACTAATAAGGGACAACTGGACCTGGTACAGAGTGTAAGTACCCCTTGGTACCCACTACAAGCCAGGCCAGCCTCCTACATTGGTTGTGCAGCGGTGGGATAAGTACTTGCAACTACTTACCACTTTGTCATTTTGTACTTTTCATAAGAAAAAAATGTACAAAACAAGTTCTGGGTATGTACACCTAACCAAAAAGTTTTGCTTTTCTTCTCTTACACTATCTGCTAAGTGCGGAAAAGTACTCCTAAACTTTCTAAAAGTTTCTAACAAGTTGAAAACGGTTTTTTTTCTGTTTCCTTAAAAAGTCCTGAAACTTTTTCTTTCTTTTATCTGTCCCTAAACCTTTTTCTATCATGTCTGATGTAGGACCTTCTCTTGATCTGGTAAGCTCAGCTTATGACCACCTTAACTGGAAGGGTTTAAGGAGTCTCTGCATTGATAGAGGTTTAGGAGTGGGAAATAATCCCTCTAGAGAATTGTTATCTAACATGCTTATTGAGAATGATAAGGCCTTAGCTGGCACATCCATTGAGAAGTTAGGAGATGGTTCACACTCTGACTCAGGGGCACCCCCAGTAAGAGTGTTAGATGGTGACCTTCCCAGCCTGCCCCTTAGCAGACCACCTAGCATAGCTGGTACTAATGTGAGCTCGCATCACAGTAGGGATGTTATTCCTGCAGGCCAGGTTGTTAGGGTGCCAACTGTTAGTAACAGGTCTCCCTCTGTTCATTCACATCATTCTTCTGTATCAAAGCATGCCCAACCCACCCACCCTGATGACAGAATGTTAGAAAGGGAACTCAATAGATTGAGAGTGGAAGAGTCCAGGCTGAAGCTTAAACAGCAACAGCTGGCTCTAGATAGGGAATCTTTAGACTTAGAAAAAGAAAGACAGAGGTTGGGGTTAGGCCCCAGGGTGGCAGCAGCAGTATTCCAGATAGTAATCCTGTGAAAGAGCATGATTCTAGGAATCTGCATAAGATAGTTCCCCCTTACAAAGAGGGGGATGACATAAACAAGTGGTTTGCTGCACTTGAGAGGGCCTGTGTTGTACAGGGGGTCCCTCAAAGGCAGTGGGCTGCTATCCTATGGCTATCTTTCAATGGAAAGGGTAGGGATAGGCTCCTTATTGTGAAGGAAAGTGATGCCAATAATTTTACAGTTTTGAAGAATGCACTCTTGGATGGATTTGGCTTAACCACTGAACAATACAGGATTACGTTCAGAGAAACCAGAAAAGAGTCCTCACAAGACTGAGTAGACTTTGTTGACTATTCAGTGAAGGCCTTGGAGGGGTGGTTACATGGCAGTAAAGTTTCTGACTATGAAAGCCTGTACAATCTAATCCTGAGAGAGCATATTCTGAATAACTGTGTGTCTGATTTGTTTCACCAATATCTAGTGGACTCAGATCTGACCTCTCCCCAAGAATTGGGAAAGAAGGCAGACAAATGGGTCAGAACAAGAGTGAACAGAAAAGTTCATACAGGGGTGACAAGGATGGCAAGAAGAAGGATGGTAAGTCTTCAGACAAGGGTGGGGACAAATCTAAAAATGAGTCTTCATCAGGCCCACAAAAACACTCTGGTGGGGGTGGTGGGTCCAAATCCTCTTCTAATCAAGTAAAGAAACCATGGTGCTATTTATGTAAAGTAAAAGGCCATTGGACAACTGATGCCAGTTGTCAAAGAAAAGCACCAAGCCTCCCACTACAACAACCCCTACTGCTACACCTAGTGCCCCTAGTAATAGCAGTGGTGGTGGGAGCAAACCTACTAATAGCCAATCCAAGGGAGTAGCTGGGCTCACTTTTGGTAATTTAGTTGGGGTTGGTCTTGTTAGGGGGACCACAGAGGCTGTGCTAGTCTCTGAAGGTGCCATTGATTTGGCCACCTTAGTTGCTTGTCCCCTTAATATGGATAAGTACAAGCAACTTCCCCTAATCAATGGTGTTGAGGTTCAGGCCTACAGGGACACAGGTGCCAGTGTTACCATGGTAATAGAGAAACTGGTTCACCCTGAACAACACCTACTTGGTCACCAGTACCAAGTGACAGACGCTCATAACAACACTCTTAGCCACCCCATGGCTGTTGTGAATCTCAACTGGGGGGGAGGGGTTACTGGTCCAAAGAAAGTTGTGGTTGCCTCAGATTTACCGGTAGACTGTCTACTAGGGAATGATTTAGAGACATCAGCTTGGGCAGAAGTGGAGTTGGAGGCTCATGCAGCAATGCTGGGCATTCCTGGGCATATTTTTGCTTTAACCAGGGCTCAGGCCAAAAAGCAAAAAGGACAGGGTGACTTGGGTCCTGGAACAATGGACCAAGTGCTCCCTAAAGCTAGGGTTAGTAACGGTAAAAACCCACCCACTATCCCTCCCTCTACAGATGATTCAACTTCTGAGGAAGAAGAATTTCCACCCTGTGCAGAACCTTCACCAGAGGAGCTGGAAGCAGACACTGCTGAGCTTTTGGGTGGAGGGGGCCTGCCAGGGAGGAGCTGAGTGTGGCACAGCAAACCTGTCCCAAATTAGAGGGTCTAAGACAGCAAGCTGTCAAACAGCAAAATGGGGATGTCAGTGACTCACATAGAGTTTACTGGGAGGACAACCTCTCGTATACAGAGGCAAGGGACCCAAAACCTGGAGCAGCCAGGAGATTGTTCATTCCCCTGCAATACAGAGAGTTCCTCCTAACTCTGGCACACGACATTCCCTTGGCTGGACATTTAGGGCAAATTAAAACATGGGAAAGGCTTCTCCCCCTGTTTCATTGGCCTAGGATGTCAGAGGACACAAAAGACTTTTATAAGTCCTGTGTGACCTGCCAAGCCAGTGGCAAGACTGGTGGCACACCAAAGGCTCCCCTTATTCCACTGCCTGTGGTTGGGGTTCCCTTTGAAAGGGTAGGGGTTAACATAGTTGGCACCCTTGACCCTCCTACTGCTTCAGGCAATAGGTTTATCTTGGTGGTAGTGGACCATGCCACAAGATATCCTGAAGCTATTCCTCTAAGGACCACTATAGCTCCTGCAGTGGCAAAAGCCCTCCTGGGAATCTTTTCCAGGGTGGGTTTCCCAAAAGAGGTTGTATCAGACAGGGGTAGCAACTTTATGTCTGCATACTTGAAGGCCATGTGGAAGGAATGTGGTGTAACATACAAATTCACCACACCTTATCATCCAAAAACAAATGGACTGGTAGAGAGGTTTAATAAAACTCTCAAAGGAATGATAATGGGACTCCCTGAAAAACTCAGGAGGAGATGGGATGTCCTGTTACCTTGCCTCCATTTTGCTTACAGGGAGGTACCCCAAAAAGGAGTGGGCTTCAGCCCCTTTGAACTCCTCTTTGGGCACCCTGTAAGAGGTCCTCTAACACTTGTAAAGGAGGGTTGGGAACAACCTTTAAAAGCTCCTAAGCAAGACATAGTGGACTATGTACTCGGCCTAAGATCCAGAATGGCTGAGAACATGAAAAAGGCCAGTAAAAACCTTCAGGCCAGCCTAGAGCACCAAAAGCAATGGCATGACCAGAAGGCTGTTCTGATTCAGTACCAACCAGGACAGAAAGTGTGGGTCTTGGAGTCTGTGGCCCCAAGAGCACTCCAAGACAAATGGAGTGGACCCCACATCATTGCTCAAAAGAAGGGAGAAGTCACCTACTTGTTTGACTTGGGCACTGCAAGGAGTCCCCTTAGGGTGCTCCATGTCAATCGCCTAAAGCCCTACTATGACAGGGCTGATCTCACCCTGCTCATGGCAACAGATGAAGGACAGGAAGAAGAGAGTGACCCTCTCCCTGATCTCTTCTCTTCCACAGAACAAGATGCTCTAGTGGAAGGTGTAGTTTTGGCAGACTGTCTTACTGCTGAGCAGAAAGACCACTGCATAAATCTCCTGGGTCAGTTTTCTGAACTCTTTTCTACTGTGCCAGGCACCACTTCTTGGTGTGAGCACACTATAGATACTGGAGACAGCATGCCTGTCAAAAGTAAGATCTATAGGCAGCCTGACCATGTCAGGGACTGCATAAAACAAGAAGTTCAGAAAATGCTTGAACTGGGAGTGGTTGAACATTCTGAAAGCCCAAGGGCCTCTCCTGTGGTGCTTGTACCAAAGCCTCACTCAAAAGATGGGAAAAGAGAGATGAGGTTTTGTGTAGATTACAGAGGTCTCAACCAGGTAACTAAAACTGATGCTCACCCTATACCCAGGGCAGATGAGCTCATAGATACACTGGCATCTGCCAAGTATCTAAGCACCTTTGATTTGACTGCAGGGTATTGGCAGATCAAGTTATCAGAGGATGCTAAAGCAAAAACTGCATTTTCGACTATTGGAGGGCACTACCAATTCACAGTAATGCCCTTTGGTTTGAAAAATGCACCTGCCACTTTTCAGAGGTTGGTGAATACAGTCCTGCAAAGGGTTGGAGGCTTTCAGTGCAGCATATCTAGATGATATAGCTGTCTTTAGCTCCACCTGGGATGATCACCTGGTCCACCTGTGGAAAGTTTTGGAGGCCCTGCAGAAGGCAGGCCTCACTATCAAGGCTTCAAAGTGCCAGATAGGGCAGGGGAAAGTGGTTTATCTGGGACACCTGGTAGGTGGAGAACAGATTGCACCACTTCAGGGGAAAATCCAAACTATCATAGATTGGGTTCCCCCTACAACTCAGACCCAGGTGAGAGCCTTCTTAGGCCTCACTGGGTATTACAGGAGGTTCATTAAGAACTATGGCTCCATTGCAGCCCCACTTAATGACCTCACCTCCAAGAAAATGCCTGAAAAGGTATTGTGGACAGCTAGCTGTCAGAAAGCTTTTGAGGAGCTGAAACAGGCCATGTGCACTGCACCTGTCCTAAAAAGCCCATGCTACTCCAAGAAATTCATTGTTCAAACTGATGCATCTGAATTAGGGGTAGGGGTAGTCTTATCACAACTCAATTCTGAGGGCCAGGATCAACCTGTTGCTTTTATCAGCAGAAGGTTGACCCCTAGAGAAAAGCATTGGTCTGCCATAGAGAGGGAGGCCTTTGCTGTGGTCTGGGCACTGAAGAAGTTGAGGCCATACCTGTTTGGCACTCACTTCATTGTTCAGACAGACCACAAACCTCTACTTTGGCTAAAACAAATGAAAGGTGAAAACCCTAAATTGTTAAGGTGGTCCATATCTCTACAGGGAATGGACTATACAGTGGAACATAGACCTGGGAGTACCCACTCTAATGCAGATGGACTCTCCAGATATTTCCACTTAGACAATGAAGACTCATCAGGTCATGGCTAGTCTTATTGTCCTTCGTTTGGGGGGGGGGGTTGTGTAGGAAAGTACCATCTTGCCTGGCATGTTACCCCCATATTTCACTGTATATATGTTGTTTTAGTGTATGTGTCACTGGGACCCTGCCAGGCAGGGCCCCAGTGCTCATAAGTGTGCCCTGTATGTGTTCCCTGTGTGATGACTAACTGTCTCACTGAGGCTCTGCTAACCAGAACCTCAGTGGTTATGCTCTCTCTGCTTTCTAAATTGTCACTAACAGGCTAGTGACCAATTTCACCAATTCACATTGGCATACTGGAACACCCCTATAATTCCCTAGTATATGGTACTGAGGTACCCAGGGTATTGGGGTTCCAGGAGATCCCTATGGGCTGCAGCAATTCTTTTGCCACCCATAGGGAGCTCTGACAATTCTTACACAGGCCTGCCACTGCAGCCTGAGTGAAATAACGTCCACGTTATTTCACAGCCATTTACCACTGCACTTAAGTAACTTATAAGTCACCTATATGTCTAACCTTCACCTGGTGAAGGTTGGGTGCAAAGTTACTTAGTGTGTGGGCACCCTGGCACTAGCCAAGGTGCCCCCACATCGTTCAGGGCAAATTCCCAGACTCTGTGAGTGCGGGGACACCATTACACGCGTGCACTATACATAGGTCATTATCTATGTATAGCGTCACAATGGTAACTCCAACATGGCCATGTAACATGTCTAAGATCATGGAATTGTCAACCCAATGCCATTCTGGCATTGGGGAGACAATTCCATGATCCCCCGAGTCTCTAGCACAGACCCGGGTACTGCCAAACTACCTTTCCCGGGGTTTCACTGCAGCTGCTGCTGCTGCCAACCCCTCAGACAGGTTTCTGCCCTCCTGGGGTCCAGCCAGGCCTGGCCCAGGAAGGCAGAACAAAGGACTTCCTCAGAGAGAGGGTGTTACACCCTCTCCCTTTGGAAAAAGGTGGCATGGCTGGGAGGAGTAGCCTCCCCCAGCCTCTGGAAATGCTTTGATGGGCACAGATGGTGCCCATCTCTGCATAAGCCAGTCTACACCGGTTCAGGGATGCCCCAGCCCTGCTCTGGCGCGAAACTGGATAAAGGAAAGGGGAGTGACCACTCCCCTGACCTGCACCTCCCAGGGGAGGTGCCCAGAGCTCCTCCAGTGTGCTCCAGACCTCTGCCATCTTGGAAACAGAGGTGCTGCTGGCACACTGGACTGCTCTGAGTGGCCAGTGCCAGCAGGTGACGTCAGAGACTCCTTCTGATAGGCTCTTACCTGTGTTGCTAGCCTATCCTCCTTCCTATGTAGCCAAACCTCCTTTTCTGGCTATTTAGGGTCTCTGCTTTGGGGAATTCTTTAAATAACGAATGCAAGAGCTCATCAGAGTTCCTCTGCATCTCTCTCTTCACCTTCTGCCAAAGGATCGACCGCTGACTGCTCAGGACGCCTGCAAAACCGCAACAAAGTAGCAAAGACGACTACTGCAACCTTGTATCGCTGATCCTGCCGCCTTCTCAAATGTTTTCCTGGTGGTGCATGCTCTGGGGGTAGCCTGAGCTCTGAAGAAATCTCCCGTGGGTCGACGGAATCTTCCCCTTGCAACCGCAGGCAACAAAAGACTGCACCACCGGTCCTCTGGGTCCCCTCTCAGCACGACGAGCGTGGTCCCTGGAACTCAGCAACTCTGTCCAAGTGACTCCCACAGTCCAGTGACTCTTCAGTCCAAGTTTGGTGGAGGTAAGTCCTTGCCTCCCCACGCTAGACTGCATTGCTGGGTACCGCGTGATTTGCAGCTGCTCCGGCTCCTGTGCACTCTTCCAGGATTTACTTCGTGTACAGCCAAGCCTGGGTCCCGACACTCTAACCTGCAGTGCACAACCTCTTGAGTTGTCCTCAGCGTCGTGGGACTCCCTTTTGTGTCTTCGGGTGAGCACCGGTTCACTCCTCTTCCAAGTGCCTGTTACGGTACTACTGCGGGTGCTGCCTGCTTCTGTGAGGGCTCCCTGACTTGCTGGGCGCCCCCTCTGTCTCCTCATCCAAGTGGCAACATCCTTGTCCCTCCTGGGCCACAGCAGCATCCAAAAACCCTAACCGTGACCCTTGCAGCTAGCAAGGCTTGTTTGCGGTCTTTCTGCATGGGAACACCTCTGCAAGCTTCTTCACGACGTGGGGCATCCATCCTCCAAAGGGGAAGTTTCTAGTCCTCTTAGTTCTTGCAGAATCCACAGCTTCTACCATCCAGTGGCAGCTTCTTTGCACCCTCAGCTGGCATTTCCTGGGCATCTGCCCAATCTCGACTTTGTCGCGACTCTTGGACTTGGTCCCCTTGTTCCACAGGTACTCTCGTCTGGAAATCCACTTTGGTTGCATTGCTGGTGTTGGTCTTCCTTGCAGAATTCCCCTATCACGACTTCTGTGCTCTCTGGGGAATATAGGTGCACTTAACACCTACTTTTCAGGGTCTTGGGGTGGGCTATTTTTCTAACCCTCACTGTTTTCTTACAGCCCCAGCGACCCTCTACAAGCTCACATAGGTTTGGGGTCCGTTCGTGGTTCGCATTCCACTTTTGGAGTATATGGTTTGTGTTGCCCCTATACCTATGTGCTCCTATTGCAATCTACTGTAACTTTACATTGCTTGCATTACTTCCTTTTGCTATTACTGCATATTTTTGGTATTGTGTACATATATCTTGTGTATATTTGGCATCCTCATACTGAGGGTACTCACTGAGATACTTTTGGCATATTGTCATAAAAATAAAGTACCTTTATTTTTAGTATATCTGTGTATTGTGTTTTCTTATGATATTGTGCATATGACACCAGTGGTATAGTAGGAGCTTTGCATGTCTCCTTGTTCAGCCTAAGCTGCTCTGCTATAGCTACCTTCTATCAGCCTAAGCTGCTAGAAACACCTCTTCTACACTAATAAGGGACAACTGGACCTGGTACAGAGTGTAAGTACCCCTTGGTACCCACTACAAGCCAGGCCAGCCTCCTACACTGCATAGTTCACTCGTATACATCTATTCCTGTTCCGCCAGCCGGAGAAAACTGTCCTTCATTCTTTTTGTTTCCACTGTGCTACCTTAACGGTGACCCTTAAAGCAAAACTTACAACTTTCCTCAAGAAGACACCTACTTGGTCTATGCAAGACTATTTCTTGCAATGCCAGTCTTTGAATCGAGTGAAGATTGCTTCAGAAAAGATGTTTACTTGACATACCCCGATAGGATAACTGCATTGGCCGTCTTCATACCCACTGAGTTCTAAAGCCTACCAATGGTGCACTACTATGTTAAATTACCTGCTGTTTCTGTACATTCTTGACTTGAGAACAAGAAAGGACTCTGATTTCAACCATGAAAGCATTGGCTGTGAATGTCAATATTCAACGCAGTGATGTTTCCAAAACTGTACTTCACAAAAGAGTCTATGGATGTAAGCTGTGAACTGGGAATTTAGGATGTCCAGGACAAATGTGGAAGCACCCCAGGTCGGATCCAGTTTGCTTGAACACAAAGGGGGTTATTCTAACTTTGGAGGAGTGTTAATCCGTCCCAAAAGTGACGGTAAAGTGACGGATATACCACCAGCCGTATTACGAGTTCCATAGGATATAATGGACTCGTAATACGGCTGGTGGTAAATCCGTCACTTTTCCGTCACTTTTGGGACGGATTAACACCTCCTCCAAAGTTAGAATAACCCCCAAAATGAGGGAGGTGTGCTTAAATTCATGGTCTGCATCTACAGATGGCCATAGCACTGGAAGAAGTAAGTCTGTACAAGGAAGTCAACACAGCATTTTACTGACATCGCTGCCAAGTAGACAAGTTTCCCAGGCTCATGTGTGTTATGCTGCTCAAGTCTAGGCTGTTCACTTTGACTTCTGGGACATTTAGTCCTGTTTTATAATGGACTAAAGAAGACTATAAGTCCCAGAATTCACAGAAAAAAACTGGATTGGAGCAGCACGTCACGCATGGACCTCATATACTCGGCAGAGCTGTAAGGCAAATTCAACAAGATGAGTTAATCCTGTGCCACATTGCATTTCAAGTGCATTTGCGCACATGGTGGGCATAGAGCATACACTTAGTTGTTTGCACGGTATCCCACTTAACAAGTGGGTAAAGTGATGAAAGGTGGAGTAAATAGCATAGATGGAAAAGGTACAGAGCTGCCATGCAAATGTTGCAGGTTCGTGTATGACAAGCTGCTCCGTTTCCGGTTGTATTGGCCTTCTGCATCTTGTAGTCCTGTTTACCACTTAAAAACAAAAGGACCACAAGACCCAGAATGCAAACGGAAAACCAGGACTGGAGCTGCTAGTCAAGCCTAAACCTAGGGAACTTGGCACGTGTGATCAGTGCACCAACCACCAGAGCAGTCATCTATATATGAATATGTTTTAACTCAAAGATACGTTCCTTTGGAAAACGTTCCACGAATATCAATTGACGCTATACTCTCTAAGTTCACTATGGTTTTCGAGCTCTAGAGAGCAGGTAATGCAACGTTCTGGCTCACAATTGTCTATCGCCACCATTTGCGTCAAATCCGTGTGGTGGGACTCCAGGCCTCCTTATCTGGAGACACACACGAAGGGTGACTCACGAATGATGCAACCAAATTCCCCGAACACTCATTTTACGATTATTTTGGAGACGCGCTGGCCTTGTGAATAAGCGGCATGTGTGATGTTTCAGGGTAAGTCATGTGCTTAGGAAGGAAACACTTTAGGAATTCAGTGAGTAATTTGGCTCCAATAAACGACAAATAAAGAAAATAAATTGAATTGCTTGTAGAGGTCCGCCTCTGGTGTATTTTCTAAAACTTTGCATTCCCGTTGCACCATCCATTGTGCGCGTGCCGACAGGGCTGTCTGCAGCACTGGTTGATCTATACCGCTAATGCATTTAAAGAGACAGTGTCACAGATCAGACTAAGAAACAGTGTCTTGTTCAGTAGGTCTCAACAGTCAGTGAAAAGTATTAAAAATAATGTCTTTATGATGACTCCTCTTGTAAAACATTGGTCATAACAACTCAGCATTTTCAGTAAAACAATTCATGTGTGTTTTCTTTACAAAAACTTAATAGCCAACGTTCCCAGGGGACACTATGCCTAAAGGGACAATATGATGCAGTCCTGTTGTTTTTATTCTATAATCATTGTTAAGGATTTTACCTCCAAGTGGTCTGGGGGTTAACTCATAACAACTCACAGAAAGCAGATAAGCTAAAAATAGGGTCAATAATGACATGCAGCCAAGGGTTAGCCTTATTTACAGTAGGCTTTTTGGAGTTCCTTTAAGAGACATTGGCCCTCAAAGTCATTACAACCCTGGCGGTCGGTGATAAAGCGGCGGTAATACCGCCAACAGGCCGGCGGTAAGAAAAATGGAATTATGACCACGGCGGAAACCGCCAACACATACAGCCACTTTAACAGTCCGACCGCCATGGCGGTAGCAACAAACACTGCAGCGGTAACCGCCAACAGCCAGACGGAAGGCAATGTACCACCTACACTATTATGACACACCAATCCACCACCTTTTCTGGAGTGGTTTCAAGCCATCAAAAGCACGGCAGAAACAGTACACAGAAGGGAAACAACTCACCTCTCGACACACAAGGAAGAACCACGACGCCATGGAGCCCGAACTGCACATATTTCCAATGGTGGTCTACCTCCTCCTACACCAGGAACACGAACGGTGGCGAAGACGACCACGGTGAGTACTGCACCTAGTACACAAGGGAGGGGGGGAGGAAAAAGAGAGTGACACACACACACACACACACGCAACACCCAAACCCCCACCCCCAACAACATACACACAAACAGATGCAACAACATCACATATACATACATAGGAATAACGCAAGGACAAAAGCAATTGATTAAAGTGAGTGTAATAGTACAAATTTAGATGTATACGTCCTTAAAGCAATAAACAGTATGTACAATATATACAGATGGAGGGACAATGCCCACTCCAAAATGTCCGTGGCTCACAGGTCCATAACACATAGGCCAAGGCCACACTTGACTCCTGCCTCAATACTGAGAGAACACTGCAGGGGCATCAGGTCGAAAACACACAGGCACCTCAGGGGGACGGGGAATTTGGGGGCACCTCAGCCGGTACAACGCCACTGCTCCTGGAAGGGGGCTACATGCCCTCTGCGATGTTCTGGGGAGTGCAAAGCCACAGTCTCTCTAGTGGGTGGTTTGCCCACTGCCTGGTCATGGGGAGTGCAAAGCCACAGTCTCTCTGATGGGTGTTTTGCCCACTGCTTGGTCCTGGGGAGTGCAAGGCCACAGTCTCTCTAGTGGGTGGCTTCTCCACTGGTTCTGGAGGGGGCTTTGTGCCCTGTGTGCTTCATCCTGCCAAGGAAGGGGTGAGTGGATGCCTTCTTCCACTGGTTCTGGAGGGGGCTTTGTGCCCTGTGTGCTTCATCCTGCCAAGGAGGGGGTGAGTGGATGCCTTCTTCCACTGGTTCTAGAGGGGGCTTTGTGCCCTGTGATGCTGATCCTGGATGGTGCAAGGTCACAGTCTCTCACCTGGGTGTCACACTTACAGGTGTTGCAGGGGCCAGGATGCACTGCAGCCCATGTAGGCACGACTACACACTGCTCGCCAGCAGTGACGGCTGCTCAGTGGATGGCAGTTGCGCTGCAGGTGGCGGTGCTGTCAGTGGTGGGGGGAGGCTCCAGGCCTTCCCCTGCAGCCTCAGACGGCTGCCCACTGGGGCTGCTGCTGCTGGCAATGGTGCTGCTGGCGGTGCAGGTGGCGATGCTGCCGGCAGTGGGGGGAGGCTCCAGCCCTTTCCCGGCAGCCTCGGATGGCTGAAGTGCCATGTCTGGTGTTGTTTACTCAGATGTTGCTCCAGCCTCAGGCACCAGATCCATCCTTCCTGCGGCGTCAGTTCCCTTTGCATTAGCCTTGGCAGATGGTGGTGCCTCCTTGCTTCTGCCAGCTGGGGTTCCCTTCCTGCCCTTGATGGCTAGTGTTCCCTTCTTTCCCTTGATGGCTGGTGGTGCCTCCTTCCCCTTGCTGGCTAGTGGTGCCTCCTTCATCTTGCTGCCTTGTGTCCCCTTCTTGCCCTTGCTAGCTGGTGGCCCCTTCTTGCCCTTGGCTGTGCTGAGGGGTGCCTCCTTGGAGCCTCTCACACCTGCAGTAGCTGCAGGATCTACAGTGGCTGTGGACTGGATGGCTGAGGTGCTGGCCTGGGTTCTGCCCACCCTGGCCCGAAGTGAAGGACGGGGGGGCGGGGCAGGGAGGAGGTAAAGGGTGGAGAGGAAAAGCCTTTCACAGACACTGGGGCTAGAAGAGGGTGAAGGTTTGGGAGTGGAGGAAGAGGGAGTGGTTGTAGGAGGTGTCAGTCTGGTGTGTTTGGGTGCAGGTGCATGGGCTGGATGCTTTTGTGAGGTGGATGGCTGTTGGGTGTCTGAGTGCTTGTGTACTTTGGGAGGAGGGGGCAGAGACACAGTGGGAAAGGACACAGGGGACGTATGCATTGATGTGGGGGTGGTGACTGCCATTGAGGGGCGTGTTGTGATAGGTGTGCTAGTGATGGAGGTAGTGAATGAGGATGTAGTGCATGCAGGTGTGAGTGGAGACGCAACTGGGAGGGAGGTGGACGAGGAGGAGGAAGGGGACACAGTGGAGGCAGTGGATGTTGGTGTGTCTGCATCTGGATGGTGCTTGTGTGAGTGCCTGTGGGATGAAGTGTGGTGCTTGTATTTGCCTGAGCCACTTCTGTGTGTTGATGTGGGTGCATGCAGGTCTGAAGGTGTGCTTAGGTTAGGCTGGGGTTGAGGGGAATGGGACTGGGTAGAGGAAGTTGGAGGGTGTAGGCTAGAGACAGGGACAATGGCTGCCATCAGTGAGTTGGCCAGAGTCTGGAATGCTCTCTGTTGGCCACCACACCAGAGTGAATGCCCTCCAGGTATGCATTTGCTTGTTGCAAATGCCCTGCTAGACCCTGGATGGCATTCAGTATGGTTGACTGCCCAACAGAGAGGGATCTCAGGAGGTTAATAGCTTCCTCACTGAGGGCAGCAGGGCTGACTGGGGTAGGGCCTGAGGTGCCTCGGGCGAAGGAGATGCCCACCCTCCTGGGTGAGCAGGCACGGGAAACTCGCTGAGGGGCTGCTGGGAGGGTGGTGCTGGTACAGGGGTGGTGGCTGTAGCTGTAGTTGGGTTGGGGACAGAGGTGTCCGCCACCGCCAGGGAGCTTCCATCGTAGGAGGTGTCGCTGTCAGAACTGTCCCTTCCTGTCTCCGTCATGGTGCTCCCCTCGCCGTCCGTCCCACTGGTGCCCTCACCGTCGGTGGATTCGGTCTCCAGGCCCATGTGGGATGCAGCTCCCTCAGTCGCCGGTGCCTCTGCTCCTCTGCCAGATGATGCTAATGCACACAAGGACAGGGTGACAAAACAAAAAGGGGGGTGGAGAGACAGAGGATACACTTGGTCAATGCTAGCAACAACACTACTGTTGGCGTACACAACTCACAGGGAACAGCCCTATGCACTAGGCCATGCACTACCAGTTACAAAGCTAGTCACCAGGCCATGGGGTACAATGCCTAACGCCATTAGCTGCACACCGGTAACCCACAGGACCCTGCCCAGTAGTAGATGCCCACTAGCACTATTGGGGTGGAGTGCATCTGAGCTTGCTCATCATGGAACTTACCCTGCCATGTTCGCCCTGGCCTAGGGGCAACCACAGACCCACATCCCCCACCAAGGTAACACCTTAACGTACGCAAAGTCATGATTCTGAATCTGTACTCACCCCCTTGTGGCTGCTTTTATGCCTTCAAGCGCCCATCCAGGTCCGGATAGGCCACTGCCGGGATGCAGAACATCAGTGGGGTTAGGGTACGACAGGCACCCCTTCCTCGTTGGGAGGTGAGCCCCAGCTGGGCCTCTGCCATCTTCCTTGCCCAGCGGCGCAGGTCCTTCCGCTGTTTTCAACAGTGGATGCGTCACCTGTCAAAGACCCCCAGGGTCCACACCTCCTTGGCGATGGCACGTCAAATACCCTTTTTCTGATGGGCACTGACCTGCAGAAAAAGATAAAGCAGAAAAGGTATTATTCATACCGTCCGGACTGTTATACTCATGGCCCACCATATCCCTCCCATCCCCTTTCACACAGGCATTACCCACCGAACATGCAGCACTCTGCCCAGGACCCCTCAGCCCCCCTCACACAAGGCTTACACACAGAGCACTCCATACTTTCATGCCGCCCGCATCATGCTCACAGTGTACTCACCTGTTCGTCCGGAGGACCATAAAGTAATGGGTACTGGGGTAGAACCCCATCCACTAGTCTCTCCAACTCCTCGGAAGTGAAGGCAGGGGCCCTTTCCCCAGACACTCGAGCCATGGTTGCTTCCAGAAACAGGTCACAACAGCACTTGCAGTATAGGTCCTCTCCTGTTGAAGGTCAGGTAGCAAGTGAGTGAACAGATAGAAAATGGCGGTCACGTCCGCGGTGGTACGTACCGTCACCGCCAGCGTACATCACCATTGGCTCCTGGAACCCGTAGGCCCCAATGATAACCAATGATGTGTTGCACGGCGATCATCGACCGCCTCCCGCAACGGCGCACAACGCCAGCGGAATTACCTCATTTCCACTTGTCCCTCCTCACAGGTCAGGCGGCTGCCATTTCAGGGGGGCACAGGTCAAGGCACCTAACTGCTTCACTGCAGACATAGGCACATCAATGGAACTACACGTTCACATACTGTTTCTTTAAAAAAAATGAAAGGCATATTAATCAGAGTATAGGTTTGAATATGACTATCTGCTCACAGTTTTTCACCCTAGAGTTCAACCGCTGAGGATGAATAGGAGATGGAGACATACCCCGTGTACAGATCCCTGGTGGACCTGGCGACAATGGAGGACAGGCACATTATCCTAACCTACAGACTTGATAGGACCACATTCCAAGAGCTGTGTGCCCAATTGGAGCCAGACCTGATTTCAGCTATCCGCCACCCCACAGGTATCCCCCTCTAGTGCAGGTCCTGTCAGTGCTCCATTTCTTGGCAAGTGGTTCCTTCCAAGCGACAGTGGCCATGGCATCAGGGATGTCACAGCCTATGTTCTCAAACGTGCTGACCAGAGTGTTGTCTGCCCTGATGAAACACATGCACAGCTACATCGTATTCCCCCAGGTGGAGGATTTGGCCATAGTGAAGGCTAACTTCTATGCAATGGGACATATCCCCAACATCATTGGTGCTATTGATGGTACACATATTGCCTTTGTCCCACCCTGGAGAAATGAACAGGTGTTCAGAAATCGAAAGAGCTTTCACTCTCTGAATGTGTAGATGGTGTGTTTGGCGGACCAGTACATCTCCCATGTCAATGCAAAGTATCCTGGCTCTGTGCATGATGTCTTTATCTTGAGAAATAGCAGCATCCCATATGTGAAGTCTCAACTCCAGAGGCACAGGGTGTGGCTAATAGGTGAGCCCCTGGTCCCCACCCAGTTGATGTAGGTATATGGGTGTGGGGTTGTCCCTAAGGGTGAGTGTCTGACTAACAGGAATCCCTCGATATTTACAGGTGACTCTGGTTACCCCAACCTCTCATGGCTACTGACCACAGTGATGAATCCCAGGACAAGGGCAGAGGAACGTTACAATGAGGCACATGGGCGTACAAGGAGGATCATTGAGCGCACCTTTGGCCTCCTGAAGGCCAGATTCCGGTGCCTCCATCTGACAGGTGGATCCCTGTACTACTCACCCAAGAAGGTGTGCCAGATCATTATTGCATGTTGCACACCCTGGCCTTGAGATGCCAGGTGCCTTTTCTGCAGGAGGATGAGGCTGGAGATGGTCATGTGGCAGCGGTGGAGCCTGTGGACAGTGACGAAGAGGAGGAAGAGGATGTGGACAACAGAACTACTATAATTCAACAGTACTTCCAGTGACATGCAGGTAAGACACTGTAACTTCACAATCCTTCGCAGTTTTGTGTTGGACATTGTACATGGCAGCCTGATTTTCCTATTTCTATGGCCACTTACTGTACCCTTTGGCATCTCTATTTTCAGATATCTGTGCCCCACTCTGGCTCCTGGTGTGTTTACTGCTGCCCACTACAGGTCATACCTATGTATATATAACTGTACATTTGAATTGCAATGTTTACAGCTTGTTAAACTAATACATATTTCAATCAATTGACAGACTCCATACTTATATTTGTTCCAAGGGTGTTTATTTCTGTGATAATAAGTGTAGGGGGTATTACAATGGGGTGGGTTGTTGGTGGAGGAATGTTCAGGATAGAGTCTAGTCTATTGGTATCACAGATGCATTGTCCAAGAGGGCATAGGGAGTGGGGTAATGGCAGTTCAAGGTGGCTGGGTCACCAACTGTCCAGAGGTCCCTGATGGGTCAGGCTGGTCATCCTGATCTAGGCGTGCAGAGCTGCTGTCATCACTGTGGGCCTCTTCTGGGGGGGGGGGGCTGGATGTTGCTGGCACCTCCTCTCCGCTGACGTTGTGTGGGGGTCCTGTGGGGATGTAAATGCAGTGCTATTGTTACTGCATGTGACATCTTGTGCCTGGGTATGTTCCCCTCTATGGTTGTTATTACCAAGGCAGATTTGGCTTGTGTGAGTTGTAATTTGGTTGGCTAAGTGATTGTCACTAGTGTGCATGCTGTGGTGATGTGTGCAGGGATTGGTATTGGGATGGGTGGGCTGTGATGGTGGTGTATATGTTAGGTGGTGGAGTGATGAGGGTGAGGGTAGGGGTAGGAGTTTGTGATGGCATGCAGGTGGGGGGGAGTAGTAAAGATTTGACTTACCAGAGTCCAGTCCTCCTGCTACTCCTGCCAGGCCCTCAGGACGCATGATCGCCAAGACTTGCTCCTCCCATGTTGTTAGTTGTGGGGGAGGAGGTGGGGGTCCACCGCCAGTCCTCTGTACAGCTATCTGGTGTCTTACAACTATGGAACGCACCTTCCCCCGTAGGTCGTTCCACCTCTTCCTGATGTCATCCCTTGTTCTGGGGTGCTGTCCCACGCATTGACCCTGTCTGCGACTCTCCGCCATAGCTCCATCATCCTAGCAATAAACGTCTGCTGCACCTGTGATCCAAACACTGTGGCTCTACCAGGATGATTTCCTCCACTATGACCCTTAGCTACTCCTCTGAGAACCTGGGGTGTCTTTGTGGTGCCATGGGTGTAGTGTGTGGTGTGTATGAGGGTGTGTGGTGTGATGTGTTGGGGTGTGTGCTGTGAGGTGCATGGATGGTGTATGGGTGATGGTGTTCTGTGGCTCTGATTCAGTGGGTGCTCCTGGCATGGCTCTCTCTCAGTTGTCAATTTTTTTTTTGTAAAGGGTTGTGGGTAGTGTGTTTTTTTTTTCACTGGTGTGGGTGTGTGGTGTGTGTGTGTGTATATGTTTGTCAGGTGTGTGTAGCTTGAATTGTCCAATGTGGTGTTGTGTTGTTAGGTTGTGTGTATTTTGAGCGCGGCGGTCTGTACCGCCAATGGTTTACCGCGGTTGAATGACCACCGCAGTGATTCATAGGTCATAATGCTGTGGGCGTATTTCTGTTGCCGTAACGGTGTGGGTTTTGGTACCGCCATTTTATCACTGACCTTTGGGCTGGCGGACTTGTGTGTGTGTCTGTATAGTGGTGGATTTCTAGTTGTGGGTCATAATACGTGTAGCGGTGTACCGCCGCGGTCGCGGTATGTTGGCGGTAGTCAGCATGGTGGTAAGCAGCACTTACTGCCAATGTCATAATGAGGGCTATAGTTATGTTTTTCTGTTTCTGATAAGCAAATAAATACATATTGCAAAAAAAGGGGTGCATTCACTACCTGTACTGCGTCATAGTTCACAAAAAAGTAAATTGGCCATGCACTCCTTTTGGGGCTCCGTGTTAATGCATTTGTCCCCACTCACTTTGCATTGAAGATTTATGTAGCGTGTACTACCCCTGACGAAGTATTGAATCGCTTTTCAGACAGGTAGCATGCTACTCCTTGTAACCCTGAGAATGTTTGTGGTGTTAGTTCTAGACGTTATTTTGCAGCATTATAAAAGTTGGCATACTGATTAGTTTTATGCAGTTTCTAGAGTATAGAGAGGAAAGTAATTGATCATTGTTACTAATGCTTTTAGATATATTTGGTTTTGAATTCCTAGTTATGTCTCTGTAATTTATTGTTCCGTTATTTGCTTGTCCTAGTGGACTGTGCTATAGGATGGCAGCAGTGTTGCTCGAGAATAGTGATACATACTTAGGCTCTTTTCTTTACAGGCTTGGTCGGTGAGTCTGGTGGGAAGAGCTCAGTAGAGGGTGAGACAGTAATGGAAAGAAGAAGGCATGGACTAACATGAGTGCAGTAAATATGGGTAACTATGGTGGCGAAAACAAGAACGCCGTATTACGAGTCACAAACGCAAAACTGCCAAAAAACAGCCACAAATCCAACACCGCCGGGCTGAACAACGGCAGGAGAGAGGCGGTTCCACCACCCACACCGCCACGCTGACAACATTCCTCCATCCAAATTACGACACACAAATCAGCACAGCAGACTTTGCATGGCGGAAAACCACTGACAGTGTGAACCGCCGCTGTCGAAATAGCACCTCCAATATAACACTACCCCACGTTGGACAGTGCAAATACCCCACACCTGATACACATACACAGAACACACACACACACCACTATAAACACCCACCCACACATCCCACAATCCTTTAAACCACAACCAAGGTCTCACAGACAGCGAGGACTCAAGAAGCCAACACTTAGCACCCACATATGACAGGTACCTTTACACTTCACACTCAGCATACACGACACAACCTCACCATCTACAACACACTCACATCCCCACTGCACACAATCACACAGCACCACACAACCACCCACCTCATACACCAAAAAACACTCCACCCTTTGCACCACCTACCCACAACAACCACTACACTATCACCATGTCCCCTCAAAAACACCCACTGTTCACAGATGAAGAGTTGAAGGTCATGGTAGATGAAATCGCCAGGGTTGAGCCACAGCTGTTCGGAGCACAGGTCCAGCAAACATCCATAGCCAGGGAAATGGAATTATGGTGGAGAATGGTCGACAGGGTAAACTCAGTGGGAAACCATCCACGCACAAGGGAGGGCATCAGGAAGAGGTGGAACGACCTACAGGAGAAGGTGCGTTTCATGGTGTCATGACACCAGATTGCCATCCACAAGACTGGCAGTGGGCCCCCACCTCCTCCTCCACAGTTCATAGCATAGGAGGAGAAGGTCTTCGCTATCCTGCATAGAGAGAATAAACACCATTGAGCACATATACTGTTTACGTGTTCTTATTGAGTTATATAGCAATGTTTGAACTCAGAAATCAAAATGTACAAAAATGTCAGACAAATGTAGAGGGAGGGGATGGAGGGTGGAGGAAAGTGCAAAAAAATAGGTCTTCCTTACACAGGCTCTGATTTCTTCTCCAAAGGCAGCCAGCAGATGAGGCAGGAAACTGAGTTATCACAACAACATTACCTGTAAATAGTGCAAGACAGTGAGAATAGACACATTAGGATCTCAATTTAGGAGGCCACGAAACATGCTGCACTCTTACAAACTTACAAAATGGGATTTGAATTACTCAATGTGGATGAATGGAACATTGCCTACAGTACATTACATCTCTCACACTATAACATACGTCAGCACCTCACAGCTGACACATCCAAACAGTATCCAACGTCACAATTTCAACGACTGTTTCGTAACATCCTGGGATGGAACTTCTGTCAGGGGGAGCCTTACAACTGAGGATATGTTTGTGTCAATAAGTCCAAATAGTAAATCCATGTGAAAAGACTGTAAACTGTTTCCAAGAAAAGTTGTCACACAAGGTAGTGAAACACTTGGCATAAACATGTTTGTAAGACAATATGTACTGAGACACTTGTGCTGAATATATACATCATGTCCCTCATTTTCTAATTTTGCACAAATGTCAATCACCATCTGCACAGTAGCTATAATACCAGTAAGTGTCATCTCATTAGCCACAGCACAGATCAAAACAGTTTCAGATAACATTTTTTGCATTCATACGTGAATGTCATTGGAAGTATTGGAGGATCAGCTGAGTTCTTGAGTGCACATCATCCTCATCATCACGATCTTCATCACTGTCATTTGTACCTTCATCTGCTACTGGTATAGCAGCCACCTTCTCCTCCTCCAGTAAAGGAACATGTCTTTTCAGGGCCAAATTGTGTAGCATGAAGTAGGCAACAACTATCTGGCAGACGTTTTGCGGAGAGTAGAGCAGGGAACATCCAGAGATGTGCAGACATCCGAATCTTGCTTTCGGTAAGCCAAACGTGCATTCAGCCACCCTTCTTGTCCTGCCATGGGCCTCATTATTGCCATTTTTGCCTTCTGACATGGGATATCTCACTGATGTCAGCACCATGATAGGGTAGGATACCCAGAGTCACCTGTGTAAAAGACATTTGCACACATTACAATCCAGGAGTGGCATAAGGTAATCTGTGAAGAATTGATAGCTAACTGTGGAACAACAAAAGAATGGACTCACCAATGATCCGAGCCCGCTCGCTCTGTAGTTGTGCCATCATGTGTGGGACATTGCTGTTCCTCAGAATGTAGGAGTCATGCACAGATCCAGGGAACTTGGCCGTCACTTAGAATACGTACTGATCAGCGAGACACACCACCCGAACACCCATTGAATGATCATTTTTCCGGTTCCTAAATACTTGTTCATTGATCAAGGGAGGGATCAAAGCAATGTGGGTGCCATCTATGGCCCCTATCACACAAGGGATATTTGCTACATCATAGAAGTCAGCCTTCACAGTGGGTAAGTCAGCACATTGTGGGAATCTTATGTAGCTGTCCATGTGTTTCAGCAAAGCAGACAGTACATCTTCCAACACAAAACTAAACATGGGCTGCGACATACCTGCTGCCGAGCCCACAATCACCTGAAAAGAGCCAGAGGCTAGGTAGAGCACTGATAACACCTGTACTATTGGAGGGATGGCATAAGGATTATGTATGGCTGGCAGAAGATCCAGCTCCAACTGGGCACAGTTCCCTGATGGCCTGACGGCTCAGAGAATACGTCTTTATAATGTGTCTTTCTTCCATGGTAGCAGGTCGACTAGGGGCCGGTAGACTGCTGCATTCCTCATTCTTTCCATTGGACGGTATCTAGACATAGGATAGAACAAAATTCATGACACCTCCTACACTGTTGTTACAAAAGTACACCATAGAAGCAGTAAAAAGGACAAGTCATGTAAGCAATTTGATAGCTGACACAGGGAAACAGTTATTCACACACTACAAAACTGTGACACCCTGGCTGTAAATACCATTGCTATACTTTTCACAGGGAGTCTGTACAGAGATGGAAGCCAGAAATAGTAATATTGTCCAAGAGTTGGATACAGTTATCAGACTTCCACACATTGAAAAGATGATACATCATACATATTGGCAGGTGACACTCACTTCACATCAAGCAATTAGTGATTAACATCAAGCTATGACGCAGTATGATGACATAGAAATCATAATAATATGTACAATGGCAGCCGCCTGTCCTGCATGCAGAGGAGAGATGGAAGAGACCTCAATCTGCCGGCGTTTGTCGTCATGGTGATAGGCGGCCGTGCAACTCCTCATTGGTTAACATTGATGTCTATGAGAAACTGGAGCCAATGATGATCACCGCCGGCAGTGACGGTCATGACCGCGGCGGCCATGACTGCCATTTTCTATAGCCCAGCTCACTTGACTCCTGACACTCGAGCAAGCAAGACCTCTACTGCTTGAGCTGCTGTGTTCTGTATTTGGAAGCCACAATGGCACGTCCTGCAGGAGACGGTGCCCCAGCCTTCACCCAGGAGGAACTAGAGAAACTGGTGGAAGGGATCCTACCTCTGTATGGACAGTTGAATGGGGCTCCAGAGAAACAGGTCAATACAATGTGGAATATTTATCAGCCAGGGTGGTGTTTGACGGCGAAAGTATGTGAATACTAACATGGCATGATTGACTGCTGAGGTTGTGTTGTCTGATTGATAATGGAATAATGTGGACTCGGTATGAGCATGTGTTGTGCATGCTCTGTGTAGGCCACTGCTGTAGGTGTACTGTAACTCTGATTATTTTCTTTTGTCTGTGTCTCCCATGCAGGTCAGCGCGCATCAGAAAAAGGGAACATGGAGAGAGAGCCATTGCCAAGCAATTGCGGACCCTGGTGATCCGTAGCCGGTGGAGCACCCACTGCAGAAAGAAGTGGGAGGACCTGAGATGCTGGGCCCAGAAGACTGCGGAGGCCCAGCAGGGGACGTCCTCCCAACGAGGGAGGGATGCCTGTCGGTCCCTGACCCTCTTAATGGCCCGCATATTGGTGGTGGCCTACCCAAAGATATGGATGGGCGCTTGAGAGCAGCACAGCAGCCACAAGGGGGTGAGTACAGACTGCTTAATATCAGTTGTATGGGCTTCTATTGTGTCAATAAATTACTTAGGTACTAATGAGGTGTGTGTACATAAGATTAGATTATAGTCTCTGGCTCTTCCACTGTTTAGAAATTGTGTAAGGTAGCTTTTCAACACCATGCAGGCAGTATTATGTTGGTGATTGTTAGACTTGGCATCATTGGCATGGTCTCCCGTAACTTTTTGCCTCTACTTCCCAGGTTGCTTCTGTGTGCTGGACTCTGTTTTTCCTTGCTGTGGACACTTTACCACTGCTGACCAGGGCTAAAGTGTGAGTGTTCTGTGTATAAATTGTATGTGTACATTGGCTTATCCATGATTGGCATATTTGATTTACTGGTAAGTGCACTGGTGGTGTCCAGGCCAGGGCCTGTAAATTAAATGCTACTAGTAGGCCTGTAGCACTGGTTGTGTCACCCACATTAGTAGCCCTGTAAACATGGCTCAGACCTGCCACTGCAGTTCCTGTGTGTGCAGTTTTAAACTGCCAATTCGACTTGGCAAGTGTACCCACTTGCCAGGCCTCAACCTTCCCTTTTTATACATGTAAGGCACCCCTAAGGTAAGCCTTAGGTAGCCCCATGGGCAGGGCGCAGTGTATGTTAAAGGTGGGACATGTACTTATGTCCTGACAGTGAAATACTGCCAAATTCGGTTTTCAGTGTTGCCAGGCCTATCTCTCTCACAGGTTAACATGGGGACTGCCTTTAAATATTATTAAAGGGCAGATTCTCTTTGGTAGCAGATAGACATGTGGAGTTTGGGTTCTCTGAACTCACAATTTAAAAATATATCTTTTAGTGAAGTTGGTTTTTAGATTGTGTGTTTGAAAAGCCACTTTAGAAAGTAGGCATTTTCTTGCTCAAACCATTCAGTGACTCTGCTTGTTTGTGGGTTCCCTGTCTGGGTCAGTTTGACAGTTGAGCTGTTTGCACCTCTCCTCTAGACAGTGACACAAAGGGAGCTGGGGTGTAGCCTGCATAACCTGATGGGCCATCTGGGCTGAGTGGAGGGGAGGAGTGGTCACTTACACCTGAAAGGGCTGTGCCTGCCCTCACACAATGCAGTCTCCAACTCCCTGGTATGCCTGGGCCTGGCCTGGACAAGGCAGGATTTTGAAAACAACAGGGATTTCTATTTGAAGTAGGCCTACTTCAAAGGCAGAAAGGGGTATAAGAAGAGCACCCAAAACCCCTAAAAATCAGATTACTTCTGGAACCAAGAGGAATCTCTGCCCGGGAGAAGAGCTGGAGAAGCTGTAGGAGGAGTACTGCCCCTTTGTCTGTGACTGTGCTTTTCTGGGTTGGCCTGCAGTAGCTGCTTCTACCTGAGTGAGAACAAAGGCTGACTTTTGTGTGACTTCCCACTGGTGAAGAATCTCCTAGGGCTTGAACTGAGCTTGCCTCCTGTTGTTGAAGTCTCAGGGACAACAAAGACTTCTCTCTACCAGCATTTGGGCTTTCTGCTGAGAGTCCTGCCTGCCAAGTGGTGCCCTAACCTGTCTCTGGGCCCTTGAAAGGTGCAGCTGGTAGAAAAGGACAGAAATCCACGCAAAGACCGCCGTGCGGGGAAACTTTCAATGCACTACCCGGCTGATAAACGACGCGCCGCCAGCCTCGTGGCTAAAATCGATGCTCTACCTGCACTGCGGTTGAGAAATCGACACAACTCAGCTGGAGAACCGATGTGCAACATCCATAGCGGCTGATGTTAATGATGCAATCCCCCATGCAGCGCGGTTTCTTGACACTGCGCAAGCGGATTTAAACACAACATTGCTGGGTGCGGAAAATCAATGCAAAGCCTGCCCGGACCCGAGGTTCGCAGCCAGGATCGACAAATCACTTTCTTGCAGGAGAGAAGAAACAACACACGCTGACCCAACTGGAGTAAGAATGGCGCATGGTCTCGCTTGCGAGTGAGAAATTGATGCATTGCTGGCCTTTTCTGACGCACACTCGTATCTGCGGCTTTATTTTGCGCTACCCAGGTACTTTTGTGCAATAACAGCATTCTCACTGTTTTTAAAGGATTTAGACTCTTACTCTTTTAAAGTTCATAACTTGATTTGTGTATGTTTGATTTTTGTCATTTTGGTCTTGTTTTGTGTAGATGAATATTACCTATTTTTCTAAATCTGTGTTGTGTCATTTTGTAGTGTTTGTACTGAGTTACTGTGTGTGTTGGTACAAATACTTTACACACTGCTTCTGAAGTTAAGTCTGCCTGCTCGTGCCAAGCTACTAGGGAGGTGAGCGGGGGTTAACTGAGAGTGATTCTCCTTTACCATAACTATAGTGAGGGTCCTTGTTTGGACAGTGGGTAACCTGACTGCCAACCAAAAAAAACATTTCTAACAGTGCTATACCTCCTTGTCCACGTATGTTTAGACACACTCCTATGTTGAGTGATTCTCAAACCTCTATTCTCTATCCCTGAGTCTGCTTTAGATTGCCAATGCCATCTTATCATGGCTGATATTGGGTAATAAGTACTGTGAGTAGGGAACTTCCACTGTGAAATCATTGCATTGTCAATGGACTTCTGTACACCATGAGTCCTTTGCCTACCTCTCCTATATATTGTGTGCAATGTACTTTTCCAGGACATTTTTAAAAAAGTGTCAAAAGTGTCAGATTGGTAAGTGTATGTGGGTAGTTGGTAGTTATTACCATTGTAGAATGACTGATGACAGACTGCAGCATGTCTAAACTAGTTGTTTTGTTGAAATTAGGAGGTAACAGCTTGAATATTAGGTTATGTCTACATGACTAATATTTGGGGACAATGTATCATGGCCATTCCCTGCCACGCCAGAGGAGGAGTAGAGTACCGGTTGGTATTTGTACTAGATAAGTAGGTGTTGACCCTTTCCTCCATTTCTTTCTCTCCCACCCTCTCTCCCTGTTCTCTTCTATCCTTGTGTGCATCAACATCATCAGGTGAAGGAGAAGGGGCACCGGCGAGTGGGGAAGCTGCAGCCTATGGGACCCAGGAGGCAGAGTCCACAGATGCCGAAGGGACCCGTGGGACGGAAGGCGAGGACAGCACCACAGGGGATACCGGTACAGCTACATCATCTTTGGATTCCTCCCCGATGGAAGCTCCCTGGCAGTGGCGGACCCTTTTGGGCCCATCCCAGCACCAACCTTGTCCACCACACCCTTACCAGCACAGCCCTCCCTGTGGCTCCCCACCCAGTTGCCCTTGCCCGCTCACCCAGGAGGGTGGGTGCCCCTCCATCAACGCAGGCACCCCTGCCCCTGCCTCAGTCAGCCCTGCTACCCTCAGTGAGAAGGCTATTGACATCCTGAGGTCCATCTCTGTGGGGCAGTCAACCATCGGGAATGCCACCACACACAAGCACACATTGCACACTCATACATCCACTTCCAGCACACCAACACCTCCCACAACTACTCCCTCTACCTCCACTCCTAAACCTTTTACCCATGACCGCCTGGTGTACCTAAAAAACATTATCTTGCCCGTCTTAACCTGTTCCCTGCTCCTGTCCCAACCTGTGATGCTTCTAAGCACCGTGTCTTCCCGCCTCAACCCAGTCCTTCCACCTCCCAATCCTCCCATGGCCCCCCCAGTAGTGCCAATGCCCCTCCCCCTGCAAAGAAATCAGCCCCTCCAAAGCCTAAGGTCCCTACTCCTACCCCAAGATCCAACCCTCCTTCCCCACAATCAAAATTAAAGGCAAACCCCCCTAAACCCAAGGCCCCCCCTTCCAAGCCTAAGTCCCCACCACCGCCACCCCCCTCACCTACCGTCCCATTGATGCCCCTGCCATGTGGAGGCCAATTTGCACTCAGGAGTCAAGTTGGGGCATGTGAGTGTGCCCAATGTGCCTGGGCAAATGGACTTGCCAGTAGGCCTAAGTTGTATATAGTTTTTAAAATGTATTAATTATTTCAATACATCTGCACCACTGAGATGTTGGTGTCAAGGTTAAGAAATTGTACTAGATTCCCTTCAACATGGTTGTGTTATATTTGTATACATTGATGTGTGTGTCACATGTGTATGGGATGTATCTGTATTGCTGCATGCGCTGGGTTGATGACTTGTCCTATGGGCTTATTGTGATGTGTTGTTATAGTGGTGTGTGGCATTTTTTGGTAGTGGTGTGTGCATCCGTGTGTATAGTGATGCATCTGTGATGTCCTTTATATGTTGGATGGATGTGGCGTGCCACCTGAGGCCTTGTTTGTACTATTTATTTGTTTGTGTGTTGTTGCTACGTATTGCTACCAGTATGTGTTGTCAGGTGGAGTTGTGCCTCTCTGACAATGCGTTTGTGTGTTTGTGATGTTGTTGTTGTTGTGTGATTGTGGGGTGTTGTGTATAGATGTGTTTGACAGTGGCGGTGGTGTGGTGTGCGGTGTGCTGTGTGAATGGCACGTGTCTGTTGGCCGTGGTGTGTGTATTTAGCGTATGCGTTTGTGTAGTTTGTGTGTGTGTTTGTAGATGTGTGTGTTGATATGGGGGCTTGTTTGCATGTGTGTGTCACCATCGCTGTCCGTGCCGGGAGTGTGTGTTTGTGTGGGTGTGTAATACTGCCCTTCCCTCCAGTGTGTGCTAGGCGTGGGTACTTACGGTTGTCGTCTTCGTCGTCATCGCTGGTCCTGGAGCTGTATGGTGAGACATAGCAGCGGGATGACTTCTAGTTCGGGTTCCATGGCGGCCGCGGATGCGTCTGTGTACCTGGAGGTGAGTGTCTCCTTTTATACTGACCTTTTCTGCTAGGCTTTTTGTGGACTGCCCCGGAAATCCTGGTAGTTTGCTGACTTGTAATATGGGGGGTGATTAATTGGTCTCCGTGGGCCTGGAGGGGGCAACCACTGTTGGCGGCAGTCTGACCGCACTGGCGGTAATGGCGGAAACTTGGCTGTCTTGCAGTGGGATCATCAGCATGGTCGTAATATGGTGGTCTCCACTGCTGGCCTGGCGTCGGTGAGACCGTCACCACTGACGTGGTGGTCCAGTAACCGTCAAACTCGTAATGAGGGCCAAAGTCTCTTTTCCAAGCACGTCTGCAGTAAGTCGTGGCTGAAAAAAAAAAACATGATCTCAGTATGCAGCTTTTTTTTCTGACTGACAACTGGAACTACAAGTTTGTGTGTAATAATAGGGATCAGATAAAATCCTTCTAGATCTCACTTTCAAACCATTAAAGATAGTGCACCAGAAATCCTGGCACAATGCTATCTATACCCAAGGTTTGGCGTAGCCCCAACAGTCGAAGCAGGCACCTCGGTATCACTCACTTTACACTCTTTATCTTGTAGTCTGCACCCAACGTTGCTGGTATACTGAAAGAAAGACTCATCAACCTTATTTCAGATTTACCCCACTGCTCAAGTCTCTTAACTGATTGATTCAATTCCTCCCCAGTTAGAGCATTCTCTTACAGAAAAAAAGCATTGTTCTGCACTGGCACCTAATACATACACAAGGCTTGGCAAGCCACTGTATTAGATTTTCTTGGTTGCTTCTAAAGGTTATTATTCAACCCTGAGGCCACCACAAGCAGCTATTGAGGAGGGCAGAATTACTGGAAAGGAAGGAGCAAGAAGAGTGGAAGAAGAGTAAGCAAAATTAGATAGGAGCCTTATGACTACAATGTTTTCCCCAAAATGCTTGCACCTTACGGTTAGTGGGGCGTTTGTGCTTTATTGTTAGCCAATGTTAGGCATCAGGTCAGCTAGACAACATGGCAGGAGCATAAGAGGCATCATCTAATACTTGCTTACTTCTTTAATTTATTCAGTTAGGTAGTGGTTGTGACCAAAAGTTATGTGCAGGTGAAGAACTGTGAACTTTAAATATGGATTAGTTACTATTTAAAGCATGGGGGCGACCTCACAAGTGAGATGGATGTGTAGGTAAAACAATAGAGAAAGCCTAACTTTAGGGCAGAGAACAAAGTGAACCTAAATAATAGTTATAGGAAGAGCGTTACATATGAGCAGAGCTTCAGATTATTTGGTGGTAATTGGAAGGTGCATAAATTAGCACACGGGGGCTAGTGGGGGCCATGTAGAACCGGGGATAGGGAATAGAGAGCAAAAGAAAAGGGATAAGTAACAGGGACAACCATCAATACACCTGAAGGCAAAACAGTGAAAATTAAATCAAAATTAAAAGTAGAATAGTAGCCAGTAGAGATAATGAAGAGAAGGGCAGATGAGAGCCAGAATGGAAACTTTAAAGGGCAACCCGCTGAATGATGCCACAATAGGTCTTAAAGCCTAGGCTTACATCATTGAACAAACCAATATTCTAGAATGTCTGTTGTTAATGATTGTTAGATATGTAGGACTGGTTAAAGCATCTTATACTATGAAAGTGTACAAGAAGCTTGCCTAGGCCCCAACTTTGTGAAAAGGATTGTTCTCTAGTTTCACAGCTGGCAGAACATCTGAACAGGGTAATGTGCCAGCTTCAAAACATTCGCCAACTTTAACATATGCCATTGAATTGAGTAAAGTAGTGATGGAGCACAGTGTAAGCAAGTCCTACAACTATGAAGCTGGCTTTTTCTAGTTCTAGCCCTGAACCTTTTTACCATTATTTTGTGGGGTCAGTTTTGATTTACACATGCACAGTCTGAAAGATCCTTTCTCTACTATATTTTCTGACCCCAGCCCAGCAGAAGCCTTTGAGGCCTAAACCTACCAGACAGTGCAGCTGTCTGGTTTACAAAGACATCTTAGGGACATTCTGAATTACTCCCTGGGAATGCATTCCACCCATTGCTTACCTTTGACTTTGTGGTTTGCAACTCACATTTGCTTGCTTTCTGTTTGTTGGTTTTATTTGTTTTAGACTGCCCAGCATGTTTTTGTCCCTCTTGTGGAGCATCATCTGTTTAACACTGATCCTTGTATGTTTTCCTACGATTGCTTGCTTTCTGTAAACAGGGCTTTACATTTTGTTCTTATCCTGTCACTTTTGTGTGCATTTAAAGGCAGAGGTCAAATGTAAGGCTCTGTCTTCTGAGAGAGCTTGGTGTTTACATTTCTTTTTCCGATTTCAAAGTGAATTATATGACATTCCTGCTGGGTATGCATGTGAGAGGAAAGGGTGCAGGATGTTATTTTTTCTAGCACACAGCAAAAGTTAAATGCCTCAAAATGAACTGTGCAGATCTTTCAGAATATTCAGAATTAGGAAGGCGCACATGTACTTTTTTGTAATTCTGAAGTGTGGTAGAAACAGATATTTTAATACGATCAAAACAAATCATTACACTTGGCGATGCCATTTTCATATATTATCATTTGTGCGCTGTATAGTTTTAGCAGTAAAACTCTATGCCTATGTAAATGTTAGGGTCTTTTACATTGAAAATGTGTTCTATAAAATGACAGTGCACTACCACACCATGCATACTCCACTCTACGCAACTCCACTTCACAACACTCTACTCCACTCTGTGCAAGTCCACTCCACAACACTCTACTCCATGACACACTAAGACATTCTACTCCCCTCAACGCTATGCCACTTCACTCTATGCCACTCCTCTCCACTCAATGACACTCTACTCCACTCCACTCCACTCCACTCTACTGTATGGCACTCTATGCCACTCAACTAACCTCTCCACCACTCTACTTCACTCTTCTCCACTCCATGCCATTCCATTCTATGAAAACTCCATGACACTCTACTCCACTCTACTGTACTCTAGGCCACCCTTTTCCACTGTACATCACTCTACTCTATGACACTTTACGCCACTCTATTCCACTCTAAGCCAGTCCACTCTACGACACTCTATTTTACGACACTCTACTCAAAGACACTCCTCATCACTCCTCGATCCTCTACTCTGTGTCCCTCCACTCTATGACATTCTACTTCACTCTACATCACTCCACTCTGTGCGACTCCTTGACACCCTACGATGCTCAATGCCACTTTACGGCACTCTATTAAACTCTACGCCACTCTTCTCCACTCCACTCCACTCCGTGCCACTCTCCTCTACGCCACAAAACATTAGTGTTAGAAATGGGGTTTTTGGTTAGCAGTCTGGTTACCCCCTGTCCAAGCAAGGACCCTCACTCTAGTCAGGGTAAGTCACACACAATCCAAATGAACCTATGCCCACCCTCTGGTAGCTTGGCACTGAGCAGTAAGGCTTAACGTAGAAGGCAATGTGTAAAGTATTTGTGCAATAAATCATGCAATATCGCAGTATAGCACCACAAAAATACACCACACGGTTTAGAAAAATATAGAATATGTATCTGGTTAAATGCAGGTCAAAACGATAAAGATTTGATAAGTACAAGTAAAATATCACTTCAGAGAATGATAAAAGAGTCTTTAGTCTTTAAAAAGCAACAAGTGTCTCTTGCAAGCACAAAGTACCTGTTTTGCATTCAAATTCTCCGCAAGGGACCACAGAGGATGAGATGCGTGAAAAATGGGGACGTGTGCGATGATTTCTCCGGTGCACACAGATCATGCATCAATAATTTTCCACACAGGGAAGGCTTTGCATTGATTTCTGGCACGCGGACATGGATCCTCTTCGGGTTGCGGGGTTTTCGGATGCCCCGGGGACGATGCGGAGAAATCCTGGGCGTGCAGGACGAAGTCAGAGGGGCTGTGTCGATCCGGTGGGCGATGCATGGAAATGTCTGCCGCACAGCAGGCACTGTGTAGATTCTTCCCGCAGGAAGTCGGGCTTCGTTGTTCCGGCTTGGTTTTGTGTTCATCCTGTGGGCTGTGCGTCGAAGTTCCGGTCGCAACACTGGTGCTTCGTCGATTTCCTCTCAAGGAGCCGGGCTGCGTCGCTCCTATTCGGCATGCGGTGATTTTCTCACCGTGATGCAGGCTGTGCATTGTTTCTTGCAGGCTGTGCATCAAATTTTCGCCGCACAAGGAGTTCTTTTGCAGGATGAAGTTTTTTTGGTCCTGAGACTTCAAGGAACAGGAGGCCTTCTCTATCCATCCCTTGGAGAGCACTTCTCAGCAGAGCCAGAAGGCAGCAAGGCAGTAGGGCAACAACAGGGCAGCAGTCCTTTGCAGAAAAGCAGTCAGGTGAGTCCTTTGGGCAGCCAGGCAGTTCCTCTTGGCAGGTTGGAGGTTCTGGTTCAGGGTTACTTCTCCAGTGGTATCTTGTCCAGAAATATCTGAGGTGGCAGGGTCACAGGCCCTGTTTAAATACCCAAATGTGCCTTTGAAGTGGGGGAGACTTCAAAGAGTGGCTTAGAAGTGCACCAGGTCCCCTTTCAGTTCCATCCTGTCTGCCAGGGTCCCAGTAGGGGGTTTGTCAGTCAATTGTGTGAGGACAGGCCACTGTCCTTTCAAATGTGAGAGTCAGGCCCTCCCAGCCCAGGAAGACCCATTCAGTATGCAGATGTGTGCAGGTGTGACTGAGCATCCTGTGTTTGGGGTTGTTTGAGTGACATGCACAAGGAAGCAGTCAAGTAACCTAGCCAGACGTGGATTGTAAGGCACAGAAGGATTCAAGTGTAGAGAAATGCTCACTTTCTAAAAGTGGCATTTCTAGAATAGCAATATTAAATCCAACTTCACCAATAAGCAGGATTTTTATTACCATTCTGGCCATACTAAATATGACCTGATTACTTCTTTCAGATCAGAATCTACCACTCAAACAGTTTATGAGGGTAGCCCTAATGCTATCCCATGAAAAGAGCAGACCTCCCAACAGTGTAAAACAAATTTAGGAGTTTTATACTACTAGGACATATAGAACACACATGTTCAAGTCCTGCCTTCTACCTACATAGCACCCTGCCCTGTGGGCTACCTAGGGCCTACCTTAGGGGTGACTTATATGTAGAAAAAGGGGAGTTTAAACCTTGGCAATTACTTTTAAATGGCAAGTCGAAGTGGTAGTGAAACTGCACACACAGGCCCTGCAGTGGCAGACCTAAGACATGGTTAGGGGGCTACTTATGTGGGGGGCACAACCGGTGCTGCATCTCACTAGTAGCATTTAATTTACATGCCCTGGGCACATGTAGTGCACTTGACTAGGGACTTACAAGTACATTAAATAAGCCAATTGGGCATGAGCCAATGTCCCCATGTTTTAAGGAGAGAGCACATGCACTTTAACACTGATTAGCAGTGATAAAGTGTGCAGAGTCCTAAAGACAGCAAAAATGACGTCAGAAAAAGAGAAGGAGGGAGGAAAAAAGTTTGGGGGTGACCCTGCAGAAAGCCCATTTCCAAATTAGCCATGCTGAACAGCAGCCACTCAGATTTACAATATGACTAAAACACACTGTCAAAGCCAGTTGTTCTTGCATAGATGAGACCTATTGGCTTTGCCAATTCTTTTAGTTTACTGATACTAAGGGGCAGGGCATCTGCGATGCAAGGGCTGCCCAAAAGCAGAATGGTGGCACAGCCCACTTGGCTCCTCATACCATTTTCTTCTCCTTCCTTGAATTTAATGTTTCTTCTGTCTTGTGAGGGCTGCTTCAAAGTAAAGGTGCTATGGCTATGAATGGCTTTGATGCCTCTCATTAAAGGCCTGTTATGAAAACACAGTAGTACTTTCTCTCTTTGTTGTCTTTATTTTCCAAAAGATACATTTGAAACTATTCTAATGACAGGGGGTATCTATCATTGGTATAGCAGGTGCAGCGGGACAGGGCCCAGGACTCTAAGGGGCCACCTCGACCTTAAAAAAGGCTGTCTTTTACTACTCAAATGGGTCTAATGCACCCATTTTACACCATTGTGCAGCAACAATGTTAGGTTGAGACTCAGTAATCCTGTTGGCTTCCACACTGCAAAAATCTTCTTTTATCACAGGTGAGTGGGCAATTAAGAACACCCTCCCCCCACCTTGATATTGTCAAAAGATTACGCTAATGTGTGGTTTGAACATACGCAGCATGGTCAATGATTTGAAAGGATGATATGCGTAGTGCTGCTTTCTGCTTTTTTACCCATTTTTGATTTAATATTTCGCATTGAATTTGTTGTTTTGGACAGTAGGGCAAGGTAACCTCAGTTCTCCCAAATCATAGCCAGCTGGCTTTAGGCAATATTTAAAGAAGCATCGGCAAAGCCAATAGATCTGGGTTTAATGCACTAATAAACTCATCATTAGCACATAACATAAAGACACATAGGTTTAGGCCAGCATGAGTGGACAGATAAATGCTTATATAATAAGTGCTCCAAGCTTTTGCTCAGAAGCTGCCATCAGCACTGCAAAAGGGCAGCGTGCTGAACATCAAGGTTGCATAGTCATCTTTCAAACTCATGCCTCTTTAATCCACCCCCACAAACTACCTGCCCATCTATCTCACCCTCGCACGTAATTTGTTGTCTCTTTTTTACCATCTTACTCTTCTGCCGTTCCTCTTATTGTGTTTTCTCTTTCTAGTTCTGGGTCAAAATCTGAACAGCGAAAATAAGTGCTGGTGTTCAAAATGAGTGCTGGCTGTCCCTACTTGCAACACCCAGCACACATTAGGCACTAGAAAAGAGAGGGCTATACTTGTAAAGTAGTCTATAATGCATTTCAATGCAAGTAGTAAAGTGAAGGAGGAAGGCTACACATAGATAGCTAATAGCATTAGATGAGTGATAAGTACTCCACTGGACTAAGCTATGGCTGACTGACAAAGTCTGAAGCCAATAGCAGAAAAAGCTGGTATAAGATAGCCTGTGGTTGTAAGGGACAGATCCAAAGCCCACCCTGTGGAGATTGATAGAAATAGGCAGGCCACTGGAATCATGCAAATTTGTGACTGCTGCATATTCCGCATAATTATGGATTTGGCCTTGTGTGCCATATAATCCATCATTTGCTGCTTAATATTTAGATTTGAACAAAAATGGTTCTAGCTCAAATAGATAAAATGACCAAAAATGCAGCAACTTGTTGTTGCCAGTGGAAGACCTTTCACAAAGCGTGACTGGCCAACTTTCCATTGTTTATTTCTATATTTGAGTGATAAACTGGTACTAATGAGAAGGAATCTATACCCGGCAGTGTCTACAAGTGTAAAAATGATAAAATAATCATGTATTACAATCACAAAATGTGATGCATGACACTGCGTAATCTGTCTTTTCTTACTGAGTAATTTAGTCAACCTTGCCTTATAATTTGTTTCTCCTCAGCAACATACTTCCAGTGGCCCTGGCAATAGGTCGGTTCGCCAGCTGTGTTGTCAAAGCCCAGACCTAAAACCTTATTATTATAATGCAAGCACTCCTAGTTTCTGAAGCCTTTGTGATGTAAGGGTGACCTGAGTGCACTTTGTACAATATTTGCCCTACAAGAGTGAGGCTCAATCTCTCATTTTCGTGTGGTAAACTGTCATTGTCAGGCCTCATGTGAAGCCCAGTGAGAGGACCATCTCTGGACTGTCTTGTTCCAGATTCCAGGAGGAATTGTGGTGGTGGTGGAGGGTGGGGGGTGACGAAGAAGGTGATGAAAAGGTGAGTAGGACTCATTGTAGAGAGACTGTCAGACAGGGGCAGGACATGGGAGATGGTGCAGGGAAGGAGCAGCAGGAGATGCAGACAATAGTGGGAAATTCATCCAAAACTAGAAGATGGGATTCAGAAGCCCTTCCAGAGTCCCCAGCACATTCACTACCTGGAGGTACGCAAGGCAACAAATTAACAGAGAGAGCTGTGCTGTGCTAGAGCCAAGCCAAAGGTCTGACGTGGCTCTCAGAGCCCATGCATGAGCATGGGGAGATAAAGAGATTTCCCCAGAATTACAGGATGTTGAGCGACATGGAGACACGAACCTGGGCCCAGATTTAAAAACATGTTACAGAATGCAGCCAAAGTTGCTGCACTGTGTTGTGTTAAAGGGAGAGAGCAGGAAATCAGCATGTCTATTAAGTTGTGGCCCTGTCTTGCTCTTTCTCTATCACTGGTGCATAATTATGCTGCTAAGCAACACACATATAACTTTGCACCACAGTGCAAGGAGCGTGTGTGATGTCTAGCATAGGTTTTGTAATGACAGGGTATCCTTCCAGTGCAAAATACTATGCCTAGACAAACTTGAAAAACGTACACACTTTAGAAGTGTACAGTGCGGCACACATGCACATTTGAAAAAGGTGTGAAAAATAAAAGCATCTCTCCTTCCTTTTAATGCCTGCTTCAAAGTAGTGTTCTTTTTTGATGCATACCCCTGTTTACAATTGTTAGTATATAGAGTTTTGTATCGAAAACC
Organism: Pleurodeles waltl; assembly: GCF_031143425.1. NCBI lineage: Eukaryota > Metazoa > Chordata > Amphibia > Caudata > Salamandridae > Pleurodeles > Pleurodeles waltl. The sequence goes on from NC_090438.1 coordinate 686,349,744, forward strand.
ATGCATGGTTGGTTACATGGGAATGCCTATTTACCACCCCTGGAGTGCCCCCTTTGACGCAGAGCAAGGCAAAACAGCACAAGTCGCTACTTATGTTACTTTCAGGCAACTTTCCAGTGCAAACCAAGCTTTGCGCTGGAAAGTAAATAAAAGCATTTTGCGCAGGTTTGCGTCACAACCCAATGCAAAATGTTTGCAGTCTGCCCCCTTTGTTTACCCGTCCCAAAGTGAACACCTTTGGCCCTAATGACAAATCCTCTCCCTATTCAATTGACACTGGATACATCAGGAAAACAAGTACCTTTTTAGGGCCTAGTTGGAAAATCTACTTTTTCACATGCTTGAAAAGTTTGATCTAAAATATTAAAACACAGTCCATTTTTACCATTAATTAATAATGTGTCTTGGTTTTTAAAAACTATTAACATGGTATTAAAAGCATTTGAGAGCTGTATCCTAGTAAAATATACAGCATGACAGAAACTGTTCTCAGTCCCATGTAGCATTTTGGCAAACAGTGAAGGCCATCTCTGCTGTTAAATGAAGTGTGTTCTGCTAAATATTATCCTTTCTGTTAAATATTTAGCCTTTATTGATTTTCACAAAATTCCTCCCGATGTTGCCAAACCACATGAAGTGTTTTTTCAAAATGTTCCTTCTGCCAAAGTCCAAACCACATTCCAGTGTGCAGTGGATGTTCTCGGCAGTTGTGAAAGGCTTACAACTTTGTGAATGCCTAAAACCTTAACTACATTTTCTCTTCCTAATCTAGGCACTTTTATTTTATTGATTCAAAAAAAAGGAATTGAAAAGACCTTCCACTCCACATCAGAGACTCCTCCTCTCTTCTTGAATTCAGCAAGAAGCTAAAGACCTGGCTGTTCAACTAACCAACCTACCATAGGCAGGGCTAGGATCACACAGCTGCTCAGCGCTAGGATACCCTCAGGGATGATAGCACATTTTACAAATACACATAACAGGACAGTTATGCCTTTGGAGATGAATCTTGCCTTGTTGCTTGTATTTATTTAGAACCCAGCACTGAACTGATTTTCAAAGCAATCACTACCTGCTAAAGGCAATGCACAATGCTACCTTCAAAACAAACCATTCTGAATGTTGGCTCTCCGATGTGGTACTGTATGCAGACATTGCCATAAAAAAGGTGTCTCAATAGTTGGCCAATGGCATAGAAAAAAATGCCAGAACCCCTGCAAAATGCTTGTGTGTACCAGACCGGTTTCTTTTCGTCTGAGGATGTCAGTGCTTCAGTTGGGGCCACCAATCATCCATATTAGATTCACAACATACTCTTGTTAATAGTGGCAGAAGTGCAAATGAGGGTGTATAAGTTTGGTATTGAGAGCAGCAATTAGATGACTTTTATTGTTGTGGTAGTTGGGAGGTGGGAATGCAGGAGGGTTTGGTGAGGAGGAACAGAACAGGACAGGGAAGTGCAGAGGGTTAATGGGAAGGGTTGTACATAGTGTGAGTGGTCCAATTGAGAGTAGCACATTGCCAGTGGTGTGGGCATTGGTGCTGCAGTGTCTACGTAAACAAACATTGGCAAAGCCAATAGGTCTCACCTGTGTAAGAGCTATTGGCTTTGCCAATGTGTTTCAGCCATGTTGTACACCAGCGTGGCTGCTGTTCAGCATGGCTTAAAGTTAGTGGCATAGAGGAGAGTGGCATGAAGACTAGTGGCATAAAGTGAGTAGAGTGGCATAGATTGGAGTGGTGTAGACTGGAGTATCATGTTGTGGAGTAGAGTGGAGTGTTGTATAGTTGGGTGATGTAGATTGACATAGACTGGAGTGGTGTAGAGTGGTGACATGTTGAGTAGAGTGTCATGCCATAGAGTGTTGTCCAGTGGAGTAGAGTGTTTTAGAGTGGAGGGGCCTAGTGTGGAGGGACCTAGCGTGGAAGAGCATAGAGTAGAGAGGCATAGAGTGGAGTAGAATATCATAGAGTGGAGTGTCATTAAGTGGAATCGGGTGGCATGTGTGGTAGAGTGTTGTAGAGTGGAGTTGAGTGGAGTGAAGCAGAGTATTGTAGAGCGGAGTGGCGTAGAGTGGTGTGTCATACAGTGGACGATTGTAGAGTAAAGTGTCACAAAGTGGAGTGTTGTAGAGTGTCATGGAGGGTTGTGTTGTGATTGAGAGTGGGGTGGAGTAGAGGGGCATAGCATGGAGTAGCATGAAGTGGAGTAGAGAGGCATAAAGTAGACCAGAGTGGTGTGGAGTGAAGTGGCACAGAGTGAAGTGACGTAGAGTGGAGGGGTGTAAAGTGGAGTGGTATAGAGTGAGGTAAAATGTCAGAGAGTGGAGGAAAGTGTCATAGAGTGGAATACCATAATGTGGAGTGAAGTGCCATTGGGTGGAATAGAGTGGGGTGGCGTAGCATAGAGTGAAGTAAAGAATCATAAAGTGGAGTGGTGTAGAGTAGAGTGGAGCAAAGTGCCAAGGAGTGTTGTAGAGTGGAGTGTCAGAGGATGAGGTGGCATAGAGTGAAGTAGAGTGGCCTAGAGTGAAGTGACGTAGAGTGTCGTAAAGTGAAACAGAGGTGAATGTTATGCGTTAAAGCGCGACAGGGCTGGCGTAGAGCCTCCATTTTAAATTGAAGATTTTAACTTAGCCTTTTTTTTCTGGTGGTGACTTTTTACTCAGCTTTTCGCTCATGTGTTAATGTACTGAGAAACCATGGTACATGCAGCCTGTTTCTAGTAAGCGTTGATGCCATGCAACCTGTACATCCAAGGCTAGGCACACAGAATGTAATGCGCTAGTATTATGATTGTCAGTTGGAAACAGTTCCTCATTTGCAGACATATCATTGCATCAGCTGTGCACCTCTGACACAGTGTTATGTGAACCGTGTTTTTATTATAAAAAACTGCCTTTGTGCTACATTGGGCAGGGGAGCATTTCTGCAAGGATCATCCTGGAATGCAGTGCACTGACCGAGATGCAGCCCTGCTGACCCTGACCTCCATTCTTCAAGGGATGATAGCCTGCACTACACCAGACCGGCTTTCTGGCTTCCCGGTACTTCTTACCCAGGTATTGGGTGTTAGGCTAGGCCAACTGATCTGGCAGAGGGTACTCCCACTATGCTCTCGATAGTGTAGGTAGGAACAGATAGGAGTGCACCAACACAATAACATTATCATGGTCGAACTGTTTATCCTTTTCATCATTTTTGTAATGCTGGTTACCATGCTTTGTTTTGTTTGCCTAAAACTTGCAGCTTATGTCTTTCATGCATGAATACGATTGTTGCAATAAATGTTGAGAAGACATTTTTGTATCTTTCTTGTGCCTCATCTTGGGTAACAGATAGTCAACAAAAGGGTAGATCTGTTTCCATGATTTTCTTAGGAATCATGTTCAAGGTTGCAGATACCATTGGGTACACTGATAAGTTTAAGCATTCAGACGGGGCACTGTGAGCTAGCTAGGGACCATGTCAACATTTTCTGATGGTGTAGAGGGATTGAGTCCCTAAACCTTGATGTTTCTGTTGGTCAGATACACAGTCCTACTTGATTCGTAGGAACCGTATAACATGGTGCCACCAACGCTCTAGATCAGGTACTTATGTAATGGGTCTCCTGAGAAGTTGTTACATGTGTCCAAGGTCCTTCTTTTCACCTTTATACGGAAACATCTGTGGTGTTCGGGATTAATCCTTCTCAGCTGAATGGGAAGCCCCTATTTTAGTCTGTAGTTTATTCAAGCTTAACCTTTAAAAAGAAAACTCCACTGTAGTGTTCCCACTCTGAATCCGATTCTTTAAAATGGCGAATACAATTAACATTCTGTTTAACTGTAGACATGCTGTTACAGCATATTTGGTGCAAGATGAACTTTCTCTCACAGGTGGAGATGTTACCTTTGTGACATAGGACCACAGAGCATATAAATGAGAAGTTTTTTATTCATGAGTTGATTTTCCTGCAGTAGACGCAAATACAGAAGCATTTCACACACAATAGGCCCACAGCACCTAACCAATAGAGGTCTTATTAAGAATTAAAAATAAAACTGACCTATGAGGAACATCAAAATTGGTTCCAAGCATGCTGCCCTTCCACATGCACTGCAAAATGCAAGACTGAGTCCCCTTTGCAATGATGGGGCAACCTGGCCTGTCCTAGCTGGCCACATACCAAATTTGGGCCCATTAAATGCTTGTGAACTCTGTACCCTATACACAGGTTTTGTTAGACTATACAGATAGTTAGCTGTGCCTGCAATTAGCCCAGTAACTATTAATGCAATTATGGGTAAGGTTCCCATCATATAGGAGATTTCGTTCTGGATTGCACAAAAACCTAATTAGCTTGAAGAGTTGTTTCCCCTTACGGGACTCCAAGATATACATAGGATTCTCACTATGTCGTGGGTTCCTTTTAGTGCTCACCTTGGATACATTTATTTGAGCTCCATGCATGTGGCCTGTGCCCTTTTACCCAGGTGCAGATTTCATTTCCTTTATTCATTTTATTATATTTTAGCATGGCTTGCTTTTAGAGGGGATGTTTTATTTTCTAATCAGCTGCTTTTCTATGAAAGCATTGCTGTTAGTTCCTTTGCATAGCAAATTTGAAGGGGAATGTCTATACATCCAAAGTAATTGTAAATGATCTTTTATATACTCTTTAAACTAATGGGTACTTACTTATCTTACACTTGTGTTTGAATTACAGAAACGTATCCATCTGGCATAAGGGTGCTTGCAAAGCTGCTCCTTGTGAAGTTCAAGCGCATTCTGCCGGTTCACCGTATTGCGGCAGCCATTTTGAAAAGGAATTCTACCTTTGGCACCCCAAGTGTGGCAGCCATCTTAACCGCAAAAGGACTCTATCCTAGGTCCGCGGCCATCTTAAAGGGGTTATGTTTAAAACTCAAACCTCTTCACTAAAGCGTGTCTATTCCTTGCAGGGCGAAAAGTTTTTTGCGCCTCTTATCACGGGATGTTTAACTTTCTACTTGCCATCCAAATGTATTTTTGGTCATCTTTAATTTGTTTATATCTCTCTGTGCTTATCATCGAAGCCGTCTTTGGAGAAAAATATTCATTAAACATTCAAGCGGCATCCATATAGAGGCAAACCTCTGTTTTTCTTCTACTGGGGAAACCCCCCAAAAATGAATGTTATATTACTAACCCATAAAGCATCATTTAAATATATTACTTAAAAAAGAGAAGAACTGTTAAATATACCGCTCAGAAAATCATTTCTCCCATAGCAATAACTTACTCCTTGGACTATATTAGTGAATGAGTAAATGAATTAACTCACATTAACTCACTCCTTTGCATGACATTTCGTTCTGTGTGTCTGCTCAAGGCTGTACAAGATAGTCTACTTGGTATTGCTGGCACAAGAGTATGAAGCTAGCGTCCAAAACCTATACATATTATTATCTAGCAGGCCTATTCTAAGTTTTGTCATAAAAACACCACAACAGGACGAAATAGGTAAGAGCGGACATTCCAGTCAACTATCTTATTCTGTGTGTCATTTCATCACAGCTTTGCTGGTGTAGGCCCTGGCTCCAGCCAACCAAGACCAGGCAAGACCCCTAATTTCAGGTATGGGGGCGGGGGTCCTTCCAGGGACTACTATAGGCATAAAGGGCTATCACTGCTATGCTCTCTCGTTAGATGCTAGAATTGTAGGTAGGAATTTTAGACCAAGGGACATGGATCCTTCCAGGGACCACTACGGGCAGAAAGGGCTATCACTGCTAGAAGTGTAGGTAGGAATTTTAGACCAATGATTATTCCAGAATGCTGGGACTGTTTCTCTGCTTCACTCTAGCGGTCACAAAATAACTGTATTATGTTTCATTTTCCTAAGAATTGTTGCTCATGCCTTTTTATCATACAATGCAGTTCTTTTAATAAATGTATGAAAACTCATCCTGCATTCCTTTTGTGTCTTTGCATGTGTGAGACGTGCAAATGAGAGAAAGGAGCAAAATCAGTTCCAACACGACTTCCCTGAGGAGTCAGAGTATCATGGGTCAGGCTGCAACAAATCACCTTTACTTTCTACTTTGGGTGAGGTGCCGCTAGCTAGCCAAAAATGGTTAGGCCAATATCCTCGAGTCGGTGTGGGACTGACTTAGTCACCTACACGCAGTGATGCTGCCGCCCAAAACCTAAGCAGTCTTATCCCCATGTAACAGTCCTTCAACAACTATGTGCCTGCCACTTGGTATGGTTCCCCTATTGAAGATTGTGCCACCGTCTTTGCTTCCGTATATGCCATAACACGTGGTACACCAGAAATAGCTGTTTTGCCTGAGATACTAACACAGATTAAAAATGACTACAGGGTGTCAGGAATAAGGCCATGTGTGGTCCAGGTCCCGCCTGAAACTCATCTGCGCAGCTCTGCGGCGCTTTATGCGCACACTGTCATCCCCTCTTGTTCCAAAGGTGGCCATCAGTGTCGTCTGCTCTGTGGCAAAGCTCTTAGAGCTGCAGGTTCAGGACATTGGTGGACAAGATGCACTTAGTGCAATTCCATGAAGGGACTACAACTCCCATGTTTTTAGAGGCAGCAGCCATCTTGGGGTGTGGCAGGCCTATAAAGCCCAGCAACACCCAAGCATGTTGCTCACTATTTTGAAGACTTCGATGCAGTTAGATCTTGTGGGGGTTCCTCTGAAGAAAAGCAGATTTCCTGCATGGCAGATGGACGGCAAATCGAAGTACCTTTGTTTCCATGGTGATTTCAGATACGAGTAGGTTGTACTCATAGCGGTAAGGTCTAGATGAGCCAAAACTTGAAGAGAGTTGTATTTCCAAAAGCTAAAGCGCCCCTTAACACAACGAGCAAAGCGTTTTCAGTTTTCAGAGTAAGCGGCTTTGACACGGTAATTAAAGCGCTTCAGTCCACATGAGGAAAGCAGTCTTGGCACGGTAATTAGAACGCTTCAGTCCGCATGAGGAAAGCGGCCTTGGCACGGTAATTAAAATGCTTCAGTCCACATGAGGAAAGTGGCCTTGGCACGGTAATTAAAGCACTTCAGTCCGCATGAGTAAAGTGCCCTTGGCACAACAATTAAAGTGCTTCAGTCCACATGAGTAAAGTGCCTTTGGCACAACAATTAAAGCGCTTCAGTCCACATGAGTAAAGCGTCCTTGGCACGGCAATCAAAGCGCTTTAGTGCACATGAGTAAAGCGTCCTTGGCACAACAATTAAAGTGCTCCAGTCCACATGAGTAAAGTGCTCTTGGCGCCTCAATCAAATCGCTTCAGTTCACATGAGGAAAACGCCTGTGGCACAGTAATCAAAGTGCTTCAGTCCACATGAGAAAAACGCCCATGGCACAGTAATCAAAGCACTTCAATTCACATGCATAAAAAGCCCTTGGCATAAACAATCAAAGTGATTTAGGCCACATGAGTAAGGCGCCCCTTAGCATAACGAGCAGTGAGTAGCGCTTCAGATGAAACAAATGAAAGCCCTATCTGACATAAGGAACAAAGCGCTTCCAGTTCAATAAGTAAAACTTTTCGACCTTTATAGTTGTGAATGTGAAAGTATTTTTGGAGATAAGCGTAGTTTTAATTGTTTTTTGGAAAGCATGATATGTGAAAAGCATATTTAATTCTTTGAGATTATCTAGGTCATGATCAAAGGTTTATGTTATGAATGCATAGATGTTACTGGATTGATATTCTGAGTATGATCATAGTTCAAAGCTCTTGCCATCTCTTGGTTCTGAGGTTGTAGTTTATTCTTGTTCCATGATTCAAATCAATCAATCAATCAAAGAAATTTATAGAGCGCGCTACTCACCCGTGAGGGTCTCAAGGCGCTGGGGCAGAGGTGGGGGTGGTGGTTGGGGGGGGAGGAGGGTTCACTGTTTGAATAGCCATGTCTTGAGGTTTTTCTGAAAAGCAGGAAGTTTTGGGTTTTGCGAAGGTTGGTGGGGAGGAAGTTCCAGGTCTTGGCAGCAAGGTAGGAGAAGGACCTGCCTCCGGTGGTGGTGCGTTGGATGCAAGGGATTGTGGCTAGTGCGAGGTCGGCGGATCGGAGGTGGCGTGTGGGAGTGTGGGAGGTAGGCTGGGCCGGTGTTGTGGATGACTTTGTGTGCGTGGATGAGGATCTTGAAGGTGATCCTCTTGTCTATGGGGAGCCAGTGAAGGGATTTGAGGTGTGATGTGATGTTTTCGTGGCGGGGAGGTTCAGGATGAGGCGTTTGCGTTTGAGTTTGAGTGTGGCCCCGGTGTAGAGGGCGTTACCGTAGTCTAGCCTGCTGCTGATGAGTGCGTGGGTGACGGTCTTGCTGGTCTCTGTGGGAATCCATTTGAAGGGTTTTTTCAGCTTGCGGAGTGTGTGGAAACAGGAGGATTTGACTGCGTTGATTTGTTGGGTCATGGGGAGGGAGGTGTCTAGGATGATGCCGAGGGTGCGTGCGTGATTTTGGGGGTGGTAGGTGCGGGCCTAGGGTGGTGGGCCACCAGGACTCATCCCATATGGTTTGGGAAATGGCAATGACAGGGCAGAGGACAGAAACAGAAGGAAACACATGCCACAGCTAATGTGTGCAAGCAATGAACATGTGCAATGTCCACCATTGACAACTAACTGACTGTCAATGCCATATCCCCTGAAGCTGTTGAATACTACTCCCACCCAGCTAACACACAGTCGAATACTCTGCAGGACACACAATCAATTTGATTTGTTTTAGTCCACAGGAGACACTGCTCATGGCAGCCTCCAGGAGGTGCCAGGAAGTGAACAGTCCCACAGCAGAAGACGGTCCCAATGATGACAGTACAGCGGGATGTCTGGATCTGGACGAGTAGCCTCCAGAAGCCCCACCCGGCCCACCAGACAGACTCCCACTACACAGCTACCACCAACAGCTGTGGCCCAATGCCCCCAAACCAGTGTCCTTGGCTCAGCCAGTGTGTGTCCACCTGTACAGGGACCAGAGTCACCACCTGTCACCAGGCAAGACGATGAAGGTCCTGGTGCTAGTGGGAGTGGAGTGACTGTAATGGGGTCACAGGCACAGAGGGCCTGGGCCAGTGGGAGGCCATCTGTGGGACAAGAGGGGAGCCAAACCAGGGTAGCGGCTCACCAGGAGGCCATTTCCAAAATCCTGTTAGCACACCCAGGACAGAATGGGCCAGATCCTGCCTACTTTGCAGGAGATTCAGAGGCAGCAGAGTGAACACCATCAGGAGGCCATGGGGCAATGGCAGGCCCACAATGCCACCATGGCCTCTATCAAAGGGGTGCTGCAGGACATGACTGGTGTCCTGCATGCGATCTCCACCCAAATGCAGGCCCCGTCCACAAGACTAGAGACACCCCAGCCCTCCACATCTGCTGCTGGTAGTGGACTGGTGGCCCTGCCAGGGGACTCACAGGACACCAGCACCCCTTTTTCTGCTGCCCAAGAACCCCCTTGCAAACGTGGCCGTCCAACCAGACATACCTCAGACACTGTAGCCATGACGAAACCAACTGATCCCTTCTTGAACTGCATCCCTTATGTGCCACTGACACACCTTGTTGACCATCTACTTCTGTGCTCCATTTCCCAAAGTCCTCATGGACTCTGGACCTGTGCTACAAACAGCTGTGAACACCAAACTGACTATTTCGTCCACCCTCTGCCCGTCCCTTGTATTTCCCATCCCTTATTTTGCTGCACTTAATGAAAACTGTACATTCACACCCAATGTATCTGTGCTTTATTCATAATGTATGCATGTGATGTATTACTTTCTCAATGTCAAATGTTAAAACAGTACCAGAAATTGGCTAGGTAGAATGTCTGCAGGCATGTAACATTTGAAATCTGAGAAATGGCTTCCTGACACTTGCACGAGGAACGTCCTAATGCTCCTTGTACACGGCATGGCAAAGGGTATCCCACCATAGTAAGACCTGTGAGGAACAGATATGTAGCATACATTTAGGGACAGTTTGTTCAATGACACATGTACCTGCATTGTGTCCAAAGGTGGACATCATTGCCAGAGTACTGTCACTTCTTGACTGACCAGTATTACCATTTGTCAGTTGCACTACACACCAGTTATGCACTCATATATGCAGCGTTGCAGATTAGCACAACTGTAGGGCCATGTACTTCAGCTGAAGTGACCTCCACCCACATCGTGAGGGATACTACGTTGGTGTGCAAGTACTGAGGAGGTGTGGTGTCACAAGTACCGTCAGCAAAACTGGCCCACACCCACGCAGCATGTCCAAACAGTCCATACATGTGAAGGCAGGAAAAACACCCAGGAAAACAAAACTTCTGTGTGTGAACTGCCTTTTGGAGTCATCAAACACATGAAGCAGTAAGGGGTATGTGACAATGCACCACATACACACTGCTGTGTCTCCAGCACTGGTTAAACATTCTTACAACTGTACACAACTCTACGTAGGAAAAGTTGTAGAAAACTTTAGGCAAAATGTACCTTCAACTCATTGGAAGTATAGCTGAATGAGCTGAGTTCTGGAGTCCACATCATCCTCCCCTTCATAGCTGTCCTCTATCCCCTCAGCTGCCATCGGTGGATCGGGTCGTTACTCTTCTTCCAGTAGGGGTACATGTCTCCTTAGTGCCAAGTTGTGCAGCATACAGCAGGCCACGATGATCTGGCAAACCTTGTTTGGGGAGTAGCACAGGGATCCGCCTGACAAATGCAGGCACTGGAATCTTGTCTTCAGTAGGCCGAAGGTCCTTTCGATAACTCTTTTTTTTTTTGGCATGTGCCTCATTGTAGCAAATGTCACCCCCTGACCTGGGATACCTCACTGGTATCAACAGCCAGGACAGGTTTGGATAGCCAGAATTGCCTGGGAAGAGTGGAAATACATAGCACATGTCAGCATTGTGTAGAGGGTAAAGAGTAAGAAAGGCAGGCTGTTAGCAACTGCACTCTCACATCTCACTCACCCACATGCCAGGCTCTCTCTCCTTGTAGTTGTGCCATCAGGTGCGGGACACTGCTGTTCCTCAAAATGTAAGAGTCATGCACAGATCCAGGGAATTTGGCAATCATTCGGGCGACGTTCTGGTCTGCAAAACACACCACCTCTACATCAATGGAGTGATAACTTTTCATGTTCTTTGTTCACTTTACCCTTGGATAAATCAATGAAATATGGGTTCAATCTATGGCCCCAATCACATGTGGAATCAGTGCAATGGCATAAAAATCAGATTTCACAGTGGACAAGACAGCAGCTTGGGGAAATTTGATGTAGCGGTGGAGGTGTTTCAGCAAGGCAGTCAGGACATCCCTTAAGATGTTACTGAACATTGGCTGTGACACACCTGCTGCCAAGGCGACTTTCGCAAGAAATAACCCAGTGGCCAAAAAATGTAGGACAGATAGTACCTAAACAGTAGGAGGAATAGCATAGGGATTACTTAGAGATGGCAGTAGATCTAGCTCCAATTGGGCACACAGTTCACGTATGGTCATCCGGTTCAGACGGTAGGCCAGGGTGATCTGTCGTTCCTCCATGGCTGCCAGGTCAACTAGGGGCCCATGCACCGGTGTATTCCTCAGTCTCTGCAGGGGTCGGTACTTAGGGAGGGACAATACATATATTTCACCACACCAACACATTATGGATGATGTCAACGCACACACAACTGCACTAACGTAGCATTCACATAATGGATGGGTTCTATGCAGCTAACCCTGTGACAATGGATGTGTGAGCAGGATGCTATGCAACCTACAAATGCAGCTAATTGATGCTACACAGCACATATGCCATGTATTACTGTGTATGACTGGTGTGCCTACATGTACAGGAAGATATAACAACATGGAGGGCACGTAGAGATTGCACTCTATTACATTTTACACTTCAAATGGTGGTCGCCTGTCCTACATGCTGAGGACAGATGGAAGTGACATGACTCTGCTGGCGCAAGTTGTCATTGTGTTAGTCGGTTTGTACCGTCGTGCAATTCCCTATTGGTTAACTTTGGTGACTATGGGGAACAGGGACCAATCATGATCGCCGCCAGCAGTGACGGTGCGTACCGCTGTGGTCTTCGTCACCATTTTGATCTCCCCTAGCCACTTGACTCCTGCACTCACCACAACCACAACTCCACTGCCTGTGCTGCTGTGTCCTGCATCTGGTCGCGAAGATGGCACGTGCTACAAGGGAGAGGGCCCCAGCCTTCGCCCAGGAGGAGCTGACGAGGCTTGTGGATGGGGTCCTACCCCTGTATGCCAAGTTGTAGGGCAACCAGAGGAGCAGGTGAGTGGATTAACAGTGTCCTAGCAGTGATTGCAATTGTGTAGGTGCATGTGTGTATGAATGTAGGATTACCAAGCGTGTAGGAGTAGTGGAGTAGGCCATCAATGTGTACCTGTAGGAAGATGATGGAATGTAAGTTTGTCTACTGTCAGTGTGATTGTACTCTGTGTCAGCATGCGTGTGGTCAGTCTATTTTAATGTGTATTCCTATATGTCCCTCATGCAGGACAGCGCCCATCAGAAGAAGGGGTTATGGCGAGCCATCACCAAGGACGTGCGGTCCCGGGGGGTCTGTAGCCAGCGGAGCATCCACTGCAAGAAACTGTGGGAGGACCTGAGGCGCTGGGCCCGGAACACCGCGGAGGCCCACCTGGGGACGGCCTACCAACGAGGGAGAGGTGCATGTCGGACCCTGACCCCCGTTAATGGCTCACATACTGGCGGTGGCCTACCCAGACTTGGATGGGCGCTTGAAGGCATCACACTGGTAACGTTACCTTGTTGTGTAGGGGGCATGTGTACCCAGGTAAGGTGGAAATTGGGTAGTACAGTCAGTCAGGTAGTGTTCCTGTTGTCTTGCTAAATGACGCAGTGGCACTCAATACATCTGAGCATTAAATGGATACCTCAGTTGGAGTTGCAGGACACGTGCATTGAATCTGTAGGGCACCCCTGTCACTGTAGTGTACTCCAAAGAGGCAGGTGTAATCCCTATCAATGGTACATTCATGTAGTGCAAAGGCTATGATAAGGTGAGCTCTGAGACTGAAGTGTACTGCATGTGTGCCTACCTGCATCATAGTTGAGTTGCTCACAGCCTCCATCCCTTTCTTTGTCTCCCACCTCCCTCTCTGTTTTCTTGTGTCCTTGTGTGCATCAGCATCATCAGGCAAAGGAGCAGAGGCACCGGCGAGTGGGGATGCTGCAGCCCTCAAGACCCAGGAGGCACAGTCCACCGATGCCGAGGGAACCAGTGGGTTGGAGGGCGAGGGGAGCACCACAGGGGAGCCTACTATCACTGGAATATCAGACTATGATTCCACCTCCAATGGCAGATCCCACATGGTGGCAGACCCTCTGGGACCACCCCAATAACATCTTCGTCTGCCACCCCCCCTACCTGCACCGCACTCCCAGTAACTCCCCACCGAGTTGCCTGTGCCAGCTCATCCAGGAGGGTGGGCGTCTCCTTCGCTGCAGGCACCTTAGTCCCTGCCCCAGTCAGCCCTGCTGCCCTCAATGAGAAGGCTATTGACCTCCTGAGGACCATCTCTATGGGACAGACAACCATTGTGAATGCCATCCAAGGCCTGGCATCCCAGATGCAACCGAGCAATGCCTATCTGGAAGGCATTCACAGTGCCTTGCCAGGCCTCCAGAGATTGTTTCAGGCTCTGGCCTCTTCTTTGATGGCAGCCAGTGTCCCTGGTAAGTCCGACCCCTCCAACCACCTGTGCCCCATCCAGCACACCTCACACATCCCAAGCACATAAGCCAAACAGCATGCACACAGAACAACACACACGCCACACAAGGACACACATAGGCACCACAAGTCACACCGCAGCCATGCACACACTCAACATACAGATGCAAAAACAACAGCCACGTCCTCCACTGTCTCCCCCACCCCGTTGTCCCTTACAGTGACCTCACCATACGCACCCGCAAGAACTGCACCCTCACTCCCAGATCCTGCCCCCATTGACACAGTCACTACAACAGCAGTCACCCATACATGCACCCCAGACACCACACCGCACTCACCACAACAACCATAACAGACACCTGCAGCACACACACCAGACATGCAGACACCACCACAACTTACATTCACAGGACCTGTTTGTCCTCTCCCACCCTTTTTCACCCAACTCCTCCCAACACGCATAAACGCACCCACTCAGGCACCCCACATTCATCCACCACACACAAGCAGACTGAGCACCCACCTGCATCCACGTCCAGCTCACCTACATGTTCTACGTCCACTCCCTCTACCTCTACTCCCACGCCTGTTTCCAGAGCCCCTCCCATGCACCTATAAAACGTTTCCTTTCCTGCGTTCCCGTGACCTCCCCAAAACCAGTACCTCTGCTTCAGGTTCCTCCCTGGACCTTCCTTCCAGTTCACATGTCCCTTTCCCCTCCAAGAAAACACCTGTCAAGAGGCCTGATCCCGCTATCACCCACCTTTCTCCATCAAGATCTAAGGCAAAGCCCCCTTCCTAAGTCAAAGCCAATAATATCCCCTCCAAATCCCAATCCCCCACCTTCATGACCTGAGTCCCCACCACCAACACCTCCCCCTGAGCCCTGAGGTGCCTGTCCCATTGATACCCCTGCGCTGTGGAGACCATGGTCGTGTCAGGAGTCAAGTTTGGGCCTTGTGACTGTTTGGCCGCATGGACATGGACCTCAGAACTGCCCAATGGGCCCATTGGTAAATAGTTCCTGATTCCCCTTTCTTATTTTACATTTCATATATCTGCCCAACCTGCACAGTTGGTGCACTTTGATCAAGTTGTCCTACGTTTCACTATGGCTGCCTCATGTGCCAAGGTATGTGCATCATTGTCCCCATCTGTGCATGTGTACTGGGCTCGTGTGGATGCATCACTTCTATTTTTCACTTTTGCCCAGTCTATATTTGTGTGTGCAATGGTGTTTGTGTAGTGATGGTTTTGGAAGTTGATGTGGATGGTATGTGTGTGGGTAATTGGTTGTGATGTGTGTTTAGTTGTTGTGCATAGTGTGGGTGGAGTGAGTGGTATGGAGGATGGGGTCATGTTATGGTACCAGTACATGTGTGGATGGCACTTGTGGTTGTGTGCCGTATGTGTGTCTGGTATGGCGTCTTCTGCCGGTGTCAGTGTCGGCTTTGGTTTTGTGATCAGTTTGTGTGTGGCTGGGTATGAGTGTTGTGATGTGTTTATGGTTGGTGTTGTTTGGAGTGTGAGTGTTGTGTGTGTAGGGCATGGTGTGTGTTCTGGTTGTGCATGAGTGTATTGTGAGTGCATGTGTGTGTGTAGATGGGTAGGGGTGTTGCTGTAGGTGTGTTTGTGTGTGGGAGTGGCAGTCGGTGTCGGGTGTGTGTGTGGCATGTGGGTGTGTAATTGTCACCTTTCCTCCCTTGTGTGGTAGGTGGGGTACTCACCGTTGCGTGTTCATCAGCGGTGTATGTCCTGGAGGTGGATTGCAAGTACCAGAATCGGGAAGATCTCCAGTTCACGCTCCATGTCATCAGCGGCCTCCTCTGTCTCCCTACAGTAAGTCTTTCCTTACATACTGTTCCTTTCCACCAGGCTTTGAGTGATGGTTGGCCCGTTCCGTAAATCGTAGCAGTGTGCTGATCCCTAAAATGGTGGGATGTAAGGTCCTTTCCACTGCCCTGTAGATGGCATCCGTCGTCGTCGGCAGTCGGCCCCCACTGGTGGTACAGGCGGTGTACTGGGTGTGTAGTGGCCTGTTCACCGCCACGGTCATATTACAGCGGTCTACACCGCCAGCCTGTTGGTGGTCGGATTGCCACCGCCGGTGTAGCAGGCTGTGTCTGCCAGACTCTTAATGAGGGCCATAGTGTAGGGGAATTATCGTATGACCTTCAATCCCTATTTTTATTGCTAACTTTGATAAGCTGTGCCGACTGAAAGCCTTACTGTTTCAGAAGGATGTTGCTTTAACATCTTCCCGAGAGACTTTTGATCATCAATTTACAAGGTCTTCTTTTTAAGTCAAATTGCTATTGCCCATGAACTTGCTGCAGAATTTTGGTGAAGTCGTTCATCAAATATTTAATGCTTCAAATACCGGGGGAGTGGTAAACTTTTTTAAAGCAGTTGTGTCTGGCTTTGTGAGCACGTTCCAGACTATTCAGAGTCATACCGTCCTTTCTGCACACTTTAGTTTCAAGTGTTTTTAGAGGCATACCGATTGCATTATTCCTAGTCATTGTTATTTTGGTCCTATTTTAGTTGTTCCGCAATGGATGTTTCCCCCCAAGGCCAAACAGTGATGAATCTGCCACATGTTCTGCTGTGAAACAGTATTTCGGAGTGTCTTTGGGCCATATGTACAAACACTTTTTCCCATAGACACAGAATGGGGAAACACCTTTGCTACATCTGGCCCTTTGTTCCAGAAGTTGAACCGGAACTAGTCTGGGCCTTTTTAGACTGTGTTGTTACAATGTATACAGCCTGTGCTCTGCTATCTGCTGTGCCCTTTCAAGTGTGCACTGGATTTGTTTCTGACTATGCAATAGGTTCAATCTATGGATCTGCATGCAAGTTCTTTGAGGACCCACCTTCAGTGCTGTCCTATAATACTGCCTTTACTGCTGGATGAGTAATATGAGCCATCACTTTCGGGTGATGTGGATGCTTCAGCTCCTAGATTCCTGGGATTTGGCTCTATTGTTGCGCTTACACAAATCAGCTGTCTCGCCTTCAGCATCTGCTGAGTTGACTGGATTTGACCAAGTTTGTTTATTGGAACTTGCTCCTCAGGCCACAGTGTATCTGTTGTCTGCGGTTGCAGGTTCCTTCCTGGACCCCATTGACTTTGGACATGGAAATATGACGGGAGAATCATAGACTTTTGATTTGGCCCCTTGTTTTTAAGAAGTGTGTTTCTTTATTCATTTTATTGGCTTTTTAATTGTCATATTTTAATATGGCTTTTGTTTGCTTTTATTACTAAAGTGAATTTTATATTTTACACATATATTAATTTAATATTCATTGTTTATGCCAGCTTTTATGCTTTTATTTTAATTTGAGGGTAGTCTCCCTTAGCTGAGGGAGGGGTGTGGTAAAGCACAACAGGGCCCCTGTAGAGCCTCTATTTTAGATTGTACATTTTAACTTACCACTAACTCTGGTGGTTACTTTTTACTCGACTTTTTGCTCATACGATAATGTACTGGGAAATCATGGTACATGTAGCCTATTTATTGTATGTGTTGATGCCATGCAGTCTGTACACTCTGTCCAAGGCTAGGCACACATAACGCAATGCCATAGTATTATGATTGTCTGTTGACAACAGTTTCTCATTTGCAGAGATATCATCGTATCAGTTCTGCACCTCTTAACAGTGTGCAATATAACTGGTGCTTTTATTATAAAAACGGCATCTGTGCTACGTTTGGCAAAGGAGCACTTCTGCTAGGATTATCCTGGAACACAGTGTAATGTGGCTGAGAAGCAGCCCTGCTGAATCTGACCTCCATTCTACAAGGGATGACAGCCTGCACTACACCAGGCCATTTTACCTGGGGTATGGGAAGGTTAGGTCATTCCCATTGATCTGGCAGAGGGTACTCCTGATATGCTCTTGATGGTATAGGTAGTATCAGATAGGAGTGTACCAAAACTATATTGTGGTTTATCTTTTTCTCCATCTTTGTATTGCTGGTTACCATGCTTTGTTTCATTTACCTATTAATCGCCGCTCATGTCTTTTATTCAAGAATATGATTGTTGCAATAAATGTTTGAAAATGCATTTTCATAACTTTCTTGTGCCTCATCTTGGGGACGCAGAGTGACAGCGAAAAGATAGAGCTGCCTCCGCGATTTTCTTGGGAATCTGAGTAGTAATGTTCGAGGTTGCAGATACCATCTGGTACCCAGGTAAGTTTAGGGGTTCAGATGGGGCACTCTGAGCTAACTAGGAACTGTGTCAACATTTCCTGTTGGTATAGGCAGACTGAGTCCCTAAACCCTGACCTTTAAGTTGACAAGCTACACAGTCCTAGTTAATTCATAGAAACCGTAAAACAGTCATAAAGTGGAGTATCGTGGAGTGTCATGGAGTAGAGTAGAGTTAGGATGGTGTGGACTGTCGTAGAGTGGAGTGTCACAGAGTTGAGTATGTGGCCTAGAATGAAATGACATAGAGTGCCGTAGAGCGGAGTGGCATAAAGTGGAGTGGAATGCAGAGCCTATAAAGCTGCACGCTTCACCACAGGAAGCGGCTTGGTGTTCCAGTCTTTCCCAGACAATAGCTTCCTGCCCTGTGATTACCTGATATCAAGCCTGGCCTTTCACCTTCCCACGTCCTCTCTGGTTGTTTGGTGTCACTGAGACTTTCCCAGCATATCAGCTTCCCTTTGCGTCTGGAGCGTTTGGTTTCTTCTCATTCTCATCTTCGTTCGGAGGGCTCGCGATCAGGACCTGCAAAAAAGGAAACACAAACAAGGGAAAAACAACTGGTGAACCACTCCTTGGGTAAAGCACCGCATGCGCACGTATTCTGGCAAACTTAAGAGACACTTATCTCATTATGGGCCACATTATGTCCCTGGTGGTCTTCTGACCGCCAGGGTTAATGTGGCGGTATTACCGACCAACAGGCTGGCAGTTCATACCGCCACATTATGAGTTTGGTGGTTTGGCTGCATAGCAGACAGTGAAAAGCCGCATGGGGCCCTGTCAGGGGGCCCCTGCACTGCCCATGCCAGTGGCATAGGCAGTGCAGGGGCCCCCAGGGGCCCCGCAACCCCCCATACCGCCAGCCTTTTCCTGGCAGTTCACACCGCCAGGAAAAGGCTGGTGGTCGGGGACTCGTAATCCCCTGGGCAGCGCTGCCCTGGCCGATTACTACCGCCGGGGCCATTGTGGCGGAAAACTGCCGGCCCCGGCGGTGCGACCGCGGCGCTTCCGCCACGGTCGTAATGACCCAGGAAGCACCGCCAGCCTGTTGGCAGTGCTTCTGTCATTTTAGCTCTGGCGGTCATGTAGCGCCAGGGTCAAAATGACCCCCTATGTGTAAATAACTGAATATGAGATTATCTGATACCACAATGAAGCGTGAAATATTAAATATATTTTACATGTTTGATTGCTTTAACTGCATATTGTTGGTTTGATATAATGCAGTAGAGATTTTGTTTCTTGATATCAGATGCATGAAGTAATGCATTGTATTAGTGCATAGATATATGTTCTGTCTTTGCTACTGATCAATTCTCTGCAAGTCCATTAATGATTCCCATGAAGCATACCCTATAATAGTCTAGGTATGCTGCATTTAAGTTCAGTGTATACTTACCTTTATGATACTTGTTCATACACGTAGACTCACAGGTACCTCTCTTGTGTATTAGGTATTTTAATCCATATAGCTGTACATCTCCACACTGCTCACAAGATGGAGGAGAGGATCATCAGATACTTATAGAGGGTTTTGGCTTCCGAATAAGGGGAATATCATACACACAACTATCTAGTAAAAACTGTCTTTATGTAATTGCAGGAAGAGATTGAGGGGAACTTGGATGGCCCAGAAGTAGAATGCACAGAGCCTTTGGAAGCATCTACACTTTTCTCTTCCTTCCCCAGTTGCCAGTTGGGCAGGTTTTGACTTTGACTTAGTTGGATCTTCCTATCTGACAGGGAAGTTGGGAATAGTCCTCACATCCACATTTTACTCCCAAGTGGTGTTTGAGGGAATCACCTGAAAAGACCCTCACTGTTCGATATGAAATTGTGTTATTTTGTTATTTAGATAGCCTGTTGCTGCCACTACAATGGCTCTGTAGCACTAAATAGTGTGTATGTTGTGTCTCTTACTGAGAACAGGAGGCTTAAGAGAACATGTGTGGAAAGGACTGAAGTTCCTTTTCGTATGTCACAAGATGCCATTACTTGCAAGAAGGTGGGCACTTCTGTGTTGCCAATGTGGTGTTGCTTTTATTTTTCTTCTCTTTGAATAAGTTGTAGACAGTGCTCTTTTGAGTGTTTCATGTATGAGTCAGGGGCAGGTTCCATCCAGAGTTTGACTGCTTTGCAGAGTTTTCTGCTTCATTGATGATGATGGTGGTGTACGTTGCCTTGTCATTTCTGCTTAGCATCCTGTGGGATGCTCAGGATTTCTTTGGTTCTCTGGGGTCTGCCTGCAGCTGTGATCACCACCATTTCTTCCCCTGCCTTCTGATGGTACGCTTTTGTATGTGCCCTTCTGCAGATGCCATGGCTTTTGCTGATCAAGGTTGGATCAGGTATTTTATTTCTGCTGTGCTTCGGAAGGTGTATGTGGGGCCGGTGATAAGGAAATGGATGTGAAAAGAAGGGTTAAATGTGTTATCCAACACTACTAAATTGTCTTGAAGTGTGCTGATAGGAAAGTGCTTGAGTGATAAGAACAGTCACTTTGATGGCTTTATTGGTCATTTGTTGTGTTAGCAGATCTCAGGTAGTGTAGGTTGTGGTAAGTCCAATCAAGCATATCATGCTAGCTGTGCACATGAAGTCTTAGATGTTGTTCTTAGTGTGGATTAGTAGAGTGATGAGCTGTTTGGTGTTCAAAGTTCCCTGAAGCACTAGTAATGTTTCCTTCACAAGCTTCATTATTCTGTCATCTGCGAGGATGAAGTCACAAAGGAAGACGATGATCAAGTAGCTGATTGAGGCTGTAGTTGTGAGTTCATAGATCTTGGAAGAGAAGATGTGGCTGGATAAGGCAGAAGATGATCGACTGACATACAGAGTTTCAAGGAGCAGTTGGGTAGTTGCAGCAGCGTCTTGTTTGTATGTGGATGACAATAATGCTTCTACTTGATTTATTGGGTTAGTCAATGTGCAGGATGCTGTAAGAAGATGTGTGTGAAGTAGAGACAGAGGCAGGTTTCAGGGACTAATATAGTTTGAGACTGTGTATTGTGCAGAGTTCTATTATTGCAGCTGTGTAGTGAATGCTGATAAGCATGAAATGAAGTCTGTGTTTAGTGTATTTGGTTTGTGTTGTGGCCATGAAGTGTGTGTTTAGTGTATTTGGTTTGGCGTTGTAGTCAGAGTTATCTTGATGAGATTGTTGTAACAGCATGGGTGGTTGAGGCATGTATAGTGCGCGTGGAAGCATGTGAGAGACAGGATGGAGCATGGATATATGGAGAGGAGGCTCTTATTAGGTGGATGTGAGGGATTTGTGGAGGAAAAGAAAAATGGGTTCTAGACCTTTGGCCTCTGGAAGCCCTACCAGGTTACCAGGTTATGGCAGGAAACATCCATTGTCATAACCTCTTTCAGAGGGCCCTGGGGCAAGCAGGAGCTGCTGGGCCTAACTGTGAGGGTTGAGGCATTTTACTCCTGATATCCTGGGCCTAACATATAATGGATCCGGAGCAACTGGGCCAAGCACAACCTCAGCACTTGACTCCGTGACTCTCTGTGGTTACGAGGGTCAAGCAACTCAAGGCTTCTTGGAGGGGATGAGTGGGGGAGGAAGAGGATACATACCGGTGAACACAGTCGCACAACTCAAAGCACATTCAATAGAAGCAATAAATTATTGTCCCCCCAAATACTATCTTTTATAACAAAATTCGCTTCTGAACACGTGAAATACGGCATACACAAACAATACACACAGCCCCTGAAGTCAGGGTTCCAGTGTTTAATAAGCAGTCCCCTAAGTTACACTTCCCTCACTAGCGGTTATTCCCCATTCAATAGAGGCAACATTTAGGTTAGGCCCCACAGCAGTCTAAGTCTCAGGAGTGTCACTTCGACTCTTTTGGAAAAGTCAAGTGTTCCAGTGCTGAAGTGCTATCTGGCAGACAAGCTCCCTTCCGGGGCCTTCTGGCCCTTCAATCACTCTTACCCACATCAGCAGGGATTGCATGACCGGAGTATCTGAGAGCACCTCACTCGCGGGCACTGAGTATGCAGTGGCTGCCTTCAGTGAGTAACACAGTGAGTAACACTTGTGGCTCTGCATGAGTCCTCTGCGATCCTGCTATGTGCAAGTCACTCACCTGAATACCAGGTGCTTTGATGGGGTGATGGACTAACGTGACCACAATGAAGAGTACATTGCCCTCTCTCAAGTCCTCAAAGGGAAGGGGGTTTTGAGAAGGGAAAAAGAGAAAATACCAGATTCTGCTTCATGGACTTCAGAATCAGACTGCTGGACTTAATTAATACATTGAACTTGCATAAACTACTGTATATTGCATATAGTCAGTTATTGTTGACACCTTGTGCATACGTTTCTATAAGGCTTAATAAGTCTCTTCCTCTTTTTACAATACTTTCAAAGTCTCTGAATGAATGTCCAAAATGAAAAACAATCTACTTGACTAAAAGGCTTCTTTGTGTTCTGACGTAATCTCTTGCCAATAATAGTTCTGATAAACTTACTCTATTTCCAATCTCATAATTCTCAGGCGAACGCTTGTTAGAGGAGATGCGTCTTTCCCTAATGTCTTTTTAGCAGTATCTTAGTTTCCCACCCAAAAGATAAAGCACACCAGTTCTTATTATCATAAATTATTTAAAAGACAGAGCTCTGTTTTTATTAATTTAAGCCATTAATCTTTCTTTACCTTGAAATTAAGTTACTTGCTTGAAAATTTCAGAAGAACCCAAACTGGGTTTTTTCATCTTTCTTATTTTCTCTCTTTCACAGGAAATATGAGATCGTAAGCAGTAGATAGAAGAGCCGGAACTCCGTAGGAAACTGACCAGAAGGCGAGGTTCGCCAGAACTCGACTGGAGGCAGTCCGGAGGACGAGAAATGCTTGAACTCTACTGGAAGTTGGTCAGAGAATGAGGAACACTGGAACTCGACTGGAGGCAGGCTGGAGAACAAGGAACTTGACTTGCACTGGAACTCAACTGGAGGTACAGTGGAGGACAAGGAACTCAACTTGACTGTAAACAGGTGAGTGAGCAATATGTATGAAGAAAGGCAAGGCAAGGCCTCAGAGTCACAAGCATCCTTAAATAATAAAATGTGTACATGTGCCTTTTGGCATTTGATTGCTTGTTAAGGAAATGAGCAATTATCTTCCTGATTTTGGCACATGTTCAGTACAGATCACATTGTGAAGAGCATTTGTTTAGCAGTTACAATTTGAGCTGGTGGAAAGGCAGTTGGTTGCTTGTTAAGGAAATGAGCAATGATCCTCCTGATTGTGGCACATATTCAATACAGATCACATTGTGAAGAACCTGTTTTGGAAGTTACAGTTGGAGCAGGTGAAATACAATGTGCATAATCAACACGCTTTGTTTATAATAAATGAGGCATTTAACAAGCCTTGGTTATTGCAAACTTGATATTCAAGGATGTAATGAATATACAGCATCTTACTGAAATGAAACTCTTGGATTTCCTAGTGTACCCACAACAGATCCTCTCGTGGGGTAGGGATTTGATGGCTATGCTCCTGATCCTCAGCCCAGACTTGGGCTCACATAGATCACAACGGTGGCCTCTCCTCTCGACAACAGCATCAACCATGGATGACAGCCTGATCGGCATGACAGTAAACTTCACAGTAGTCCCACCTAGCATACGGGGTCATCAGTTTTCCTCTGGATACAGGCTATGGCCTGATTGGCACAGCAGTAAACTTCACAGTGGCCCCACCTGGTACATGAGGTCGCCAAATTTAACCTGCACACAAGTCAGATCAGTGCAGCAGCCGTCTTTTCTCATTCGCAACAGGGATCCAATGTCCTGCACCTCCAACTGGACTTGCTCCAGCCAGTGTTCTCCTCTCTTTCTCACAGGGCCACTGGTAATGGAAAGCTGGCAGGCACGAGTGCTCCAGGTGAAGTTGGTGTTGCATTTCCCTGGGTACTGTCCCCTCACCCAGCTGGGAGGATGGCAGGCCTTAGCCCCCAGTCCTGGTCATGGGCAGACGTCTTGTAGAGCTTCTTCTTCTTACACAGCCTGACTGGCTGCTTGATAGCTGACAGTTTTGGGGGCCTCAAGCTCCCCTTCTCATAGTCCATTTACAGACACCAAATGTGATTTAGGGTCTAAGGGCCAGATGTAGCAAAGTCCCAAATTGCGACTTGCAATTTGCGAGTCCCAGCGACTCGCAAATTACAAGTCGCAATTTGGGATGCAGAAAGGTGTCTCAGACACCTTCTTCTACTCGCAATGGGGTCGCAAAGACCCACCTCATTAATATTAATGAGGTGGGTCGCAATTTGCGACCCCATTGTGAGTATGGGCACTCACGGGGATGGTGGCCTGCTGGAGACAGCAGACCACCATGTCCGTGACTGCTTTTAAATAAAGCAGTTTTTTTTTTTCAAAGTGCAACCCGTTTTCCTTAAAGGAAAACGAGCTGCACTGTGAAAAAAACACGAAACTTTTAGTTTCGGTATTTTTCAGGGCAGGTAGTGGTCCATTGGACCACTGCCTGCCCTGAAAAATAATTTTTATGGCCAGACACAAAGGGGAAGGGGTCCCATAGGGACCCCTTCCCGTTTGCGCCTGGGTTACCATCCACTTCAAGTGGATGGTAACTGCGCCTTCATTTGCGACCGCAATCGCGGTCGCAAATGAATATACACAGCATTGCAAGTCGCTAATAGGAAGGGAACACCCCTTCCTATTAGCGAGTCGGAAATGCATTTTCCGAGTCGAGTCCGACTCGCAAAATGCATTTCTGCATTCCGGTGAGGCTTTTGCGACTCGCAAACGGCATTTTTTGCCGTTTGCGAGTCGCAAACGCTTTGCTACATCTGGCCCTAAGGGCCTTATCATGACTTTGGTAGTCCGAGAACTGCCATGTTGGCGGTGGTGGTCAGACTGCCAACAGGCTGGCGGAGATGACTGCCAAGTTATGACTTCGGCAGTGATACCAACGGAATACAGCCAGTGCACCGCTGGCACCACCAGTGCGGTCAGACTGCCGCAGATGAATGAACCACCAACAGACCGCCAGAGACCATGTTTCCATCAAACTCATTATGACGTTGCACACCGCCACATTTCCGCAGCGGTCGGACAACCACAGAAACCCAGGGGGAAATGAACTGGATAAAAGGAGACACTCACTTCCAGGAAGCCATACTCATCTGGAGCCGCCATGGAACCACAATTAGACGTCATACTGCAGCTCCTGCTCGCAGAAAGACAACAGAATCTTCAACAACAAGCACAACAACAACCGTAAGTACACATACTCACCTGTTATATTTGTGAAATGTTATAATCTGTACAGTTACTTCACACACCATAGGAAAGGGGGTGCGAGGGCTACACCTGCACGGAAGAGTACAGTGACACACACTCACATACAGCAACAAATACACCCACACAGACACAGCAAGCACACTGAAGCCAGCACACACACACACCACACGTCAACAACACACTCTGTTACACATGGCATCACAGCACAGGCCCATCCTCACACATCCCATACAACTTACGAACTCGTAACAACACTACCACAGCCTCACAAATATGAACACATGTCAAACACACACAACCAACACTGGCTAGGTACTTGACACATATACAACGCAATGTACAACCATCTGTGATGGAACACACATAATTACATCATACAACCTAGCAATTGACACACATATTACAAACACACATCACATCAGACCTATTATACATGCACAATATACACAGACTCAAACAATCCAAAGCCACACAGTACAACAACAAACACACATAAACAAAATACAGTACCATGACAACAACTGTGAGACTTGGCATCCGGGGCGTGGTCTCCCCTGACTTTTTGCCTCTGATTCCCAGGTTGTGGATGTGTGCTGGACTCTGTTTTTTGTACTCTGTGCAATTTACCACTAACGAGTGCTAAAGTGCAGGTGTTCCTGAGTAAAATGTATATGTAATTGGCTATCCATGATTGGAATATTTGATTTACTAGTAAGTCCCTAGTAGATTGCACTAGAGGTGCCCAGGGCCTGTCAATCAAATTCTACTAGTGGGCCACCCACATGAGTAGCCCTGTAAACAGAGCTTCAACCTGCCACTGAAGTGTCTGTAGGTGCAATTTTAAACTCCCAATTCGACTTGGCAAGTGTACCCACTTACTAGGCCTAAACCTTCCCTTTTTCTACATGCCCCATGGGCAGGGTACAGTGTATGTTAAAGGTAGGACATGTACTGATGTGTTTTACATGTCCTCACAGTGAAATACTGCTAAATGTGTTTTTTCACTGTCTCTCTCATGGGTTAACATGGGGACTCCCTTTAAATATTATTAAAGTGCAGATTCCCTTTGAGAGCAGAGAGAAATATGGAGATTTGGGTCTCTGAACTCACAATTTAAAAAACATCTTTTAGTGAAGTTGGTTTTTAGATTGTTAGTTTGAAAATGCCACTTTTAGAAAGTATGCATTTTCTTATTTAAACCATTCTGTGACTCTGCCTGTTTGTGGATTCCCTGTCTGGGCCAGTTTGGCAGGTGGGCTGTTTGGGAATTCCCTCTAAACAGTGAGACAAAGGGAGCTGGGGTGTAGCCTGCATATCCTGATGAGCCATCTGTGCTAGAGTGGAGTGAGGAGTGGTCACTTACACCTAAATGGGCTGTGCCTGCCCTCTCAGAATGCACTCTCCAACCCCCTGGTGTGTGTCTGGGGCCTGGCTAAGGCAGGATCTTGCAAACACGAGAGACTTCCCTTTGAAATTTACCAACTTCAAAGGCAGAAAGGGGTAAAGGAATGGACCCAAAACCCCTGAAAATTAGATCACTTCTGGGTTCAAGAGGAACCTCTGCCAAAGAGAAGAGATGAAGAGCTTAAAACTGCTGCCCCTGCCTGTGACTGTGCTTTGTGGGGCTAATTTGCAGTTGCTGCTTCTGCCTGTGAAAGGGGACAAAGACTGGACTTTGTTGTGCATTCCTCCAAGGGCTAGAACTGAGCTTAAATCCTGTTTTGAAGTCTCAGGGCTATTAAAGACTTCTTGTGCAGGCACCTGGACTCTCTGTTGAGACTTGTGCCCTGCCAAGTGGTGCCCTATCCAGTCCCTGGGCCCTTGGAAGGTAAAGATGGCAGAACAAGAGCTGAAAATCCACGCACACAGAACGCCATGAGGGGAAATTTTCGGCACACCATCTGCAACGCAGCTGATAAACAACGCGTCGCCGGCTTCACGGCTGAAATCGATGCTCTACCTGCATCGCAGCTGGGAGACTGACGCATCGTGGCTGGAGAAATGACGTGCAACACCTGCTTTCGGCTGCTGATAACAACCCAAACCCCACGTAGCATGGTTTTCTGACACCGTGTACCCAGATTTTCCACGCATCGTCCCTGGGTGTAAAAGTCGTCCTGACTCTGGGCGGATCCGAGGTGCCTCGTCCGGAAATCGATGCATCGCTCTCTGGTGAGGGTTAAAAAAAACGATGCATCGCCGACCTGACTGGAGAAGAAACGATGCACAGTCTCCCTTGCGTGGAAGGAATTGACGCATCGCTGACTTTTCTGATGCACGCTCGCCCATGCAGCTTTATTTGACGCAAACCGGTACTTTGTGCAAAATCATTGTTTCCATTGTTTTCTATGGAGTAAGACTCATTTTTTTTTTAATTCATATTTTAACTTGTGTATGTTGGATTTTTGTCATTTTGGTCTTGTTTGATTTAGATAAATATTACCTATTTTTCTAAACTGGTGTGGTGTCCATTTTGTAGTGTTTTCACTGTATTAGTGTGTGTGTTGGTACAAATACTTACACATTGCTTCTGAGTTAAGCCCTCCTGCTTGTGCCAAGCTACCAAGGGTGTGTTTCTCCTTTGCCCTGACTAGAGTGAGGGTCCTTGCTTGGACAGGGTTAACCTGACTGCCAACCAAAAACCCCTTTTCTAACAACAACATTAATGCTACATACACATGCCCATAACACAACACACAACCTATCCCTGGGGGACATAAGCACTGCACACAACCACACAGAGTTCTCAAACAATACAGGAAGCATCAAGCTGCACAAACACACAAATACAGGCACACTACCAATGTCAGCCAGGATCTACTCAAACATAGGAAAAGAAATGCAGGACAAAGATTTAACCAGTAACACCAACAACTGGTTGAGTTTAGTTTATATAAATATTTAGATAAAAATAAGAAAAAAATAAGATTGTCAAAGGCCATAGGCCAGTCCATTTTGCGCAATATACGTGCCAAAGGCACTGAATGATGCCCCTACTTGACTCCTGACTGCCATGTAACCTCCACAGGTAGGGGCATCAAGGGGAAAGGCGGGCACCTCAAGGACAATGGGGCAGGTGTTGTGAGGGGTGGGAGGGTTAAGCTCAGGCTGGGGAGGAGGTGGTTTGGGCTTAGGTTTTGTGGGGTTCGGTTTTGGCTTGGGGAGGGATAGCTCTTCTTGTGAGGGGTCGACGTCTTGGCGGGGGAGAGGCATGGGTACTGGCAGGGAGGGGTAGGGGAGACTTTGGAGATAGAAGGGATGAGCTTGGGGAGGAAAACAAATATTTTAGGGGTGGCAGGGGAAGAACAGTAGGGAAAAGGTCAAACTCAAGAGCAAAGCTTTTGTACATACACGGACAGTCATAACAAAAGGGTTTTGGTATGAAGGTAGAGGGAGTGGTTGTAAGAGGTGTTGGTGTGGATGTCTTGGGTGCGTGTTTGTGGGACATATGTTTGAGGGTGGTGAGTGTATGTTGGGTGGGTGAGTGAGGGTATTTATGTGTCTTTGGCTGAGGGGGGTGGAGGTGCTAGGGGTTGCCTTGGTGGGTGGCTGTCTGTTGGTGTGGTGACTGCTAGTATGGTAAACCTGCTGCATGTAGGCGTGCCTGTGGCTGTGGTGTCTACTGGTGTGGTGACCAGGTGGATGTCTGGGGGTCTGCTGTTGTGGTGTCTGTGGGTAGGGTAGATGTGGTGGCTGTAGCACTAAATGTTGGTATTGTGTCTGCAGGTGTGCCAGGTGTGTCTGTGATGCTGGGGGTAGTGGGGGTGTCTGAGTAGGTAGTGACTGCTGTTGTGTATGCAGGCGGATACTGCTTGTGAGCATGCCAATGCTATGTCTTGTGGTGCTTGTTTGTCTGCGCTACCCTTGGATATTTGAGATGGATGCGTGCCTGTCTGTTTGTGTGCTTTTGTGGGGGAATCGGATAGGGAAGAGGAAGGTGGAGGGGGTACGGTAGACAAAGGGTGACTGGTTGCCATCAGTGTGGAGGCCAGAACCTGAAAAGATCTCTGTAGGCCAGTCAGTGCAACGTGAATGCCCTCCAGGAACACATTACTCTGTTGTATCTGAGTTGCCAGTCCCTGGATGGCATTCACAATGGTCGACGGACCCATAGAGATGGACCTCAGGAGGTCAAGAGCCTCCTCACTGAGGGCAGCAGGGCTAACATGGGATGGGGCAGAGGTCCCTGCGGCGAGGGAGATGCCCACCCTCTTGGATAGGTGGATACTGTGAACTGGGTAGGGAGCTACAGGGAGGGCGGTGATAGAAAGGAGGGTGGTGGACAGAGATGGTGCTGCGGTGGTCCTAGATGGGTCCACCACCACCAGGGAGTGGCCACTGGAGGAGGATTCGGAGGATGATATACAGGATCTGGTCTTCCCTGTGGCACTCACCCTCCAGGCCACTGGGTCCCTCAGTGTTGGTGTTCTCGTGAGTGGAGGTCCTGTGGGCAGAAGCTTCTCCTTTGCCTGCCAAAGCTGCAAAACAGAAAGTGAGGTATGGTCATCACATTCTCAACATACCACTTCTCTCATACTTTACACATAAGTAATATTACATCCAGTTGACCTACACCCCCAGGTAGTACCAGTTAAGTGCCAACATCATGTCACAACAAGATACAATGTATGTTCCTCAATAAATACATTTTTAAACACTGACTAAGCTACCTATTTCACACTTACAATGCCATGATATCAGTAGCCCTATCACACTGACCATTCCATGACAAGGTGTCTCTGCCACATGATACAGGGTTCCGAGCCACAGCAACATAGTCAAGCAAGAATCAAGCTATATTTCAGAAATATGACATTGATTTCCACAATTCAAATACACAAACTCAACACATACTAACGAACAAGCCTAATGTCATATACCAGGCAATGAAACATATTGTCAAGTATACTCTAGACAGCCTGGTGTATACAAGCCATAAACACTTCATGTCACATAGTTTACAACATGCACAGCGGATATTTGCAATCATGCAGCTCCTCTGATTGCCATGCTTCAATTCTTTCTAGAAAAAACATATCACCTACACATGCACCAATAGTGCTGTATGAAAGGATTGTAAATACATTGTGGTCCAAGGCATCTAAGTTATTCTCCTCCTGAAAACAAAGTTTATCAGTCATATAAGGGCCTGATCAGCTCATAGCCGATAGCCGCACACTACAACAGCTAGTTTTCCTTCTGTCTCTAGTCAATAGACCACTATTATGTGCATGAAGGTGACATTCAGAATGACCTAATCATGCATTGATTCCATCAATAGCCCAATGACCGACTGGGTGGCAGCATCACTATCCACACATCAGTTATGACTACCCTTTCATCTGTCTGTGTCAATTATTTGAGAGACAAAACTCATCTGATGGTACCATGAAAGGTACACACACCATAATGCACGCCAAATATCTGAATGTACATACCATGCCACTCATATGTGTATGTAACCTACCACATCTGCACCACATTGGTGTCAGTGCAAACAATAGGTTTCCATACAGCCAGGACTCCATTAATATCACCTATATAGCAACAGAAAGTATGCATATAACTCTTTACAATGTGGAATCATGAGAGAACCTTTCAATGTTGATAAGAATTTAACTGTGAATAAGATTTCTTTGACTATGTATCATGTCTACAAAAGTATGGCTAGGTAAAATGCTGTTTAGGCACTTACCACCTACTGAACATGAAAATGGTACTAACATTCATTGTCCTGACACCAATGTATGTGATCCAATAGGATTCTAGCAATACCTCTGTGGTTTGCAACATGTAGGTTGTCCACTCGGAAGAGACATTACAAAGGTCTATGTACATCCCTCTCTTACCAAGGGGGTTCACCTTGTACTAGGTCAGAATAAGTGAAGCAAGTATGTCATGTGAAATGTCAGATGGACATCACAGCCTCACATGATGCTGTCACTCACCTGTAATATTTTGAAAAGCTTGTTACATATGACCAGACCACATTCATATCTGCAAAGATGTAATTCCTGGCAAAGTTTGTCATACCACCTTCAGTTATCATATATCACAGTCAGTAGGTGGGTTAGGGAACATACATCACACACCATGTATTATGTCTAAGTACTCAAACTCTATCAAAACACATATGCACATGCCCATCTATCCACACATATCACCACAACCCTTCATTCTGCCACATTTCCTGGCCATCATCACAAACTTTACCCATCATCCATTGCTTGTCATAACCAAGCATAGATACATATGTGCACATGGTGCCCTTACCTGTTCTTCTGGTGCAACATAGAGCTGTTCATACAGGGGTAGGACTTCCTCCACCAGCTCACTAAGGTCCTCCAGAGGGAAGGCAGGTGCCCTATCACCTGTAGGACTTGGCAGATTGCTCCCAGGGACACTACACAGCAGCTCAGGTCGTGAAGGTCCTGATGGCAGCAGTGTCGGGAGGCAAGTGAGGGATGAAGTATGAGATGGCGTTCAAGTCCGCCACGGAAGACACCGTCACCGTCAGTGGACATCACCATTGGTACAAGACTGCCAAAGGCAGCAATGTGTTCCAATGGCAATGTCCACCACGGTTGTATCCGCCTACCACCATTGTGACTTCTGCCAGTGTAGTTAGGTCATGTCCTACTGTCCAGTACAGTAGGTTAAGCTGCTGTCATTTTAAGGCTCATAGCTATCAGTAAAATTAGATCAAAGTAGCGTCGGAAGCTGTGAGACATATTTACAATGTGTTCATGGCAGGTCTTGAACAAACATGTAGGAAAATGCTGATTTAGGTACAGGTTGTAAACTTGATGAATTAATGGTAACATAACTTTAGTGGAATAGTCAGGACACCAATGGCAATCTGAGATATAGCATTTGTGTCTTATCAATGTGAAACATGGCAAGATTGTCATTTTCACAGAGACTTTTAGTGACATCCTTCTCCATTTCTAAATCATGATTGAGGAAAGGGAATGTGGTTGTATTAGGAAGCCGATATTTACCTAACTTTGTACTGTGTACATTGTTTCGACAATTTCATGTGGCATGTCCGAGCTTTATGTGTAATTTATGTATTTTAACACTTACAATGGACAGAATAAGTGAAACTCATACATCTTGGTTTTCTCGCACATAATTTATCCTGGCATGAGAAGAGTGAGAAAATCTCCAATGTACCATCTACTAGCAGACCTGCAGACCATGAAGAATTGACATATCATCCAAACCTATCACCTGGATAGGCATGCAATCATTGATCTCTGTCATCAGTTGAAGCCAGATCTGATGCCCGCATTTGTAATTCCTATGGCATATCACCCACAGTATAAGTCATGTCAATGCTGCACTTCCTGGCCACAGGCTACTTTTAAAAAAACGTGGCCCTAACTATAGGGATGTCTCAGCCTATGTTCAGTCTGGTATTGAAGTCTGCACTGTCTGCATTGTTGAAACACCTGGACAGCTACAACAGAATTCCACAACAAGTCAATTTGGCCCATCTGAAGGTTGATTTGTTTGCTTTGGCACACATCCCACATGTGGTGGGTGCCATAGATGGTACCCCTGTTGCCTTGGTTTCCCCAGAGCCAATGAACAGGTGTATAGGAGCAAGAAAAACTACCACTCCATTAATGTCCAAGTAGTCTTTTTCGTTGACTTCTACATTTCACAAGTTTCTGCAAAGTACCCAGGGTCAGTCCATGGTGCCTATATCACACAGAACAGCTTTATTCCACTGCTGTTGACACCACAGTACACGGAGAGGGCCTGGCTGGTTGGTAAGTCATATATGTCATGTGTGCCTGCAACTTTTATCTGCTACCAAATGTGTGGATGTCCAATGTTTTAGTTTTCCTCTTTGTAACTATTTATTACAGGGGACTCTGGCTACCTCTGGTTGTTTCCACCTGTGAGGTACCCAACCACTCCAGGGGAAGTCCGCTTCAATGAAGCCCACGGAAGGATAAGGTGTGTTGTGGAGCGGACTTTTGGGCTCCTGAAGGCAAGATTCCATAGCATTGATAAGTTGGGTGGAGCCCTTCTCTACTCACCCACCAAAGTATGTCAAATTATTGTTGCCTGCTTCATGCTCCACAACCTCTCACTGGGGCAT
This sequence comes from Pleurodeles waltl, assembly GCF_031143425.1. Taxonomy (NCBI): domain Eukaryota; kingdom Metazoa; phylum Chordata; class Amphibia; order Caudata; family Salamandridae; genus Pleurodeles; species Pleurodeles waltl. The sequence continues at coordinate 686,383,081 of NC_090438.1, forward strand.
CAAATCCCATTTATATCAAATGAGGGGGAGCCATCAGTTCCAATGGGTGAGAATGCAGATGTGCCAAGTGAGGATGATTTTGATGAGGATGAAGATGGAGACATCCGGGCAGATCTCATCAAACAGTACTTTACCTGACTGTAGGTGTGTCATATCCTGTAATTTTACTTATTTAGTGGGGTATGGAGGGGTCAGGCAGGGATGCTTGATAAGGGTCTAATTATGACCACCAGACTGGTCATAAGTAGCTTCAAAGCACATTGCTCAGATGTGCATGCAGAACACTACATTGAATAGTGTGCAGCTTTTTGATCGCCATAGTCTAAGTTTGTCACAATGTACAATCAGTTACCATTGTATATAGGACATAGCTGTATGACGTTTTATAATATATTCCTGCCTGTAACGTATGTATTACATTATTATATAGTAGATTACTTCACAGGGTCATCCTCATTTGGCAATATCTGACAGTGTCACAGGCAGGTGGGATTTGCAGACTGACATGTGGAATGAAAATCGATTGAACTAGGTACTGTCAAGCATGAGATTTGTGGGGTGTGAGTTCTATGCCCAGACTCTCAGGAGAGTGGGATGGTAGTGCTCTATTCCACACTAGAGATTTGTTTGCCAAAGTAGGTGGGCCCAATGGTGCCATTTGTGTGGTCTTGTGCCTCTGACACATGTTATCCTGTGCAATCCATACCCTCAACCATCTTAATGGCTTGATTTTGGTAATGCCTTATTTGTATGAAGCTGTTACTGTGTTTCCTCATTTCAGTCCACTCTGCATGTGTATCAAGACTGACATAGGTGAGTAGCATGCCCACTGATACCTGTCAATGGTAAGTGGAATGTTCCATGGCTGGGGGTATTTGTACAGACCTCTGTATGTATTATGGGGTATGGTAATTGGGGAGGGATGGTATGGGTATCTGATAAGGCTTTAGTTGATGATACAGTAAGCCACTTTGTTTGACCATTCGGATAGTGAAAGACTGACATGTTTCTAACTTCTGTGGCCTGTGGAGTGCTAGTTATTCAAACCTATGCTGAGTCATTTAAGTGAACAGCAGTTTTTTAATGAGTGATCATTTGCATTTACCCAACTTATATGTAGGAAAGTGTAATGAAAGTGATAACATGTTTGTTCCTCAGTATCATCAAATGCAAAATGTACCCTGATAAAACAGTACATGTGAGAAGGGTATTACAGTTAAAGGTTACATGTAGCAGAAAAATATGACTCTCACACATGATCTGTAGTTTAGTGGTGTGTACTAAGGAGTGCACATTCATATGTGGTAACTGGATCTAATCAAATGCTTATAAACAGTGAAGGGTGGAGTCATGTTAAATGAAATCATCAGAGTAGCTGCAGCAACATTTGGAGTCTTGTGTCCAGTGTTCTTATGCCATTGGAAAATGGAGATTGGTTGTAGAACAGTCAACAGGGTCTATCAGTGACAAACAAGGGGAACCAATCAGTAGAGATTCACTTCCTGGCAGTAGTTGAAGTCTTAGCACCTGCTCATCCTTGATGTTTAGGTGGATGTCAACATTTGCAAGGGGGGGTCATCAGCTACAGAGGCAGGAGTGTCTGAGGCATGTCCATCCCCTAGCAGTGCCTCCATTCCACTGGCTGCCTCAGATGTTGAAGGGGCTGATGTCACTTTGCTAGTGGAAGGGGCCAGCTCCTGTGGACATAACCTACTCAGGGTGTTATTCATGTCTCTCAGAACCCCTGCAGTGGCAGCCAAATGGGCATTTTGGGCCTCCCACTGCTACATCACTTCCTTGTGGTTGTCCCTCTACAGCTGCTTGATCTCCCCCATCATGGTGAGTACCTGGCTCATCACGCCTTGGTAAGCTCCCAAGACTTGGGAGATGGTGTCCTGTACAGTTGTATCCCTAGGAGTCTCCATGCTCTGGCCCACACCATTCCTCCCACACACCCTACCCCCACGTGCCTGTGCCACTGGTACTGTTTGCCCACTCCCACTAGATCCATCTTTGTCTGGGTTTACGACTGGTTACTCAGGTACCTACACTGGGGGGCACATGATGGTTGACACTGTCCTTGGAACACAGGATTGGGGGTGAATGGTTGCCTGAGATACTGTAGCAACAGGGCTGGAAGGATTCAATGAAGGCAGGATGATCTCACAGTTGTTGACTGACCAGGTGTCCCAGATGGGCCACAGTCGTCTTCAATGTCCACACATCCAGGGGTGATTTCCTAACTGTGGCCTTCATCCAGAGGGGAAGTGGAACACACAGTTACTGGAAATTATACAAGTGACATCTAACTTTGACCTGTAGACTTGTTATGTGACCTGCACAAAGAGCCTTTACTTGATCCCCGGACGTTGACACCTGCTTTCAAATCTGGGTTACAGCTATCTGGGAAACACAGGTTTCCTATATCATACACCTTGCTACAAGATGTTGGAGTATCTTGGTGGGTAGATGTATGTTCATAGACTCATATCTTGTCTGCTAAATGGTTTTACATTTTAAAGTTATCTCCCAGTTAGATGTAAGGCATCATTGAGTCACCTCACAGTTGCACAATGTACGATGGAAACAGAGCTGGCCAACAGTATGGGAGTAAGCATTATACTTCTACCTCTGTATGGGTGTACTCCAGGTACAGCCAGCTCCCTACATGTATGTTCCCCCCAGGTGAGTACATTACATTGTTTGAATGGAGATTGAAATACCAGTTTAGCAGGGAACACAGCTGCAACTGTGTGTTGGATGCTATGATACTGGCAGATGCCCATAGCATTGCTGTCATTGTCATAAACTGTACAATTGTGGAGCATTCAGGTGTGTTGAATTGTTTGTTAGGTTTAACATGCAGGTAAATTTGATTTTTAGTACACTGTCTTGGTTTTCTTAATGGTGGAACGGTGCCTTCTGGGAGTTGTAGTGCTATCAGTCCCTACACTACCTATGCCATACACAGACACTGGGGCCCCAGATGAGTTTAGTTGACATGTGGGATGGCAGAGAGTGGTATTTGGACAGTTGGACACATGGGTGGTAAGTGGTTTGGCAGTTAAGATGTCAATAGGTGATCAGTGATCATGCAAGACACAAGTTATGGGTGACATCATAGGTGTTGTGACTTACCCGACTTCACTCCTCCAGGTATCCCTGTCTAGCCCTCAGGATGCAGGATGTCCAAGACCTTCTCCTAACATGATGTGAACTGTGAGGGAGGAGGAGGGGACACACCGCCAGTCTTGCTGACCACCAGCTTGTGTCTGACAGCTTTGGAACGCACCTTCCCCCGAGGTCGTTCCACCTCTTATTGAGGTCCTACCTTGTGTGTGGATAGTTGCCTACTGAATTGACCCTGTCGACTATTCTTTGCCACATCTCCATTTTCCTAATGATAGATGTTTGCTTGACTTGTGTTCCAATAGTTGTAGCTCCACTCTGATGATTTCATCCACCATGACACTCAATTCACCATCTGTGAAATGTTTTTTTTTTTGTGGGGACATGGTTGTGGTGGACAAGACAGTAAGGATGTATCAAAACAGGGAAATTGAACTGGTGATGAAGTGTGGGTGCTGTGATGGTGTCTAATGTGTGGGGTACTAAATGTTGTGTTGGGTGTGTTGTGCAGGTGTGTGACGTGTGCAATGTGAAGTGTGTAGGGGTGCCTAATCTCTGGATAATGATATTTGAGTGTGGCATTTTTTGAGCTGTATATGGCATTCTGGTAGCAAAGGATTGTGGGATGTGAAGGGGTATGTTTTATAGTGCAGTTTGTAGGTATAATGGATGTGTGGATGTGTGTGAGGTGTGGGGTTTTTTAATTATCCAATGTGGTGTTGTATATTACCGTGGAGACCGCTGACCGCTGCGGTTCGCATCACCATTGGTCTTCCGCCATGGAAGAACCACTATCATGATTTGTGGGTCGTAATAGGTTTGGTCATTTTTTGACGGGATGGCAGTGCTGGTAGTGGGACCTCCTCTTTCCCGCCATGCAGAGTCCTGGCGGTGTCGGTATTCCGGCTGTCTTTTGGCAGCCTTGGCTGTGTGACTTGTAATACGGTGGTCTGTATGACCGCCAATATGGTGGTCTTTTGACAGCAGCCACTGTGGCGGTCTAACTGTCAGACCTCCAAACTCGTAATGAGGCCCTATGTCTTTGAAGTTTGTGTTGCGGGTCTTCTTCCTTTTGAAGTGCCCTCTCCTCTGCCCTGCCCTTGCTCCAGAAGGCAGTCTGTCACAGCAATAGTGACTCCAAATCTTATGGCTCTACAACACAGGACATGGGAGTGACCAGAGGTTCACACCTGGATGTCCACCACAGTGATATGTGAATAAAGATGTTAACCGAGTGCCCCAGCCCAACTCTTTATGATTCTCTTAGCAGCACCATATCTTTCTCTTTGCCCAGGCCACTTTCTAGTGACTTCCCTCTGAATCAAAGAGCACCCTTTGAAGTGTACTGAAGAGCCTGGCTCTCTTTCCTCCAGTGTGCGTGTGTGTGTGTGTGTGTGTCCCACCCATCACTAGAATGCAGCAAACCGCTAATCTGTCTATAGGCGTTCCTCTACCTTCTCATGCTCCTCCAGTCAGCCCTGGGTCTCCCAAAATGGAACCCAGACTTCTCCATGTACTGTATCTTTTACAAGAATACATATACACGTGCACTGAACAGCACAACATACTAACTTGATGTAAGCCAAGGGTCATGTGGAAAGTCATTTGTCAGTGAACTGGCAACCATCTTACTGAATAGAGTGGTCCGTTATCACGGGCTGCCGAAAATGATTCTCTCCGTTCAATGGTCGCAATTTGCCTCCAATTTCTGGAAAAACATGGTGCAGAACACTTCAAGTCACGTCCACACTATCTACTAGCCATCATCCTCAAACAGATGGTCAAACTGAGAGACTAAATCAGACTTTGAAGCAATACCTGCGTGCTTACGCTGAGAAAGCACTTCATTCTTGGACATCAATGCTCTGGTTAGCTGAGTTAGCCTACAATAACTCATTTCACACCTCCACTGGTGTTACACCTTTTTGTGGCTTGTTTGGCTATCATCCCAACACCTTGCCCATCACGATCCCTCAAGAAAGTTCTCTTACACCAGCTGTGTCGGAAACCATTCAACACCTTCACCAAACCCAGAAATTGATTCAACAAAAATACAAAAAGCATTACGACAAGAAACATTGTGAGGGACCTCAGTATAAACCAAGTGATAAAGTGTGGCTTTCTACAAGACATATAGACTTTAAGAAAAAGCACATGTTTAATCCAAAATTCATAGGTCCCTACACTGTCCTTCAGCAAATCAATCCTGTGACCTATAAACTGCAATTACCAAGAGCATTACGTATTCATCCAGTGTTCTACACTTCCCTCCTGAAAAGGGCAGTCCAGAAAGTCCTCCCTCATCCAGCTCCAGTTCTAGTACAGGGGGAAGTGGAATACGAAGTCAAGAAGGTGTTGGATTCCAAACTGAGAGGGCGTGACCTATGGTACTTAGGGCCACATGTAGCAAACTCCAAGATTGCAACTCGGAAATTGCCAGTCTGTCCGACTCACAATTTCCGAGTCGCAATCTCAGATGCAGAACGGTGTCTCAGACACCGTTCGCGACTAGCTATGGGGTCGCCAAACCCACCTCATCAATATTAATGAGGTGGGTCACATTTTGCGACCCCATAGCGAGTCCCTGCACTCACAGGGATGGTGGCCTGCTGAAGTCAGCAGACCTCCATGTCTGTGACTGCTTTTTAAATAAAGCAGTTTTTTTTTTCATTTTGCAGCCCGTTTTCCTTAAAGGAAAACTAGTTGCAAAATGAAAAAAATACCGAAACCATTTGGTTTCGTTTTTTCAGTGTAGGCAGTGGTCCATTGGACCACTGCCTGCTCTGAAAAAACATTCTGGGCAACATTCACAAAGGGGAAGGGGTCCCATGGGGACCCCTTCCCTTTTGCGAATGAGTTACCACCAGTGTGACACTGGTGGTAACTGCGAGTTGCTTTGCGACTGCATTCGCGGTCACAAAGCAATTCTGAATTGCGATGCGAGTCGCAAATAGAAAGGGAACACCCCTTCCTATTTGTGAGTCGCATTCACAAATTGCGAGTTGGTACCGACTCGCAATTTGTGAATGTGCATCGCGTTAGGCCGTTTGCATGGCGCAAACTGCGATTTTCTAGTAAAGATTAATGTGATATAATCTTGATATTGTGTGTTTTAACCTTTTGTTTCCTACAGGTCTCCTTCCCAGCTGTTTCCCATCCTAATCCCCTTTCCCCCCGCTTGGACTCTCTCAGCCTCTGTGATTCATCTATTAGAGTCTTGGAGCTATCTAGTGGTAGACATGTTGGGAACGTGCGCAGACCCCGAGGATCTGGTCTCCCTGACAAAAACACAATCACTAGTATCTTGACATTGACCTGATTCAGATCCAATCTAGAATCTACTAGAAACTGAGCCACTCAAAGTATGTGTTACAAGACTTAAAGCATCCCAGAATATAGAGCAGTGTGAACAATATTATTACATGGCCCGCCTACCTCTTTAACAAGCCCAGTGTAGTATTAGGGAGTTCTCTGTAGTCAGACGGTGATCCCTAAAAGGTAAAGTATTAGGAAAAGTTCCCTATACTTTACCATAGGAAGATCTCCACCTTGGTGGTGGAGATGTCTGCATGGTAAACTATAGAAAAAAGTAAAAAAGTTTATTAAAGTTGAAAAAAGTTTGGAGAAATGTTTTAATGTTAAAAAATTATATATATATGTATATGTATTTCAAATGTAGAACTAAAGAACAAAAATGCCACAGCACTAATAACTAAACTTTAAAAATAGATCTTTAATTATTGTAAATATATTAAATCACATAAAAAAAAATCTCAAGTTTAAATTAATAAATACATTTCCCATGAAAATAAAAGCATTATTTTTACTATGCTTTAATAACTATTAAAAGTGATACACAGAGTTAATTAAAAGTAATTTAATTATCTTGAGATAAAATTCATTGCCACACACATTTTTTTTAAAGTATTAATATATTGTATAATTAACTAAAAAGTACTATTTTTATATTTGTGTTTAACCTTAAATTACAATTATTTATACTGTTAACTAGTGGTAATACTGTAACTTCAATTAACCCTATTTCCTATGGGGTTTATTTTTAAACCCCTGCCACCTTTATTTTTTATGGGAAGGTATTTCAGTACCAGGAACTGGCCATGTGTGGTGCTAGACTTACGACTGTTTGTTTTTTAGTAGTAACCTCCATAAGCTACACTCCTTCCACTTTTTCAGGAGCTGGAGACATGTAAGTCTACACTAATTTTTTATTTGACACTCTGAATTCATTACTATCCACTAGTTGCAAAGTTACTCAAAAGTGTAAGAGTAAAGTTAAATGTGTAAATTACTTACAAGCGTAACTTATCTTTGTAAATAGCCCAGATGGTTTGAGCACGATGGGTTAAAATATATTTGCATGCATTATTCCCATTATTGGTAACAAATTCTGAATCAGGGACAGGCACCCTGGGAGCATCCAGCTCAAATGTAATTTTCTCAAGGTGTTTTTGCGCTCATGTTTAATTAGGTCCAAATGTTCCACTAAATCTGGATCTGAAATTAGCTGTGAAAATCGGGTAGCAATGTTGATTCCCAATGGACATACCTTGATTCCCAATGGACATACCTGTGTCCACCCTTTAGATCACCCTTGTTAGCTCCACCAACCCTAAAAACATGTGAAGGAAAATCTGCAGTACTAATGTATTTGTAATTATCTTAAGATCCAAATGTGGCCACCAACAACAGTGTAATTCTCCCTGATCCTGTAAATCAGGGATCATATTTGCTATGAATTAAGCTTACAAAACATCTAACCCTGGCTGTGGGCCTATGTTCTCATTCCCATGGAAGAGAAAAGAAAACTACGCCCTGTTCCAAAGTTGACATCTTATTTTGAAACTTCGTTTATTCCGTGATTCGGTGAATCAGGGTCTGTCATTTGCTCCCTCTGACTTCACTTTTGACACCTAAAAGTCATACTTAGCTATACCAAAAACACTTTTGAATTCAGCCCTTTCCCCCCTGGCTCTTTCTTGCACAAATTATATAAATTAACTATAATTCACAAATATATCTGATCCCCATCATTGTACAACCCCCAATATAAGCATATTAAAATATAAATTAAGGTTTAACACTTTGCTTGTATATCCAGCAATAATGATGTAAAGCATGATAATTTCATTTATACCTTTGATACAGCAAACCAATGTATGACCAAAATTCCAAAGTATGATCCGACAGTTTTAAAACTTAGCAAAATATTAAATATATTGTTAATCTAAAACACCTCTTTATTTATCCTTTCACAACATTAAAAACTTAAAACCACATTAAAATTTGAAATTATGAGATTATGTGGCCAACCACAGTCATATGAAATTACCTACACAACCATTTCATTTTCCTAACAACATTAAAACACCACCGCTGTTGCATTATTTGCCATAGAATTAGCTTTAATTAATCCTGGTAGTAAGAGATATTTTCATGAATCAACTAAGTGTATTTGTCCAGTAATTTTAGAACAATGGTCGTTGTTCTTCAGTCTTTTCATAGACCTTTCTTCAAATCCTTAAATAGATACTGTAGATTGCCACTGAAACATTTTGCATAGTCCGCTGATCTTCTTCTGTATGTCCTTCAAGAATTCTACCATAAGAGAGATAGTTGTCATGTACAATCTATACATCCTGTTCCCCAGGATGTCCTTGGATAGGTACCAGATGTTGCAGAGAATGCACCAGATAGCAGTGAAAGCTTGTGGCATGACGGAAAGCGGTGTGCCCATATGGCAGGGTCAATGGTGGCCCTTGTAAAACTGGAAATTTTTTGTTTTCTTGCATTGGTGCCAAAGAAAGATTGATTGCTTCATCCATTTGACATCCAGAAACGGTGTCCCTTGTCAGTATCTTAGTGTCCATGTTTGTGACACGTTAGTATTTCACTGTCACTATCTCAGTGTTAACATCCCCATGTCAGTTTTGCTGCCTCTCTGTCAGAGTTGTAGTATCCGTGTCCCACTGGCAGTTCCCCAGTGCCAGAGTCTCCATGCAGTGTCCTGTGTCTGCAATCAGCACCTCCCTATCAGTATTCATATGTAAGTACACTACTGTTCATCCCTCCTGCCAGTGTTTCCTTTGTCAGTGTTCCTATGTCGTATCACTCTTCTAGTATTGTGTCAATCAATCAATCACTCAGAGATTTGTAGAGTGCGGCTACTCACCCATAGGGTCTCAAGGCACTGTTTGTGGGCGTGCTGCTAGGTCAAAGAGCCATGTCTGGAGGTCCTTCCTGAGCTGCTTCAGTGATGCGGTCTGCATGAGCTTGAGAGGTAGCCTGTTCCATGTCCGGGCTGCTAGGTAGGAGAAGGATCTTCCTACTGTTGTGCTTTTCCAGATCTTGGGGATGGCTGTAAGGGCGAGCTGGAAAGAACGGAGATGTCTGATGGGTACGTAGAAGGCGAGATGGTGGTTGAGGTATGCCGGACCATTGTTGTGAAGTGCTTTGTAGGTGTGGGTAAGGAGTTTGTATGTGATGAACTTGTTGACTGGTGTCCAGGATGAGTCTGGCTGCTGCATTCTGGTTTCTTTGTAGTCTTGATTGAAGTTTCTTGGTGATACTAGAGTTAATTGCCGTAGTCCAGATTGCTAGTGACTTGTGCGTGGGTGACTGTCTTCCTCATGCCAGAGGGAATCCAGGAGTTCGGGATCTTGTGGGGTGCTAAGTCAGTGGTGGTGAATGATGCTGGTAGGTTTTGGTTCCTGAAGCCTTCGTAGATTTCCTTTATTTTCCTGTGAAAGATGGTGGCGAGGTTGTTGCAGAGGTCTTGGGAGGGAGGGATGGATGAGGTGTCTGTCCTGCGGTTTGTTAATTCTTTGACAATGGCGAAGAGCTCTTTGCTGATGTGACTGCTGGTATTGAGGCATGCTTGAAAGGCAGCTTTTTTGGCAGCTCTGATGTTCTGGTGGTGCGTGGAGACTGCATCCTTGTAGGCTGTGCGGTCTTCGGTTGATTTGCTGATCCTCCATTTCCATTCCAGTCATCTGCAGGAGCGCTTGGATTCCTGTAGGTCTGCTGTAAACCATTTAGGTGTTTTGCTGTGGCGATTTCCTGCGGTTTTCCTTAGGGGGGCTATGTTGTCAGCGCAATCTGATAACCAGCTGTGTAGATTGCGTGCAGCTTCATTGGGGTCCAATGCATCCGGTGGGAGGGAGTGGTTGAGAGTATTGGTGAGTTGTGCTTCTGTAACTTTGCCCCAGCGCCTGCGGAGAGGGTAGGGGGAATAGTGGCATGCGGTGTTCTTTGTGTAGGTGAAGTGGACGCACTTGTGGTCGGTCCAATGGTGTTCAGAGTTGTGAGAGATGGTGATGTTGTCCCCTGCTGAGAAAACGGGGTCGAGAATGTGTCCGGCTCTGTGGGTGGGAATGTTGATGGGTTGTTTGAGGCTGAGAGTTGTGAGGTTGTGCAGAAGGTTTGTGATGTTGGGGCCATCGTGGGTATCAAGGTGGAAGTTGAGATCGCTGAGTAGGATATAGTCGGAGGAGGTGAACGCTTAGGGGGCGACGAAGTTGGCGATGTCTTCGCAGAACTGGGGTCGGGTTAGGTGGCCTGTAGATGAGGGTGCCACAGAGGGAGGTGTTTGGGTTTGTCTAAATATAGAAGTGTAGGTACTCAAGGGTTGACTGAGACTCGTTGGTGGTTGTCAGGTGGAGGTTGTTCTTGTAGACTATGGCAATGCCTCCTCCAGGCCGGTTGTCTCTGTCCTTGTGGAATATTTTGTAGATCTCCAGAGTGGCCATGGCGATGTCTGGGCGGCAGTGGAGGTGATCCATGTCTCCGTGAAGAAGGCGACGTCCAGGGCTGTTGAGTCGAAGAGGTCCCAGACTTCTACCGCGTGGTTGTCATATTGTCACTAGCATAGTATCAGTGTTCTTGGCCCCCAGCATTCCTGTATCAGTGTCCACGTAAAACTGTCCCAACCTTAGTTTTTATGCCCCACACAGTGCCCCAGTGTCACTGTTACCATGGTATTACTGATATTACTGCTAATGTCTTAGTGTCAGTGCTGATTTGCCTGTCAGTGACCTAGTGACAGTGTCCATTTGATGAGTGTTTTAGGAAAGATAACCTGAAAAAAGATGTGAAATAATGTTTTGTTAGCAATAGATCCGCTTAAATAAGGTACAGTTGACAAGTGAAATACCGATTTCCCTAACGCATACATTGCACTGACCCATGTGCAGTGTTACAATTTGCATCTGCTTTTTTTCCACTACACCACAATTTGGTTCTTGCATCTTCCCTTTGGAGTTTCTCCTTTATGCTGGATGCTGTTCTGGTGTTCTCCTGTCGTATGATGTGCTTACTTGCAGCCTCCAGCTTTAAAGACTTTTGGGTTGGAACCTTCAGCCATCTGTCACCAGCAGCCGATAAACCCCGATAGTGGTCAGTGGATTAATCATTTAATTCTGCTGCCGAGGCACACTTTTGCTATTGGTCAATCTGGTTGTCGTTTTAGTTAGATTTAATTTTATTGATTTATTTTGGCTAACAGAACCCATGAATCCATAACATCCATCAATTTACACAATCACAATACATTAAACTAATAAATTAGTTTACGGGTAAAAATAACTCCAGTTGATTTAAGTGTGTATTTAATGTAAAATTACATCACATAAAACACTGGATTAAACACATTACATGTAGCACAATAAACCATATTTATACTTTTTTAGCGCTGCATTTGCGTATTTTTTTCATGCAAAAGCGGCGCAAACTTGCAAAATCCAATTGTATTTTGCAAGTTTGCGCCAGTTTGTGCGTCAAAAAGCGGCGCAAATGCGGCGCTAAAAAAGTATAAATATGGGCCCTAGTGTGCAACAATTTTAACACTGATTCCATAAAAGAAGAATACACTGAAGCTACACGGTGCATCCAGAATCTTTTGTCACTATATTGACCCGTTTGTAGTGTAACGCTTAACAATAACCTGGTGCTGCAATGATGTGGATGATACTACATTTGTATCCCCTGATCTCCACGCTGCCCATGCAGAATTGCAGTATAATATTGGATCAGTAAGTTAGTTGAGTCTCTCTATACAGTGTGGTCGCCCATTGCTTTTGACATTGAAGACATAATGAGGACAGGAAAGTAGAAATTGCTGTTCACGTACATGCACAGGCAAGGTACAAATGAAATGACAAACCTCTGCTACATCTGCTGATAAAAGCTTTCAAGTTTAATGTACCTTAATCGAAAGTTCTGAGGTATGACTGTGTGGTCTACTTCAGGTACTATTCCCACCATCGAAGGTTTTGTGAAGCAAGTAACGGCACCGAGGGGAGAAGTTAGTGTTTCTCAGCCTGTTTCTTGATGTTTCCTGGGTCAGACGTAGATTTACCACGATGCACTTTACATGTGAACACTAGAGCGGTTTCATAGCCCCATTTGTCTCAAACAATGTTTTATACCATCCTGAACTTGACAGCCAGAATAGACCAAACTCTGAACCAAAAAAGACCTGGTTTCACGGCCATACAGGAAGAAAATCATTTGATTTCACGTTCTCTCCACAGGGCAGTCATTGGCATTGAGGAATTAGGCTAGTAGTCCTGGCCCCTTGATATACCTCCGTAAAAAAATAGCTGTCCAGAGATTTTCATTTTTGATTTGTGTTTTTGTATCATTAGAGGAGTAATTTAGCTTAGGCAGACATTGCTAATCCGAGCGGAATTTTCTGGACAACATTTTAAAAAATGGCAGATGTGATGCAGTGATAATGTAACATTTCAGAAAAAATTTAATCTAGAAGAATTTGCCCTGAATCAGCAATTCCTGCCCAAGCTAAATTACTTCTATAATAATCCAAAAACACAAATCAAAAATGAAAATCTCTAGACAAAATTTTTTTTTACAGAGGAATATCAGGGTGCCTGGATTAACAGGGATATCAAAAAAAAATATTCTGCAGGGCTTTCAGAATGTGTAGTTTTTCCTTCCTGCAAAGCAAAGCACCATATAGCGTATGTGACGCAACCATAACTTCATATACTGTCAAAATGTCTGACCAAGAAGAGCCCTCAATTTAAAAATAAAAGCTGATATAACTCAGGTTGTATTTAATAAGAATTATTGGTTCTTTTGTATTTGTGTCCTCATAAGAAATTATGTCCTATGGTAGTTTAATTTAGCTGCTACTCCAAGGTACCTACCATTAAAAATAAAGACTCTCTAGGTGTCACTTTTATCCCCAATCAGAAGCACCTTATATTATCTGGAAATATTATTATATTATTATTATTATTATTATTATTATTATTATTATTATTATTATTATTATTATTATGTGTTAGAAATTGGGTCTCTAGTTGGCAAAGGCTTGCACTCTTTTCAAGTAGGGACCAAAATCCTAGTCAGGGCAAGTAAGATACACAATAAAAGTTTACCTGTGCTCACCCTCGGGTAGCTTGGCACACAGCAGTTCGGCTAAACTAAATAGGCAATGTGTTAAGTATTTGTGAGCACACACACACAGTAACACAGTGAAAACATTACAAAATGGACTCCACACCAGTTTAGAAAAATAGTCAATATTTATCTGAGTCAAACAAGACCACAAACAACAAAAATCCAACATACACAAGTCATGTTAGGAATTTTCAAACATTAAATAAAAAATGCAGTGCTTAGAAGTCAATAGCTCCAACCTGGGGCTATCTGGTCACGCTGGACTAGGGCAAATCCCAAAGTTCAGTTTGACCATGATGGAGCGTGGGCTGGGCACAGGAGTCACGCCGACCCACTGACAGCACCTTGGTTGTGTTGATGCTTTGTGATGATGCGTTGACCCAAGGAGGGGATGCGTTGCGCTTCCAGGCGATGTGTTGTTTCTTGATCGGACAATGTTATTGATGTGTCGATGTCCAGAAGCAATGTGTGCCAATTCCGATGCTTCAGTGCTTTGTCAGCTAAGTTGAGGCTGCAATGAAGTCTGATCATTGTGTTGCGCAGTTGGCGATCAGTGTCCGTGCCTTCAGTGCAGGCAGCAGCGAAGCAGTGTTTCTGCAGTGGGATGCCTGAGTTCCAAGTGAGGCACCAGTGTTGATGTGTTAGTTCTTGTGCAGCAGCACCACACTCACCTCCAAAGGCCCAAGACTGGATTTGGCACTATTTGGCAGAGCAGGACTCACAACAGAGAAGCCCAGGTGCTGGTTACAAGATGCAGATGAAGCCTTTAATATCCCTGAGACTTCAGAAACAGGAGGCAAGCTCGGTCACACCCATGGAGAAACTTTAGATTGCAGGTTGTAGAGAGTTAGACCCAGTCCTCTCACTCACAGGCAAGAAGCAGCAGGCCAATGCAGCAGAGAAAACAGCAAAGTGACAGTCCCTCCTAACAGCACAGCAGTCCTTCTTCTTGGTAAAATGTCCTCAGTTCAGAAGTGTTCTGAGTGTATGGTGTTAGAGGCGCAGTACTGGTACCCAAAATGGTCTTTGATGTAGAGTAACTTCAAAAGAATTCTCTGAAGTCCACAAGGTTACATTTCAAGGCAGTCCTTGCTCCAGACTACCAGTAGGGAGGTAATCAGCCATTTGTGTGAGGTCAGGACACTGCCTATTCAGATGTTTGTGTGAACTGCCCCTCCCTGTCCCTGCCCAGGATGACTATCAGTATGCAGATGTGTCTCCTGTAACACCCAGCCCTTCCTGTTTGTGGCCGTCTGGAGAGGATGCACAAATGTAGCTGTCACCTAAACCCAAATGGGTATTCAGAAACAGGCCAAGGCAAAGAATGGTTAAAATAAGAAAATGCCATCTTTCTAAAAGTGGCGTGTTCATACCTGCAATTTAAAAAGCAACTTTACCAAAAGATGTATTTTTAAATTGTGATTCCAGAGACACCAAATTCCATATTTCCATCTTTTCCCAATTGGAAATTACACTTAGAAGATGTTCCAAGGTAACCCCAATATTAGCCTATGGGAGTGATAGTCCTTGCAATTGTGAAAAACAAATTTAAGGACTTTTTACTACCTGGACATGTTAAACTTAAAAGTACATGTCCAGCTTTTTAAATATACTGCACCCTGCCCTTGGGGCTAACCAGAGCCTACCTCAGGGGTGACTTACATGTAATAAAAAGGAAGGTTTGGTCCTAACAAGTGCGTACACTTGTTAGGCCGAAATGGCAGTTCAACTGCACACACAGGCTCTGCAATGGCAGGCCTGAGGTATGTGTGAAAGGCTACTATATGGGTGGCACAACCAGTGCTGCAGACCTACTAGCAGTATTTGACTTACAGGCCCTGGGCAGACATAATGCACGTTACTAATGGCTTAACTAGTAAATCAAATATGCCAGTCATGGAGAAGCCAATGTTACCATGTTTTAGACACAGAGCACATGCACTTTAGCACTGGATAGCAGTGGTAAAGTGCACAGTCTTAGAACCAGAAAAAACGAAGTTCAGCACACAGTCAAAACAGGAAGTCAGAAAGCAAAAAGTCAGGGGAACCACGTCAAAAGATACCAGGTCTAACAATATTATACATGGGGTTCTGTAATCCCTGTATAAATGCTAGTCACTAAGGGCCAGATGTAGCAAGCTGTTTGCATGGCGCAAACTGCGAAAAACGCAGTTTGCGCCATGCAAACGGCCTCCCGCGATGCTCATTCCCAAATTGCGAGTCGGTACCGACTCGCAATTTGGGAATGCGACTCGCAAATAGGAAGGGGTGTTCCCTTCCTATTTGCGACTCGCATCGCAATTCAGAGTTGCTTTGTGACCGCGAATGCTGTCGCAAACCAACTCGCAGTTACCACCAGTGTCACACTGGTGGTAACACATTTGCAAAAGGGAAGGGGTCCCCATAGGACCCCTTCCCCTTTGTGAATGTCGACATAAATATTTTTTCAGAGCAGGCAGTGGTCCTATGGACCACTGCCTACTCTGAAAAAAACGAAACCAAATGGTTTCGGTATTTTTTTCATTTTGCAACTCGTTTTCCGTTAAGGAAAACGGGCTGCAAAATGAAAAAAAAAAAAACTGCTTTATTTAAAAAGCAGTCACAGACATGGAGGTCTGCTGACTACAGCAGGCCACCATCCCTGTGAGTGCAGGGACTCCCTATGGGGTAGCAAAATGCGACCCACCTCATGAATGTTGATGAGGTGGGTCTTTGCGACCCCATAGCGAGTCGCAGAAGGTGTCTGAGACACCATTCTGCATCAGTTTTTGCGACTTGCAAATTGCGAGTCGCTCAGACTCGCAATTTGCAAGTCACAAAAATGGATTTTGCTACATCTGGCCCTAATTTCTTTATAATGGTGACTTGGGATGCACCAAGTCGCCGATTATAAAGAAAAGAAGTCAGAACTCGACAGTTATAAGACTATTATAGAAGAATTCTGATGTCACAATGCCAACAGCTAAGGTCACAGAGTATAATTAAAGCAGCTATTTAAAGCAACAAACAACTAAAGCTTACAACCACAAGCAGAGTATGTGTTTAATTTTTGCACTCCTTACAAAAGCTAGAATCTTTATACATGTTTCTGCATGTCATGAGCTACTGCAGTTTTTCTTTTTAAACTAAGTTCTATTGAACTGTTTCTAACATCAGATAATGTACCTCTTGGCATGCATGAAAAGGATATTGCAAGTCACCTTGACGTTTCATAACTTTATAACGGAACTGGGCTTAAGGTCTCATTCCTCTGCATCAGTGGTTCTTAACCTGTGGTCTGAGGATCTCTGGGGGTCCATGAGGCCTACTCAGGGGGTCTGCCATTGCTTCACAAATTTAAATAATACTGAAATGAATAAAATAAAATGTATACCACATATGCAAAAGAAGAAGCAAAATTTAAGATTTAAAAACTTTTTCTTTATTTGATTGTGAATTATACAGAATATTTTAATATTTTAGCATTTATTTTGTGTATACTTGTTTTTGTATTTGTGTGTATTGTTTTGAGGTTCAGATCATAGAAATTGCCTTGGGAGGGTGGCACAGGATTCCAATAATGACTCAGTTGGGGTCCCAGGATTCCAGTAATGCTTCAGTGGGGGTCCACAGAAATCAAATGGTTAAGAACTGCTGCTCTATATGGTTATGGAGCTTCTCGTTGACTTGCAATTACCTTTTAATGTACATCAGGGGGTAAATTATCCCTTATATTATTATTATTATTTTGACAAAGTAAACATGAAATGAACACATCCAGGCAACACTGGACAATCAAAAGTGGCGGGCGACAGTTCTGCAGGAAAATAATTAATAAAAATGTTAAATGGAGGTGGGACAGTTAATGTGCAGCGTCGTCTAACACGTTTGTTTACAGCAAAAGTAGAAACAACATAATTAACATTGCCTTCCCACTCTCTCATATTTCAGACCAATGGTGTTACAACAGTGTAAAGAGGATACTGCATCTATAAAAGACGAAAGACCCTCATGTGCATGTAGAGTGCCCCTCAGCAACAATCTGTCCACATTATCAAAGGCAGTCTCTAGTTCATAGGACACCAAATACCAGTTACCTCGGTTAAGATGGAAATATTTTCATATTTTAAGAGATAATATGATGCATTGCTAGACAGTGCCTACAAGTGTCCGTGAGCCCACTAAATTTTTTAAGCATAGCTCTGCTTCCCTAAAAACTCCCTTCAAGCTATTCCATCCTTTTTTTAAATAAATCAGGATGAGCAGCTCTATAACCCATGTTTGAAGGATAGAACCAGACAATAGAATGCGGTTATGCATAACAGTTAGTGGGACACCCAAAGTTCGATGTCATGGAAAGAAAAATCCATTGGGACTAAATCAAGCTCAGAGCCTTTCCCTTTCTTTTGTTCTGTCAAGATAGTATGGTCAGTTCTCCATTTGAGTCAATGGTTGCCGGCGAGGGCCACCACTATTTATTTTTGGGGACCAGCAGTGGAGTAGTAAAGGTCCCCTCTGCCCCCATGGTGGGGCGGGGGCGAGCTCAAGGGGGCCCGCTAGCTCAGTACAGTGTGCACAGGCGGCAGCCCCTGACTGGGTTGAGGGGAAAAGGGCCCGCCTACAGGTACTTTGTGGGGGCCCCTTTAAGTTTGTTACTCCACTGGCAAACAGCACTTATTTCCTGCATTAGATGTTTACCGAGTGCAAAGAGTGAAAAACACACAGATCAGAAAAACGGAGGAAGAGAAAGATGGCACAACAATCACAAAGCGAGAAAGCAGGAACTTGCAAGACTAAGAAAAGGGACAGGGAGTGTCTGGTTTAAAGACTACCAGCCTTGGTGTTTGGTGTGCCGACATTTAATTGCAATGGCCACTGTCTTCCTAGCAGAGCTTCAGGCATCGGCACTCTTTCTTTCACAAATTAAGCACTAAGTATGGACTTTCAGAGTGCTAATTATACAGCAAAAAGTCTGCATTGCACCCTCCTCTATTTCCTCCTGAGTGACAGCACAGCCACCTTCACTTGGTTCTTTCAAGTTAGAGTTTTGAAAAATGTGAGTATCCTGAATTTAAGATTATATGGGCTGGTGATGGCCTTTTATTACCAGTGAGACCAGATGCCAACACTCATCTAATTTTCTTGGTTGGAGACCTTCGTAATGAAATCTAGCTAGACTCCATATATTCCTTTTTTTCAGATATAGAAGTGCCTCTTCAGCAGCTTTTGTTCAGTTCACACCATTCACCATCATACCACCCAGACTACCTGAAAATCTATCCTAGAAGCTTGATTTTGTGAAAAATGTCTGACTTCCAGAAAACAGATCTTCAAAATTAGTAATGTAAGCCATATGATCACATGTTGAAGAGCATGCAGTTTGTCGGAAATCTGGATAATAAGTCTCTTATTTCTGGATAATGTTTGTCATGTGATCCCTTTTAACCCTAGTTCTCTTAATAAATATTGTTCAGCTGCAGCTAGAAATAGTAGTAGGCTTTAGAAAAGACCACTGAGACTGTTTCCTAGGTGAATAATCAATCCTAGCATCTACAAGGTTATGGTCACTTTCAACTCTATCCATGAATATTACATCTCCTAGAATCTCACATTCTTCAAACCTGTAGAAAATATAGCCCAACCTCAAAGTTCTATCTCTTCCGGAGAAGGTGTTCTTAGCAAAGACTGTCACATGGAAAATGGCCTTTCAGTAATGTTACATCAAGTAAAATACAGACATGCCTAAATGGCATTGGCATCCTGTAATATATGATGTGAAGTTATATTTGTATAGTGTGACTTTATGAAAGGCAGTGGAGTGCTATACACTGTTGAAGATAGATTAAAAGTCAGAGAATGAATTTAAGCAGGAAGTGCTGGGTTCTGAGAAGGAATTTGGCTGTTTATTGTGTCAGCATGTAGTGTTCTTTAAAGCGATGTGATGTGTCATCAGCTTGTTCCTAAATTGAAGAAAGGCATGGGTGTACCTAATGGACACAGGGATCCTCTCCCAGATCCTTTATGTGTAAATGGAGAATGCAGGTTGCCCAGTTTTTCCTTCTTCCACTTCTTAGTCTCTTGACTGGTGCTATATTGGGTGCAAGTGTATCATGAGATAGCAGAGAGGGTGACTTTGCACCAATATAGGTAAGGGTGTAAGTTATCATGATTATTAAGATGAAAGAGCTGCCTTAGTGGTGTAAGCTAACAAGGGGAGTGAGTGTTCATCCATTACAGTGGGACTAACCTGGTCATATTTCTTCAGGCAACTGATGTATTGTGCCACGACATGTAGGATGTACTTATGGTGGGTGTCTAGTGTGGAGTCCACGTAGCAACATGTTGCCACCATCCAAATGGAAAAGTAGAAGGGCTTGAACAGTCACTCTGGAATAACTTTTCTGAAGGAAAATGTTCACTCTCTGAAGTGGAGATAGCTGGCACTATCCCAGTATTTTAGGCAACATGGTCAATACATTTTTTGAGGTGCGGTTGGTATCAAGGGTAAAACTGAGTGACTTGGCATTGGTAGATAGTTGGGCTTTGAATCCATCCAGATTCATATTATCAAGCCAGGTTTCAACTAGTTGTTGCTTGTTGTTGGAAAATAGAGAGTACAGTTGTGGTGAGTGTTAGAAATTGGGTTACTGGCTAACTGGGGTGTGAGCACTAGTCAAGCACCAACCACAATCCTAGTTACAGTAAGGCACAAGCAAACCCCAAACGAACCTGTGCTCAACTCCCTGGTAACTTGGCACATAGCTGTTAGGCTTAATTTTGAGGCTATATGTAAAGTATCTCCGCACCATTTCAAACAGTAAAGCAGTGAAAACAGCACACAAAAGATCCCACACAAGGTTAGAAAAATAGAGCAAAATGTAATGAATAAAATAAGATGGAAGTGACAAAAATCCAATCAGTAGAACCAGAGTTATGATTTTTTAAAGAATAAACTAAAAGAGTGCCTAGAAACAGAAAGTACCAACCATGGTTATCTGGTCTGGCTAGACCAGGTCAAAGTCAAGTTCAGGCCGGCCATGAAGGAGCACGAGTCGGACACAGTCCGAGATTAGGTCCGCTGAAGGTTTACCTTCTCAAGTTTTGTGCCAAGGGTCCCATTCACATTGGGGAGGGTTGTTGGGAGCAAGGAGAGCATTGCAGGCGGCAGGCGGTGTGTCGTGAAGAGCACTGCAGACAGGAGGGCTGAAGCTTCACACTGGCGGTTCCCCTTGGGCTGACGCTGCTGTGCGAAGAGACAGGCTTGTAGCGTGCTGATTCTCCGTGCAAGCAGAGTGGTTGTGGTGTGAATGGGCCCACTTACAGTCATGAAGAGCCTATAAGTTTGACTTAAAGAGCTCAAGAGCCACATCAAGGGTTCAGGACCTGAGGGGCACCTCTTAGGAGTCAAGAACTTGCTGAAGACAGGTCCAGGTGATGTTAGGGAACCTGTTATGTCCCTCAGGCTCAGATCAGGAGGCCAGCAGACTAGCCCTTTGAGCCACTCTGGGGCCCTGGGTTCAAGATGGAGTGCAGGCCCATTTCTTCTTCCTCAGGCAAGAGGTCAGCACAGCAGGGTGGCAGTTCCTGTAGAGCAGCAGTCCAACAGAGTGGTAGTCGTAACAGCACATAAGCCCTTGTTCCTGGCAGAGTATGCACAGGACCAGAAGTGTACTGAAGAGTTGGTGTCTGAGGTCCATCTTTTATACACTGGTTCCTTGGTTCTGGAAGGTGAGAGAAGCTTCTAGGCAGTGGCCTTGAAGTGTATTGAACTCCCTGCCTCCCCTGCCCAGACTCCAAGCTGGCTGAAGTGACAATGCAGGGTTGTAAGGCCCTTTGTGTGGAGACACAACGCAGTCTATTTAGGTGTAAGTGAGGCAGGGGCTCCCTTCCACCCTGCCAGTGATGGCCCATCCAGTAACACCTAAGCCCCCACTATGTGTGGCTGTCTAGGAGAAATACACAAAGTCCAACTGCCAACTACACGCAGTCATGTGACCAGAGACAAGCTGTAGGTACTGAATGGCCAAGGAAAGAAACTTTCTAAAAGTGGCATTTTCAGAATTATAAATTGAAATCCAACTTCACCATAAGTTAGGATTTTAAATTAGGATACCAGAGACACCAAACATGAACCAGTTTTGCGCTTCTCATATAGAATTAACACTTATAAAATGTAATAAGGTGACCCAAGTGTTATCCTATGGGAGAGATAGCCCTCGCAGTAGTGAAGCACAAACTACCAAGACATGTCAAACTTAAAAACACATGCCCAACTTTTTAAAAACATTGCATCCTGCCTTCTGGGCTGTCAAGGGCAACTCAGATGTATTAAAAAGGAAGGTTTGGGCCTGGCAAAAGGTTCATTGTGTCAGGTCGAAATGGCAGTTCAAAACTGAACACATAGGCTGTGCAATGGCATGTATAAAGGGCTACTGAAGTGGGTGGCACAATCAGTGCTGCAGGCCCACTAGTAGCATTTAATTTACATGCCTTGGGTACATGTAGTACCACATTACTAAGGACTTATAAGTAAATTAAAGATGCCAATTGATGATAAGTCAATATTACCATGTTTTAAGGTGAGAGCACATGACCTTTAGCACTGGTTAGCAGTGGTAAAGTGCGCAGAGTCCCACTGCCAGCAAAAATGAGATCAGAAAACATAGAGAAGGAAGGCAAAAAGTTGGAGGAAGACCACCCTAAGGCTGACATGTCTAACAGTGACGTTAAGTTTAAGGCAGGTGCTGAACACCAAGATCTATATACGGTGTAGGCAATGCTTGGGACGTGGGATATCTACAGTGGAGGACTCTTTCATGTAGAGCTGTTTATCACTGACATATTGGTGGACTTCACAGATGTAATTGGGGTAAGGGTTTCAAGAGCTTCTATGTAGAGGTTTAGGATGATGGGAGAAGAGATGGATCCTTGGGGCAGCCGGAGGTGAGGGTAAGCTTCTGGGATCTGGAGGAGTCCTTGCAAAGGAAGTGCTGTTGGCTGAAGAGACAGGAGGTAAAAGTTTGTCACCAGTGAGTCCCATTGAAGACATCAAGGTGTGGATGTGGACAGGATGGTTGATGGTGTCAAAGGCAGCTGATTGGCGTCACTAATATCAGGAGCAACGGGTCATCTTTCCCTGTGGTGCCAAAAGGGCCTCATCTATGATTTATAAGGGGCCTTTTCCCATGCTGCAGTGTGATCGGAAGCATGATTAGTAGGTATGCAGAAGATGGTGGGAACTGACTCTTGGAGCTGTGTATAGTCTGCATTTTCAATAAAGCTGCCAAGGAAGGGGAAGGGGAGTGCTGTTGGTAAGGTCTTCAGGGTCTAGTGTGGGTCTCATGAGGAGAAGGGGAATGCAGCCTGACTTGAGAGCTTCTGGGAAGATTCTTTGAGCAAGGGAGGTGTTGGCAATAGTGATCAGGGGTGAGGGCCCATTTCCTAACAGGCTTTGATAAAGGATGAGGATAAGAAATAATCTCTGTAAGAAGTGACCTTGAGGGAGTTGAACATGTTGGTAAGGTCTACAAGAGACAAGTCTTTGAAGGATGACTATCTTAGGATGAAGCATGGTCGGGGTTATAAGAAGAAAACAGACTTGGATTTGTGGGTCTACTGTTGGCTTTTCTGTAAATCTGTCACTGAAGTAGGAGAGGTTATTGGCACTGTAGAATGTAAGATTTTCAGAAGGGAGTTATACACTGCTCGATGCGCTTGCAGAGTATTCTGTTTTTGTAAACTGCTTCACTGATGACATTGGTACAGTACTTAGTGTTGGAGTTCTACGACCATTGAGTGCAGGAACCTTAGCAGCTGAGTGTCATAGGGAAGTCCTGTTGCTATTTTTGAGCAACAGCGTTTGTATAGCAATAGCCATAGCATCTTCTAATCTGTTTGTTGGCATGTATCTTCACAGGCGGATTAAGCCTCACTGATTGACCTTGTCATTATTTTGCCTCTGCCATTCAATGGAATCATCTTAGCTGAATATTGAATCAAGGGCCCTACTGCTAGAATAGAAATGTTGCAAAATGTGATTACTATAATATAACCTTTCCTTCTACTGAAATGCTTTCTGGTCACCTTTTTGCTAAAAGACACTAGGAAGAACTTGTGGTCTTTCTGTCTAAAGTGCTTTAGATATAGTGTAAAGCACTTAGTATGTGCACTTCTTTACATCAAAAGGAAGAATACCATTTGAGAGGGAATAAAAAATAATTACAAAATTAACTTACCTCTTTCTGTCGCCAATGCTCCCCAGTAATCCTGGCACTGCTTACATGCTATACATAGCATGTAAGCAGTGTCAGGATTGGCCTGCTGCTCAGACACAAGCCTGGGATCTGTGCAGTTTCTCCAGCCCGGCAGTGTATGCAACAGGGTTGGAGAAACCCAAGTCCGGCCAAACTCTCCTCCCCACTCCAACCTCCCACAGCCCAGCCCCACACCTCCCTACACTGCTGTGTCAGAAGCAGAAAAATAAAACAATAGAAATCTACTGTTTTAGTTTTCTGCTTCTGGCACAGCCAGTGGGGCGATGCTCCTTTGCCATAGCGAAGGAGCTGCCCCTGTTGCCTGGACATATTGTTATCAATAAGCAGTGCAGCCGGCAGCTTTAGGAGGGAGGGGGCGGGCGGGACACACACACACACACACACTCATTCTTTCACACACAGACACGCACGCACATCCATTAACAATACTCATACCATTCAAACATGCACGCACACACCAAACATTCATTTTAAAAGATCGCACACACTCATTCTTTCACACACACATGCTTGCACGCAGGCACGCACATCCATTAACAACACTCATAACACTCAAATATGCACGCGCGCACCAAACATTCAATTTAAAACATCAGACACATACACATACACACTTACCTTCAGCCTCCAGGTCCCAGGAGGGTGGGGACTGCTGCCTTCCCTCATTGGCTGACCTTGGGTCAGCCAATGAGGGAAGGCAGCAGTCCCAGCCTCGTCACAGAGTGGGATGTGGTCAGTGAGACTGCTGACCCCACCCCACTCTGTGAAGAAGTGTCACTGATTGACACTCACCCTGGGCACTTCAGGGCTTAAACTGAAGTGCCCAGGGAGAGTGTCAATTGGTGACGCTTTCCTCATCACCCAGGGGAGGGCCTCGAGGCACCTTTGCTGAGCCGAGGAGGTCTCGCCCATAGGAGCTGTGACCTCCTCAGCTCAGCAAAGTTCAGCTCAGGCAGCCAGGAGTGTGCGCAAATCACCCATGTCTGCTCCTGGGTGCCTGAGCTCAATATGGACAGACACTCTTCATGAGGGATAAAAGGTGGGGGGGCGTAACCCCTCCGTCCTGAAGGACGGGCCGCCACTGACAATAAGAGATTGACAACATATTTATGCAAAAAAAGGCCTCCCTTTTTGGGACTAGGGGTCAGGTGTACGAACGGCTTGCAAAATGGTAATCAGTCACAAATAAGTTAGCGACCCTAAAAAGGTGAGTTTCAAAACTATCAAAGTGTTTTTTATCTCCAGTTGGAAAAAGAGCGGTGCCACTGAAATGTGTGATTACCTATTAGCAACTACCAATTCGTTTTTTTTTTTTTTATGTACTATTGATTTGCTAATTGCGAACAGCAGCAAAAACAGTTTTTTGTACTTTCAAATTACCATCAAGTGGGAGCAGGTGGTCATCAGGTGCAACCTATAAAAAGGGCAAAAACTTTATTTTTTTTCTACAGTGGCTACACATTTTTGCTACGGTATGGAAGATGAGACAGTGCGCTCTACCCACCACATGAGAAAGCAAAGACAGGAGCGCATTTTCAGAGCCAGGGTGACTTTATTTCAGTACATGGAGGAGGAGATACATAGCGTGTATAGGCTGAGCAGCACTGTTATTTTTAATTTAACAGCGGAGTTAGACCCTGTGTTGTGTAGAGGCACACACTTCCATACTGACCCACATGTAGTTACTAAGCTGCATACATCTTTTAGCCTCAGGAAGCTAACAAAAGGGTTGTTGCCACAGCAGAGTGGGACGTGTTTCCCGAAGTGCTATTTCATGTTTCTTTCCCAATTTCTTAGATGTAGTGCTGCTAAACATACATAGATATATTTTCTCATTCCCACACCAAGACTTGCAGCAAATAAAATTAGGCTTTTTTAGTGTGCCACATTTTCCACCGGTTATAGGTTGGGTTGATGGGCCACATGTCTTAATCTGCCATCATAGTGATACAGAGTTTGTGTTTAGGAATTAAAAAAAAAAGCACTTCTTAAACATTCTAAAAGTTTGCAATACTGGCTCTTTATATACTAATATTGTGGCTAAAATTTGAGGGTCCATCCATGACATCTATATATTTGGGTACTGTGCCCTATACAACCGGCTGGCAAGCAGAGACTTTGGGGATTACTATTTTGTAGGTAATTCTACATTTTGCATTTATATATAATAATTCCATAAAATATAGAATTGGTTTTATTTGTATTTATCATTTTTGTTAGGTGACATTGCTTGTGCAACACATACATGGGTTTTGAACCCATACCTCAATGCAAGTACAAGGAGTGAAAGAGGTTATAATACTGTCCACAAGCAGACAAGGGCTCAATAATGGCATTTTTTGGGGCTTCTTAATGCAAAGTTTTGCTGCCTTCACAGGAGTGGGGGAGCCCTTCAGTATTCACCTCTGTTGGCATGCAAGATGGTGGCAGTGTGTGCTATGCTGTACAATCTAGCAACATGTACGATACTTCCAGTGCAGCGTGAGGAGGGTAGCCTTGAACAAGAGAAGACCCACCACAAACATCCCAAGATGCCAGCAGAGCAGCAGAGACAAAGTTACAATTATTTCTAAGGTAAGTGTAGTGCAATTAAAACATGCAATGTACAATGAGGTAGTAACAGTCAGTATGAAGAACAGTAGTTTTTATTTCCATGTTTCTTCACAGAAAATATAAAGAGTCACACAAGGGACTTTGTAAATCTTTTGTTTTTCACAATACTTTAATACACATTAATGTAACACAATAACTATCTCTTTTAGATACATACATTCAGTGCTTCTTTGTTTGCTGGAAGTGGCTTAGGGATTTAGGAATTGGCAGACGAGTTACTCTGTCATAATGATGACGGAAATTCCGTCCGCCAAAATCTAAATCCCATAGGAAATAATGGGATGTCAATTTTGGCGGACTGGATATCAGTCACCGTTTTGACGATTTAACTTGTCCACCAATGTCTAAATCAGGCCCTAAATCATTTAATTTAAAATGTTAATACTATAAATCATAGCAACATGCCTTCAGCCATGTTTCTTGCAAGAATATTAATTGAATCAAATTGTTTTGCTTGAATGTCTAACATTGCTTTTTTCATTTTCCCAATTTGTGATGTAGATAGTGTGGCACCTTTTTAGCGGATCTGGCTGGAAACCGTATTCAGAGTGCTAAGACTCTTTGACTCCTGCCTCTCTGTATAAAAGAGTTTGATCTACCTCATGCAGTTGCCCCAAGATTTCTCCAAGATCTAGGTGTGTCTCTTCTTGTAGGGAATGTTGTTTCAGACAATATTGGGGTTAGTGTCATCTCCATTACGTCAACCATATCATTGTTGTCAGCCTCCTGATCAGCTACATTTTCCACATTGTGACCAACATGTTTTTCTGTCATGTTGTCTTCTATAGCTGTATAGAAAATGTCATATAAGTGTAAATAATATGTATGTAATTTTTAATAACACATAACAGCATCTACAGCCTAAGATGTTCTAATTTCTTTTGTCTTCCAGATTCATGATACAAGTGTTTTACGTTATTGTTTTAGTTACATATTTACATGGTAACATAACATTTTAATTTGTATTCTTATAAACTGCTAAAACATTCTAAGACTGTCATTGGCCTACAAATCCCATAATACAGTTTATTGAACGTAACAAATGTAAACGGATTGGAAAGCTACATGAGCCCCAAACAAATGTTATCTGTTTTATGCAAGTGAAAGTTCTACTATTGTTTTAGCGCCAACATGTGTAACTTAAAAAAAACACTAGAAAGTTCAGAACCATCATGGCCGCACGGACGTGATCCATACG
The DNA here is from genome assembly GCF_031143425.1 of Pleurodeles waltl. Taxonomy (NCBI): domain Eukaryota; kingdom Metazoa; phylum Chordata; class Amphibia; order Caudata; family Salamandridae; genus Pleurodeles; species Pleurodeles waltl. The sequence continues at coordinate 686,410,714 of NC_090438.1, forward strand.
CTCTCCATCGCATTCGCCTGAAAAATCAAGGTAACAGGCATCTTTCGCCAGACCCTTTGCTCCCTCCATGTAGCAACAGCCACAGAGAGTGGCTTGCAAAAAAATGGAGGCGGTTTGACCACCCAGGCAACACAGGAGTGTGACTATGGCAGGATCAACTCTAGTGGAGCTGCTGGGCACTGCGAGGCCTCAGTGCGGCAGCCTACCTTGCATAAACGTAACAGCTGCATTCCCTCTACCAAGCCATGGACTATGGTGGAAGCTGGAGGCTCCCCATAGCAGCCCCACACCTGGAATTTACCACAGCACCACAAAGACCAGCAACTGTAACAAAGGAGGACTATGGATTATGTGCCGTGCGGCATTGGTGCAGCTGCTATGCCTAAAACACAATAGTGGCATATTCCCCACCAAGCCACAGACTTTGGGGGTGGTCGTAGGCCAAACGCTAATCCAGTATGGACTGCGCTCCCCCCAGCAGCCTACCACACTCATTTTCACACAGCTCCACTGAGTCGGGGACCTGCATTGTGGGAAGTCTGGAGTACATCCACCATGCGCGGCGGCCTTCCCTGCCTAAGTACACCATTGGTGCACTACCAATGCACCTATGGACCATGGAGGAGGCCCGGGGCCAAAGATCACCAAAGTGAGAGCCATGTTCCCCGCTAACAGCCCACTGCCTTAATTTAGATGTAGCTATGCAGAGTCGGAGGCCCATAACAAGACTAGATTGCTTGGGGAGGATTGGGAAACTCCGAGGGCCCCTGTGTATCGCCCGCTCACATCCGCCTTTGCCCCCGTGTTGCTGTGACTGAGGAGAAAACTGTCGGGCATCTAAGAACACCATCAATCCTTTTATGACCAGGCCTGCTACAAATATACAAGGCGGCCATACCATGGGGCTACTGGGGCAAAAAAAAAAAAAATGTAGACGCTATGTTAGGAATTACAAACATGACCAGGGATTAGGCGCACCACTCCATTAATTCATAACTACCCCATTGGGACATTTTGCTTCGCCAAAAGATGCTTCATCTGGGGTTAACTGCCTGTTAGCATAACCTCGCTCAACTAACTAGGACGAAGGAGGGCCACCACGTGAAGCACGGGCACATACTGGAGGTCCCCATGTTTGACAACCAAAAACGCGGCTTGTCAGCTCCTGGTCCTCTCGTCTTGGTGGAGTCTCCCTGTAACTAGCTTACGACTACAAATACAACAACCACCGTAGATGCAGATGAGAGGTGCCTCCCTTCTAGATAAGCCACCTACACTGTAACTACATAACAACCTCACACTCATCTATAAGTGAATACGTTGACACCTGGGCGGACCCTAGCCAATCGACTGGTGCATTATGTTATACATGAGAATATCTTGCTGTACTACCCTGACAACCTTAGATCTTTGTTAGCAGCTACACTCCAAATGCCTCACAAAAAATCTCAAACAAATAATGTCGAGCTACTTTCAGCCAACTGAAGCACAAGATTCTCACCTGTCTACCAACATAGAGAGAAACATGACTTTAACCTAGGAAGATTTCCTTACCTCCCTCCAGGATTTCAAAAAGAAACTACATAAAGAACTCAAAAATGACCTTGCCACCTCTTTGGAAGCTCTCTTCTCTAATCTCACCTTCAAATTTACCGCTTTACAGCAAAACGTGGATTTTAATGGAACGTGGACACTTGAGCTCGATACTACCTGTCAATCCCTCACACATCGAGTAGAACACCTGGAGGCTTCCTTCAATCGCCTTAAAGCACGTGCTTCTGAAGTGCGAAGACCTGGAGAAACGTTCTCGACAACATTAGTCTGCGTGGTCTGGAGGAAGGAGCAGAGGGCCCAGACCTAGATGCCTTCATGGTTGGTCTGTTTTTGGAACTTCTGGGAGAGGGAGGCCCTAAAGTCAAGTTGTAGCGAGTCCACAGAATCGGCCCACTAAATCACAGCAAGGGTAAATGTCCCAGAGATGTTTTAGTGAAACTACACTCCTTCAGGGTCAAAGAGGCTATCTTGCAGGCAGCAAGGAGGACGAAGGAGATGACATTTCAAGGGGTTTCATGCTTGATGTTCCCAGACATCGCTTGAACAACTCTGGCCGGAGACTACACTTCAGACCAGTCACTGACAAACTGCGACAGGGCAATGTTAAACATAGATGGACCTATCCGTTTGGCTTGGCCCTTTCTTTGCAGAACAAGGCATACCACTTCACTGATCTTCTAGAGGCAGCAGCTTTGCTTGAAGTGAAAATCTCTGATTCAAAACTCTCTGAAGGTTACACAGAGTAACCATCCACGAGCTCCAATACTGGTACAGATCACAGACAATGGCTCCCACAATGGCATCCCCGGAGACAGGAGAAAAGTGAATGCTTACTGGAGGCAGACAGCTATACTTTAACCTCATAAAGACAATTGTTATGATCAGATGGCCTTAATTTCTGTACTTTTATGATTCTATTGCTGCCTATTGACCATTTGTACGGTAGGCCCAACTAAGGGAAAGCTCTTTATCGATTCATACTGGATCTGACCCTCGTCATGAGAATGTATGATGTTTATTGCACCATGAGAATCCAACAAATGTTTTTATTGCTTCAGCTATATTCTTTATTACGCTGACCAATAGCTACTTTAACATGAATGTTTTATGTGGCCCATGACTTACACTCATACATTAACAGAATTTACTCAATTGATACCCAAATCCCACTTGTTTATGCTTTGTTGTTCCATGAGTGAGACCTTACTGATGTGCCAGAAGAGAAGGAGAGGCCAGAGTGGTGCACAGATATCTGAAAATAGAGATGCCAAAGGGTACACTAAGTGGCAATAGCAGTGGGAAAATCAGCCTGCCATGTACAATGTCCAACACAAAACTGTCAATGGAAGGTGAGGTTACAGTGTCTTACCTGTGTGTCACTGGAAGTACTATTGTATGATTGATGTTCTGTTGTCCTCATCCTCATTCTCTGCCTCTTCTTCGTCACTGTCCACAGGGTCCACTGCTGCCACACGCCCATCTCCAGCCTCATCCTTCAGCAGAAAAGACACCTGGCGTCTCAAGGCAAGGTTATGTAACATACAGCATGCCACGATGATCTGGCACACCTTCTAGGGTGAGTAGCACAAGGAACCACCTGATAGATGGAGGCAACAAAACCTGGCCTTCAGGAGGCTGAATGTCCTCATGATTATTCTTCTTGTTCGCCCATGTGCCTCATTGTAACGTTCTTCTGCCCTTGTCCTGGGATTCCTCACTGGGGTCAGTAGCCATGGGAGGCTGGGATAACCAGAGTCACCTGCAAACATCGATGGATACCTGTTAGCCAAACACTAACCCTTAGGGCCAACACCATACCCATACATCAACATATACTGGGTTGGAACCAAGGGCTCACCCATTAGCCACATCCGGTGCCTCTGGAGTTGAGCCATCACACATGGGATGCTCCTATTCCGCAGGAGAAAGGCATCATGCACAGACCCAGGATACTTAGCATTGACATGGGAGATGTAATGGTCCGCCAGGCACACTATCTGCACATTCATGGAGAGAAAGCTCTTTCAATTTCTGAACACCTGTTCATTTCTCCGGAGGGGGGTGGGTGGACAAATGCAATATATGTACCATCAATCGCCCCAATAATGTTGGGGATATGTTCCATTGCATAGAAATCAGCTTTCACTGTGGCCAAATCCTCCACCTGGGTAAAACAATGTAGCTGCACATGTGTTTAATCAGGGCAGACAACACTCTGGTCAGCACTACTGAGAACATTGGCTGAGACATTTCTGCTGCCAAGCCCACTGTCACTTGGAAAGAACCAGTTGCCAGGAAATGGAGCACAGATAGGACTTGCACAAGAGGGGGATCCCAGTGGGGTGACGGATAGCAGATATCAGGTCTGGCTCCAATTGGGTACACAGCTCTTTGATTGTGGCCCTGTCCAGCCTATAGGTGAGGATAATGTGCCTGTCCTCCATTGTTGCCAAGTCCACCAGGGGTCCGTACATGGGGGGATGTCTCCATCTCCTATTCATCTGCAGCGGTTGTACTCTAGGGGGCAAAAGAGTGAGCAGCTGGTCAGTATTCCACATTTTCAAACTGTACACTGTATTGCACATTGTAACAGTATGTTCTTGGATAGGCCCAAATGGTGCCTATGTGTTCTGTGATGCAGTTCGGTACCATGGCCTGCCCCCCCAAAAAAAAATGGCACCCGCCTGTCCTGTGGGGATGGACATGTGGAAATGAGGTAATGCCACTGACGTGGTGCACTGTTGCAGGAGGCGGTCGAGTACCACCGTGCAACTCCTCATTGTTTGTCAGTGGACCCTATGGGTTACTGTGGCCAATGGTGAAGTACGCCGGCGGTGACGGTACACACCGCCCTGGACGTGACCGCCATTTTCTATCTGTTCACTCACTTGCTACCTGACATTCAACAGGAGAGGACCTATACTGCAAGTGCTGCAGTGACCTGTGTCTGGAACCAACTATGGCTCAAGTCACTGGGGAAAGGGCCCCTGCCTTCACCGCTGCAGAGTTGGACAGACTGGTGGATGGGGTCCTACCCCAGTACCGAATGCTGTATGGACCTCTAGACCATCAGGGGAGCACACTGTGAGCACAATGCATGGGGCATGAATGAATGTAGTGCTGTGTGTGAGGGCCTCGTGTAAGGGGGGGTTGGTGGGACGGTCCTGGGCAGTGTGCTGCATGTATGGTGGGCAATGTCTGTGTGTAAGGGGATGGGAGGGCTATGGTGGGACATGAGTGTAACAGGCTGGACAGTATGGCTGATAGCTTTTTCTATGTTTATTTGTCTGCAGGTCAGTGCCCATCAGAAAAAGGGTATATGGCGTGCCATCACCAAGGATGTGCTGACCCTGGGGGTCTACGGCAGGTGGAGCACCCACTGTCGCAAACGGTGGGAGGACCTGAGACGATGGGCACGGAAGACGGCGGAGGCCCAGCTGGGGATGGCCTCCCAATGAGGGAGGGGTGCCTGTCGAACCCTGACCCCTCTAATGTTCTGCATACTGGCGGTGGCCTATCCGGAGCTGGATGGGTGCTTGAGGGCATCACAGCAGCCACAAGGGGGTGAGTACAGTTTCCAAATCTACTACTTGCGTGTGGTGGGGTGGTCTATGCATGGGGTATGTGGGACTGTGGGTGCCCCAGGCCAGGCCGGACATTGCAGGATAGGTCCCATGTTGGGCAGGGGCTGATGAACACCACCTCCTTCAAAGCTAGTAGGCATCCACTACTGGGCAGGGGTCTGTGGGTGTCAGGTATGCTGCTATTGGTGTTAGGTATTCCTGTCCTTGGGCAGGTGACTAGCATTGTGACTGGTAGAGCATTGCATAGTGCGTAGGCCTGTTCCCTGTGTGAGGGTGCTGTGTACACCAACGGTGTTGTTGGGGCAGCCATTGACCAAGTGTATCCTTTGTCTCTTCCCCCCTTTTTGTTTTGTCACCCTGTCCTTATGTGCATTAGAATCATCTGGCAGAGGAGCAGTGGCACGGCAACGGAGGGAGCTGCATCCCTCATGGCCCATAAGGCCGAATCCACCGACGGTGAGGGCACCACTGGGACGGAGGGTGAGGGGAGCACCACGGCGGAGACAGGAGGGGACAGTTCTGACACTGATACCTCCTCCGATGGAAACTCTCTGCTGGTGGCGGACGCCTCTGTGCCCACCCCAACTACAGGTACAGCCGCCACCCCGTTCCAGCACCGCCCTCCCAGCAGCCCCTCAGCGAGGTTCCCATGCCCGCTCACTCAGGAGGGTGGGCATCTCCTTCGCCCCAGGCACCTCAGGCCCTGCCCCAGTGAGCCCTGCTGCCCTGAGTGAGGAGGCTATTGACCTCCTGATATCCATCTCTGTTGAGCAGTCAACCATAGTGAATGCCATCCAGGGGCTGGCAGGCCATTTGCAACAAACAAATGCATTCCTGGAGGGCACTCACTCTGGCATGGCGGCCCAACAGAGATCAATCCAGGCTCTGGCCTCTTCCCTGATAGCAACCATTGTCCCTGTCTTTAGCCTCCCCCCTCCTACTTCATCTACCCAGTCCCATTCCCCTCAACCCCAACCTATCGCAAGCACATATTCAGACCAGCATGCACCCAAGACAACACACAGGAGTGGCTCAGGCAAACACAAGCACCACACATCATCCCACAGGCATTCACACAAACACCATCCAGATGCAGACACACCAACATCCACTGCCTCCACTGTGTCCCCCTCCTCCTCGTCATTCACCACCCTCCCCGTAGCATCTCCCTTCACACCTGAATGCACTACATCCTCATCCACTACCCCCATCACCATCACGCCTATCACTACACACCCCTCACTGGCAGTCACCACCCCCACATCCATGCACACATCCCCTGTGTCCTCGCCCACTGTGTCTGTGCCCCCTCATCCAAAAGTACACAAACGCAAGCACTCAGGCACCCAACAGCCATCCACCTCATACCAGCATCCAGCCCATGCACCTGCACCCAAACACAGCAGACAGACCCCTCCTACAATCACTCTCTCTTCCTCCACTCTCAAACCTTCACCCTCTTCCCACCCTAGTGTCCCTAAGAATCTTTTCCTCTCTGCCATTGACCTCTTCCCTACTCCTCCCACCCCTCCATCCTTCATGTTGGGCCAGGGTGGTCAGAACCCAGGCGAACACCTCAGCCACCCAGTCCACAGCCACAGTAGTGTCGGCAGCTACTGCAGGTGTGAGAAGCTCCAGGGAACCAGCTATCAGCACCGACAGTGTGCCTGCACCAGCTGCCAAGGAGAAAGGCAAGGCGGTACCACCAGCTGCCAAGGGGGAAGGTAAGGAGGCACCACCAGCTGCCAGGGGGCAAGAGCAAAGAGGCACCACCAGCTGCCAAGGGCAAGAAGGTACCACCAGCTGCCAAGGGCAAGGGCAAGGGGCCTGCAGGCAGGAAGGACAGGAGGCCTGGTGCTGGGACTGATTCTGAGCCCCCAACACCAACCATGGCGGTTCAGCCATCCATGGCTGCAGGGGAAGGGCTGGAGCCTCCCCCCACCACTGGCATTCCTGACACCTGCACTGCCACCAGTACCACCACCAGCACCGCTACCAGCACCACCACCAGCACCACTGCCAGCAGAAGCAGCCCCAGTGGGCAGCCTTCCGAGGCTGCAGGGGATGGGCTGGAGCCTCCCCCCACCACTGGCATTCCCGCCACCAGCCTCGCCACCAGCACCACTGCCAGCAGCAGCAGCCCCAGTGGGCAGCCGTACGAGGCTGCAGGGCAAGGGTTGGAGCCTCCCCCCACCACTGCCAGCATCGCCACCAGCACCACTGCCAGCAGCAGCAGCCCCAGTGGGCAGCCGTCCGATGCAAGGGAAGGGCTGGAGCCTCCCACCACCGCTGCCAGCACCACCACCAGCAACACTGCCAGCAGCAGCAGCCCCAGTGGGCAGCCGTCCAAGGCTGCAGGGGAAGGGCTGGAGCCTCCCACCACCACTGCCAGCACCGACACCAGCTCTGCCACTTCCACCACTGAGCAGCCGTCACCGCCAGTGGGCAGTGTGTAGTCCTGTCTCCATGGACTGTAGAGCGTCCTAGTCCCTGCAAATCCTGTAGGTGTGACACCCAGGTGAGAGACTGTGACCTTGCACTCCCCAAGTGCTACATCACAGGGCACCAGATCCCCTCCAGAACCTGTGAAAGAAGCCATCCACTCAACCCATCCTTGCCAGGATGAAGCACACTGGGCACCAGGACCCCTCAAGAACCAGTGGAAGAAGCCAGGATGAAGCACACTGGACACAAGGCCCCCTCCAGAACCAGTGGAAGAAGCCATCCACTCACCCCATACTTGCCAGGATGAAGCACACTGGGCACAAGGCCCCCTCCAGAACCAGTGGAGAAGCCATCCACTTGAGAGACTGTGGCCTTGCACTCCCTAGGACCAAGCAGTGGGCAAACCACCCACTTGAGAGACTGTGGCTTTGTACTCCCCAGGACCAAGCAGTGGGAACACCACCCACTTGAGAGACTGTGGCTGTGCACTCCCCAGGACCAAGCAGTGGGCAAACCACCCACTTGAGAGGCTGTGACCCTGCACTCCCCAGGACCAAGCACTGGGCAAACCACCCACTTGAGAGACTGTGGCCTTGCACTCCCCAGGACCAAGCAGTGAGTAAACCACCCACTTGAGAGACTGTGGCTTTGCTCTCCCCAGGACCAAGCAGTGGGCAAACCACCCAGTTGCGAGACTATGGCCCTGCTCTCCCCAGGACATTGCACAGGGCATGTAGCCCCCTCCAGGACCAGTGGTGTTTTACCATCTTCCGGCTGAGGTGCCCCCCGTTTCCCGTCCCCCTCAGGTGCCTGTGGATTTTCAACCTGATGCCCCTTCGGTGTTCTCTCTGTGTTGTTGCAGGAGTCAAGTGGGGCCTTGGCCTATGTGATGTGGCCCAGTGGCTGATGGACATTGTGGACTGGGCAGTGGCCCTCCATTTGTATATATGTATATATTGATTTGATTTTGAAGCACGGTTTTCTACACTTTTATCTTATTGCACTCACTTTAATCAATTCATTTTGTCCTTGCATTATTCCTTTATTCTTGAGGGGTACGGGGTAAATATTTGTTATTGCTGCATCTGGTTATGTGTATGGTGTTGGGGGTGGGGGTGTTGCGTGTGTGTTTGTCACTCTCTTTTTCTTCACTCCTCCCCTGTGTGCTAGGTAGCAGTACTCACTGTGGTCGTCTTCGCCGGCGTTGGTGTTCATAGTGAAGAAGGAGATAAACGAGCATGGGGAACACCTGCAACTCGGGCTCCATGGCAGCGTGGTTCTTCCTTGTGTCTCCAGGGGTGAGTCCTTTGCCTTCTGTGTACTGTTCCGCTGTGCTTCTAATGTCGTTGGTACCGCCACGAAAATAGGTGGCGGATAGGCCTGCTGTAATACAGTGGGCGGTACATTGTCTTCTGCCTGGCTGTTGGCGGTTACTGCCATGGTGCTTGTTGCTACCGCCGTGGCGGTCGGTGTGTTAAAGTGGCTGTCTGTCTGAGCGGTTTCCGCCATGGTCATAATTCCATTTTTGTTACCGCCGGACGGTTGGAAGTATTACCGCCGCTTTATCACCGACCGCCAGGGTTTTAATAAGGGCATATATTAGCTACATCCACATAGACAACAGGGAACTAGCTAACTGTGAGCAAGATAATGTGAAGGACCTCCATGATTTTTATAAAACTTATGTACAGCTGACACAACCTGCAAAGAGAGTCAGCTAGAATAGTTAGAAGGGGTGGAGCTGCCTCGGGTATCAGGAGAACAGAATGGGGAGCTGGGCAGCCCGCTTGAGGAAGGAAAATTCAGGACAGATATAGCTGCCCTCAAGGTACATAAATCTCCAGGACACAATGGGTTTGAAGTGCAATTCTACAAAACCTTTAGTGCAGAAATCATACCCCGCCTTTTACTCTTATTCCATTATATGGCATCTGCTAGAATAGTTACTTGCTCAGAGAGTGAAGCACTCATCTCAGTTATTCCTAAGCTGGGTAAACGCCCTCACTACTGCGCTTCCTATAGACAAACCAATATCCCTACTTAACTTAGATGTTAAACTCTACACCACGATCGTGGCCACTAGGCTGAAGGGGATTTTACCAGACTTAATCCACTCAGTTCAATCAGGCTTCATACGAGGGAGACAGACACATGATAACTTAAGGAGGGTGGTCCACCTGGTCAACAAAACTACCCAAAACAGATTTCATCAATCCTCTTGGCACTGGATGCTGAAAATGTCTTCAACTGGGTGGGCTGGTCCTTTATCTTTCAAACTCCCTCTAAATTTGGCATCAGCAAGCAAATTGCGTCGCACACACAGATACACGTACTGACTCATACACACAACTCGCCGCACAACATGACAGGTACAGGTCCCCTGGCAATGTGCACACATGGACACAGTTGACATGTGTGAATGTACCGTCACTGTGGTGCTAGCATTCATTTGCCAATGGGAGGTGATGTGTTGTGTTCTAGTGTGCCCCACCCATCTCTGACCCACTCATGTCCCTGACATATGCATGTCACAGTAACTTAAAAAAAATTACTGTAACATGTATAAGTCACAGTAGTCCCGTGCGCATGTGCAGTGCCTCCTCGCCACATACACAGCCCATAAGGGTCCCTTACCTTTGTGTCCAGCGATGGGGAGTGATGTGTTTCCTCAATGTTCCTCTGGCAGCAGGGACGGAGGGTGTTGTCCAGTCATGTTCACTGGAAAGCGAGAGTGGAATGGGGCAAAAAGGTGGGGTTTCATCCCTTTTACCCCCAATCCGCCAAGTCAGACTTGGAGGTCGGACCACCACTTTTTCTTTGGCTGGAAAGGCAAATCCAAATCTGCTCAGTGGTAAGTGTAGCTGGAGTCCCGCCATCAGCCACTCTGTCCGTCGATGGCGGATGGGATTCCTTGGTGGAGTTGGTGGGACTCTGGCAGGCTTTCGCATATGGGACCGCCAGGGCAGCAGGCGAGTTTTCAGTCGTAAAACTGACTGTGGGACCCTTTCCACCAACATCTAAATCAAGCCATAAGACTTCCAAAAGAGTCAGCGGGCCTAGCCCTACCAGACTTTCATTTATACTTCACAGCAGCGCAAAAGTAATTTCTGAGTGGGCCCTGAGGGAATCAGACAAACAATGGCTCCTTATGAACAGAGCAGTCATTGGCCAATATGTGTGAGATGTCTTATAGAAGCTAAAATCTGAATGATACCCAATTCAAATTTGAGCATGCCTACCCGAATTACCTTAAAGGTGTGGGATGTAGTGACTCGAATTCCGGGGTGGACCACTATTCCCTTCCCCTACACACCTATTCACTTCAACCTTGCCTTCCCCTCGGCCTTAACGTCGAGCCCCTGCGATCTATGGTGAGAAGGAGGCTTTCTCACCATCTCCGGCCTCATTCACAGTTAGGATATTCTTACCTTTGACAACTGCATACATGATTTTGGACTACCTAGTTCCAAAAGATATCACTACACTCAATTGAAACATTGGGTCCTCCACCCCAATATATGTTTGCCAGCCACCAGAGATCTTTCCCGAGTCAGAAAATGTGTAAAACGGGAAGGAGGCACCAAGGATTCTATCTCTTTTGTTTATGCTCATCTGCTTGAGACCTCCCCCTCAGCCTCACCTCGTCATGTACAATTCTGGGCTAATATCCTCGGTGATACAATATCTGGGAAACAGTGGCAGAAACTATGGAGCGACATCCCCAGATTTATTCGTTCCTTGGGACTTAGAGCATCCCATTATAAAATTCTGTTCAATTGGTACCTTTACCTCACCAAATTGAAAAAATCTACCCTAACACATCTGATTTGTGCTGGAGAGTTTGTCGTATACTTGGCGACTTCTGAAATATTTGGTGGGACTGCCTGGTCATTCGGCCATTCTGGGTGGAAATCCTGGCACAAATTAAAAGGATACTAATGTATCCCCTTCCTTCTACACTCAGCTTTGCTCTGTTGGGTATACAGGATGACACTTCAAAAAATGTGAACGGACTGTTTTTCTACAATATTACTCATTAGAGTTAACATACACATTGATTTGAAATTGTAAAAATTGTTGGGGGTCCTCACTTTGTTTTCTACCATGTGTACAATAGCACTACACCTCTTTCAATTCTGATCCCCACATATGAGAGAAAAGTCACTTCGCTATAACTTATGTACAGTCCTGCGAATCCCTGGCTTCATCACTCCTTACACATGGCACACTCTATGATTTTATTATTCTCTCTCATGGATTACTGTTCAGTATTCTGGGGGTGGGAAGAATGTTGGGCACTAAAAATGCTTTTGATAATGGAAATCCATTGACAGTGATATATTGGACCATGATTACTGTATTAGCAAAGACATTCTTTTACAGCGACTGTGTGCATTATTAACATCTTCAAGCAATGTTCAGTGATTTCCTTCAGCTGTAATATGTCTTCACGGTAATGCTCCCTGTAAATTCAGTAAAACTTCAATAAAAAGAGCTTGACAAAAAAACTAACCTGTGGACTGATGAAGAAGTTCAGAAGTATCAATGTTAGAAAGGACAGATTCAGCTTCTGTAGTGAGGATGCTTTTGATGGTGGCTGGGAAGAAGGTCCCCCTCCATTGCCAGCAGTTTTCTTCCTCCTACTGGCGAGCTTCTCCATTGTACATGAAGAAAGGTCATACCACTACTTATGAATTTCAGGGATACTGCAAGTTGTTACGCCTAACAGCATTGATCCTATTTTGGATATAACTCCAAACGTGTGTTTTTGAGGCTTCAGGTACAGTTAGGGGGAATTGGTTTGTGTTAGCTACACACTATTTCACTGTCCGAGAGCTTGCGTTTCCACTTTCTTGAGGAGCCCTCTGTCTGCCTTTCCTAACCAGCCATTTTATGAACACAAATAGCTTGGGATCCAAACAGGTCCTCACTGCAAGCTCCTATGCTTTTGGCAGTGCAATGATGTATTTCTTGATTGTGATGTCATCCTCATGTGTCTGGGTGCCATTTGCAATTTGCAAATGCATAGAAAGTGCTTTTAGCAATTTGGTAATGTTAGGAAGTGAATCTTAAGAAACTGCTATTAGGAACATGAATCTCAATTTACGATTCAGTAAAACAGACAATAGTACATCTGGCCCTAGATTTTCATAGGTGCATTAGAAAATTAAGGGAAGTGGACACTTAACTTCAAGCCCACTTGTGATGGATGGATCTTTGTACAAGAGATGAAATGTTAGGGCCCAGTACGTGAACCCTTTATAGTCTCTGAACAATTTGAAGCCTAATGTTAAACTCATGCGATTCTTGGTTAAAAATCCCTAAAATATTTGGGAAGGTGGCATCTCGTAGTTGAAACCCCATAAAGTCTGCAATCTCCTTTGGATTAACTTGTATAGCTTAGCAAACCCAAGTTCAATTGCTGCTCAGTGAATTCTGATCTATGGAGAAGCTGCACTTATGTTATAGAGGTAGGTTTTCAGACCTAAAAGCATGGTCACACCGTGGCGGCCACTACAAATTTCAAAGAAGAAAGGGGCGGGTACATATGAGGGTAAAACAAATTAAAAATACATTTTAAAAAATAAACGTATCTGTCCCAACGCTGCTGGCCGCCTCGCGCTCCACTTCTGATGGTGTCTAGCAGTCCTTGGCAAAAAGAACAGATGATGGATCGAATGCTGAACAATGCAAGCATTCACCCCCAGTCACAAAGATCTGGGTTTAATCCATTGTTTTATTGTCCACCACCCCAGTTTGGACCCAGCCATATGCAAATCAGTCTTGACCTTGTTCCCCGTGGGAACAGTCAAGCACAAACTGCCAAACCAGATCCTCCCTGAACCGGACACAATCATCCTGGGAGCGGTTTCAGGGTATCACCCTTCATCAGCCAGGCTAACTTGAATCCAGTGGCGCAGTGAGCACGGGGCCCACGTATGGGTATACCCTTCCCACTTAGGGCGACAAAAGCAAAAAGAACAGATGATGGATGAATGCTGAACAATGCAAACATTCACTCCCAGTCGCAAAGATATGGGTTTCATCCATCGTTTTTTGCCCACTACACCACCCCAGGACACCAGCACAGGCTCCCCCTGCAATCCTGGCACTGCTCTCATGCTAAACCTAGCATGGGAGCAGTGCCAGGACTGGTCTGAACAACTTGATCAGACACTGCATGGGGGTATTTGCACTTTCTCCAACCCGGCTGTGCAACACAGTCGGGTTGGAGAAACCTAAATGCACATGTCAGTTTGGCCAGCCAAACTGATATGCGTACTCAAATGCACTCATTGACTCCTCTCCTCTCCCCTCTCCCCCTTCCATAGCCCAGCCCAGCCACTCTCTGCACATGATGACTGAGCCAGCAGCTGAAAAATAAAACAATAGTAAACTAAAGCCGGGGGGGCAATGCTCCTTCGCCATTGAGAAGGAGCTGCCCTTGTGTGCACAGTATCTTGTAAAGGCAAAAGGCAGCAAGCTTCTTCCCAGAAACGGGGAAGCCATTCGGAAAATTGTAGTTCTCTAACTCAACTGGTCGTACCACATAAAGTAAACATTTAGGACAGTTTTGTGTTGAATGCTGTCTTAAATAGTTGAAAGCAGGAGCAGCACTATTTTTCCACTGTGGATAGCAGTAAATGATTGTCATTTGAATTCGAAAGGCAAGTGCTGCTTTTGACTACAAATGCAGAAGCATTTATTGACATATCTAAAGTAAAGAACATAACACAATAAGATACACAAAGCAACTTAACAACACAATGAAAACGTACAAGGGCACAACACAATAAAAAAGTCGAAATACAGCACAACACAACAACACAAGAACATAACATTGCATTAATAAAGCACAACTACACGGTAGCACAAAAAGCGACACATATCACCACCTCAGCAAAATGTCACTCAACATATATATATAGAAACATTTTGTCTCCCACTACCACCTTCAGAAACGTGTTTTTATAATACAGTGCTAAAAGATGTTTGCACCAATAACTGCTTAAATTTACCACCAAGAATATAAAATAGAGCCAACCAAAAATGTTTAGTGATCTGGCCCAACACGTACAAATGCAAAGTGGACAAAAAAACATACTTCGTGGTCTCTTCACGGAAGTCTAAATTTCTTCCTGCTGTCCAATGTGAAAGGCGAGCCTCTTTGACTCGAGGCATCTATACAATTTTCATGCTGGCCTCCCAGGGAAGAAGAATCATGCACAGCCCTACAGTAGGCGTGTCCTCTATACTGAGCTGCACAGCAGAGTACCTACAACAGAAAATAAGGTTAAACCCCCACTATTTAGCTTTAGTATCTGCTATATGTATTCGTAGCCAGGGTTTGGTTGGGTAATATGGAGAAACCCCTTCGTTTATGCACGGCAGAGTACCAGATGGGCATTTTTACACTGATGTCTAAAACGTCTTCTTTATTCGTTCACCTTGTTATATTGGGTAAATTTTGCTTGTCAGATTAAATAAATCAATCTGACGCCGATTGCACGCATTTAAAAAAAAAATTAAACGCATAAATAAATAAACAATATCGCTTTAAGTGGGACATACTGAGCAACTCGCAGGTGGGAGAATCCCCCCTCCTAACAGCTTTTCTGCTCTCCTTGGCTCCCTATGTCTCCTAGAAGTTACTAAAACTGAGCTATGATTCACTCGGCGGGTACTGCATTCCTCTTTCTGTACTGACACAAACCAATGCGTTTAATTTCTCCACGCTAGTGAATTAGAAGTACGTAGCACGTCTCGCCTGGGTTCAATATATAGAAATGCTTCAATGCACACTTTAAAAGCAATGTGTGTGGAGATCCCTGGGAAAAGCATATAAAACACTGGCAAACCTGCTGGGGTTCTGAACAATATTGGTCTTCGGCTGGGAGACAGAAGAGGTGTTGGACTCAGCATTGCGCGCTTTCAAAGCAGGGGCTATTTATGATGAAATTACTCTGCAGTGATAAAGAAAAGGCAAACCCAATGCCGGTTTGAAGAAACAAGCCACACAGGAGTCCCCCCTAGGCCATGAAAGCGGATATTTGTTAAAGATTTCTTCTTTGCAACGACAGCATGTCTTTTTGAAGGGAAGACATTTTTCGATTTCCAGGGCTCAGCAGTGAGTCATTGCTTCAGAAACTAATAAACTTCACGTTGTGTAATTTACTTAAAAGGTTTTTCTTCGGAGACGTGCCCGCCGCCCCCTCTCCCATCATCCATTAGGTTACCAGAAAAATCATTATTCACCTCCCATGATAACATATACCGGTGCTGAGCCCAGTGTACTGCATTTGGTTGTTCAGGCACGAAGACATAGACTCTGCACATTCAGCACATGACTATATCCTTTAAGGATCCCTTACCCCTCTTGTGCCTCCACCCATCACTATTTTCAGCACGGTTTATCAACATGCCAGTGTCATATAGTGCTATACTGCTTTTCTACATGATAATGTGGGCTTCTGCTGTCAGGGTTGTGCATCAGAATAAATCTGGCACATAAAGAATGACAACCTGAAATTAATCTGTGTCTTGATATGCTCAGAGCCGGGACTGCGATAACCACAACGTGTGGACAGAGAAGTCGCCATCTCTCAGGGTCTGCCACTGTGGTATACATGAGATGCATGTGGGACAAGTGCCAATGGGGTCTGGGGGGAGCGTTGGCTCTCATTATCCTAAATGAGACTACTGGATTTCTAGGTAGCAGGATCGTTCACGGTGTGGGGGACTGAGTCTGACCCACTTGGAAGGACCTCTGTCACCCTAAATCCGGTTTTGCTCCGGCTAACTAGCAGTGCCTCATCTCTCCCCAGGGGAAGGGATGATTGGGCAGCCGAGCGCATGACATCTTTAGAACTTCTCAGGGAAGTCGTGGTCACTCAGATCCAAACCAGCTCTCTCATTTACAGTATGATCTCATATACAAATGACAAAGGCAGTTGAAGTTTTATATACTGTTTTAATAAAACAACTGCATTTTAGATATTAAGGCGTGAGCCGCAATAACCAGAACCATACAACACAGTAGGATTGAAATAGTCACAAGGAGAGTGAAACATAAGAATAACGCTATCATGGTGTTAACAATTTCTACTCTCTCTCAGCAAGTTCTATTTCGAGCACAGCATGTTAAACTTCTAACTTGCCTTTCAGATTCCCTGGGAAGCCATCAACCCTCATACCTGAGCAAAGGCCTGTGATCTGGTTCAGCATCTGCAACGAGGCAGTCAGCGTCTAGTTGTGGTTCCCTGGTCGGAATCTCCCTCTCCCGTGTATTGGGACAAGGAAGTGTTTTTATAACTAACATGTCAGTGTGATCACAAAATGTCCCTAAGCAAAAATGCCAAAGACTAAACTCCTACCACGTCTATCAGCAATGTACCAGACTGTATCCTTGACTGAAGCACAGAGTGAACAAGAATGTGTTATTGAGAACTCCAGTGCTGAAGTAGGCTAAACAGTGTGATATAAAAAATAAAACAAGACCGTAGAACTGGTTATTTGAAAAATAACAGTACGAAGCCAAATAAAAAGCATTTAGAGCAAAGTGCACAGAGGCTCTAAGCTGCGAGCAAAGGAATAAAATACATCCAGGGCAAAGTGCACAAAGGCCTAAAGCCTGAAGCTAACGCACAAAGGATACATAAAACTGACCACACTACAGTCTCCTCCCGGGCAGATCGGGCGTCAGTGGTAGAATCCACCACGCAGAATTTTGGGATTGGTCAGTTAAGGCGGAAGGGTGGGAGTAATGGGGGCTTTATAAATAAGGGGCAAGGTGTGGGCGGCCTCTTTGGCTGTTTTGTCACACCCAGTATAGACGATTTTTGGATTTTGTGAGGTAAGACTTAGATTGTGTCATTAGTTTTGGCTAATTACTTAGGTGTTGATAGTTTAGGTTTAGCGGTGTTATAATGGACAATTCCAGTAAGGTTATTCAAGCATTGAAAATGTTGCAGGATGAAGGTAGAGAGGATCTTCTGCAAGAGTATGTGTTGGAGCAGGCATGGGTGGGTTTAAGGAGGCCTAAGAGGGTATCATCTGAGGGCATGGTGGCAGCAGTAATTGCACGCACGCCACCGGCTCGTAAAACAAACTTTTCGGCAAAAAATTGTAGCGGGAAGGAGAATTAAGGCTTCGCCGGAGCACTTTGGTGCAGATAAGGCTAATGAAGATTGCCGCTTACTTGTGCAAGGTTCAGGCTGTCGGAGAGGTGGCACGAAGATTGCGCGGCGTTCTGGCACATCGATCAGGCAGCACATGGTTGCCAGTGGGAGAGGAGCCTTTGTGAAGAATGCGGTGGCTGAGGAGGGCCGCTTGGGGGATTAGTAGTTTTGGCGTGAATGCGTCAGTGGTGACACGCGTAGTGCGAGCAGGCAAAAAACAAGGTCTACTTCCCTCAAAAATAACGAGTGAGCAAGGGGAGGGAGCTTTAGAGGAAAGGGAGTTGGGAAGAGCATACGGGGGAAAGGAGTTTGATTTCAAGTTTTGAAGTGGTTAATGTGCCTGTGGTGATGCAAGATGGTGGAAGGCTGCAGTTGGCTCCCAGGTTGGTTAGCCCAGTGCCACATAAGGTCCAGGAAAGGGATGTTAATAAGCAGACTATATATCAGACAGGGAGCATATTGAATTTGCAAACAAACCTGGTTTAGGTATGAGAGGTTTGTTATATGGTGAAACTGATGTTAGTAGAAAGACAGGTATGGCACAGGTTAGGTTGGATTTTTGGCAACCAGGGCCATTAGTACTGCAGACTGGGTGTGGCGGCAAGCATGCAATGGGCAGGCATGAGGAGAAAACATCATTGGTATGGCTTGGGCAGCCTGTAGATAATCAGAGTATGCCGGTGGGGGTTAGGACACCCCCAAGACACCGGAGTGAAGAGAGGGCGAAACACAGAGCGGCTCGCCTGACATCGGGGGATGCATTTGTGTCGGTACTGCAAGATGTTCAACATTTGGTACCTGGGCACTGGCAGTGCAGGGCAGAATGTTGATCTGGAAGAAGAACTAGATAACAAGGATGGGGATGAACCAGAAGTCAGAGACATTGTGCAACAAAGGGGGGCAAAGGAAGGTTTTGGGGAGCAGAGTAAATCTAAAAGAGGAAGAAGTTTTGGTGTTTTTCAGGAAACAGCAAAGAGGGCGGTCCAGAGAGATTGTCAGGTTGGAGGAAGTCAGATTACCATCTCGGCTGGAAACTTACCCCAAGGTGAGGAGACAAGGGAATATTTGGGAAGGGGGGGTTATCCCAACATGGGAGGGCTGATTTGGCTGTAAAGGCTTTGGTTAAAGACATGGGAATTCAAGCGGTTCTAGGGGACAAGAGTGATGTGATCATAAATAATTCAACACAGGAGGTAAGTGTTACGGATATGGGTTCATGGAAGTTGGAACTGAGTCTAGTTGGGAAAAGTAAAGTTCAAGAAAGTTAAGTCTGAAAAAGAGAGTGCTGGAGGAAGTGTTAAAAACAAAAAGCTTCCATACATGGGAGTGTTGATGCAGTTGGGGGGAACATCTCACTCTGACTATGAAGGATAAAATTTGTAGAGGCAAGTTTATTGATGTTTTTAAGCTCCTTCACAGGGAAGTCCAGGCTAAGGAAGGTTCAAAGAGGAGGAGTGGGAGTTAGCGCTTAGGCCTAAAGTACCTACCTCAATCGAAAACTGGACTTCGGCCTTTTTGATATATGCAAGCATCTATTGTGAGCGCTATCCAGAGAGGTGTGTAGCTTTATTCAAGTATATGGACATTGTGCGGAGAGCTCAAATGGATTATGGTGGTTTTGGATAGTTTAGATATGATGAGTAATTTTGGGAAAGGATGGCTATTTATCCAGATAAACAATGGGGGGAGATTGATGAGGAATTATGGCTGCAGTGGCTTCAGACTGCTAGGAGTTCCCCAGTCATGCATAGTGCTAGTGGTTTGCCTTTACAATATAAGCCCTTTCAGGGGTGTCCCACCGAATATGGGGTGGGGAATGCATTTAGAGGACAGCTGCCTCAAAATGGGGCATGCTGGTCGTTTAACAGTGGTGTGTGTACAAGACAACAGTGTAAATTCATACATGACGGCTCCAGCTGTGGAGGTAGACATCCAGTTTACCAATGTTTTGGAGGGATGCATTGGGGATGGCAAGGTCCACATGGGAGAGGGGGTGACAGGGGTAGGGGCCACATTCAGCAAGTGTGGTATTGGTTGCAATTTTATCGATAGGAGTTAGAGGCAACATTCTTTTTGTGGGGTTTATCTGAAGGTTTTAGGCTATGTTACCAGGGACCAAGAATACGGAGGTGAGCCTGAAATTTGGGGTCGGCACTGGATCAACCTGAAGTGGAGGGCTAAGTTGCAGAAATAACTTGAATTGGGTAGAATTGTGGGCCCTTTTGATTATTGGCCGTTGACAAATTTGATGATTTCCCCATTGGGTGTTGTGCCCAAGAAATACCATGGCGAGTTTCGGTTGATTCATCATTTTTCATGGCCGGTGGGGGCATCCATTAATGATTTTATTGCCCCAGAAGATTCCATGGTTCATTATGCTTCAGTTGATGAAACAGTTTCATTGGTTAAACGATGTGGCTTTGGGGTGGAAATGGCAAAATCTGATATTCAGTCGGCTTTTAGGCTCCTTCCTGTGCATCCATATGATTTTTCTTTGTTAGGCATGCAGTTTGATGATGCCGTTTATGTTGACAGAATGTTGCCTATTGGGTTGCTCCATTTCGTGTTCCTTATTTGAAATGTTTAGCTCATTTTTGCAGTGTCTTTTTCAGTCACAGACTGGTTATATATTTGTAACTCACTACTTGGATGATTTCGTTTGGTGGGAGCAGCTGATTCAGGAGAATGTCAGACAGCTTTGTTGGATTTTCAAAAGGCCATGCTTGACATGGGAGTTCCATTGGCTCTGGAAAAAACGGAAGGCCCCACAACTTGTTTTAAATTTTTAGGTATTGAGCTGGATTCAAAGAAAATGGAAGTGCGTTTACCTAATGATAAGGTACAGTCACTGATTGTGTTGTTAAAAGAAGCAGTTCAAAGACCTAAGTTTGAGTTGAGGCAGGTGCAAAGTTTAATTGGGCATTTCAATTTTGCTTGTAAGGTTGTAAGAGTCAGAAGAGCCTTTTGTAGGAGATTGGGTTTCGCCATTAGTGGTGCGGTCTTGCCTCATCACCATATCCGGCTTCGGGCCAGTGTTCTTGCTGATCTGAGGATGTGGATTTCTTTTTTACAAGATTTCAATGGAGTGACAATGTTTGTAGATGATGAGGATTGGTTTTGGCAAGTTAAAAATTTCTCTGATGCTTCAGGTGTGCAAGGTTTTGGCTTGTTCTGGGAAGGACATTGAGCAGCTGAGAGTTGGCCGACTGCATGGAAGGCAGCCCGGCATGGTATTGCCTTTTTGGATTTTTTTCCATTAGTTGTGCCATTGTCGATTTGGGGTCACACATTAGCCAATGGAAATGTGGTTTTTAATGTGGATAATCAGACAGTTGTGAATCTAGTTAATTCACAGAAAGCAAAGGATGAGAAAGTGTTAAGATTATTGAGGTTGTTTTTACTGAATTGTTTGAAGTTCAATATAATGTTCAAGGCCAAGTATGCTCCAGGTGTTAATAATGATATTGCTGATGCGCTATCTGGTTCGCAGTGGTGGAGATTCCGTGGGCTTGCACCAGGAGCAGATGCGCAGAAGACAGCAGTTCCTGGGGTATTATGGGAGATGGGAATTTGAGGATGTTGGAGCTAATTCAACAGTCCATAGTTCCGTCTACATGGAAAAGTTATAACCAGGCCTGGTCAGAATTTTTTTAATCAGATGCAGTTAGGTTTGGCTTGCATGGAAAGGCAGGAAGATGTTGTTCGCTTCATCATGCAATAGATTGAGTTGGGTTTGTTGACAGTAACCTTATCGGGTAAGTTGTCAGGCATTTCTTTTTACAGTAAGTATTTTTAGGGTTATGATCCAATGGAGGTAGAAATCTGAAGAAGGATAATTGCGGGATGGGCTGGAGAAGGGGGTGCAAGGTTTGATGAGAGACATCCGATAACATCACAGTCGTTGAGGATCTTGAACTTAGGGCCAGATGTAGGAAGCCTTTTGCATGTCGCAAACTGCGAAAAACGCAGTTTGCGGTATGCAAAAGGCCGAACGCGATGCTCATCCTCAAATTGCGAGTCGGTACCGACTCGCAAGTTGAGGATGCGACTCGGAAATAGGAAGGTGTGTTCCCTTCCTATTTGCGACCGCATCGCCATGCTGAGTTGCACAAACCAACTCGCAGTTACCACCCACTTGAAGTGGGTGGTAACGCATTCGCAAACAGGAAGGGGTCCCTATGGGACCCCTTCCCCTTTGTGAATGTCGCTGAAAATATTTTTTCAGAGCAGGCAGTGGTCCAATGGACCACTGTCTACTCTGAAAAAATGAAACCAAATGGTTTCATTATTTTTTTGAATTGCAACTCGTTTTCCTTTCAGGAAAACAGGCTGCAATTCAAAAAAAAAAAACTGCTTTTAAAAAAAAGCAGTCACAGACATGGAGGTCTGCTGTCTCCAGCAGGCCACCATCCCTGTGAGTGCAGGGACTCGCTATGGGGTCGAAATTTGCGACCCACCTCATTAATATTCATGAGGTGGGTCTTTGCGACCCCATAGCGAGTCGCAGAAGGTGTCTGAGACACCTTTCTGCATACAATTTTGCGAGTTGCAATTTGCGAGTCGGTATGACTCGCAATTTGCAAGTCGCAATTTTTTTTTTGCTACATCTGGCCCTTAGTTTTAAAAGATGTTTGTTTTTCTCCATGGGAGGTTGTTCTAATGTCTTTATGCATGTCATGGCTTTTTCATGGGGCTTTTAGAGTCTTGGAGCTGTTATATTAAAAGGTAAGGAAGGCAATTTGCACGCTGAAGTGAGGGTGAGGAAAGGAGTTACATATTTGTGGTTACGGTCATCAAAGATTGATCAGTTGGGGAGGGGACGTGAAGTGGTAATGCAAGGGGGGGATCCTCCTGAGGGTCCTGTATATTGTTGGTTGTCGTTTGACAGGATGCTGCCAGAGGATTTCAGGTTTGTATATGTTCATCAGGATGGTGCACCATTGAGGTGGCATCAGTTACTTTCAGTTATGAAGATTGCAATAAAAAAAAACTGGGGATGGATCCACAATTTTATGGTACTCATTCTCTTAGGATTGGGCAGCTACTGAAGTTAAGCAACTTGGGCATTCCGAGAGGGCAATACTGGATTTGGGTCGTTGGAAGTCTTAGGGCCGTATATATACTTTTTGGCACACAACTGCGCCAACGCAGTTGTGCGTCAAAAAATTTAACGCCGGCTAACGCCATTCCAAAGCGCCATGCGGGCGCCGTATTTATGGAATGACGTTAGCCGGCGGAGCTGACTGGTGTGCGTCAAAAAAAATGACCCACACCAGGCAGCGCCGGCGTAGGGGAAAATGGAGCTTGGGCGTCAAAGAATGGGGCAAGTCGGTCTGAGGCAAAAAATTTGCCTCAACCCGATTAGCGGCATTTTTTTTTACTTCCACCCTCCATTGACATGACTCCTGTCTTAGCAAAGACAGGAGTCATTCCCCCTTGCCCAATGGCCATGCCCAGGGAACTTCTGTCCCCTGCGCAGGGTCATTGGGCATAGTGGCATGTAGGGGGGGCACAAATCAGGCCCCCCTATGCCACAAAAAAAAATATATATACTTACCTGAACTTACCTTAAGTTCCCTGGGATGGGTCCCTCCATCCTTGGGCGTCCTCCTGGGGTGGGCAAGGGTGGCAGGGGGTGTCCTTGGGGGCATGGGAGGGCACCTCTGGGCTCCTTCCGAGCCCACAGGTCCCTTAACGCCTGCCCTGACCAGGCGTTAAGAAATGACGCTAAAGCGGCTGGACGTCATTTTTTTTGACCCGCCCACTCCCGGGCGTCATTTTTGCCCGGGAGTATAAATACGGCGCACATGCCTCGGAGTCATTTTTTAGAAGGGAACGCCTACCTTGCATGTCATTAACGCACGGAAGGTGTCCACGCTAAAAAATGACGCAAACTCCAAGATCTTTGGCGCTAGACGGGTCTAACGCCAAAGTATAAATATGGAGTTAGTTTTGCGTCGGATTTGCGTAAAAAAAATGACGCAAATCCAGCGCAAACAGACTATAAATATGCCCCTTAGTGATTTAAGCGCTATATTAGAACAAGCCAATTTTGATGCATGTTGAAATGTTACATGTATGCCAGTTGTTTTTTAAGGGTAATTGTGTGTGTTTTTTCAGCCTCTTGCAGGTTGTGTGGCTGGCCCAAACAGAGCAGTTTGTTCAGTTTGGATAGTGGGGCATTCCTTCGTGCAGTGAGCCGAGAAGCAGGCTTTATCAAGACATTTTGGAAGGTAATAGGTTTGGATGGGGCCAGAACTAAGATCTGTTGGATGGGCAAAAGTGGTATGAGGTGAGGAGAATTATTATATTATATTTTTATAAAGGATTAGCTCAAGGGGTTTGTCCTGATTTACTAGTGGTTCATTTAGGTGAAAATGATTTAGTGGCTCTATCGGGTATCGGGCTTTTGAAGGCCATGAAGATGGATCTTTTGAGGACCAAGCAAACATGGGCTGGGACACACATTGTTTGGATGGAGTAGATTAATAGGTGGATTTGGAGGGGAGCAAATTTTTTCAAGGGTATAGAAAAACAGCGGAAAAAGGTGAACAGGGAGATGAGATGTTTTTGTCAGGTAGAGGGGTTTTCAGTTTTGCAGCACGAAGAGATTGTCCATGGAGATGTAGATCTTCTTAGGCAGGATGGGGTGCATTTATCTTTTTCAGGTAACAAGCATTTTTATTGGAACTTAGAATGAGGATCTCAGAATTGCTAGGTGAGAATCTATAAGATCGGGACTAAATTGATGAATTACTCTAGAGGGGCAGGAAAATGCCTGGCAGGTTTTCTTGTGTGGCAGGTTTTTACAGACATGCTTTGGGCGGAAGGGTATGGATGCACAAAGATGACAGGTCAGGAAGTTTTGACAAGGAACAAAAGGGAGGAAAAGGCAAGGGTAACTACAGAAGCTGGACAGCAGGACAGATGGGTACTGGACTGGTTGGGTCAAGGTGGAGATGGGAAGGGGGTATTGATGAGAGGTAAGTTTTGTAGAGGGTGTGGGTTTGGGTTTTAGGAATTTATATGTATTAGTGAGGAGTTCTATTTTTGTAAGGCTAAAATGCCATGGTTAATTGTTATACCAGACCTGTTCGATTAAATCGGCCTTTTACCCCAATTAGTAGCCGTTTTGCCCGATCTTCCCACCTGACGTTAATTTACCACGTGTTTGGATACAGCCAGAGTGGGCATATCCGTATTTCAACTTAAATTCAGGCTGGAGCCCTTTGCCTTGCCTTGCCTTTTCTTTCTACGGTGCAGTGCAGTAAGGACAATCTCTTCACTACCGAAAAGATTTAGAGAACCTGCAGAATGGAAGTGGTAATATTGTAGACCATTGTTCTGTGAGGAGCAGGAAATGTTGACCATCAGGTAGCATATGATCCGTCTTTGCTGGCTGCATTGTGTGGCTGTAGTGGGCCCTTGCAGACTACGGCTGTTCCTGCTTGCTGCTCCAGCTGGTTGTAGTAAACCCTGTGGCCCCCCATCTTCTGCTTTATGCCACGCTGCATTCCACAGCCGGAGTGGGCCTTCCACAGTTCACCCTGTGGTGTGGCTGCTGGCGGGCCCACCTCAGTATCTGGGGCCTGAAAACCGGCCAACTTGTGAAAGTTTTTCAGTGTGAGGAGAGGATGGGGTCTTCAAGGGAGAAGGGCTTTGTGCAGAACACAGTCCAAGGCACTCTTAAATTCACTGCCATGTCATAAACAAAGCTTTTGAGGCTGCTGCCAATGTCCTGGGGAGGGTTCACACCTCATCAGGGATATTGGCTGAGCAGAACCTCAAAACGATTAGCCGGAAACCTGCTCTTTACAGGGGTTTCCAGCTAATTGTGTGCACACGTGTGATATTGGCTATTCACCGAATGACTGTGTGATGGGAGCTGATATTGTGTGACACACAGTGGCACCATATGAGTTGGAAGGTCTGGGCCTGTGCTGAGTGTCAGCTCGAGGACTGCGGTGTGTGGGACCTGCCCCCATGTGGCTTTTGTTTAATCATCTGGAGAAGTATGGCTTCAAGTCAAGTCAGATAGCTCTGCTGTAGTTGTGTGACACACAGTGATTTGCCTCAGTAAAATTTCCTTTTGCCTTTGAGTAACATGTATGGCCTCTAGCTGCTTTTCCTCAGACTCCTGGTGGTCACGGAGCTGGTATCACCTATGGATCTGGCACCTCCAGCTCGACCTGGTGTGCTGGCTGATGCTGCTGGTACAGCAAGAATGCCACCTATGTGACTCTGCACAGTGAAAGGCAGCAAATCCCAAATACCTCACCCTTCATCTGAATTAGTGCTAGGGCCATTTGGGAAGCTCTAGTAGTTTGTGTGGTCTGCTGTTGGTGATGACGGAGAGCCTATAGAACCAAAAATTGACTGCCTCATTAGACGCGTGGACGATGTGAAGGAGAGGTTGGATAAGCAACACACTTGTATAAATGCGATGGAGCACCGCTTTTAAAAACTCAAGGATGATGCTGTGGCACAGGTGAAACTTCAAAAAGAGTTTAAACCAGAACTGGAGAACGCCAAAGCTAAGAATGAAGACCTGGAAGCATGGTCATGCAGGAGCAACATTTACACTACAGGAATTCCTGAGCTTACAAGCATGAAATGAGTGAAAGTCTATGTGAAAAATCTGATGATATCCATTTGTGGACATGAAAACGTATCACCTGTATTCACAGTAGAAAGGGCTCACTGCTCATTAGCTCCCTGTTACTGCAAAGTTACTCAATTATAGAAACCAAGATAACATTCTTCAAATGGCGGGGAAAAAACAGAACTCTAACATGAAGGTGCCTCTATAGGAAGCTGGCTGTGTATACTATATCAAAATGAGATATCATGTGCACAGAGTCCAGGGGTTCCACAGAGGCTAAAGTAGATAATACTAATGCTCTCTTTTGTGGTAGTGTGGTCGAGCAGTTAGGCTTATCAGAGGGTAGTGCAAAGCATTTGTTGTACACACACAGACACTAGAAAAAGCACAACCTCAATGACAACTCTAGACCAATTGTTTTTATAGAGCAAAAATATCTCTTGTTAGTTCATTTCTGGAACCACACGATTCAAGTTGCAGGTAAGTACATCAATAAATAAGTATTCCACTTATGTATCAATATCACCTTGCTTTGAATCGACAAGTTGAACAGTTTTTGAATAAATGGCAATAATCTGTTTTAAAAGTTGACACTGAAATTTTCAGAAACAATTCCTGGGGGGAAGAAATTTTATTATGATTTGTAGGTAAGTACAAGACTTACAGTTCCAGTCTCTGGAGGTTAGGAAGTCCACAGGTTGGGGTTCAAGTTAACCCCACCCACCACCAGCAACACGGGTCAGCCAGGTGCAGAGGTCAAACATGAGGCAAATTTAACGTGGGCTCCTATGGAGACTGGGGGCACTTAGATTCAGATCTGCTTGCAGGTAAGCACCCACGTCTTCGAAGGGTGGACCTGGGGGGTTAGAGGAGCACTGGGGGGGGGGCCACAGGTAAGCAACAAACACACATCCTCAGTGGCGCAGGGGTGGCCGGGTGCAGGGTGCAAACACAGAGTCGGGCTCCCAATGCTTTCCTAAGAGAGGACACCGGGGGGTCACTTAGATGCGGCAGGCTGGGTCCAGGGGGTCGTTTCCAGAAACCCAAAGGCTGGGCAAGCTGAACGCTGCTGCACCGGAGGTCAGGGTCCTCAAGGCCAGGGGGCTGCGGGTGCAGGGTACCTTCTGGCGACGGGTATCTTTGTCTGGTGTGGTCCGGGGGGCCCTCTAGATTCACAGTGCAGGCGTCGTCGTGGAGGACAGGAGAGGTCAGCCCAGGGTGGGTACTTGCTCTGAATCACCCGGGGATCCTCTCTAGTTGGTCGGGCCACCTGGCACGGGGTGTGGGCATCGGGTACAGGCTTGCGGATACAGGAGGCTCTGGAGTCCTTAGATGTCATTTCTTTTTTGGACAGGGCCACTGTCCTTTGGAGTTTCTGGTCCTTTGTGATGCAGGCAGTCCTCTGGAGCTTGGTAGAGGTTGCTGGACCCGCCAGATGAGTCACTTTCTTTTGCAGGGCTTTTGAAGCTGGCGACCGGCTGGAAGAGCTAGGGCCAAGTCAGTTTTCGTCTTCCGTCTTTTCTGCTGGGGTTTCAGCTAAGCAGTCCTTTTCCTCTCTTCTTTCTTCTTATGAGGTCATCAGGAATTTGATGAGCTGGGTTTAAAGAGCCCTTAAATTATGGATTTAGGGGTGTTACAGGAGTCAGAGGGTAGTCCGAGGGTTGCTACATCATTCCTGTGTCCACTTCCATTGGGGAGGGGGACACAAACCTAACCCTATTGGTCCTTGTCTTCCATACTAAGATGGATGATTTTGCATAGAGGGGGTCACCTCAGCTCTGGGCACCTTAGGGGTGGTCCCAGCTGAGGTGGTCACTCTTTCCAGCTTTCCCTAATTTTCCTGCCAGACTTGCTGCCAAAAGTGGAGCTTTGTCCGGGGGTGGGAAACTCCACTCGCTGGTGTGCCCTGGGGCACTGTAACGGGAGGCCTGAGCCTTTGAGGCTCACCATCAGGTGTTAAAGTTCCTGTAGTAAGGAGGTGTGAAGCACCTCCACCCAGGACAGGCTTTGTCTCTGGCCACTGTTAGCACAAAGGCTGTCACCCCATGTGGTCAGAAACTAATTTGAAAGTGTCAGGCTGGCACAGACTGGTCAGTCCTGCACTATCAGTTTGGCTAACATACAGGGGGCATCACTAAAATGCCCTCTGGGTGCATTTCTCAATAACTCCAACACTGACATCAGTGTGGGTTTATTGTGCTGAGAAGTTTGATACTAAACTTCCCAATATTCATTAAAGCCATTATGAAGCTGTGGAGTTCGTAATGGCCATCAAAAGATGGTTTTGAGCAATAGTGTGTGATGTTGAAAAGATACAGCTGTTGGTGAGGGCTTGGGGCTCGATGGGGATGGGTGTGGGGGTTTGAGGAAAGCAGACAACCGCTTCTGAGTCATGCAACTAATTGCAGAGGTAAGGAGCCAACAGTGCGTTCTTTAAATGCACGGGTCAGAGGGGGATAGTGCATATGCAACATACTTGACGTCTATGAATGGCAATTATGGTGAGTGTAAGGTGACAGTGGTGACATGGAACGTCTGGTGGGTGACGATGGGGGTGGGGGTTTGAGGAAAGCAGACAACCGCTTCTGAGTCATGCTACTAATTGCAGAGGTAAGCAGCCAACAGTGCATTCTTGAAATGCACAGGTCAGAGGGGGATAGTGCATATACAACATACTTGATGTCTATGAATGACAATTATGGTGAGTGTAAGATGACAGTGGTGACAAGGAACGTCTGGTGGGTGACTGAGCGTATTTTAGCAGACATTCTATGGACATTGCTTTTGTCCAAGAAACACATAACGACAGAAAGGTACACAGTAAATTTGCATGCAACGGTTTGTCTATTCCACACAGTCAAGGGGAGTGGCTATTCTAGTCAGAAATACTGTTTAAACCACTGACAGCCCTTAAGGATGAGCGGGGCATTTCATACTAGTTCAGGGAATGTTGGATTCTATACATGTTACTTTAATAAATGTGTACGCCCCAAACCTTGGTGACCCGTATTTTTTTGCTGAGGTTTGTCATCGACTTGCTGAAGTGGACCCTCCCACTATTATCTGGTGAGAGGATTTTATATTTGTACTGCAGCCTAGTATGGATAGCACAGGCACAGACAGGTAGGCACTCTTGGAAGCCGAGGAGATACAATGCTTTATGACCCTCATTACAACCCTGGGGGTTGGTATAAAAGTGGCAGTAATACCTCCAACAGGCTGGCGGTAATTACCGCCAAATTATGACCATGGCGGATAGATCTCTGATAGACAGCCACTTCACCACACCGACCGCCAGGGAGGAAACAACAGGCACCACGGCGGTAGCCGCCTACAGCCAGGCGGAAGTCAATGTTCCGCCCACCATATTAAGACCCTGGAAACTGCCACCTTTTCCGGGGTGGTACCAACAACATCAAAAGCCTGGCGGAAACACTGCACAGAAGTGAAAGGATTCACCATTGGAGATACAGGGAAGAACCACACCGCCATGGAGTCCGAGCTGCATGTCTTCCCCATGGTCTTCTACGTGCTGCTCCACCACGAACACCAACAACGGCGAAGAAGATGTGGGTGAGTACACAAGGGAGGGGGGAGTAAAACGACAGTGACACACACACACGCGCAACACACACACCATACACACAACCAGATGCACAAGAAAAAAAGTTTTTCCCCCTAAATCGGCTGAATAATGCAAGGACAAAATGAATTTACTAAAGTGAGCGTAAGAAGATCAACGCAGTATAAATAATAATTTAGCCAATGTAACAGATATTTACAAATGTACAGTTCAAGGGACACTGCCCAGTCCTCAGTTTGCGTGGGCCACCTTGCCACAGGCCAAATTCCAAGGCCCCACTTGTCACCTGCATCAACACGGAGAGAACACTGCAGGGGCATCATTTGGTAAATATGCAGACACCTCAGGGGGATGGGGGAGTACCTCAGCCAGGAGATGAAAGAAGACCGCTGGTTCTGGATGGGGCAACACGCCCTGTGCGTGGTCCTGGCGAGTGCAAGGCCACAATCTCTTGAGTGGGTGACTTGCCCACTTGGTCTGGAGGGGGCAACATGCCCTGTGCTTGGTCCTGAGGAGTGCAAGGCCACAGTCTCTCGAGTGGGTGACTTGCCCACTGGTTCTGGAGGGAGCCTCGTGCCCTGCGCTCTTGATCCTGGGGAGGCTGGGGTAGGTGGATGTCTTACCCACTGGTTCTGGAGGGGGCCTTGTGCCCTGCGCTCTTGATCCTGGGGAGGCTGGGGTTGGTGGGTGTCTTACCCACTTGTTCTGGAGGGGGCCATGTGCCCTGTGCTCTTGATCCTGTGGAGGCTGGGATTGGTGGGTGTCTAATCCACTGGTTCTGGAGGGGGGCTCGTGCCCTGCGTTCTTGATCACGGGGAGGCTGGGGTTGGTGGGTGTCTTCCCCACTGGTTCTGGAGGGGGCCTCATGCCCTGTGCTCTTGATTCTGGGGAGGCTGAGGTTGGTGGGTGTCTTACCCAGTGGTTCTGGACGGGTCATCGTGCCCTGTGCTCTTGATCCTGGGGAGTGCCAGGTCACAGTTTCTCAGGTGGGTGTGATACCCACTGGATTTGCAGGGGCCAGGCCTCACAGCAGCCTATGGAGGCAGGATTACATACCGCCCGCCGATGTTGACAGCTGATCAGTGGTGGTAGTGGTGCTCCTGCAGCTGCTGGTCGGGGGAAGCTCCTGCCCATCCCCTGCAGCCTCAGACGGCTGCTCAGAGATGGTGTTGCTGCTGCTGCTGGTGGGAGGAAGCTCCTGCCCGTCCCCTGCAGCCTCGGATGGCTGCTCCGTGGTGGTGGTGCTGCTGCTACTGGTGGGGGAAACTCCTGCCCATTCCCTGCAGCCTCGGCCGCTGCTTCGTGGTGGTTGGTGGTCGGGGCTCTGTCACAGTTCCAGCCCCAGGCTCTTGCTCTTACTGGCAGCAGCTGGGACAGGCTCCTTGCTCTTCCTGGCAGCAGCTGGGACAGGCTCCTTGCTCTTCCTGGCAGCAGCTGGGGCAGGCTCCTTGTTCTTCCTGGCAGCAGGAGACGGCAGGCTCCTTTCCCTTGAAGCTGCCTGATGCAGGCTCCTTCACGCTCAGGACAAGTCCCCTGGCTCCTTTCCCACCACAAGTGAGTATGGTGACGACTGTACACGTGGACTGGGTGGCTGAGGTGCTTTGCTGGGTTCTTCCCACCTTGGCCATACGTGCAGGACAGGGAGAGGGGTAGGGAAGAGGTCAATGGTGGATAGGAAAAGATTTTTAGGGACACTGGAGCGCGAAGAGGGAGAAGTTTTAATAATAATAATAGTGTAGGAAGAGGAGGTGGTTGTAGGAGGTGTCTGTCTGCTGATTTTGGGTACAGGTGCATGGCGTGGATGCTGTTGTGAAGTGGATGGCTGTTGGGTGTCTGAATGTTTGCGTTTGTGTACCTTGGGAGGGGGGCACAGACACAGTGGGAGAGTGTGTTCTGCTAGGTGTGGTGGTGATGCTTGTAATGGATGATGGTGTAGCGCATGCAGGTGTGAGTGTAGACGGAACTGGGAGGGAGGTGGAGGAGGAGGAGGAGGGCAACACAGTGGAAGTTGTGGCTGTTGGTATGTCTGCATATGGATGGTGTTTGTGTGAGTGCCTGTGGGATGAAGTGTGTTGCTTGTGTTTGCCTGAATCACTCTTGTGTTTTGTCCTGTGTGCATGCTCGTCTGCCTGTGTGCTTCGGATAGGTTGGGGTTGAGGAGGAGATTGGGATTGGGAAGAGGAAGTTGAAGGGTGGAAACAGGTACAATAGCTGCCATCAGAGAGGACGCCAGAGCCTGGATTGATCTCTGTTCACCGCCAAGCCAGTGTAAATGCCTTCCAGGAATGCATTAGTCTGTTGCATCTGGGCTGCCAGCCCCTGGATGGCATTCACAATGGTTGACTGCCCTACAGAGATGGATCTCAGGAGGTCAATAGCCTCCTCACTCAGGGCAGCAGGGATCACTGGGGCAGGACCTGAGGTGCCTGGGGCGAAGGAGATGCCCATCCTCCTGGGTTAGTGGGCACGGGTAACTCGATGAGGGGCTGCTGGGAGGGCAGTGCTGGTACAGGATGGCGGCTGTACCTGTAGCTGGGGTGGTCACAGAGGTGTCCGCCACCACCAGGGAGCTTCCATCAGAGGAGGTATCTGTGTCAGAACTGTCCCCTCCAGTCGCAGCCGTGGTGCTCCCCTCACCCTCTGTTCCACTGGTGCCCTCAGTGTTAGTGCACTCTGCCTCCTGGGTACTGTGGGATGCAGCTCCCTCCGTCACCAGTGCCTCTGCTCCTCCGCCAGATGATGCTAATGCACATAAGGACAGCGTGACAAAATAAAAAGGGGGGGAGAGACAAAGGATACACTTGATCAATGGCTGTACCAACACCACCGTTGGTGTACACAGTACCCTCACACACAGGGAACAGGCCTATGCACTATGGATTGCACTACCATTGATAATGCTAGCTACCAAGGCGTGAGGAGGGGCACACACCTCCAAATCAGCACACCTGGGACCCACGCAGCCCTGACCAGTAGTGGATGGCTAAGAGCTAGGTAGCAGGACTATCCCTTCAAAACCCTAGCCACCAGGGGACCTAAGCTGCAATGTCAGGCCTTGTCTAGGGGCACCCACTGACATACATCCCCCACCCGGATACCACCCCACCAGGTGTTAATAGTAATGATGGGCACTGTACTCACCCCCTTGTGGCTGCTGTGATACCCTCAAGCACCCATCCAGCTCAGGATAGGCCACCACCAGTATGCGGGCCATCAGGGGGTTCAGGGTTCGACGGGCAGCCCTTCCTCGTTGGGAAGCCATCCCCAGCTGGGCCTCTGCGGTATTCCATGCCCAACATCTCAGGTCTTCCTACCGGTTCCGACAGTGGGTGCTTCACCTACCATAGACCCCCAGGGTCCGCACGTCCTTGGCGATGACACGCCATTAGCCCTTCTTTTGATGGGCGCTGACCTGCAGAGGCAATACACACAGGAAAATAGTATTAGTCAGACAGTCCTGCCTGTTACACTTATGGCCCACCATACTCCTTCACATCACCATTTGCACACACATGACCCAGCACACAACCAACATGCCGCTCAGAGGACATCCACCCATCCCCCTTACACGAGGCCTTCACACACACCACTCCATGCATTCATGCCACATGCAACGTGCCCACAGTGTATTCACCTGTTGGTCTGGAGGCCCATACAGCATTCCGTATTGGGATAGGACCCCATCCTCCAGTCTCTCGAACTCCACCGAAGTGAAAGCAGGGGCCCTTTCCCCAGTCACACGGGCCATGGTAGGTTTCAGACACAGGTCACAGCAGCACATGCAGTGTAGGTCCTCTCCTGTTGAAGATCAGGTAGCAAGTGAGGAATCTGATATAAAATGGTGGTCACGTCCGCGGCGGTGCATACCGTCACCACCAGCGTAGATCACCATTGGCCACTGTACCCCATAGGGCCCAATGTTATCCAATGAGGAGTTGCACGGCGGTTCCCGACCGCCTACCGCAACGGCGCACAACATCAGCGGAATTGCCTCACTTCCACCTGTCCCTCCACACAGGACAGGCAGATGCCATTTCAGGGTTGGGGGCAAACCCTGGATAATTGGTGCATCACAGTTTAAATTTGGACATACTGTACAATTCACACTCACCCATTACAAATTAACAGCATGCAATGTTCTGTTGTAGCCCGATTGTTCATTTTGTGACCGGCTCCTCACTCTTTTTCCCCATAGATTGCTACCACTGGGGATGAATAGGAGATGGAGACATCCCCCCGTGTACCGACCCCTGGTGGACTTGGCAACACTGGAGGAGAGGCACATTATCCTCACCTATGGATTGGACAGGGCCACAGTCACAGAGCTGTGTGCCCAATTGGAGCCTGACCTGATATCTGCTATCTGCCACCCCACTGGGATCCCCCCTCTTGTGCAAGTTCTGTCTGTGCTCCATTTCCTGGCAACTGATTCTTTCCAAGTGACAGTGGGTTTGGCAGCAGGAATGTCACAGCCAATGTTCTCAATAGTGCTGACAAGAGTGTTGCCTGCCCTGATAAAACACATGTGCAGCTACATTGTATTTCCCCAGGTGGAAGATTTGGCCACAGTGAAGGCGGAGTTCTATGCAATGGGCCATATCCCCAACATAATAGGGGCGATTGATGGAGCACATATTGCATTAGTCCCCCCTGTCAGAATGAACAGGTGTACAGAAATCGTAAGAGTTTGCCCTCTATGAATGTACAGATGGTGTGCTTGGCGGACCAGTACCTCTCCAACATCAATACTAAGTATCATGGGTCGGTGCATGATGCCTATGTCCTGAGGAATAGCAGAATTCCAAATGTGATGGGCCAACTACAGAGACACAGGGTGTGGCTAATAGGTGAGCCCCGGGTCACCACCTAGTATATGTTGGTGTATGGGTATGGTGTGGGCCATAAAGGATAGTGTGTAGCTAAATGTTGTCCCTCAATATTTGCAGGTGACTCTGGTTACCCCAACCTATCTTGGCTGCTGACCCCTGTGAGGAATGCCAGGACAAGGGCAGAAGAACGTTACAATGAGGCACATGGGTGAACCAGAAGGATTATAGAACGGACCTTTGGCCTCCTGAAGGCCAAGTTCAGATGCCTGCATCTGGCAGGTGGATCCCTGTGCTACTCACCCAAGAAGGTGTGCCAGATAATAATGGCATCCTGCATGTTCCACAACCTTGCCCTGACACGCCATGTACCTTTTTGCAGGAGGAGAAGGCTGGAGATGCCCGTGTGGCAGCAGTGGAACCTGGGGACAGTAAGGATGAGGAGGCAGAGGATGAGGACAACAAAACAGCAGTCACCAGACAGTACTTCGAATGACACACAGGTAAGGCAGCGTTACTTCACATTTCATTATAATTATGTTTAATTTCAATGCCACTTGCATGCTGTTATTTCCCACTTCTATGCCCACTTACTGTAATTCATTTAACAGATTTTGGTGCCTCACAATAGTTCTGGTGTGATCACTGCAGCCAGCTACAGGTCATTAACATATGCTCATTTACTGTACATTCGAATTGCATTGTTTGAACCTGTTTAAATTAATGCACATTTGAAAAATATGACATACTCCATACGTCTATTTTTTCCAAGGATGTTTATTGAAGTGCTAGGTAAGCGAGGGGAAGTGCAATGGTATGGGGAGATGATGGAGGAAAGTCCAGGGTATTGTTACAGTCTATATGTAGCACAGATGCATTGTTCAAGGGAACATAGGAAGGGGAGCAATGGGAGTTCAAGGTGGAAAGGGTGACTGTGTGGGAGACAAGGGTGACAATTAGGAGAGTCTCATTTCCTGGTGGGGTCTTGGCAATCGTCTCTGGCTTCAGTCTGGGTTGCAGGGAACGTTTGTGGGGTGGTTCACCTTCTGCAGGGGGAGGGGTGCTGGTGGCCTGTTGGTCCTGTGGCAGGGCCTCCTGTCCACTAGCGACAGTGGAGGTGGAAGGCAGTTCAGATGTCTGGCTAGTGGCAGGGGCCCACTGTTGTGAGACTGCCTCCCTCATAATATTGGCCACGTCTGCCAGCACCCCTGCTATGGAGACCAGGGTGGTGTTGATAGCCTGCAAGTCCTCCCTGATCCCCCGGCTGCCTGTTCTCCTGCAGCTGCCTGTTCTCCTGCACATTGTCCAGGATCTGGCCCATCATGTCCTGGGAATGTTGGTAGGCTCCTAGGATCTCTGCAAGTGCCTCCTGGACAGTCGGTTCCCTGGGCCTGTCCTCCCCCGGCGCACAGCACTCTTCCCAGTTTCCCTGTTGTCCTGTGCCTCTGTCCCCTGAACTGTGTGCCCACTGCCACTGACCCCAGGTCCCTGATTGTCTAGGGTGCGAGGTGTGGCCTGGGATCCCTGTAGAGATGGGCACACTGCTGATTGATGTATCCTGGGGACAGAGGTATGGGTACGCTGAGCGGGTGCTGTGGTGGTGTTTCCTGATGGGGGAGGCTCTGTGGTGGTGTGTGACTGGGCCTGGGTAACCGGCTGTCCAGAGGTCCCTGATGGGCCAGCTTGGTCATCCAGATCCTGAAGTCCAGAGTTGCTGTCATCACTGCGGGCCTCTTTTGTGGGGGGACTGGATGTTGCTGGCACCTTCTCTCTGCTGACATTGGCTGGGGCACCTGTGGGGATGTAAATGCTGTGTTATTGTTTCTGTGTCTGACATATTGTGCGTGCGTGGCTTGCCCTCTTTGGTTGTATTTGCCCTGGCAGTTTTCACTTGTGTACGTTGGTATGTGGTGGGATAGCTGATTCTCTCTAGTGTGCATGCTTTAGTGATAGGTGCCCATGCAGGTCTGTGAGTAGTGTCCATGCATTGGTATAGCATGCAGGGCTTGGTATTGGGATGAGTGAGATGTGATGGTGCGGTGTGTGGGAAGAGGTGGAGTGATGAGAGTGAGGGTGAGGGAGGGGGTATGTGATGGCATGCAGGTAGGGTGATCGTAGTAGAGAGTTGACTTACCAGAGTCCAGTCCTCCTCCTCCTCTGGCCAGGCCCTAAGGACGCATGATTGCCAAGACTTGCTCCTCCCATGTTGTTAGTTGTGGGGGAGAAGGTGGGGGTCCACCGCCAGTCCTCTGTACAGCGAGTTGGTGTCTTGCTGCTATGGAAGGTACCTTCTCCCGTAGGTCATTCCACCTCTTCCTGATGTCATCCCCAGTTCTGGAGTGCTGTCCTACGGAAATGACCATGTCCACGATGCTCCGCCATAGCTCCATCTTCCTAGGTATCAATATCTGTTGCACCTGTGCTCCAAATAGATGTGGCTTTACCCTGATGATTTCCTCCACCATGACTCTTAGCTCCTCCTTCGAGAATCTGGGATGTCTTTGTGGTGCCATGGAGGTTGTGTGAGTTGTGTAGGTGAGGGTGTGTAGGGTGATGTGTTGGGGTGTGTGATGTGGGGTGCGTGGGTAGTATATAGGTGTAGGTAGTGTATGACTCTGGTTTTGTCCGTTGTGTCTGTCTCGTGCCAATGGTTTGTAGTTGTAAAGGATTGTGGGTACTGTGGGTGGGTGTTTTATAGTGGTGTGGGTGTGGTGTGTGAATGGGTGTCAGGTCTGTGTTGTTTGAATTGTCCAATGTGGAGTTGTTTTGTTTGAGTGTGTGTATTTTGAGCGCGGCGATATGTACCACCAATGGTTTATCGCTGTTGAATGTCCACCGTGGTGATTTGTGGGTCATAATGTGATGGGCGTAGTTCTGTAGGTGCAACGGTGTGGGTTTTGATACCGCCAGTTTATCACTGACCATTGGTGTGGCGGATTTGTGTATGTGGCTGAATAGTGACGGATTGGTGTATGTGTGTCATAATATGGTGAACGGATATCTGCGGCTGCGGCGGTATGCTGGCGGTATTCAGCGTGGCGGTAAGTGGGATTTACCACCAATGTCATAATGAGGGCCTATATGTCAATTTCAGTTGCTCAGCCTATTTCATGTCAAACAACTATATACTCGTACTTGCTCATTCTGTTCTTCAGTGTACTAATCTAAAATCTGTATTTGATTTCTGGCTGGGCTCCAGAGATGTGCCTGGATGGGTGGGCTCATCTCTTTCCTGCACAAGATGCCTTCTGACTACTCAGCACTTATCCTTGCCAACACTGCTCGTCATTACAGACAGTGGTGTTTGCAACCTACCCAACTCCTAGGTCCGGTTTTTAAAGCTCAGAAACAATAGATCATATTGTTTTATTCTGATGTTAACCAGTGGCTTTGGTGGCCACAATATTGGAAGCATTTAAATCTGGTATTAGGGGGTGAATGCATATCTAAAAGTCATAGCATCCTTAAATTGCAAAGCACCTACACAGACTGGACAACGAAATTGCAACTCTTGAGTGCCACTGATCCCACTTTGCTGAAGGACTTGAACCTTAAAAGGTTGCAATTTAGAGAAGCAGGTGAAAGGAAAGTTAAATTTATGGGG
The DNA here is from genome assembly GCF_031143425.1 of Pleurodeles waltl. NCBI lineage: Eukaryota > Metazoa > Chordata > Amphibia > Caudata > Salamandridae > Pleurodeles > Pleurodeles waltl. The sequence continues at coordinate 686,449,090 of NC_090438.1, forward strand.
AAATTCACTGCAGGTCAGTGGTATCCTGAGGGTGAGAGACCTGGACGTACTTTGGCTGGTATGATTTGTCCAGCATAGGCATCCAATGAATTTGTGCATAATATTATCTCTGACAATATATACAATTTTCAACAATTTGACGTCCTGTGTAGTTTCACCATCTACTAAAGGGATCTGTGTACAGCTAGGGGAGATGTTACGCCCCCGGTCATGCATGATTACCTAAATGGGGCAGCCCTGTCTTGACTGGAAGCAAATCAAAGTGAAACGTTGTGCCCACTTCTTACCATACATGAAATTAAAGGGGTAATTGGGTTTTTGCACATTCTGTGTGCCCCTGGAGAAGATGGGTTCCCAATCAACTTCTATAAGGAATATGTGATAAGTTGGTGCAAGTTTTCTAGATTTGTGCAATGAGGACTTCGAGAGCGGTGGAATGCCTCCAACGATGAGGAGGCAGTGGTAATAAATATTAAAACCAGACAAACCTTCCCACCTCTGTGATTCATACCACCCATTATCGTTATTTAACACTGATAATAAAATACTCCTCCTTGATCTGATGAGACTGGATCAGTCAAGGTTTATACTGGGCTGCTTCACCGCAGACAATCTTCATGCCCTATAAACTAGTACTCACCAAAGTGATCTTGACATATAGGTGGTCATTACAACCCTGGCGGTCGGTGTTATAGAGGCTGTAAAACTGGCAACAGGCCGGCGGGAAAAAAATAGCATTACGACCGTGGCACAAACAAACACAGTGGCGGTAACCGACAACAGACAGGCGGAGGACAATGTACCACCCACACTATTACAACCCACCAATCCGCCACCTTCTCCGGGGCGGATTCCCCGTGAACAAAAACACGGCGGAAACAGGACTTCGAAGGGAAAACGCTCACCTCTACACAACCCACGAGGAATCAGGACGCCATGGAACCCGAGCTCTAGATCCTGCCAGCCTTTATCTTCCTGCTCCTCTACCAGGAGCACAAACGCCGGCGGCGAAGACAGCGGTGAGTACTGCACCTACGACACAGGGGAGGGGGAGGGAAAAGAGAGTGACACACACACGCAACACCCCCACCCCCACCCCACCTCACCCACTACAACACACACACTAATACATATTGATACATAACAATTACACCCCCTTACCCCCCTTGGAAGAATGCAAGGACAAAAGGAAATGAGTGGAATAATTGTGATATATTCAATTACATACATCAAAAACATTTACAAATACATAGATTTATACTATATACAATTATATACACCAAGGACACAAGTCCAAGGGATTCCACCACCATAGTCCGTGGAACACTGGGCCCAAGAGGCATGCGTGAGGCCCACACTCAATACCCGATCAAAACGGAGAGAACACTGCAGGGGCATCAGATAGAAATAAAACAGGCACCTCAGGGGGAAGGGAAGAGGGGGCACCTCAGCTGGTTGAGTGCACGACGCCAGATCCACGAGTCGGCTCCATGCCCACTGTTCAATCCTGGGGAGTGCAAAGCCACAGTCTCTCAAGTCTCTACAGTGGGTGGGTTGCCCACTGCTTTATCCTGGGGAGTGCAAAGCCACAGTCTCTCAAGTCTGTACAGTGGGTGGTTTGCCCACTGTTCAATCCTGGGGAGTGCAAAGCCACAGTCTCTCAAGTCTCTACAGTGGGTGGGTTGCCCACTGTTAAATCCTGGGGAGTGCAAAGCCACAGTCTCTCAAGTGGATAACAGTCTCCACTGGTTTCTGGAGGGGGGCCTTGTGCCCAGAGTGCTTCGTCCTGCCAAGGACTGAGGTAGTGGATGCTTTTCTCCACTGGTTCTGGAGGGGGCCTTGTGCCCAGAGTGCTTCATCCTGCCAAGGACTCAGGTAGTGAATGCTTTTCTCCACTGGTTCTGGAGGGGGCCTTGTGTCCAGAGTGCTTCATCCTGCCCGTGGCGGACTCAGTAGGGTCGGAATCATTTGCGCTGACTTGCCTGGGGGGCTGCTGGCGGTGGTGTCCTGGGCAGCGGTTCAGCTGGTGGCAGTCTTGTCCTGGCTTGCGGGGCTGCTGGCGGCTGTGTCCTGGGCAGTGGTTCAGCTTGTGGCGGTCTTGTCCTGGCCTGCGGGGCTGCTGCTGGCGGTCCTGTCTGTGGCAGCGGGGCTGCTGGTGGTCTTGTCCTGGCCTGCGGGGCTGCTGCTGGCGGTCTTGTCTGTGGCAGCGGGGCTGCTGGCGGTCGCTTCCTGGGCAGGGGGCTGCTGCTGGCGGTCCTGTCTGTGGCAGCGGGGCTGCTGGCGGTCACTTCCTCTGCAGTGGGGCTGCTGCTGGCGGTCTTGTCTGTGGCAGCGGGCTGCTGGCGGTCGCTTCCTGGGCAGCGGGGCTGCTGCTGCGGTCCTATTTGTGGCAGCGGGGCTGCTGGCGGTCGCTTCCTGGGCAGTGGGGCTGCTGCTGGCAGTCTTGTCTGGGGCAGCGTGGCTGCTGGTGGTCGCTTCCTGGGCAGCGGGCTGCTGCTGGCGGTCTTGTCTGTGGCAGCGGGGTTGCTGGCAGTCTTCTCCTGGGCAATGTGGCTGCTGGCGGTCTTGTCTGTGGCAGCGGGACTGCTGGCGGTCGCTTCCTGGGCAGCAGGGCTGCTGCTGGCAGTCTTGTCTTTGGCAGCGGGGCTGCTGGCGGTCACTTCCTGGGCAGCGGGGCTGCTGCTGGCGGTCTTGTCTGTGGCAGCGGGGCTGCTGGCGGTCTTCTCCTGGGCAGTGTGGCTGCTGGCAGTCTTGTCTGTGGCGGCGGGGCTGCTGGCTGTCGCTTCCTGGGCAGTGTGGCTGCTGGCGGTATTGTCCGCTGTGCTGATCTTCCCACACTTGCCGGTTTTACTCTGCCCCTTTCCCACCTTGGATGGTGTCGCAGCTGTCTCCACACTCCCAACTGTACCCCTAGGAGCGACTTTGGTGGCTGGTTTCTTTCCCCTCTCCTGCCGGGCACTGGCCAACTTTTGATGCTTGACAGGTGGGGGACTGTCCATGCTGTGGCTCCTTGCCACAATGGCTGCCCTGCTGCCTGGTGCACTCCATAATCCGGTGACAACTGGCACCACTGGTCCCGCAGATGTTGTGGCTGAGGTGCTAGGTTGGGACCTGGAGAGTCAGGCCTTAGGAGACTGACGGGGTGGGGGAGGTGAGGGAAAGAGGTCAAGGCTGGCCAGGAAAAGTTTCTTAGGAGCACTGGGACGGGTAGCTGGAGGGGGTTTGGGAGTGGAGGAAGAGGTAGTGGTTGTAGGAGGTATACGTTTGCTTACTTTGGGTGAAGGTGCATGGGTTGGAGGCTGTCGTGAGGTGGATGGCTTTTGGGTGGGTGTGTGGCTGCGTTTGTGTACCTTGGGAGGTGGCCTCACAGACACACTGAGAGAGGACATGGGACGTGTGAATGGTAGTTGGGGTGGTGACTGCACGTGTGCGGGGTGTGGTGGTGGGTGTGCTGGTGATTGACGTAGTGGCTGAGGATGTAGTGCATGCAGGTGTGAGTGGAGACGAGACAGGGAGGGAGGAGGGAGACGAGGAGGAGAGGGACACAGTGGAGGCAGTGGATGTTGCTGTGTCTGCATGTGTGTGATGCTTGCGTGAGTGCCTGTGGGATGTGTGGTGCTTATGTTTGCCAGAGCTTCCCTTGTGTGTTGGGGTGTGTGCATGCTGGTCTGATGGTGTGCTTGGGATAGGCTGAGGTACAGGGGTATGGGTCTGGGTGGAGGAAGTTGGAGGGGGGAGGATAGAGACAGGGACAATGGCTGCCATCAATGCTGAGGCCAGAGTCTGAAAAGCTCACTGAAGGGCTGCCTGACCAGAATGAATGCCCTCCAGGTATGCATTGGTCTGTTGGAACTGCCTCTCTACACCCTGGATGGCATTCAAAATGGTAGACTGCCCAACAGTGAGGGACCTTCGGAGGTCAATGGCCTCCTCACTGAGGGAAGCAGGGGTGGCAGGGGCTGAGGTGCCTGGAGCGAAGGAGATGCCCACCCTCCTGGGTGAGCGGGCACGGGGCAAAGGCTGAGGGGCTGCTGGTAGGGGGGGTGGTGGCTGTACCTGTAGATGCGGGGGCACAGATGGGGCCACCACCGCAAGGCAGCTCCCATCAGAGGAGGAGTCCGTCTCGTTGGTGTCAGCTCCTGTCCCCGCCGTGTTGCTCCCCTCACCCTCCGTCCTACTGGTGAATTCGGAGTCCGTAGTGTCGCCCTCCAGGGCCATGTGGGATGCAGCTCCCTCCTGCTCCGGTGCCACTGCTCCTCCGCCTGATGATGCTAATGCACACAAGTACAGGGAGACCACAAAAAGGGGGGGGACAACAGAAGAAAGACATGTTGAGTGCATGCAATACTGCTACCGTTGGCGGACACGACAGACACAGAAGCCCCCTGCACTACGCCGCGCACTTGGGGTCCACTATTCAATCCCAGGGACATGGCTTACAAGGCTATGGCCGATTTCTGCACACATGGATGTCACAGGAGCCTGACTAGGTGTAGTTGGCACTGTACACAGGTGGGGTGGGGTGCCACAGGGCCTGCCTGAAGAAGGGAACTTAACTAGCAAACTCACCCTGACCTAGGGGAACCCACAGCCCACCTCCCCCACCCTGACACCTAAAATGCGCACTGAATCAACAGATTGAGAATGTACTCACCCCCTTGTGGCTTCTGTGATGCCCTCAAGCGCCCATCCAAGTCTGGATACGCCACCGCTAGGATCCTGAACATCAGGGGGTCATGGTGCGACGGGCACCCCTCCCACGTTGGGAGGCCATCCCCAGCTGGGCCTCCCCGGTCTTCTTGCTCCAGCGGCGAATGTCCTCCCATCTTTTCCGGCAGTGGGTGCTCCGTCTGTGGTAGACCCCCAGGGTCCGGACTTCCTTGGCGATGGCATGCCAGATATCCTTCTTCTGGTGGGCGCTGACCTACAGGAATTGTACAGGGGAAAAGAGAAGTAATTACCAACTGCACCGTCACAGTCATTGGCCTACATCCCTACCCTTACCATGTCGCACATGCACTCACCGTCGTTTCATGCACGCCTCATTCTCAACCCCCCTATCTTTCATCCACCCCACTCCACACAGGCATTGCCCATACAGCATGCTCACAGTGTACTTACCTGTTTGTTTGGAGGACCGTAGAGTAGCGTGTACTGGGGGAGGACCCCATCCACGAGTTTCTCCAACTCCTCCGTGCTGAAAGCAGGGACCCTTTCCCCAGACACACGAGCCATTGTCTCTTCCAGACTGAGGTCACAGCAGCACTTGCAGTGTAGGTCCTCTCCTGTCGAAGATCAGGTATTGAGTGATTGAACAGACAGAAAATGGTGGTCACGTCCACGGCGGTGCGTACCGTCACCACCGGCGTACATCGTCATTGGCTCCTGGGACCCATAGGGTCCAATGTTAACCAATGCAGAATTGTGCTGCGTTCTTCGACCGCCTACCGCGAACTCATATCCCCTTGTCTCACCTTACAGGTCAGGCAGCCGCCATTTCAGGGGCCCACGTGGCTTTATTTTTTACTGCATCACACATACCTAGGCCTTGCCTAATCACTCATACAGGCAAATTTCAATTTATGAATATGTTCAGAGTAAGCTGTGTTTACGTACCTCAGAGTTGGTTGACTCTGTGCTCGCTGTTCTCCTCCATAGGCACCGTCCGCTGGGGCATGTGAGGAGATGGCAGCATCCTCCGGTGTACAGATCGCTGGTGGACCTATCGACAATGGAGGAAAGACATGTGATCATCACCTACAGGCTTGATCGTGCCACAATCCAGGAACTGTGTGCCCAGTTGGAGCCAGACCTGATGTCAGCTATCCGCCATCCCACAGGAATCCCCTCTCAAGTGCAGGTGCTGTCAGTACTCCATTTCCTAGCAAGTGGGTCTTTTCAAGCAACAGTGGCCATAGCATCAGGGATGTCCCAGCCTATGTTTTCCAACGTGTTGTCCAGAGTGTTGTCTGCCCTGCTGAAACACATGCGGAGCTACATCATTTTCCCTCAGGTGGAGGAATTGCCTACAGTGAAAGGTGACGTCTATGCCCTGGGACATATCCCCAACATCATAGGTGCAATTGATGGGACACATGTGGCCTTGGTACCCCCCGCAAGAGTGAACAGGTGTACAGAAACCGGAAGAGTTACCATTCGATGAATGTGCAGATGGTATGTTTGGCAGACCAGTACATCTCCCATGTTAATGCAAAATTCCCTGGCTCAGTGCATGACGCTTACATCCTGCGGAATAGCAGCATCCCTTATGCGATGGGGCAACTACAGAGGCACCGGGTGTGGACTGGACCCAAATCAGTGGGAATAGTTTTCTGGGTCTGTGGATGTCCCTATGAGTTAGTGTGTGTCTAACAGTTGTCCCTCGCCATTTGCAGGTGACTCTGGTTACCCCAACCTGTCATGGCTACTGACCCCAGTGAGGAATCCCAGGACAAGGGCAGAGGAACCCTACAATGAGGCCCATGGGCGAACTAGGAGGATTATCGAGCGGACCTTCGGCCTCCTGAAGGCCAGGTTCAGGTGCCTCCATATGACAGGTGGTTCCCTATTCTACTCACCAAAGAAGGTGTGCCAGATCATCATGGCCTGCTGTATGCTTCACAACTTGGCTTTGCGACGACAGGTGCCTTTTCTGCAGGATGATGGTCCAGATGGAGGTGTTGTGGCAGCTGTGGAGCCTGTGGACAGTGAAGACGAGGAAGCAGAAGAAGAGGACATCAACAACAGGAACGCGGTGATCCTGTAATACTTCCAGTGAGACACAGGTAAGAAGACAAACATGCCTGCTACATCGAATTTAAATGTACTACCTCTACTGTCTGTTATTTTCACCCAGTGTATGGTCACTGAGTTGACACTTTCCCTTACGATTTCACAGATGTGGGTCCCACTGTGTGACATCTGCTTTGTTTCCTCATGGACTATAGCTGTGTGACATAGGTATGTTGACATTACATTTGAAAGAGCATTTTGGCACTGTAATTGCTAATACACTATTTCGAAATCACAGACAGACTCCAGATTGTTTTGTGCTTTAAGGGAGTTTATTTAAGTGCTCAATATTGGAGGGGTTGTACAATGGTGAAGGGTGATGGTGGAGGAATGTCCATGGCAGAGTCCAGTCTATTAGTCTCACAGGTGCATTGCCTAAAGGGGCATAGGAAGTGGAGCTGGGGCAGTTTAAGTATGGACAGGGTGACAAGGTGGGACAAATGGATGACAATCAGGGTGGTCTCATTTCTTGGCGGGGGTCTTGGAATCGTTCTCTGTCTTTGTCCTGGATCTCAGGGACCATTTGCGGGGTGGTTCTCCCTCTGCAGGGGGTGGGGTGCTGGTGTGGTGGTCCTGTGGCGGTGCCTCCTGTCCACTAGCGCCGGCACAGGTGGTGGGCAGTTCATCGTCCAGGCTAGTGTCAGGGGCCCTTGTTGTGCCACAGTGTCCCTCCTAGTGTTGACGAGTTCCTTCAGCACCCCTACAATGGTGCCCAGGGTGGAATTGATGGCTCTGAGTTCCTCCGTGAAGCCCAAATACTGTTCCTCCTGCAGCCGTTAGGTCTCCTGAAACTTGGCCAGTACTGTTGCCATCGTCTCCTGGGAATGGTGGTAGGCTCCCATGATGTTGGAGTGGGCCTCATGGAGAGTGGGTTCCCTAGGCCTGTCCTCCCCCTGTTGCACAGCATCCCTCCCAGTTCCCCTGTGTTCCTGGGCCTCTGTCCCCTGAACAGTGTACCCACTGCCACTGCCCCCAGGTCCCTGTTGTTGTTGGGGTGGTGGGTTAGCCTGGGTTCCCTGTAGTGGTGGACACACTGCTGCTTGACGTGTCCTGGGGACAGGGGTATGGGCCCACTGGGTGGGTGCTGTTCTGGTGTTTCCAGAGGGGGGAATCTCTGTAGTGGCCTGTGCCAGTGTGAGGGGAACCGACTGTCCCGAGGTCCCAGATGGGCCGGGCTCTTCGTCTAGATCCAGTTGGACAGAGCTGCTGTCATCACTGTGGGCCTCTTCTGTGGGTGGAGTGGACCTTCCTGTCCGGTGACATTGGGTAGGGGTCCTGCAGGGGTGTAAAAGCATGATTATTGCATCTGTGTGTTCCATGGTGTGCAATGGGTGGGTGATCGTGTACCACAGTGCTTGCAGTCCTGTGTAGGACCTTGTGTGATGATGGTTTAGGGGGGTGTATGGGTATGTGCAGTGGCCATACTTTGGTGATGGGTGTCCATGCTTTGGTGTTGCATGCAGGGCTGGTGTTGGGATGGTGGTTTGTGATATTGGGACATGTGTGAGGCGTAGGAGCGATGGGGGTGAGGGCGAGGGTGGGGGTATGCGATGGCATGCAGGTAGGGTGGGGGATGAAGTACTGAAAGCTTTGACTTACCAGAGTCCATTCCTCCAGCTACTCCTGCAAGACCCTCAGGATGCAGAATAGCCAAGACCTGCTCCTCCCATGTTGTTAGCTGTGGGGGAAGAGGTGGGGGTCCGCCGGCAGTCCTCTGTACCGGGATGTGGTGTCTTGAGACCACGGAACGCACCTTCCCCCATAGGTCGTTCCACCTCTTCCTGATGTCATCCATATTTCTTGGGTGATGTTCCACTGCGTTGACCCTGTCCATGATTCTGCGCCATAACTCCATCTTCCTAGCTATGGAGGTGTGGTGCACCTGTGATCCAAATAGCTGTGGCTCTACCCAGATGATTTCCTCCACCATGACCCTGAGCTCCTCCTCAGAGAACCTGGGGTGTCTTTGCCATGCCATGGGGTGGTGTGTGTTGTGATGTGTGGTCCTCTTCTGTGGGTGGAGTGGACCTTCCTGTCCGGTGACGTTGGGTAGGGGTCCTGCAGGGGTGTAAAAGCATGATTATTGCATCTGTGTGTTCCATGGTGTGCAATGGGTGGGTGATCGTGTACCACAGTGCTTGCAGTCCTGTGTAGGACCTTGTGTGATGATGGTTTAGGGGGGTGTATGGGTATGTGCAGTGGCCATACTTTGGTGATGGGTGTCCATGCTTTGGTGTTGCATGCAGGGCTGGTGTTGGGATGGTGGTTTGTGATATTGGGACATGTGTGAGGCGTAGGAGCGATGGGGGTGAGGGCGAGGGTGGGGGTATGCGATGGCATGCAGGTAGGGTGGGGGATGAAGTACTGAAAGCTTTGACTTACCAGAGTCCATCCCTCCAGCTACTCCTGCAAGACCCTCAGGATGCAGAATAGCCAAGACCTGCTCCTCCCATGTTGTTAGCTGTGGGGGAAGAGGTGGGGGTCCGCCGGCAGTCCTCTGTACCGGGATGTGGTGTCTTGAGACCACGGAACGCACCTTCCCCCATAGGTCGTTCCACCTCTTCCTGATGTCATCCATATTTCTTGGGTGATGTTCCACTGCGTTGACCCTGTCCATGATTCTGCGCCATAACTCCATCTTCCTAGCTATGGAGGTGTGGTGCACCTGTGATCCAAATAGCTGTGGCTCTACCCAGATGATTTCCTCCACCATGACCCTGAGCTCCTCCTCAGAGAACCTGGGGTGTCTTTGCCGTGCCATGGGGTGGTGTGTGTTGTGATGTGTGGTGTGATATTTAGTGGTGTGTTGTGTGAGGTGCCTGGATGTTATGTGGGTGATGGTGTTGAGTGCCTGTGGATGCTAGTTTGTAGATGGTGGTGTCTCTCTGTGGCCTTCTATCACAATTGTGGTCGTAAGGGTTTGTGGGTGATGTGGGTGTGTGTTTTATATTGTAATGAGTGCGTGGGAGTGGTGTGTGTATGTGTATCAGGTGTGTGTATTTCGAATTGTCCAATGTGGATGTGTTTTGTAAGAGTGTATTTTGAGCGCAGCGGTGTGTACCGCCAATGGAATACCGCAGTTGAAAGACCGCCGCGTGGATTCGTGGGCCGTGATAGTGTGGGCATATTCCTGTTGGCGTGATGGTGGAGGATTTCTTATCGCCAGTTTATCACTGACCTTTGGTGTGGCGGACTTGTGCGGGTGTCTAAATTTGGCGGATTCCAGCCTTTGGGTCATAATGACCGTGGCGGGATTCCGCGGCGGTGTTTTGGCGGTCTTCTGCACGGCGGTAAGCAGCTTTTACCGCCAATGTTGTAATGACCCCCATAGGCTGTAGTTACACTATCTGAATGCTGCTATAGCATTTGACTGTATTGAGTGGCCATTCCACTTGAAAGTTCTTGAGGGGTTAGGAGTGGGTAGGGCATTGGTGCAGTGGTTAACACTCCACTATACTAAATAAATGGTCAGGATTAAAGTAGATAACTTGCTTTCAGCACCTATTCCTATTCTCAGAGGGACCACACAGAACATTCCATCTCGTCCTTGATTTTTGCTCTGGCGGTAGAACCTTTGGCCAGTATCTTACAGGAGTAACATGGTCACAGACGGTTTGAATTTGGTTTGCCTAAAATTGTACTTTCTGTGTATACCAATGATCTAATGCTATTGGTCAAGCATCCTGGGCCCAACCTAACTCCCACTATAGAGGACTGTAACTGGTCTGGTCTCAAGATCAACTGCTCCAAGTCAGTGCTAATGCCACTGGCCATGGTAACACTCCCACTCGTACTAGACTTTCCATGAAACAGCATTAGGAGCATACGTGGTACCTGGATATCCAATATCACTCGGATATTGAGGTTATTTGAAGAAAAACTATTGGAAATTCATGTATTCTATTTCTAATATAGTCGAGAGTTGGATTAAACTTCCTGTGACGCTGGCCAGTAAGTAGCTCTTTTGAAGATGAAAACTGCAAGTCCCTTATGAGCAAGGTGTTTTTTTCTGCACCATATCTTAAGCTGTACTATTATGCTGCCCAGGTACAGTTTGTGCACTTTTTGCTTCATCCCATTAAAAGGACACTGCATAGGGACTTGGAGGCAGGACTTGCTGCTCTCAGAACCACCTGAATGGGCATTGCTTAGCTCACTAATAAGTAACCCTAGCCAGATTTAGGGCCTGATTTAGAACTCGGTGAATGGGTTACTCTGTAACAACATTGACGGATATCCTGTCCACCAAAATCTAAATCCCATTATATTCGATGGGATTTAGATTTACCCGCATATACAACACAATAATCCAAACAGGGGGCTCAGCAGAACTATCCATAAAAAGTGAATGGGAGGTAGACTGGGGGCGAGACATCACTGATGTGCAATATTTATATTGTCATCGGCAGATCATGGAAATGTAATCAAATGGCAAATATCAGCTTATACAATTGAAGTTTGTGCACAAAGCATACTATACTCTTGCATCTAAGCACCAATATGGTTTATACTGTGATCTTGTAGCTTTTAGAAATGTGACAGCAGCACTTGCAGTGTAGGTCCTGTATGTTCTGAGTAAGCTGTGTTTACGTACCTCAGAGTTGGTTGACTCTGTGCTCGCTGTTCTCCTCCATAGGCACCGTCCGCTGGGGCATGTGAGGAGATGGCAGCATCCTCCGGTGTACAGATCGCTGGCGGACCTATCGACAATGGAGGAAAGACATGTGATCATCACCTACAGGCTTGATCGTGCCACAATCCAGGAACTGTGTGCCCAGTTGGAGCCAGACCTGATGTCAGCTATCCGCCATCCCACAGGAATCCCCTCTCAAGTGCAGGTGCTGTCAGTACTCCATTTCCTAGCAAGTGGGTATTTTCAAGCAACAGTGGCCATAGCATCAGGGATGTCCCAGCCTATGTTTTCCAACGTGTTGTCCAGAGTGTTGTCTGCCCTGCTGAAACACATGCGGAGCTACATCATTTTCCCTCAGGTGGAGGAATTGCCTACAGTGAAAGGTGACGTCTATGCCCTGGGACATATCCCCAACATCATAGGTGCAATTGATGGGACACATGTGGCCTTGGTACCCCCCGCAAGAGTGAACAGGTGTACAGAAACCGGAAGAGTTACCATTCGATGAATGTGCAGATGGTATGTTTGGCAGACCAGTACATCTCCCATGTTAATGCAAAATTCCCTGGCTCAGTGCATGACGCTTACATCCTGCGGAATAGCAGCATCCCTTATGCGATGGGGCAACTACAGAGGCACCGGGTGTGGACTGGACCCAAATCAGTGGGAATAGTTTTCTGGGTCTGTGGATGTCCCTATGAGTTAGTGTGTGTCTAACAGTTGTCCCTCGCCATTTGCAGGTGACTCTGGTTACCCCAACCTGTCATGGCTACTGACCCCAGTGAGGAATCCCAGGACAAGGGCAGAGGAACCCTACAATGAGGCCCATGGGCGAACTAGGAGGATTATCGAGCGGACCTTCGGCCTCCTGAAGGCCAGGTTCAGGTGCCTCCATATGACAGGTGGTTCCCTATTCTACTCACCAAAGAAGGTGTGCCAGATCATCATGGCCTGCTGTATGCTTCACAACTTGGCTTTGCGACGACAGGTGCCTTTTCTGCAGGATGATGGTCCAGATGGAGGTGTTGTGGCAGCTGTGGAGCCTGTGGACAGTGAAGACGAGGAAGCAGAAGAAGAGGACATCAACAACAGGAACGCGGTGATCCTGTAATACTTCCAGTGAGACACAGGTAAGAAGACAAACATGCCTGCTACATCGAATTTAAATGTACTACCTCTACTGTCTGTTATTTTCACCCAGTGTATGGTCACTGAGTTGACACTTTCCCTTACGATTTCACAGATGTGGGTCCCACTGTGTGACATCTGCTTTGTTTCCTCATGGACTATAGCTGTGTGACATAGGTATGTTGACATTACATTTGAAAGAGCATTTTGGCACTGTAATTGCTAATACACTATTTCGAAATCACAGACAGACTCCAGATTGTTTTGTGCTTTAAGGGAGTTTATTTAAGTGCTCAATATTGGAGGGGTTGTACAATGGTGAAGGGTGATGGTGGAGGAATGTCCATGGCAGAGTCCAGTCTATTAGTCTCACAGGTGCATTGCCTAAAGGGGCATAGGAAGTGGAGCTGGGGCAGTTTAAGTATGGACAGGGTGACAAGGTGGGACAAATGGATGACAATCAGGGTGGTCTCATTTCTTGGCGGGGGTCTTGGAATCGTTCTCTGTCTTTGTCCTGGATCTCAGGGACCATTTGCGGGGTGGTTCTCCCTCTGCAGGGGGTGGGGTGCTGGTGTGGTGGTCCTGTGGCGGTGCCTCCTGTCCACTAGCGCCGGCACAGGTGGTGGGCAGTTCATCGTCCAGGCTAGTGTCAGGGGCCCTTGTTGTGCCACAGTGTCCCTCCTAGTGTTGACGAGTTCCTTCAGCACCCCTACAATGGTGCCCAGGGTGGAATTGATGGCTCTGAGTTCCTCCGTGAAGCCCAAATACTGTTCCTCCTGCAGCCGTTGGGTCTCCTGAAACTTGGCCAGTACTGTTGCCATCGTCTCCTGGGAATGGTGGTAGGCTCCCATGATGTTGGAGAGGGCCTCATGGAGAGTGGGTTCCCTAGGCCTGTCCTCCCCCTGTTGCACAGCATCCCTCCCAGTTCCCCTGTGTTCCTGGGCCTCTGTCCCCTGAACAGTGTACCCACTGCCACTGCCCCCAGGTCCCTGTTGTTGTTGGGGTGGTGGGTTAGCCTGGGTTCCCTGTAGTGGTGGACACACTGCAGCTTGACGTGTCCTGGGGACAGGGGTATGGGCCCACTGGGTGGGTGCTGTTCTGGTGTTTCCAGAGGGGGGAATCTCTGTAGTGGCCTGTGCCAGTGTGAGGGGAACCGACTGTCCCGAGGTCCCAGATGGGCCGGGCTCTTCGTCTAGATCCAGTTGGACAGAGCTGCTGTCATCACTGTGGGCCTCTTCTGTGGGTGGAGTGGACCTTCCTGTCCGGTGACGTTGGGTAGGGGTCCTGCAGGGGTGTAAAAGCATGATTATTGCATCTGTGTGTTCCATGGTGTGCAATGGGTGGGTGATCGTGTACCACAGTGCTTGCAGTCCTGTGTAGGACCTTGTGTGATGATGGTTTAGGGGGGTGTATGGGTATGTGCAGTGGCCATACTTTGGTGATGGGTGTCCATGCTTTGGTGTTGCATGCAGGGCTGGTGTTGGGATGGTGGTTTGTGATATTGGGACATGTGTGAGGCGTAGGAGCGGTGGGGGTGAGGGCGAGGGTGGGGGTATGCGATGGCATGCAGGTAGGGTGGGGGATGAAGTACTGAAAGCTTTGACTTACCAGAGTCCATTCCTCCAGCTACTCCTGCAAGACCCTCAGGATGCAGAATAGCCAAGACCTGCTCCTCCCATGTTGTTAGCTGTGGGGGAAGAGGTGGGGGTCCGCCGGCAGTCCTCTGTACCGGGATGTGGTGTCTTGAGACCACGGAACGCACCTTCCCCCATAGGTCGTTCCACCTCTTCCTGATGTCATCCATATTTCTTGGGTGATGTTCCACTGCGTTGACCCTGTCCATGATTCTGCGCCATAACTCCATCTTCCTAGCTATGGAGGTGTGGTGCACCTGTGATCCAAATAGCTGTGGCTCTACCCAGATGATTTCCTCCACCATGACCCTGAGCTCCTCCTCAGAGAACCTGGGGTGTCTTTGCCATGCCATGGGGTGGTGTGTGTTGTCATGTGTGGTCCTCTTCTGTGGGTGGAGTGGACCTTCCTGTCCGGTGACGTTGGGTAGGGGTCCTGCAGGGGTGTAAAAGCATGATTATTGCATCTGTGTGTTCCATGGTGTGCAATGGGTGGGTGATCGTGTACCACAGTGCTTGCAGTCCTGTGTAGGACCTTGTGTGATGATGGTTTAGGGGGGTGTATGGGTATGTGCAGTGGCCATACTTTGGTGATGGGTGTCCATGCTTTGGTGTTGCATGCAGGGCTGGTGTTGGGATGGTGGTTTGTGATATTGGGACATGTGTGAGGCGTAGGAGCGATGGGGGTGAGGGCGAGGGTGGGGGTATGCGATGGCATGCAGGTAGGGTGGGGGATGAAGTACTGAAAGCTTTGACTTACCAGAGTCCATTCCTCCAGCTACTCCTGCAAGACCCTCAGGATGCAGAATAGCCAAGACCTGCTCCTCCCATGTTGTTAGCTGTGGGGGAAGAGGTGGGGGTCCGCCGGCAGTCCTCTGTACCGGGATGTGGTGTCTTGAGACCACGGAACGCACCTTCCCCCATAGGTCGTTCCACCTCTTCCTGATGTCATCCATATTTCTTGGGTGATGTTCCACTGCGTTGACCCTGTCCATGATTCTGCGCCATAACTCCATCTTCCTAGCTATGGAGGTGTGGTGCACCTGTGATCCAAATAGCTGTGGCTCTACCCAGATGATTTCCTCCACCATGACCCTGAGCTCCTCCTCAGAGAACCTGGGGTGTCTTTGCCGTGCCATGGGGTGGTGTGTGTTGTGATGTGTGGTGTGATATTTAGTGGTGTGTTGTGTGAGGTGCCTGGATGTTATGTGGGTGATGGTGTTGAGTGCCTGTGGATGCTAGTTTGTAGATGGTGGTGTCTCTCTGTGGCCTTCTATCACAATTGTGGTCGTAAGGGTTTGTGGGTGATGTGGGTGTGTGTTTTATATTGTAATGAGTGCGTGGGAGTGGTGTGTGTATGTGTATCAGGTGTGTGTATTTCGAATTGTCCAATGTGGATGTGTTTTGTAAGAGTGTATTTTGAGCGCAGCGGTGTGTACCGCCAATGGAATACCGCAGTTGAAAGACCGCCGCGTGGATTCGTGGGCCGTGATAGTGTGGGCATATTCCTGTTGGCGTGATGGTGGAGGATTTCTTATCGCCAGTTTATCACTGACCTTTGGTGTGCGGACTTGTGCGGGTGTCTAAATTTGGCGGATTCCAGCCTTTGGGTCATAATGACCGTGGCGGGATTCCGCGGCGGTGTTTTGGCGGTCTTCTGCACGGCGGTAAGCAGCTTTTACCGCCAATGTTGTAATGACCCCCATAGGCTGTAGTTACACTATCTGAATGCTGCTATAGCATTTGACTGTATTGAGTGGCCATTCCACTTGAAAGTTCTTGAGGGGTTAGGAGTGGGTAGGGCATTGGTGCAGTGGTTAACACTCCACTATACTAAATAAATGGTCAGGATTAAAGTAGATAACTTGCTTTCAGCACCTATTCCTATTCTCAGAGGGACCACACAGAACATTCCATCTCGTCCTTGATTTTTGCTCTGGCGGTAGAACCTTTGGCCAGTATCTTACAGGAGTAACATGGTCACAGACGGTTTGAATTTGGTTTGCCTAAAATTGTACTTTCTGTGTATACCAATGATCTAATGCTATTGGTCAAGCATCCTGGGCCCAACCTAACTCCCACTATAGAGGACTGTAACTGGTCTGGTCTCAAGATCAACTGCTCCAAGTCAGTGCTAATGCCACTGGCCATGGTAACACTCCCACTCGTACTAGACTTTCCATGAAACAGCATTAGGAGCATACGTGGTACCTGGATATCCAATATCACTCGGATATTGAGGTTATTTGAAGAAAAACTATTGGAAATTCATGTATTCTATTTCTAATATAGTCGAGAGTTGGATTAAACTTCCTGTGACGCTGGCCAGTAAGTAGCTCTTTTGAAGATGAAAACTGCAAGTCCCTTATGAGCAAGGTGTTTTTTTCTGCACCATATCTTAAGCTGTACTATTATGCTGCCCAGGTACAGTTTGTGCACTTTTTGCTTCATCCCATTAAAAGGACACTGCATAGGGACTTGGAGGCAGGACTTGCTGCTCTCAGAACCACCTGAATGGGCATTGCTTAGCTCACTAATAAGTAACCCTAGCCAGATTTAGGGCCTGATTTAGAACTCGGTGAATGGGTTACTCTGTAACAACATTGACGGATATCCTGTCCACCAAAATCTAAATCCCATTATATTCGATGGGATTTAGATTTACCCGCATATACAACACAATAATCCAAACAGGGGGCTCAGCAGAACTATCCATAAAAAGTGAATGGGAGGTAGACTGGGGGCGAGACATCACTGATGTGCAATATTTATATTGTCATCGGCAGATCATGGAAATGTAATCAAATGGCAAATATCAGCTTATACAATTGAAGTTTGTGCACAAAGCATACTATACTCTTGCATCTAAGCACCAATATGGTTTATACTGTGATCTTGTAGCTTTTAGAAATGTGACTACGAAGGCCTTACTACTTTTGTAGTTCAGCTTACAGTTGTTGTCCTGGATGTTCTCTTGAAGCGACTGTCTGTAACTGTTAAAAATTAAAATAAAAGGTTAAAAAATATGAAAATGCAAGAAAGAGAAGGGTACAGAAAGGATACTTGTGAAAATGGAAAGGAACACTTGTGTCGGAATGGCATCTGGGCATACAACATTAGTGGGTAGGCCAAATTGAGAACGAGAGGATGCTCTATCCAGAATCATGGAACTTGACTCCGTAGGATTTGACAGTGACTAGCTTTAGGCAAAGGGCTGGTCAAGCAGTGAAGAGGAGTGAGCCTGGAACAGTATTGAAGCAGGGACAAAAGAGTTGAAGTCAGGAGAGAGAGGGAATAGTACCCATAGTGAAAAAGAAAAAGAGCAGTATGCTGCTGAGAGCTGGCAACAGTGATCTAATAAATGTGGAGCTGTGAACTGTAGGTGTGTGATGCGTGGAACTGCTGCTGTGTGGGGCCTGGAATGGTGGGCATGTCACATGCAATGATCATGGGGTTTGGAGGAAGGCAGTCGAGGTGAAAGTAATGAGAGATGTGTTTTCTTTGCTTGTACCTATTCTTGAAATTACAAATTAAAATGTTTAAACCATACCTAGTAGATGCGATGAGTATTGTTTTCAACATTGGCAACGAGCATTGCTAGGGCCAGGAAGAAACATTGTTTCTATTGGCAAAGGCCGCTCCAAGGTGCTAGCGACATGAAGAGTGAAAGGGTTGTAATGGTTATTCACCAGAGTTAGGAGGAAGACACAACTATTCAATTCAGGATCAAGTCCTGTAATTCTGGGCTACAGTCACAGTTAAACAGCAAGAACAGGCACTAGAGCTCGGTAGGATGGGCCAAGCTCTTTTTTGCCTGAAATCTTCTCCCGAACTAGACCCCCAACTTTAGGAATCCACCCAGAAATCACTGGTTGCTCCTTCACTTCGGCAGTGGCAGAACATTTAGAATTCACATTCGAGTGCTCATCTCAGAAGTCTTGTAATTCCTGTAAGACAGCAAAACCTTCATTGATGTCAAAGGGGGCATGTGCTGCCACTGTGCCAGGGTTATCAAGATCTGGAACATACATTTGGACCCCAAACAGGATCTCATAGGGGGTCCAACCACCCAAAGATGATCTAGGTAAATTATTTAAAGGCGTATGGACTCCATACAAATGATGAGTTCAATTACGGCTTGAAGCGGATACTCCAGCTGTTAAGGACTGCTTATAGTCACAGTTCTTCTGTTTCACTACTGATTTTCCCTCAAGATGATAGGGTGCAGAATAATGCACAGCAACACCCAGGGTTCCCATGATAGCCCTGTAAGCCTTAGAGGCAAAAGTCGGTCACTAGTCCGAGTGGAATGCTGTAATTGCTTATGTACCTATAAAGACCTGCAAATCTTTAATAACAGTTTGAGTGTCAGCCGACCACTGTGGCCATCCCCATAGAAATTGAGAGCATGAATTGAGGGCCAATAAAATATATTTAAATGTACCATATATATGGAGTGGTCCTTAATGATATAAATAGAGGCATTGCAGTGGCTTATTTAAGAAAAACAATTTCAGATTTTGGAAAATTGAATTTGTGGCCATACTCAGCAAATCCTAGAACTATATGACCCACTTCGGCCAAATGTGTGATGAAATCATCATCTGTAAGGTAAATGTCATCAACGTAAAACAATTAGTCAGAGTCACTTTCTTGTAAAATTGACATTACATGGGCAGCAAACAGATCTGGACTTTTCTTATATTCTTGAGGGAGACTACAGAATCTTCTCTGGGTCCCTAAAGCAATAAACACAGTCAAACCTGTGATTTCAGGTGCTATATTTTGACAGAAAAAGCCAATGGAAATGTGCAATGTAGTTTTGTATTTTCTACAAACAATATTGTTCTTCAAAGCTGTGCTGTGCAAATTTTTGTATAGCAAAAGTCGATGTATTACTGTTTAAATGTCTATAGTCTAAGACTATGCTATAGGAATGATCTGGATAAGCTAAAGGAAAAAGGAACTATTCATAAGAGAGATACAAGGTACAATGACGCCTTGATATTCTAATTGTGATAGGATTTCCCTAACAGGACATTTATCTTCATGCTTAATAGGCAATTGTGGTTGCACTTGCGGGCTAAACTATATTTGTATAATGTTGTAAGGCAAGTCTTTATCCCGAGTTGCTTTATTGCAGTACAATACTTGGGCTTGTGTGAGAGCCCATTCAGCGGCATATGCTTCTTTAACTTCATCGAGAACAAGAACAGAAAAGGAAAGTATTATTAGATCCTCCCCTTGTGAGACTTATCTAACAAACTCAGATGGCCGATCTACCTCAGTTAATAGGGTGCCATAAGCATTAGAAAACGTCTGCCAGAATGTTATTTTAATAGTATGCAGTGCCACCCTCATCTTGGATGTTCAAATCATAAAGTCTATCTGAAGGGCTTAGCTGCTGAATCAAAACCAAATAGAGGGACAGGGAGCAATTAATGGTCCAGTGTATGTTCTCCCTAATGAAATGCACTTAACGACAAGGTACACTGTTCCAAAAGAGGCAGGAGGGGGCAGGAGTGATAATTATAGGAGCAGGAAACCTCACACACCCGAGTGGATGTCATGCTTCATCATCGGAATTGCTCCTTGTCAGGCTGGCACTGCAATGCCTGACGGGCACCCCCCAAAGGGGGGCTCTTTGCCAGAGATCTTTACTCGATAATGCCAAGACCCCAAGGTGAGCTTGGATGAGAGGAGAAAAAGAAAGAGAGTGACAAAAAGGATAAAATTGGCTCAGAACCCTCCACCTAGGGATAACAATTTTATTCAACCACGGAGGGTCAAGGCCAAGGCTAAAACTAATGAGGAGAGTGGAATGAGTATAATGGTCAGAACACAACACTCTCAACCACATATCTTGGAGAAAGGAACGTGTGGAATTACCAAACCGTCCCTGAGACAAGGGTCAACATGTTTTGCGTCTTTAATGGTCCAAATGGATCCGGCGATGCTTCTTCAGGACTAGGATGGGGATATACTTCTCCTTCTATACAACTAGAAACACTCCTATACAGTGAGACTGTCAGTTATCTATACTCCAGTCACTTACACTGCTTGTGTGTAGCTAGAACGTCCTATTCCTAACTGTGGCCCTGTAATCAAAAAGGAAACAGATGACAAATGAAAACATATAATTGTAAACAAAGATTAAAAGTAAGTGTGATTTGTGGTGAAAAACACACTGTGATGGTGCATGACGTGGCAGGCTGTGCACATAAAACTGATCGTAAGCTTACCCTACCACTAGAGGAACGAGCATCATGGGACAGCTGTGTCCCAATGGCCGGGCGTGGATTTATCTAATCAATACATAAACAACAAGTGTGGCTGTCATTTCTAGGAAAACATTATTTCATACCACCAAAAGACAATAAAGAAAATGCATCTAAATTAGACAGCAAGCCTGGTGTAAAATAATCAAAACGGTAGCGGGACACACTTATCCCATAGTTCTGAAGCTAGGCAGGAATCCATGATAAAATGCCATTTAAACAAATAATGCAGGGTTTGAGGAGAAGTAAACACAAAACTTTGCGGAATGGGCCAACTCTGGTTTTGCAAAGTCGTCAGACTAATAAATCACTTCCCTCACAACAGCTATTAAGCAAGGTTGGAAGAACACAAGATCGTCATTGCATGGTGTCAAAGGAATTCCCGAGTACAAGGTACAGAGAACACGGGATCGTAATAACATGGTGTCAAAGGACTAACATAGTGCATAGGTGTAGAGAAAACAAAACCTCAGCTCGTCTAACAGTACGGGCTGATAAAGTTGCAAGCCCGTGTGTGACAATGTTGAGGGCGGCGCGGTAACAATGAAGGTTGAAACAGTCAAATGGACTAAAAAACTTACTGGTGATGCTCCGTCGCCGTAACGAGGCACCTACCCCTGGCCACACTCCCGAATGAATGAGGGAAACGCGGATTGAGGGGAAGAAAAACCTGTTCACCGGAAACAGGTGCGTCGTAATTAGTGGCTACCCGGAAAGACAGGCGTCAGCGTGACGCGGATGTTGCTAAGCAACATGGCCGAGCAGACGCTACGGTTGTGTTGTACGACGATAGCAACAGAAAGAGGACTGAACCAGGTCACCACATGTGTGTGTGTACGGGTAGTTAGAGACCAGGGAGTCAGGATATCTCAAACAATTTTTTAAGAGGAAAACAAACCTAATAACCAAAAAGCTTGTGATAAATGCTCAAAAGAGTCTAAATGAGCAGAAAGTAGATTCAGCTGATTGGCAGGGGACCAATTCGAAATTGGAAGAACTCAGCCTAGAAAGGTCAGTTTATTATCTGTAGGTCGAGATGTAGCTGACAATAGTGCGTCCCGATTACAGTGTTCGGCTCGTTTATAAGCTGATTTCACCACATAGGACGGGTAGTGGCGTTCACTCAATTTGTTGGAAAGATCCTTCGCTTGAGTGTTAAATGTGTCTGAACTGCTGCAATTCCAACGTAAACGTAGGAACTGACCGAAAGGCAAATTGTCTCGTAAAGCTCTTGGGTGATGGCTTTCATAAAGTAACAGGCTATTACGATCAGTGGTCTTATGATAAGTTCTAGTCACTAGTTTGCCATCCTCAATGTTAATCAGTAGATCCAGAAATGAGACCTCTGTAGAAGGCACTGTAGAAGTAAAACTTAAGAAAGGGTCTAAACTGTTGACCCATGTTGTAAAGGTACCGACCTCAGAAATAGGGCCCTGCCAAATGATAAAAATGGCATCTATGTAACGACGCCATAGTTTAATGTTGTCATAAAAAGGGTTAGTGGGGGGTAATATGAACCGCTTTTCAAAATCGTACATATATATGAAAGCCAAACTGGGGGCAAAGATGCTCCCCATTGACGGACCTCGCACCTGATGGAAAAGGCGGTCTTCAAATTGAAAAAAGTTCTCTGTCATGGCTAGAGAGGTGCAATGCATTATGAACTGAACAGGAGTAGCTGATTCCCAGGTAGTGGATAGAAGAGTCGATTCAACTACCTTTAAAGTAGCCTCCTATGGTATGTTTGTGTATAGAGCTTCCACATCAAGAGTAATAAGGGCATGTACCTGAACAGTTGAATTGATGGTGCCTATCAGATTGAGGACATCTTTAGTGTCCTTCAGGTAAGTGGCCGACTCTTGTACAAGGGGTTGTAAGTAGTGGTCGCATAAAGTGGATAGCGGTTCAAGGACTGATCCTATCCCTGATACTATAGGGCGACCAGGGGGAGGTGTCCTCCCTTTGTGGATCTTAGGGAGACAATAAAAATATGGGATATGTGGATCCTTAGTGTCTAAGTATTCTGCTTCTTTTTGAGAGATCTATGCATTGCTGCATGCTTCCTCTATCATTCCTCGTATCTCAGTTTGTAGTCTCTTGGTGGGGTCTTGTGTGATCCGAGGATAGTAGGTGGAATCCCCAAGAAGCCGTAAACATTCCTGCCTGTAGTCTGTTGTATTCATGACTACTATTGCACCTCCCTTGTCCGCAGGTTTGATCACAATGCTAGTATCGGATGCCAGTGTCTTAAGAGCATTCCGATCTGTATTGGGTAAGTTGACAAACGTCCGTCTGGGGTGTAGACTCTGGAGGTCAGTCATGAACGCTTTCTCAAATGCCAATACCTCACATGGTAAGGATGCTGAGGGGGGCATAAAAGTAGATGGTTTCTTAAGGCCCGAATCCACGGGATGATCGGTGATTGGTCTATCTTGGAAAAAGACCCGAAGTGTGATTTTTCTGAAGAATTGGGAGAGCTCACAATGGAGACGAAAAGAGTCTTCATTGGGGGTAGGGACAAAGCCTAAACCCCTATTCAGGACTCTCATCTGAGGAAAGCATCCTGGAGGACAAATTTACTACTAGGTTTGATTTGGCTGGTTCTTTCCTTGATTCCGAGTCACCATCTGTGGTTCCTCCGGAGCCCAGTGAACTCTTCTACCTCTTCCTCTCCTTCTGCCTCTTCATCTGCCCTGGCCGTGGCCTAAAAAAGGCACATATACGGTCCCATGGGGCGTGGTTGGTAGAAGGGGAACGGAGGTTGCCATGCCAAAGGTTGGCCTTGAGGGTACTGTGGAAAGTGGAAGTAAGGTTGTGATCTATCATCATCAGTACTCCATCCGTCTGATGAGGAGCTATTACTGAATTTTCGGGGCTTTTTAACTGAAGAAGAAGAATCATCTAAAGAGAGAGAATGAGTATCAGCAGCAAAGTCTTCCTTAATATAAGGATAGACCTTCTCTCTGCTGAACTTGGTAATATCTTTCTGTAATTTGGTGATCTTTTGTTGAGTAAGAAATTCCTTTGTTTCATTTAGTTCAGAATTAATCTCCACTAACCGGCTCTTGAAGGCGGTCAGGGAAACTGTAGTTTTGAGTGAACTTTCCATCAAATTGATCTGGATGGTAATGGATTCTACTAACCGTTTTGAAGTATTGATTATTAGGACAAGCCAGTCCCTGGTACACTTCCAGGCAATCTGAGCCCAATCCTTTCTGAAAGCCAAGTCCTGTAGGAATATCCTTGGCATTTTCAACACTAGAAGCCCTTTCGGGGCTATGTTGGCTCTCAGGTACTCAGTCATAATTGTACCATGTAGGACCGTCTTGATAAGGTCTTGTTTCAGTGAGGACAATTTATCCCACTCTTCTTTAGTGGGACCCGAAGGTCCGGCACCATCATTTACCAGAATGGACGGTGTCTGTAATATTGCAGACACAGGGGGTCATTCTGACTTCGGCGGGCGGCGGAGGCCGCCCGCCAAAGTTCCCCTGACAGAATACCATAGCGCGGTCAAAAGACCGCCGCAGTAATTCTGAGTTTCCCGCTGGGCCGGCGGGCGACCGCCAGAAGGCCGCCCGCCCGCCCGCCCAGCGGGAAACCCCCTTCCATGAGGATGCCCGCTCCGAATGGAGCCGGCGGAGTGGAAAGGGTGCGACGGGTGCAGTTGCACCCGTTGCGATTTTCAGTGTCTGCTATGCAGACACTGAAAATCTTTGTGGGGCTCTGTTAGGGGGCCCCACGACACCCGTTCCCGCCAGCAAGGTTCTGGCGGTCAAAACCGCCAGAACCAGGCTGGCGGGAAGGGGGTCGGAATCCCCATGGCGGTAATTCTGAGTTTCCCGCTGGGCCGGCGGGCGACCGCCAGAAGGCCGCCCGCCTGCCCAGCGGGAAACCCCCTTCCACGAGGATGCCGGCTCCGAATGGAGCCGGCGGAGTGGAAAGGGTGCGACGGGTGCAGTTGCACCCGTCGCGATTTTCAGTGTCTGCTATGCAGACACTGAAAATCTTTGTGGGGCTCTGTTAGGGGGCCCCACGACACCCGTTCCCGCCAGCAATGTTCTGGCGGTCAAAACCGCCAGAACCAGGCTGGCGGGAAGGGGGTCGGAATCCCCATGGCGGCGCTGCCTGCAGCGCCGCCATGGAGGATTCCTCAGGCCAGGGGAAAACCGGCGGGAAACCGCCGGTTTCCCTTTTCTGACCGCGGCTTTATCGCCGCGGTCAGAATTGGCCTGGATGCACCGCCAGCCTGTTGGCGGTGCATCCGCGGTCCCCGGCCCTGGCGGTCTATGACCGCCAGGGTCGGAATGACCCCCACAATGTCATCATCGAAACTAAGTCCCTGGAAATTATCCATATTGGGGGACTGTTCAAGATGTACGAAATCCCACAGCAAAGCTGCTGTGCAAGATAAACCAAAACCAAATAGAGGGACAGGGTGCAATTAATGGTCCAGTGTATGTTCTCCCTAATGAAATGCACTTAACGACAAGGTACACTGTTCCAAAAGAGGAAGGAGGGGGCAGCAGTCCTAATTATAGGAGCAGGAAACCTCACACACCGAGTGGATGTCATGCTTCATCATCGGAATTGCTCCTCGTCAGGCTGGCACTGCAATGCCTGACGGGCACCCCCCGAAGGGGGGCTCTTTGCCGGAGATCTTTACTCGATAATGCCAAGACCCCAAGGTGAGTTTGGATGAGAGGAGAAAAAGAAAGAGAGTGACAAAAAAGGATAAACTTGGCTCAGAACCCTCCACCTAGGGATAACAATTTTATTAGACCACAGAGGAACAAGGCCATGGCTAAAACTAATGAGGAGAGTGGAATAAGTATAATGGTCAGAACACTCTCAACCACATATCTTTGCTAAGACAGGAGTCATTTCCATGGGGGTTGTGCATCAAAACATGGCGCAGGTCAGGTTGGAGCCAATATTTTTTACTCAAACCTGGCTTGCACCATTCTTTGACGCACAACCCCCATTCTTCCCTACGCCTCCGCTGCCCGGTTTGAGTCATTTATTTTGACGCAAGCCAGGCAGCAGCGCCGGCTAACGTCATTCCATAAATAAGGCGACTGGCTGATGCGTTGGAATGGCGTTAGCCGGCGGTAAACATTTTGACGCAAATCTGCCCTGGCGCTGATTTACGTAAAAAAGTATAAATATGGGCCATAGTGAAAATTCTAAATTTATCTTGTGGTCCCACCTGGGGAAATACTGCTTCAAGCTGATTTGTTTTTTGTTAAATTCAAAACTAAATGTCCTCCTGTTTGGTGGGTATTTTACCCATAATGGCATTAATATTAAGTGAACTAACAATAGACACCATTAACTGTGGCAGCCCAGTTTGAAGAACTCTTGCTGGGGCAGCAGTTCTTGCACACATAACAAACTGCATTATATGTTGATACAGTCTAACTAAATGAGTAAATTAAGCAAGCACATCGCAATTATTTAATACTTCTGCATTTGCATATGGTGGTTAACCCATTCTGTGCCTTGGACGAGGTGACCTCGTCCAAGGCTACAGTTCCTGTGTGCCTTGGACGACAGGTGAGTCCTTTCCTTTTTTGGGGTTTTTGGGGGGGGAAACAGACACGGGGGGAAAGGAAAGGGCTTTTCCTTTCCCCCTGTTCCTGTTTTCACTAGATTCCTGCTCAGGAATCTCCACTAGCCACCAGGGATTTTTCAAGGTCTGTTTCTTTTGGGGGCGGCCCCTTGGGCAAGGGTCGCCCCCCTGGGGGGCAATATTTTTTAGTATTTCGCCCCCCCCCGGGGGCAGAACGCCGATTTTTCGGCGGATCTGCCCCCAGGGGGGGTGAAATCCACTAGACACCGGGGATTTTGTTTTCTTTCAGTATTTTGGGGGCGACCCCTTGGGCAAGGGTCGCCCCCCCGGGCTATTTTTTTTAGTATTTCGCCCCCCCCTGGGGGCAGATCGCCGATTTTTCAGCGGATCTGCCCCCGGGGGGGGGGCGAAATCCACTAGACACCAGGGATTTTGTTTTTATTGTATTTTTTGGGGGCGACCCCTTGGCCAAGGGTCGCCCCCCCGGGGCTCCATTTTATTTAGTGTTTCGCCCCCCCCCCCCCCCCCCGGGGGCAGATCGACGATTTTTCGGCCGATCTGCCCCCAGGGGGGGCGAAATCCACTAGACACCAGGGATTTCTTTGTAAATAAATGTTTCTTTTGGTGGCGACCCCTTGGGCAAGGGTCGCCGCCCCTGGGGGGATATTTCTTTTAGTATTTCGCCCCCCCCGGGGGGCAGATCACCAATTTTTGGGCCGATCTGCCCCCAAGGAGGGTAGAAACCACCAATACGCCAGGGATTTTTTTTTGTTCCCTTTTTTTTGTTTTGTGCTGGGGGTGCCTCCTTTGGGAAGGGTCGCCCCCTAAAGGGGGCACAGAGGTGTTGCTCATTTCTGCCGATTGGCCTTTTTTTTTTTTTTACGCCCATCTGCCCCCGAGGGGGGCAGGATCCACTTAGGTACCAGGGACAACTTCTAAGTTCTTGGTGGTGGGGTGTTTGTCAACTGGCGAAGTATTTGTATTTGTGATTATAACAATTTATTTCTTCTTTTTCTTCTAGTTCAACGCTTTTTCTTCCTTTGCTGTGGATCCTTGCGGTTTTGGCAGTAGTTTTCCTGCGGTTTGCATAGTTGCATGTTTTAGGTAAGTGAAAGCAATTTACTCCAAAGGAGTATTGTTGACATGAATGAATTACATGTTTGTAGGTGGTGTACTAAATGCAGTATTGTGTGTTTGAAATTGTCCTTAGATTTGAGCACAATGATATTTTTGTTGTCATATGTCTAATTTTCTTTTTTCTTTTTAGTGGGATATCATTGGTGATTGCTGTGTCTGTGCAGAGTAGTTGCTTGGTGAGTAGCTTTTTCAGGCAAGTGAGTGGTATAGTTTTTTTAGTACATAACTCTTTGTGATAAAGCTACACTTTGTTTATTACTTATTTTAGTGCTAGTTGTTGTTGGCAATCCATTTGTTGTTAGTGAGGATCATGGCTAGCCGCAGAGTGACCGCTCAGCAGGTTGTTCTCATGCTCTTTGAGTCGTCTTCAGACCATGATAACGACACTGACTCTGCATCTGAGGCAGAGGAGGAAGCAGGAGATTCTGGGAGTGAGTTTTCTGTCCGAGAGTATTCTTCTGATGAGGAAGCTACTCTCAGTGCAGATGAAGGGCCTGTGTTAGAGGAGGACATTGATGTGCCAAGAGTGCAGCAGCCTGGGGCTGAAGGGTTTCCCATTAGAAGACCTGACACCTGGATTGCCCCAAACATGGAGCAGCCACAGTTACCTGCATTTACTGGTCTCCCAGGGTGTAGAGTTAATACGGAAAACTTTTTGCCTGTCAATTTCTTTCACTTGTTTATGGACGATGTATTTTTGGAAGAGATTGTGGAGCAGACAAATGTGTATGCAAAGCAATATTTGCGGGACAACGCTGCCAGACTTAAGCCTCAGTCTAGAGCTACTCAGTGGGTTCCCACATATCTGGAAGAGATGAAAAAGTTTTTAGGTTTGTCTTTTTTGATGGGGTTGATCAGGAAGCCATCTCTGGCTTCTTATTGGTCTACTAGTCCCTTAATGGCAACAGCTATATGTCCTGCAACTATGACACGTAATCGGTATTTGCTTCTTCTTCGTATGCTGCATTTTGTAGACAATGCCTTAGCCTTGCCACGAGATCACCCTGATTGTGACCGTCTTTTTAAGATTAGGCCTGTCCTTGATCATTTTGTGGATCGGTTTTCAGAGGTCTATGGTCCAGGCAAAGAGATAAGTGTGGAGGAGTCTTTGGTCCTTTTCAAGGGGCGTTTAGTTTTTAAGCAGTACATTCCTAGTAAGAGGGCACGGTATGGGATTAAAATGTATCTGCTGTCGGAAAGCAGTACAGGATATGTGTATAATTTCCGGGTCTACACTGGTAGGGATTCCAGTATTGACCCTCCTGGTTGTCCGGCCACTTTTGGAGTTAGCGAAAAAATTGTGTGGGAACTTGCTAGACGGCTGTTTAACAAAGGTCACCATTTGTACGTAGATAATTTCTACACTGGAGTGCAGTTGTTCAAGGAGTTGTTTAGAGTGGACACTGTTGCTTGTGGCACAATCCGTTCTAACCAGAAAGGCTATCCAAGGGAGCTTGTCTGTAAAAGACTTGAGAGGGGACAGTGCAGTGCCTTGCGGAATAATGAGCTGCTAGCTATGAAATTTTCAGACAGGAGGGATGTGTACATGCTATCTACCATCCATGATGAGAGTACTTCCCCTGTGACTGTTTGGGGTCAGGTTGCGGAAGTGCGCAAACCTGCGTGCATTTTGGACTACAATAGGCACATGGGTGGTGTTGATAGAGTAGATCAGAGGTTGGAACCTTACACTGCTCTTCGTAAGTCTTACGTGTGGTATAAAAAGTTGGCCCTACATTTATTTCATTTGGCAACTTTTAATGCCTTTATTGTATACAAGGATTGTTCACCTGAGTCAAGGATGACATTTGTTGAATTTCAGGAGTCGGTGATAGAAAGCCTTATTGTGGTGGAACCGGCAAGAATTCCTAGAGTAGAAGTGGTGGAGGATGTGGCTAGATTGAAAGATTGGCACTTTCCAGATCACATTCCTCCCACTCCCAAAAAAGACTTGCCCACAAAGAAATGTAGAGTATGTGCCCGGAGATTAATCCGGAGGGAGAGCCGGATGTACTGCCCCGAATGCCCTTCAAAGCCTGGGCTGTGTGTGCCCAGCTGTTATAGAAGTTACCACACAAAGAAAAACTTTTGGGAAATACCGTGAGCGTAAGCTGTCTGTTTTATATTTTCATAGGTTTTACGGTTGGCATCTCTGTCATGTATTTAGTTAGAGCTTTTGTGTCTGTAGTTTTGTGCTTATTTTATAATTAGTTAGTGGTTTCTTTGTTGTTTATAAACAAAAAAAAAGTGATAGCGGTGTGCGTGGGGTGGCGCTTGGCTGGCGGTGTGCTTGGGGTGGCGCTTGGCTGGCGGTGTGCGTGGGGTGGCGCTTGGCTGGCAGTGTGCGTGGGGTGGGGCTTGGAAGGTGGTGTGCGTGGGGTGGGGCTTGGAAGGCGGTGTGCTTGGGGTGGGGCTTGTCTGGCGGTGTGCTTGGGGTGGCGCTTGGCTGGCGGTGTGCTTGGGGTGGCGCTTGGCTGGCGGTGTGCTTGGGGTGGCGCTTGGATGGCGGTGTGCGTGGGGTGGTGCTTGGCTGGCGGTGTGCGTGGGGTGGGGCTTGGAAGGTGGTGTGCTTGGGGTGGGGCTTGGCTGGCGGTGTGCTTGGGGTGGCGCTTGGCTTGCGGTGACAGCCAAACACCAGTCCACACTCCCATCAGCTGGTGTGATTCTTGTATCAGGCATGTCGGCGTATGTAAGTGATGGACCCTTGAGTGGCACGGTCTGTCGATGTGAGTGTTGTAATGTATTGGGCCCGTGGCTGGCGGTGTGAATGGTCTAGTGGGTGTCATGTATGAAAGGTGTGTGAATGGACTGTAAAGCGGTTGGTGCCTTGTCGCGGCTTTACACCTCACGAGCTATGAGTCATTGGTTCAGTTTTTTGCCTTTCAGTTATTAACAGTGCATTTTATTTTTGTGAAATCTTTTGTTAATAAAATTTGATCCACTGAACCATCACTCACCCTCGTGCCAAATCCAACCAGTATGTGTGGTAAAAATGACAAAACCTGCTCCGCTGTAATCAGGCGTCGCAGTACACCTGTGACACGCTAGGTGCCTCGGGTGGGACCCCAATGATGAAGCATGCCACCAACTTGGTTGGTGGGTGAGGGGTCTTTTTCACATAACCTAAGTGCGTTTCTTTTCACAATTTTAGTGTTTGGCACATCACAGACGTATGTGGACACATCAAAATGATATATTACAAAACTACCTGTGTTTGGGGGGGAGGGGGCACCTATGTTTTTGGTCCTGGGTTCGGCCTTCATTTAGGGAAACCTACCAAACCCAGACATTTTTTTAAACTAGACACCCCAAGGAGTCCATGGAGATGTGGCTTGCGTGGCTCCCCCAACATTTTCTTACCCAGACTCCTCTGTAAACCTCAAAATTTGCTTAAAAAAGCATATTTTCATGACTTTTCTTAGTAGGATCACCGCTCCAGCACAAAATTCCCACTCCCCAGTTTTCCCCTCAGTCTCCCAAGTAAAATGACACCTCACTTATGTGGGTCCCCAAAGCAGAGTCAGTCTAAAGATGTATAAAAGAATATGTCCTTATAAACTCGCTGTGCTATCCCCTCTATTGCTACAAGTTTTGGGCCTTATTCTGTTGCAGGCACATGGCCCACCCACACAAGTGAGGTATCATTTTTATCGGGAGACTTGGGGGAATGCTGGGTGGAAGGAAATTTGTGCCTCCTCTCAGATTCCAGAACTTTCTGCCACGGAAACGTGAGGAACATGTGTTTTTTTAGCCAAATTTTGAGGTTTGCAAAGGATTCTGGGTAACAGAACCTGGTCAGAGCCCCACAAGTCACCCCATCTTGGATTCCCCTAGGTCTCTAGTTTTTAAACATGCACAGGCTTGGTAGGTTTCCCTAGGTGCCGGCTGAGCTAGAGGCCAAAATCTACAGGTAGGCACTTTGCAAAAAACACCTCTGTTTTCTGTCAAAAAATGGGATGTGTCCACGTTCCGTTTTGGGGCGTTTCCTGTCACGGGCGCTAGGCCTACCCACACAAGTGAGGTATCATTTTTATCGGGAGACTTGGGGGAACATAGATTAGCAAAAAGTGTTATTGCCCCTTGTCTTTCTCTACAGTTTTTCCTTCCAAATATGGGAGAGTGTGTAAAAAAGACATCTATTTGAGAAATGCCCTGTAATTCACATGCTAGTATGGTCACCCCGGAATTCAGAGATGTGCAAATAACCACTGCTCCTCAACACCTTATCTTGTGCCCTTTTTGGAAATACAAAGGTTTTCTTGATAGCTATTTTTTACTCTTTATATTTCAGCAAATGAATTGCTGTATACCCGGTATAGAATGAAAACGCACTGCAGGGTGCAGCTCATTTATTGGCTCTGGGTACCTAGGGTTCTTGATGAACCTACAAGCCCTATATATCCCCGAAACCAGAGGAGTCCAGCAGACGTAACGGTATATTGCTTTCGAAAATCTGACATTGCAGGAAAAAGTTACAGAGTAAAACGTAGAGAACAATTGATGTTTTTTTCACCTCAATTTCAATATTTTTCTTTTTCAGTTGTTATTTTCTGTAGGAAACCCTTGTAGGATCTACACAAATGACCCCTTGCTGAATTCAGGATTTTGTCTACTTTTCAGAAATGTTTAGGTTTCTGGGATCCAGCATTGGTTTCATGCCCATTTCTGTCACTGACTGGAAGGAGGCTGAAAGCACAAAAAATTGTAAAAATGGGGTATGTCCCAGTAAAATGCCACAATTGTGTTGAAAAATTGGGATTTCTGATTCAAGTCTGCCTGTTCCTGAAAGCTGGGAATCTGGTGAGTTTAGCACTGCAAACCCTTTGTTGATGCCATTTTCAGGGGCAAAACCACAAGCCTTCTTCTGCAGCCACTTTTTCCCATTTTTTTGAAAAAAACGAAATTTTCACTGTATTTTGGCTAATTTCTTGGCCTCTTTCAGGGTAACCCACAAAGTCTGGGTACCTCTAGAATCCCTAGGATGTTGGAAAAAAAGGATGCAAATTTGGCTTGGTTAGCTTATGTGGACAAAAAAGGCCTGGCACAGGAGGGGGAAAAGGCCTGGCAGCGAAGGGGTTAATCGGCTAAGACTGGCCAGGTTGCCCCATCATTACTGAGGGTACCCAGTCTTCCACGTTGGAGTGCATGTGGAAGGATGCCTTGGAACAAATGTTGATATTACTGGTATGCTGATGGTATTTATAAATATACCTAAGGTGTGTGTGCAGCTGGAACTGCTGCCTCAGCGTATATGTGAAATGTCTGTGTATTGGCATCAACTGCAGGAAAATTAACCCAGGAATAAAAAACTTTGAAGTTATAAGCTTTGTGTGCCTCATACACAAAAAGGGAGCCTTGGGCACATGAGAGAAAACTACTCAGAAGACCCATTCAATAAGTACCTGACCCAAAACGTTGGTGGCGCCATGTTAAACGGTTCCTATGAGGTTCATAGGACTGTGTATATAACAACAAGAACTTTACAATTTAGAGACTTAGGCCCTCATTATGACACTGGTGGTAAATCCCGCTTACCGCCACGCTGACGGACGCCAACATACCGCCACGGTGGCAGATATTTGTTTACCATATTATGACACACACACACACCAATCCGACAGAATACAGTCACATACACAAATCTGCCAGACCAAAGGTCAGTGCTAAAGTGGTGGTCCCAAAACCCACACAGTTACGCCAACAGAACAAAGCCCATCACATTATGACCCACGAATCACCACAGTGGACATTCAACAGCGGTAAACCATTGGCGGTACATACTGCCACACTTACAACAGACACCCACAGACAAAACAACACCACATTGGACAATTCAAACAACACACACCTGACACCCATACATTCACCATACCTACACACCCACACCATTTAAAAACACACTCCAACATTACCCACAACCCCTTATGAATAAAAATCATAGCCACCAGACTGACGCCAAGACCACTGCGACAACTAGAGCCACACACCACTCACACCCATACACCCCCCACGCACTCCACATCACATACCCGAACACATTACCCAACACACCCCCACCAATACACATCACACAACACCCATGGCACCACTAATGCACCCCTGTTTCACTGAGAAGGAGTTAAGGGTCATGGTGCAGGAAATCGTCAGGGTAGAGCCACCGCTATTTGGAGCACAGGTGCAGCAAATATCAATAGCCAGGAAGATGGAACTATGGCGGAGAATCGTGGACAGGGTCAATGCCCTGGGACAGCACCCAAGAACAAGGGACGACATCAGGAAGAGGTGGAACGACCTAGGGGGGAAGGTACTTTCCATAGCAGCAAGACACCAGCTCGCTATACAGAGGACTGGCGGTGGACCCCCACCTCCTCCCCCACAACTCACAGCATGGGAGGAGCAAGTCTTGGCAATCATGCATCCTGAGGGCCTGGCTGGAGTCGGAGGACTGGATTCTGGTAAGTCAACTTTCAACAATTATAACCCCATACCTGTATGCCATCACATACCCTCACCCTCACTCCCATCACTCCACTCCATCCCACACACTCCACCATCACATTGAACAAATCCCAACGCCAAGCCTTTTATGCTGTACCAATGCATGGACAGCCCAGCATGGATACTCATCACTAAAGCATGCACAGCATAGGGAAACTAACAATCCCATCATGCACCAACATACACAGGTAAAAGCTTGCTGGGCAAAACCAACCATAGAGGGGAAGCCAAGGATGTACACTATGTCATACACATGAAGCATAACACATCATTTACATCCCCACAGGTACCCCAGCCAATGTCACTGGAGAGGAGATGCTATCACTATCCAGTCCCCCAACAGAAGAGGCCCACAGTGATGACAGTAACTCTGGTCTTCAGGATCTGGACGATCTACCTGGCCCATCAGGGACCACTGGACAGCCGGTCACCCAAGCCCAGTCACAGACCACCACAGAGCCTCCCCATCAGGAACCAACATCACAGCACTCACCCAGCATCCCCAAACCTCTGTCCCCAGGATACGTCAATCAGCAGTGTGCCCACCTGTACAGGGACCCCAGGCTAAACCTCACACACAATGTGGCAGTGGGCACACGGTTCATGGGACAAGGGGGCAGGCCACCAGGGACACTGGGAGTACTGTCGTGCGCCAGGGGGAGGACAATACCAGGGAACCGACTCTCCAGGAGGTGCTCTCCAAAATCCTGGGAGCCTATCAACATTCCCAGTACACGATAAGCCAGATCCTAGACAACGTGCAGGAGAACAGGCGGCTGCAGAAAGGACAGTATCAGGGGATCACGGAGGACTTGCAGGCCATCAACACCACCCTGATCTCCATAGAAGGGGTGCTGGCAGACATGGCCAACATTATGAGGGAGGCAGTGTCACACCAGCGGGGCCCTGCGACTAGCCAGTCATCTGAACAGCCCTCCACTTCCGCTGCCGGTAGTGGCCAGGAGGCCCTGCCACAGGACCAACAGGCCACCAGCACCCCTCCCCTGCAGAAGGTGAACCACCCTGCAAACATTCCCTGTGATCCAGACAGAAGCCAGATACACTTGCCAAGACCCTGCCAGGAAATGAGACTCTCCTGATTGTCCCCCTTGTGTCCCACTCATTCACCTTGTCCAGGTTGAACTGCCATTTCTTCCCTTCCTATGCCCCCCTTGGACAATGCACCTGTGGTACGAACAGACTAGACCAATACCCTGGACTTTCCTTCATCATCACCCCATCCCATTGCACTTTCCCCTCTATATATTAGCACTACAATAAACACCCTTTGATAACATTTTACTTTGAGTATGTCATGTATTTCAAATATGTATTGATTGAAACAGCTACAACCATTGCAAATGAACTGTACATAGAATTAGGATAGAATTGTTGACCTGCAGCTGGCTGTTGTGATCACACCAGGAGTATTTGTCAAATCATCAACATCTGCAAAATGAATATCCAGAGGTAACAGTAAGTGGGCAAAGAATTGGGAAATACTAGCATGCCAATGCCACACCAGAATACATCCAAAGTCATTGAAATGTAAAGTTGCACTGTCTCACCTGTGTGTCATTGCACGTACTGGCGGATCACAGATGTTCTGTTGTCCACATCCTCTGCCTCCCCATCCTCACTGTCCACAGGGTCCAACGCTGCCACAGGGGCATCTCTAGTCTCTTCCTCCTGCAGAAAAGGAACATGGCGTCTGAGGGCCAGGTTGTGCAACTACTATCTGGCAGACCTTGTTGGGTGAGTAGCACAGGGATTCACCTGTCAGATGTAGGCATCGGAACCTGGCCTTCAGGAGGCCAAAGGTCCTTTCTATGATCCTTCTGCTTTGCCCATGTGCCTCATTATAACGTTCATCTGCCCTTGTCCTGGCATTCCTCACAGGGGCCAGCAGCCATGATAGGTTTGGGTAACCAAAGTCACCTGCAAATATTGAGGGACAACATTTAGCCACACACTATCCTATATGGCCAACACCATAGGCATACACTAACATATACTGGGTGGGAACCAGGGCTCCCCTATTAGCCACACCCTGTGCCTCTGTAGTTGGGACATCACATTTGGGATGCTGCTATTCCTCAGGACAAAGGCATCATGCACCGACCAAGGATACTTAGGGGCATATTTATACTCCGTTTGCACCGGATTTGCGTCGTTTTTTTTAACGCAAATTCGACGCAAAACGAACTCCATATTTATACTCTGGCGCTAGACGCGTCTAGCGCCAAAGTTCATGGAGTTTGCGTCATTTTTTAGCGTGGACACCTACTTTGCGTTAATGATATG
Source organism: Pleurodeles waltl (assembly GCF_031143425.1). Lineage (NCBI taxonomy): Eukaryota > Metazoa > Chordata > Amphibia > Caudata > Salamandridae > Pleurodeles > Pleurodeles waltl. The sequence continues at coordinate 686,485,063 of NC_090438.1, forward strand.
CAAGGTAGGCGTTCCCGTCTAAAAAATGACTCCGAGGCATGTGCGCCGTATTTACACTCCCGGGCAAAAATGATGCCCGGGAGTGGGCGGGTCAAAAAAAATGACGTCCAGCCTATTTTGCGTCGTTTTTTAGCGCCTGGTCAGGCCAGGCGTTAAGGGACCTGTGGGCTCGGAAGGAGCCCAGATGTGCCCTCCCATGCCCCCAGGGACACCCCCTGCCACCCCTGCCCACCCCAGGAGGACGCCCAAGGATGGAGGGACCCATCCCAGGGAACTTAAGGTAAGTTCAGGTAAGTATTATTATTTTTTTTTTTTTGTGGCATAGGGGGGCCTGATTTGTGCCCCCCTACATGCCACTATGCCCAAAGACCATGCCCAGGGGACATATGTCCCCTGGGCATGGCCATTGGGCAAGGGGGCATGACTCCTGTCTTTGCTAGGACAGGAGTCATTTTAATGGGGGTTGGGAGTAAAAAAAAATGGCACAAATCGGGTTGAGGCGAAAAATTTGCCTCAGCCTGACTTGCCCCATTTTTTGACGCCCAAGCTCCATATTCCCCTACGCCGGCGCTGCCTGGTGTACGTCATTTTTTTTAACGCACACCAGGCAGCTCCGCCGGCTAACGCCGGCTAACGTTATTGCATAAATACGACGCCCGCATGGCGCTTCAGAATGGCGTTAGATTTTTTGACGCACAACTGCGTTGGCGCAGTTGTGCGTCGAAAAGTATAAATATGGCCCTTAGTATTGACGTCGGAGATGTACTGGTCCGCCAAGCACACCATCTGCACATTCAAGGAGTGGAAACTCTTACGATTCCTGAACACCTGTTCATTCTGGCGGGGGGGTACAAATGCAATATGTGTACCGTCAATAGTACCAATTATATTGGGGATATGTCCCGTTGCATAGAATCCAGCCTTCACAGTGCACGTGTGTTTTATCAGGGCAGACAGCACTATTGAGAACATTGGCTGTGACATTCCTGCTGCCAAGCCCACTGTCACTTGGAAAGAACCAGTTGCTAGGAAATGGAAAACTGATACCACTTGCACTGGAAGGGGGATCTCAGTGGGCTGACGGATAGCAGACATCAGGTCAGGCTACCATTGAGCACACAGCTCTGTGATTGTGGGCCATTCCAAGTCTATAGGTGAGTATTATGTGACTGTCGTCCAGTGTAGCCAAGTCCACTAGGTTTCTGTACACGGGGTATGTCTCCATCTCCTATTCATCTGCAGCAGTATGTATCTAAGGGACAAAAGAGTGAGGAGGCTGTCACAAACTGAACAATGGAGCCACAACAGCAGTCCGCAATGTGCAAACATGTTATGGGACAATTTAATTGGTCAAGTATATGACTATTTATCCTGTGATGCAGCTTTAATCCATAGGCCTGCCCCTTCCTCCCCCTGAAATGGTGTCTGCCTGTCCTGTGTGGAGGGACAGGTGGAAGTGAGGTAATGCCTCACATATATTGTGTACTGTGGGGGTAGTCGGATGTGAACCGCCATGCAACTCCCCATTGGTTATAATTGGGCCCTATGGGGTGCAGTGTCCCATGGAGATCTACGCCGGCGGTGACGGTATGCACTGCCGCGGATTTGACCGCCATTTTCTATGATAGTCGTCACTTGTTTCCTGACCTTCCATAGGAGAGGACCTACACTGCATGTGCTGCTGTGACCTGTGTCTGGAACCTACCATGGCCCGTGTGACTGGGGAAAGGGCCCCAGCCTTCACTTCTGAGCAGTTGGAGCGACTGGTGGATGGAGTCCTACCCCAGTACGGACTGCTGTATGGGTCTCCAGACCAACAGGTGAGTACACTGTGGGCACAATGCATGTGGCGTGAATGCATGGAGTTGTGTGTGAAGGCATCGTGTAAGGGGGGGTGGGTGGATTTCCTCTTGGCGGTGTACACATTGTGTGCTGGGCTATGTGTCTGCCAATGGTGATAGAAACTGGTATGGTGGGCCATTTGTCTTACTTGCTGGACTGTTTGTCATATGGTGTTCTCCTGTCTGTATTGCCTCTGCAGGTCAGCACCCATCAAAAGAAGGGTATATGGCGTGTCATCACCAAAGAGGTGCGGACCCTGGTGGTCTATGGCAGGCGGAGCACCCACTGTCGCAAACGGTAGGAGGACCTGAGATGCTGGGCACGGAAGCCCAGCTGGGGATGGCCTCCCAATGAGGAAGGGGTTTCCATCGGATCCTGACTGCCCTGATGGCCCGCGTTCTGGTGGTGGCCTATCCTGAGCTGGATGGGCGCTTGAGGGCATCACAGCAGCCACAAGGGGGTGAGTACAGTGGCCATCATTGAAGCTCACGGCTGGAGGGGCAGTAGCCGGGTGGTGTTTGTGTGTCAGTGGGTGCCACTAGGCCAGGCCAGACATATTAGCTTAGATCCTCTGGTGGCTAAGGGTCTGAAGGGGAAATACTGCTTACCTAGCTTGTTAGTATTCACTACTGGTCAGGGCTGCGTGGGTCCCAGGTGTGCTGCAGTTGGCAGTGTGTACCCCTCCTCATTCCTTGTTGAGTATCCATTTCACTGTTAGTGCACTGCATAGTGCGTAGGCCTGTTCCCTGTGTGTGAGGGTGCTGTGTATGCCATCTGTGGTGTTGGTGCAGTCATTGACCAAGTGTATACTTTGTCTCTCTCCCCCTTTCTTGTTTTATCATCCTGTACTTATGTACATTAGCATAATCTGGCAGAGGAGCAGAGGCACCAGCGACAGAGGGAACTGCATCCCAAAGGACCCTAGAGACAGAGTCCACCGATGCTGAGGGCACTAGTGGGATGGACGGCGAGGGGAGCACCACAGCGAAGACAATACAGACTCAGATACCTCCTCCGATGGGAGCTCCCAGGTGGTGGCGGACACCTCTGTGACCACCCCAGCTGCAGATACAGCCGCCACCCACCAAACCAGCACCGCCCTCCCAGCAGCCCCTTAGCGAGGAGGGTGGGCATCTCCTTCGCCCAGGTACCTCAGGCCCTGCCCCAGTGAGCCCTGCTGCCCTGAGGGAGGAGGCCATTGACCTCCTGAGATCCATCTCTGTAGGGCAGTCAACCATTGTGAATGCCATCCAGGGGCTTGCAGCCCAGATGCAGCAATCTAATGCATTCCTGGAGGGCATTCACGGTGGATTGGCAGCCCAACAGAGATCGAGCCAGGCTCTGGCCTCCTCTCTGGTGGCAGCCATTGTCCCTGTTTCTACTGTCCCCCCTCCAACTTCCACTTCCCAGTCCCATTCTCCTCAACTCCAACCCATCCCAAGAACACAACCAGATGAGCATGCACAAAAGACAACACCCAAGAGTGTCACAGGCAAACACAAGCACCACACTTCATCCCACAGGCACTCACACAAACACCATCCAGTTGCAGACACATCATCCACTATCTCCACTGTCTCCCCCTCCTCCTCCTCCTCCACCTCCCAACCAGTTACGTCCACACTCACACCTGCATGCACTACATCATCCACTACCAGCATCATCACCACAGCAAGCAGAACACACACCTCACTGGCAGACACCTCCACAACATCCATGCACACGTCCCCTGTGTCCTCTCCCACAGTGTCTCTTCATCCCCCTATTAAAGTACACAAATGCAAGCACTCAGACACCCAACAGCCATCCACCTCACAACAGCATACAGCCCATGCACCTGCACCCAAATCCAGCAGATAAACATCTCCAACAACCACTCCCTCATCCTCCACTCCCATTACTCCTCCCTCTTCCCACCCCAAGGTCCCTAAAAAGCTTTTCCTTTCCCAGATTGACCTCTTCCCTACCCCTCCCCCGTCCTACACATATGGGCAGGGTTGCAAGGACCCAGCCAAGCACCTCAGCCAAACAGTCCACGGGCCCAATGTTAGCAGCACCTACTTGTGGTGGAGAGGATTCCAGGCCACAAATACTGAAGGGAAAGGAGCCTGCACAAGCCACAAAGAAGGGGAAGGAGCCTGTACCAGCGACAAAGAAGGGGAAGGAGCCTGTGCCAACCACAAAGAAGGGGAAGGAGCCTGCACCAGCCATAAAAAAGGGGAAGGAGCCTGCACCAGCCACAAAGAAGGGGAAGGAGCCTGCACCAGCAGCTGTCACAAAGCCCCCACTGCCAGCCATGGTTGTGCAGCCATCAGAGAGTGCAGGGTCTGAGCAGGAGCCTCCCACAACCACCACCACAGTGCAGCCATCGGAGCGTGCAGGGACTGAGCAGGAGCCTCCCATAACCACCACCGCAGTGCAGCCATCAGAGGATGCAGGGGCTGAGAAGGAGCCTCCCACAACCACCACTACATGGCAACCATCGGAGGGTGCAGGGCTGAGCAGGAGCCTCCCACAACCACCACCACAGTCCAGTCACCGGAGGGTGCAGGGGCTGAGCAGGAGCCGCCCACAACCACCACCACAGTGCAGCCATCACCGCCGGCGGGCGCCATATAGTCTAGCCTCCATGGGCTGCTGTGCGGCCTACCCCCACCAGAACCAGTGGGCAAGTCACCCACTCGAGAGACTGTGGCCTTGCACTCCCCAGGACCAAGCACTGGGCATGTTGCCCCCTCCAATACCAGTGGGCAAGTCACCCACTTGAGAGACTGTGGCCTTGCACTCCCCAGGAAAAAGCACAGGGCATGTTGCCCCCTCCAGAACCAGTAGTCTTGTTTCCGCATCCAGCTGAGGTGCCCCCCTGAGATGCCTGCCTATTTGCCAACTGATGCCCCTGCAGTGTTCTGTCCGTATTGAAGCAGGAATCGAGTGGGTCCTTGGACTTTGCCATGTGGGCCCTGTGAACTATGGACTGGGCAGTGTCCCTTTTTTGTACATTTTTGAACATATCTGTTTCATTGCCAAATCGACTTATTAATTTTGATGTTGATCACTTTAGTCAATTCCTGTTGTCTGTGCATTATTCTGCCAATTATTGGGGAAAACTTTATTTTCTTGTGCAGCTGGGTGTGAGTATGGTGTGTGTGTGTGTCGGGTGTGTCTTGTGCATGTGTGTGTCATGCTCGTTTTCCTCCCACTCTCCCTTGTATCTTAGGTGTCTGTACTCACCGTCGTCGTCTTCGCTGGTCTTGGTGTTCTAGGTGGAGCATGATGTAGAAAATCATCAGGAAAACATGCAGTTCTGGTTCCATGGCGGCGTGGTTCTTCCCTCTGTCTCCATTGGTGAGTCCTTTGACTTTTGTGCTCTGTTTCCGCCAGGCTTTTGATGGCGTTGGTACCACCCCGGAAAAGGTGGCAGATTGAAGGGTCAAAATATGGTGGGCGGTACTTTGTCTTCCACCTAGCTGTAGGCGGCTACCGCCATGGTACGTGTTGTTTCTGCCCTGGCGGTCAGTGTGGTATAGTGGCTGTTTTTCGGAGATATCGCCGCCATGATCATAATTTGGCAGTAGTTACCACCAGCCTGTTGCCGGTATTACCGCCACTTTATCAACCTCCGCCAGGGTCGTAATGAGGGCCTTAGTCTACATATATAATCAGTAGTTGTTGCTTTGTTTCGGCTAGCTCTCAGTACTACATCCAAACCCCTAAACTGACCAGGGCGATAGATGTTATTGGTAACCTCAAACATGACACTCTGATTTTCAAGGTATCTGTAGAAACAGATCTTAGCCTTTCATATGGTCACTCTTGCATGCCTAAGGTAAACACATAAAGATATGAAAATGCATTTTCAAACATTTATTGACATGATCGTATTCGTCCTAACAAAAACATGAGCTACGATAGTTAGAAAGATGAGACATGTTATTGTAACCAGCAGTATTAGGATGGTAAATAATAAAAACAATTCAACCATGTTAATTGTTATTAATGTTGGCTCACCTTTATCTGTATCTAATACTATACTAAAGAGAACACAGCAGGACTACCCGTCTGCTAGATCAATTGGATAGACTAACACTCATACCTTGGTCTTAGCTATCAGGAAGCTGGTTTAAGTACACAGGTTATCTTCCTTTGCAGGATAAAGGTCAGAGTCAACAGGGTTGCATCTCAGTCATAGTTCACAGCGATTCCATGATAATCTGGCACAAAGTGCTCCTCCCAATGAGTATAGCATGGACACTGTATACAATAAAATACTTTACTTATTGCACTGTGACAAAGGTGCAGAACAGCTACTGTGGTTCATCTAACACAAACAGGTTGTCTTCTAACAAGCACAGAAAAGGAAAACAAGGACATTGCGTTCTGACTGTACATCCCTGGACTAAATGTGCAGACTACAGGGCGACAATGCCTACCAAGAATAAATGCTTGTGAAGAACATTCTTCTGTTAGTGGAAAACTTTGTGAGAAGTCACCATTAGAAAGAGATGTCAAGCTTAAGATGAGAATCTAAAATGGAGACATAGCATGAGCCATGCAACACTAGTTGCACTTTACTTTATAACAATAAAAGTCTTGTGGCCTGATTTAGATCTTGACACTATTACCACCAATCCACTGCGGTCCCAAGTACTCCGTCAATCTGACGATGTTGCGACTGCCATATTTAGATCTGTGGCAGTTCAGCCACGTCAACATTGATGGAGTGTGCTAGTTGTAACCTGCAGCCAACGCGGCGGACTCCAATGCTGGTGAGTAGCAATATTGTACCAACCATATTTAGATAACACAGTTGATCTGGCGGTGTATCAGCGGTGGTCTCATGACGGTAAGAGTCTGTTGAGGGACCAGTTCAGCATTGTACTATTAGCTGTGGCTAATAGATAGATATTAGCAGCCCACGTTTGATATATATTGCACAACTGTGAACACCTGCAAAACACACTATAAAACACACTCCATTTCAGACCATGATCCTTTCCTATTCCACTGCTGACCACCATTATGAGGATGACCTGTCATTAAACAGCCAGGTTAATATATATATATATTTTCATCACTATGCCATGGAGAACCCGCGTTTTACACAGGGGAATTGACAGTAATGGTAATACAGTAGAACCACAATTGTTTGGAGCATAAGTACAAAATACAACAATATCTCAGAAAAGGCAAATGTGGGATAGAATAGTCAACAGAGTGAATGCTGTAGCTAACAATCTGCATACACAGGAAGAGATTCGGAAAAGGTGGAATAACCTGCAGGGGAGAGTCTGCTCCCTGGCCTCCAAGCATCACTTGAAGACCCAGAGGACTGGTCTTTCTCTGGGAGGAGAAGGTCTCACAGATCCTACAACCTGAAGGCTTAACAGGAATCCCTGGAGGAGTGGAGACTGGTAAGTTACACAAATGTATTGTCAAAGTCCAATTCCTCAGGATCTGTGTGTTGCTCGTTAATGACCCACCTCCAGACAATACCAATTCAGATATTGTAATATCACTAAAGGTTAGAGAGACCAGGCAAGAGGGAAAGAAAAATAAGAGAAGAGAAGAGCAGCGTGGAAGGTGATCTGAAAAGGAAGATGTTAAAATGCAAAGAGAACAACTATAAAGACATTAAACACTAATCAATTATTTATTATGTAGAAATTATCATATGAGGTAAATATGTAGGATAAACATACAAAAATATACCAAAACTCCTTAATATCTACTAATAAACTTCAAGCAATGATATTCCATTATTTATATCATATATATAAATATATTCATGAAAAATAGTGTCCAAGAAAACTAAAGCTTTGACATTGACTAATGCTTAACATTAAAATGAGCAACTTTATCTTCTGCTGTTTATTTGTAACAACAAAATACTAAGTATCCTTAATGTTTAAACGACCTTAAAACCAATGTGTCATCAACATGAACAATCTTTTTAAGAGTCCAAACGTTTTCCAAAAACACACACCGAATACAAGAATGCACTCGTATAAATGTCTTTGTTTATAAACATAAACGTCTTGATACTCATGTGATATTGACACAGTTCGCTTTACAAACGTCTTTGTATTCTTATGAAATTGACACAGTTCGCTTTTCAAACAAGAAAATCCTCAAAGAGACAACCAGCCCAAGAACGAACTGGTAACCACGGCAACAAAACAATTTCCTAATCTCCGAGGATCATCGGAGCGGCAACAAAGTAGCAAAGGATTTTCTTTGATTCTAAAATAACACTAGCGAAGAGAAATCCTGACGGAACATTCTCACCACAGCGAGTCCATCCACTCGCTCACAGAAGAACTCCGGAGGGCTTGTGCCAAACGACAGTCGACTGGAAAAGGAAGATCCACAACAGGCACTTCAACCACGATCCAAACCCAGGCAAGGTTCCAAAATAGTAAGCACTGGAACCTGGGTGTGGTTGGGTTTTATAGAGGAGCCACACCCTTAATCATGACTTCTCCTGAAGGTTGCTGGGAATTGTAGTCCCATCATTAAAGAACAGTGTGAATTTGTACAATTAAGCCACCATCGAGCACTCCTGCTAGAAATATGCATTTTACCACATGGATAATGAGAAAAGTGCGATTTGGTGCAACAAAGTGTGTGATAGGGGCGTGCTAAGCAAGGACGTTTTTTAGGAGAGGCTAAATCGATACCGCGCCTAGGTATATGACTACGCCAACTCCAAAGCCTGACAGTACACCCCCCTCCCGGGCGCGGTTGAGGGCCAGGTTTAGTTGGATGAAGACGATGAAACTGTTGCACCAAACGAGGGGCATGAACCTGTGTAGCGGGTTCACAGGAATTTTCTTCTGGTTCATAGCCTTTCCATGCTACTAGGTACCATAAGGAGGAACCACGGAGTCGGGAATCTAGAACGGCACGCACTTCATATTCCCAGTGTCCTTGTACCAGTAGCGGCGCTGGCCGAGGTGTGCTTGATGAGGTGGCAGGCTTTAATAGAGACGTATGAAACACTGTATGTATTTATAGAGAGGGAGGTAATTTCAATTTATAAGTCACTGGGTTAATTTAACAAAGGACCTCATAAGGACCGATGAATTTTGGATTAAACGCATTGTGATCTTTAAATGTGAAATTTTTGGTGGACAACCAAACTTTGGGGGTCATTCTGACCCCGGCGGTCTGGTTGGCAGGAGCACCGCCAACAGGCTGGCGGTGCCCCGCAGGGCATTCTGACCGCGGCGGTTTGGCCGCGGTCAGAAGAGGAAAACCGGCGGTCTCCCGCCGGTTTTCCGCTGCCCAAAAGAATCCTCCATGGCGGCGCAGCTCGCTGCGCCGCCATGGGGATTCTGACACCCCATACCGCCATCCTGTTCCTGGCGGCTTTGCCGCCAGGAACAGGATGGCGGTATGGGGTGTGTGGGGCCCCTGGGGGCCCCTGCTGTGCCCATGCCAATGGCATGGGCACTGCAGGGGCCCCCGTAAGAGGGCCCCACTTTGAATTTCACTGTCTGCATTGCAGACAGTGAAATTCGCGACGGATGCAACTGCACCCGTCGCACCTTCCCACTCCGCCGGCTCCATTCAGAGCCGGCGTCCTCGTGGGAAGGTTGTTTTCCACTGGGCTGGCGGGCGGCCTTTTGGCGGTCGCCCGCCAGCCCAGTGGAAAACCCAGAATCACCGCAGCGGTCTTACGACCGCGGTGCGGTATTCTGGAGGGGGGAACTCTAGCGGGCGGCCTCCGCCGCCCGCCAGAGTTAGAATCACCCCCTTTGTCATTTACTTTGTAAGTGGGACCAAGTTGATGTTTTTTGTCGTATTGTAGTTTATACTTGTATTTGGCTTTGCGTAGGTTAGCTTGTAATCGTGTATGCACTTTTTGCATTTGAGATAAAACGTCTTGAACCGCAGGCATAGTTTGGGATGCAACTGGTAAAGTGACAGGCAGTACTTGTGGGTGTCGACCATACAGACCATAAAAAGGTGTTTCTTTTATGGATGAATGATAAGAATTGTTAATGCTAGCTCAGCAAGCCATAGAAGATCTGGCCATACCGTAGGAGTGTCAGAGGCATAACAACGTAAATACTGCTTCAGTGTCTGATTCAATCTCTCGGTTTGACCATCAGTTTGTGGATGGTAACTGGTGGATAGAGCGGAATCTATTTGTAAAGCTCGACACCAAGCTTTCCAAAAGCGAGCTGAAAATTGTGTGCCTCTATCTGAAAGGATTGCATTTGGGAGTCCATGAAGACAGACAATATTTTGAAGTATAAGATTGGCTAAAGTGCTAGACGTTGGGAGTCCCTTGCACGCTATGAAATTTTAATCGTATTTTGTAAGACTATCAATGGCTACTAGAATTGTGTTTGTATGATTTACTTCTGGGAGCCCAGTGATGAAGTCCATTGTGATGTGTTCCCAAGGGTAGTTTGGAGTCGGCAGGGTAATTAGTAGTCCTTATGGTTTGCTATGTGTACTCTTGCAGCGAGCGCAAACATCACAGGATTGTATAAATTGTTTGACATCTTTAGAGAATGTGGGCCACCAGAAATATCTTTTCAAAAGCTCCATAGTTTTTAGAGGTCCTGGGTGACCTGCCACAGGGTGAGTGTGTAACCATTGGAAGGCTGTTTGTCTTAAATCTTTAGTTGGTAAGTAGACCCGAGAGTCATATAATGGTGAGCCTTGTTGAATGGTATGTTTAGTATATTGTTGTAACCAATTCTGCCAGTCAGTGACATGAAAATGAGAGCGAATAAGATCCAAGAAGTCATCGGCGGCTATTAAACAGAGCACCTTTGTAGGATCTACAATAGATTGTGTTTTTTGTTCTTCATGGGAGAGAGAAGAGCCTTGTCTTGTGAGAGCATCTGCTTTTCTATTTTCTGTGCCTGGCTGGAAGGTTACAATAAAATCGAATTCTGCGAAAAATAACATCCACCTTAATTGTTTAGGAGTCAATATCCGAGCTGAGCTCATGAACTTGAGATTTCGATGACCAGAGTATACTGTGATCTTGTGCTTGGATCCTGATAGATAGTGTCTCCATTCTTTGAAAGCGTCTTTGCTTGCTAAGAGTTCTTTCTCGGCAATAGTATAGTTAGTATAGTTTTGTTCAGCGACATTCAATTTTCTGGACATGAAAGCAACTGGATGAAGTTGTCCGGTGTATGGATGACGTTGTGATAGAATGGCCCCTATTGCCACATCTGAGGCATCGGCTTCTACAATAAAAGGGTCTGTAACTCTTGGGTGAGCTAGAACAGGAGTAGTAGTAAATGCCTGTTTTAACATGATGAATGCTGCATTAGCTTCTTCAGACCAACAAAAGGGAATGTTTTTGTGTAATAGTCTAGTGATAGGAGCCACCTTATGGGAGAAATTATCTATGAACCGTTGATAAAAATTTGCAAAGCCTAGGAAGCATTGCACATCTCGTACAGATTTGGGCGTTGGCCATTCCATTACTGCTTGGATCTTTCGTTCGGTCATCTGCATTCCTTTAGGGGTTAAAATAACTCCCAAGAATTCCACTGTAGTGACATGAAACTCACATTTACTAAGTTTACAAAATAAATGATGAATCCATAATGTATGCAACACTTTCTTTACATGTTCTTTATGTAATATCTCTGAGGTGGAATAAATCAGGATATCATCGATATAGACAATCACAAAAATATCAAGATATTCTCTCAATACATCATTGGGAAAATATTGAAAAGCAGCAGGAGCATTGCACAAACCGAAAGGCATTACCTGGTACTCAAACAGGCCATAACGAGTTTTAAAAGCTGTCTTCCATTCGTCACCTTCACGTATGCGAACCAAATGATAGGCACGTCGTAGATCAAGCTTAGTATAAATTATTGCATTCTTAACCTGGTCTAACAGTACTGGGATTAATGGTAATGGATATTTATTGTTCACCGTGATCTTGTTCATGGCTCTATAGTCTATGCCTGGTTGTAATTCACCGTTTGCCTTAGGTACAAAGAATAATGGAGAGGCAGCTGGAGAACGTGAAGGATGAATCAAATTGTTCTCTAAACACTGATCAAGGTATTTGCATAAAACAAGATTCTCCTTTTCAGATAAAGCATAAATTCTACAATTAGGTATTACAGAACCAGGTAGGAGATCTATTTGACAGTCATAAGGCCTATGTGGTGGTAAAGTACTTGCGGCTTGTTCGTTGAAGACATCTATATATTCATTATATATATGAGGTAAGGTAATATCCTTTTCTGCTGCAGTAGCTATACATTGTGAAAAATCTTCCTGAGCAATATGCAAACAATTCTTTAGGCAAAATTCTGAGATAAAGTTAACAGTTTGTTTTTTCCAATCGATGTGTGGATTATGTAGCATTAGCCATGACATTCCAAATATGAAACCATACTGAGGTGCTTGGATAATATCGAAAGAGATACTCTCTTGGTGTTCTTGACCATCAACGTTTTTACAAATCGTGTGAATAGGTAAAGTGCGCATGGTAACAGGGCCTCCGGATAATTCACTTCCATCCACAGCTTGCACAATCTCTGGTATTTGTTTTCTTACACACGTGAGTCTTAATGATTTAACAGTTTGAGAGTCTACAAAATTCCCAGTTGCACCTGAATCAATCAAAGCCTGGACTCTCTGCCATTTTTCTTGAACCATGATTTGTATGGAAACTCGAAAATGTCTAATATGATGACTAGTTTTGGAATGTACGGAAGGGATCATTTTAGTACCCAAGAGGTCCCCTTCCTTGTTTCTTGGGCCTTCTAGTTTTCCTCAGAATTTTCAAGCATGGCTACTTGTTTCTTTGGATTGGTATTTAAATCCGATTTGTTTTTTGCCTTAGATAGACAGTCCCTTACAAAGTGTCCCTTTTTTCCACAATAGAGACATTGGCGGTCATTCTGACCGCGACCCGCCGCCCGCCATGCGGTCACCGCTGAATGACCGCCCCGCGGTCAAAAGACCGCGGCGGCCATTCCAACTTTCCCGCTGGGCCGGCGGGCGCCCTCCAAAAGAGCGCCCGCCGGCCCAGCGGGAAAGCCCCTGCAACAATGAAGCCGGCTCCGAATGGAGCCGGCGGAGTTGCAGGGGTGCGACGGGTGTAGTGGCACCCGTCGCGATTTTCACTGTCTGCTAAGCAGACAGTGAAAATCTTTGTGGGGCCCTGTTAGGGGGCCCCTGCACTGCCCATGCCAGTGGCATGGGCAGTGCAGGGGCCCCCAGGGGCCCCACGACACCCGTTCCCGCCATCCTGGTTTTGGCGGTGAAAACCGCCAGAAACAGGCTGGCGATAAGGGGGTCGGAATCCCCATGGCGGCGCTGCAAGCAGCGCCGCCATGGAGGATTCCCTGGGCCAGGGGAAAACCGGCGGGAAACCGCTGGTTCCCCTTTTCTGACCGCGGCTTTACCGCCGCGGTCAGAATAGCCCAGGAAGCACCGCCAGCCTGTTGGCGGTGCTTCCGCTGCCCTCCGCCCTGGCGGTCAGAGACCGCCAGGGTTGGAATGAGGGCCATTGTCCCTTACGGCGACAAAGTTCTTTTTCTTCCTTGGTTAGGGATTGACGAAGAGTTCCTATTTCCATGGGTTTGCCAGTATTTTCTGATGAAGAGGTGGAGGATAATGTGTTTCAATATCGCTCAGAATGCCAATAGCCCCCTTCAGGGTGTTTTTTGTCTCCTCTTCTTTCAGTAAGCCTATGGTCTAGTCTCAAAGTAAGATCTATCAAATCATTGCAAGTCTTTGGTTGAGGATCAGTTTGTGCTAGAATATCTTTTAATTCTTCTTTAAGACCCTGATAGAAGAGGGCGGCTCTTTTCTCCTCAGGCCAAGATGTTTCCATAACCAGGCGATTAAAGTGAGAGAGATGTGAGATGAGATCTTTATTGTCTTGTCGTAACTCTAAAAGTTCTTTATCGGCTGACACGGTAACAGATCGTCGGTCAAATACTTTTTCAAACTTGTTTATAAACATACACCAGTAATATAATAGCCTACTGTCCTGGCACACTAATGGGACTGCACATGTAGCAGCATCGCCAGTTAAATATGAAATAAGGAAGGCTATCCTAGACTGTGGGCCCGGGAAAGCATCTGTACGACATGTAAAATGTAGCTCCACTTGAGTAAGGAAGATTTGTACCTTAGAGGAATCCCCTGAGAATCTTTCGGGAGCAGCAAGGGGAATTTGAGTGGGAACTTGCACTGAGATATTACTAGGAAGAGGAGGAACATGTGACTGGGAAGTGGCTCCTTGTTGCACTGTTGTTGTACCATCCACCTTGGCTTGTAATTGTGTCACTTTTGTAACGAGAGCTGCTGTGGTGTTTTTTGAGTCTTGAAATTCTTTTTGTAATTGGGTCAAGGCTTGCATTACAGTATCCAATGTGGCCATCTTAGCAACTCTAGCACAGACCGAGAGGAAAGTAAATTTTGTGGGCTTACTATTCTGTCAAAGTCCGATTCCTCGAGATCTGTGTGTTGCTCGTTAATGACCCACCTCCAGACAATACCAATTCAGATATCGTAATATCACTAAAGGTTAGAGAGACCAGGCAAGAGGGAAAGAGAAATAAGAGAAGAGCAGCGTGGAAGGAGATCTGAAAAGGAAGATGTTAAAATGCAAAGAGAACAACTACTAAGTATCCTTCATGTATAAATGACCTTAAAACCAATGTGTCATCAACATCAACAATCTTTTTAAGAGTCCAAACGTTTTCCAAAAACACACACCGAACACAAGAACGCACTTTTCAATCCTGTGCGCGCGCGTATAAATGTCTTTGTTTTTAAACATAAACGTCTTGATACTCATGTGATATTGACACAGTTCGCTTTTCAAACAAGAAAATCCTCAAAGAGAAAACCAGCCCAAGAACGAACTGGTAACCATGGCAAAAAAACAATTTCCTAATCTCCGAGGATCATCGGAGCGGCAACAAAGTAGCAAAGGATTTTCTTTGATTCTAAAATAACACTAGCGAAGAGAAATCCTGATGGAACATTCTCACCACAGAGAGTGGGATAGAATAGTCAACAGAGTGAATGCTGTAGCTAACAATCTGCATACACAGGAAGAGATTCGGAAAAAGGTGGAATGACCTGCAGGGGAGAGTCTGCTCCCTGGCCTCCAAGCATCACTTGAAGACCCAGAGGACTGGTCTTTCTCTGGGAGGAGAAGGTCTCACAGATCCTACAACCTGAAGGATTGACAGGAATCCCTGGAGGAGTGGAGACTGGTAAGTTACACTTATGTATTGTCAAAGTCCGATTCCTCGGGATCTGTGTGTTGGACGTTAATGACCCACCTCCAGACAATACCAATTCAGATATCGTAATATCACTAAAGGTTAGAGAGACCAGGCAAGAGGGAAAGAAAAATAAGAGAAGAGCAGCGTGGAAGGCGATCTGAAAAGGAAGATGTTAAAATGCACAGAGAACAACTATAAAGACATTAAACACTAATCAATTATTTATTACGTAGAAATTATCATATGAGGTAAATATGTAGGATAAACATACAAAAATATACCAAAACTCCTTAATATCTACTAATAAACTTCAAGCAATGATATTCCATTATTTATATAATATATATAAATATATTCATGAAAAATTGTGTCCAAGAAAAATAAAGCTTTGACATTGACAAATGCTTAACATTAAAATAAGCAACTTTATCTTCTGCTGTTTATTTGTAACAACAAAATACTAAGTATCCTTAATGTATAAACGACCTTAAAACCAATGTGTCATCAACATCAACAATCTTTTTAAGAGTCCAAACGTTTTCCAAAAACACACACCGAATACAAGAATGCACTCGTATAAATGTCTTTGTTTATAAACATAAACGTCTTGATACTCATGTGATATTGACACAGTTCGCTTTACAAACGTCTTTGTATTCTTATGAAATTGACACAGTTCGCTTTTCAAACAAGAAAATCCTCAAAGAGACAACCAGCCCAAGAACGAACTGGTAACCACGGCAACAAAACAATTTCCTAATCTCTGAGGATCATCGGAGCAGCAACAAAGTAGCAAAGGATTTTCTTTGATTCTAAAATAACACTAGCGAAGAGAAATCCTGACGGAACATTCTCACCACAGCAAGTCCGTCCACTCGCTCACAGAAGGAATCCGGAGGGCTTGTGCCAAACGACGGTCAACTGGAAAAGGAAGATCCACAACAGGCACTTCAACCACGATCCAAACCCAGGCAAGGTTCCAAAATAGTAAGCACTGGAACCTGGGTGTGGTTGGGTTTTATAGAGGAGCCACACCCTTAATCATGGCTTCTCCTGAAGGTTGCTGGGAATTGTAGTCCCATCATTAAAGAACAGTGTGAATTTGTACAATTAAGCCGCCACGAGCACTCCTGCTAGAAATATGCATTTTACCGCATGGATAATGAGAAAAGTGCGATTTGGTGCAACAAAGTGCGTGATAGGGGCGTGCTAAGCGAGAAAGTTTTTTAGGAGAGGCTAAATCGATACCGCGCCTAGGTATCTGACTACGCCAACTCCAAAGCCTGACATGTATGTCTTAAAATCACAAATGGAGCCCTTGTCCTTAACTTAGCTATTCAGAATGTTTCTAGACACCTATCAACACATATATATTGAAACTTCAGTTTCCAAAATACCACGTGTTATTCAAATCAGTAGCATCATGGTTGTTACAATCTATTTATCAATGACCAATATGTATTGTCAGATTCTGTATTGTCCTCCATGGATCACCCCTTGCCTAGTCCTTTGCTGTGTCTAAATGTAGGTTGTTTTACTTAAAAAAAATAGGTTCCAAACTCCAACCATATGCACACGAAGTTAAAGTGCTTGTCAGTGGTATTTTAACCCATTCACATTATACACATGTGTGTGTAAATATCATAAATGTGTGTTTAATTTTCACTTTATTAATTTATATAGGTATTTGTTATTCACTTTTTCACAAGCATAGGCAATAGTGTTTACAAATGACTACAACTACCATGAAGCCCTGCTTTTGTCTCTGCAAAATAAAAGTGCCATGTGGTTTTGCCCAACTGTCTTTTCCTTCCACATATGCACAAATGTCAAAGTTTTACATAGTTGTCATTCACCATTTCATGTATGTATCAAAATGTCATCTTCTACGTTGATCCAGTATGTTGTCACCTTCTTGTCTCTCCATTGAGTTGTAGAAATGATAGTGTGTATATTCAAAGGTTTCCAAACATGTTCTGTGCATGCTGATTATTATAAGTATTATTGATACACCCTTTACTTTGCAGTGTTCTCATGATGACCAATGCCATTTAATCCAATAAGTTGTACCATGGATTGTTTAGGCTGTTAGGCATTGAAAAGGCTCAGTTCTCAAATCACCTCTCTACTGTGTTGAGTTGCATGTTGGTACCTGGAATGTACACTTCCTAAATAACATTTTAGATTTCAGGACTTCTCTCATTGTTAATGAAGTGTGCCTCTGTGTACATTAACCTGCATGATTAACAATTGAAGAATCATACAAAGGCCTCAACATCCCATTAATCATAGTTTTTTCTTTTTGTTTCGGTTGCGTCATCTGTAGTTGAAGACAAATTTGAGGTACAATACAGACCTTTAATGTCTTCGTTTTTGTAATACATATTAGGACCAACACACAGGGCCAGTGGACTACAGTCTGCAACCAAAGACACCTCCACTCCAGGACAGGATCAAGCCTTCATTGAGGATACCACTCCTGCAAGTTGGGATAATGAGAGGAGTAGTGGTTCATCTGGTCTGTCTGGGCAGACAGCCTCAGTGAGTCTTACCCAGCCCACACCTACACTACCCACCCCAGCTGCTACAACAACTCAGCCTATGGATACCTCTACTTCCTGTGTCCAGAGGAACACAACTCCAATCTTGTGCCCTCCAGTCCTGTCTACTGTTCAGCAACCACCACCACTACCACCTCCAGTTGTGCTATGACCCAGTGGGATGGGCCACACTGCCTCATGGGCACAGGGTAGCGGTGTAGGATGTTATGGGAGGGAATCAGTGGGTTAGGAATGTGAGGCCACTGGTATCATCACCCAGACCACCATTGACCAAGTCTTGGGAGCAATACAACAGTCCCAAGACGTGAGAGAACAGGTCCTAACAGACATCCAAGACTTTAAGAAGGTGCAGAGGGATCACATTATTGAGCTACCGAATCACAACTACAATTTGTGCTCCTTGTCTGGGGTGATGTTTGACATTTATCATCACATGTGGAGGGCTTTTCCTGTACCATTCATCCCTGTCTCTGGTCCTTTTACATCAGGATCCAATACACCTTCTGCTGCCAGAGACAGGGAGGCCCTACCACAACAGGAAACTGATCCACCAACGCCAGTCCCTGCACCTGTGTTTCACCCAGGAGGGGACTTTCATCCATACCACTAGGAGAGGATGGCAACACCTCCACCGCCACCTACTTTCCTCCAGTGTGTGTCTACCATTCACTCTGTGGACTATTACATTGACACATTTACCTTTTCTGAGGAGAGATGTATTTTGTACATTTGACTCTAAACAATTTGTGCTCAACAAATATAGGCCCATATTTATACTTCTTTAGCACCGCATTTGCGTCATTTTCTGACGCAAAAGCGGCACAAACTATCAAAATATAATTGTATTTTGTAAATTTGCGCCGCTTTTGCATAAAAAAATGACGCAAATGAGGCGCCAAAAAAGTATAAATATGGGCCATAGTTTTATCCACCATGATGGACGTTTGTTTTCTATTCTTGTACTTCCTCATTCTGGTTTCAAAGAAAGTTTTACTCATTTTTTGTTAAAAATAAATGCACATAAAACAAAGTGAAATACTGGTGTGGTATTCATTGTGGTAATTCCTTTTCTGTGTCTTCCGTACACCATCATTTTTAAATCTGTCAAGCAATATAATACTAAAACAAATAAGAGACACCACATTGGTAATGTGTTTCCCATGGAAAAAAGATGGAAAAAGAAACAGTGAAATCTGAATGTATTGCTGTCATACATTTCTAGATAACAAGTTTGTGACAAAGTGAAATATGCTTTTCACAAACCGTGCAGAAGCCAAACAGTCTGCTCCATTTAGAAGTTGACAATCGAGAACCTTGACAGCATGGAAGAAAGGGAATATTACAACAAATCAAATTAAATTGGCAAACTATTACTGATTCAGGACCACAGCTGGAGCCAGAGATCCTGCCTTCACAATAGGAATCCTACCTAAATAACACCAATAGCCTACATCATGACAGTAACAAAATTTAAGGCCACATTACTATTTCAGGACATTGTGGCACTATCAGTGCAATGTCACAACCACCATTCAGTGGTGTGCTAAAAAAAAGTTATGAGGAGACACATCAACAGTTTCTTACACTGAACACAATCCAGTCAATGTGAAGGGAGACCAGTATGCAATGGTTTGACATACACATGTGGTTAGAGCAAGTTGAGCAGTACATATTGCCTGGGTGGCAACATCCACAGTAAAACAGGTCTGATACAATCTCAAGGACTTCCATTCAATCACGGTGGCAGTTGTCTCTGTACAAGAGTTGTCCATCCCAAGTGGGTGTCTGTCCCAGGATCAACCCATGTTCCCTTTAGACTTTCCAACAGCCGCATACCACTGCAAATGTCACAAATGTAAAATGTCTAAATTAAGATTATAAATTATAAATAAATTAGGAGGACAGATACTTAGCACAAGCAAAGTTAGTTTATGTCAATAAGCACAGTAGTCAATGTAGGGAAACTCTGATTCACAAACATCTTTGCCTTGCACTTTCCTGAACTGACTATTCCTACAAACTTCCCATTACATCCTAATATGTTCACTATGTCACAAGTTGTTCTGACATTGGGTGGCACAATATGTAAGAGTACACTTACATTCAGGTGAAGAAGTGGTTAATGACATCTTGATGTAGGTCAATTCCTTCCCCTTCACCACTGACATCTTTATTGGGCCTTTTGACATCCTCACCCAGTGGCTATGACACCGAGGAACCCAGTGCTACAGAGGGTGAGGGGACTGGCACGGAGGCCACCAGCAAAGTCAACATCATCTTCAGATGCCTCCACAGAAAACCAGTCCCTAGTGGTGGTGGACCCTAGTGCGACAATTCCACCTGCATCGTTGTTCGCCACCCACATTTCCATCACCACCCTCCTTCTTGTCCCACCCACCCAGTTGGCAGTAGCCCCCCTTCTAAAAGGGGTGGCATCACCTTTGCTGCAAGCACCTCCCCCTGCCATGTCTTCCAGGCTGCACTCAGTGAGGGGGCTATTGTCCTACTGCAGACTATCTCTGTAGGGCAGACTGAATTACTGAATGCCATCCAGGGGCTTGGTGGGCAGATGACACAGATGCTAGCTTACATGGATGCCATTCTCAGGGCCTACAGAGGTCATTCTAGGGTCTGACCTCCTCATTGACCACAGCCTCTCACCCATCCCAACCTCCTGCCCCAACTCCCACCCATTCCCCTTCTGAAATCCCTCTTCCCAGCCCCATCCAAAGCACCCGCAAAAATTTGCACGCACCCAAACACACATAAGCAGCACATCCAAACACAGCAAGAAAGACAGACACACACATACAGACACCACCACCCCAATGCGAGCAAACCCACAGACACCACACCCACCACACCACAAACATCCTAACTCACCACCAGCACACCTCCAGACACCACACCCACCACAACACACTCATTCACAGCAACCACCAGCACACCTGCAGACACCACAACTACCACAACACTAACATCCACACCCACCACCACACTCGCACCCACCACAACCACAACACACACATGCACCAGCACATCCACATGCACCACAACCACACACAGCACCTCTACAGCAAACCCATCCACACACACACACACATACTGTACACAAAGGGCCACACTCACCCACAGAACAGACATCCAGTGAAAAACACAAACAAAAACACACCACATACAATAGACCCACAGGCAACCCCACTATTGACAGACACATGCACATCAGACAGAGCCACTCCCTCTACCTACCAACCCCAGATCCCTCCCAAATACCCTACCTTTTTCCTTAAGGAGGGCCTGATGTTTGCCCTGGCCCTGACCCCTTCCTCATACCAGACCACCCCTCCCATAAGTAAGACTACCCCACTTGCACATCTTGGAAACTCTTCTACACCACAACCTACCCCTTTCCACATCCCAATACACCCCTTCCAAAGCCAAACTCACTCCTCCCAAATCCAAACCCACCCCGCTCAAACCCAGGGGATCCCCCAGTAACATCAGTGAGGCGCCTGCTCTCTCCCCCATAGATGTCCCTTCCAGAAGAGGTTTATTTTGGCAGTGTGAACAGGAGGCAAGTCATAGGCATGCAACCCAGACTTGGGACTTTGTGGCCTTAGGCCTTTGCTGTGTTTAATTGCTGCAAAACAGAGTTATGAGAGAGTTATCTCATTTATATAAAAACGCATTTTCAGAATACCTTTGTCCTGGCCTTATTTGTAGATTTTTAATAATTGTTTGCTGATGATGTTATTTCTGCTAATGTGTGTGCCATGCACTTACTCTCATTTGTGAAAGTGACAAGCACAGGTTTTCTTTTTTGGATATTTTTATTATGCATACATTAGTGTTGTACATTTGTGATGGACATGTCAATTTTGGTGCAAGCATTCATCATGTTGGTGGACACTTACACCAACATTAAGGCCCTCATTATGAACATGGCGGCCAGCTCCCCCAGTACCCTGCCAGCCGTATTATGAACATTCCACTGGGCTGGCGGGTGGAAACATTGTTTCCGCCTGCCGGCCCAGAGGAATACCTGGCCGGGACATTGACGGCAGCTCCACAAGGAGCCGCCGCCAATGCCTCTGTGGGGTGGGTGCAGCTGCACCCGTCACGCAGATCACTGCCCATAAATCAGGCAGTGACCTGCGCGATGGGGCACTGCACAGGGGCCCCTTTACTGCCCATGCCAAGTGCATGGGCAGTGCAGGGGCCCCCAGGGGTGCCCCGGTGCACCCCTTCTGCCAGCCTTTCCTCGCTAGGGAAAGGCTGGGGGATTTGGGATCATTATCTGAGGGGCAGCACCGCTGCCCTGCCGGATAATGATGCCTTGCATCGCCAGGCTGCCCTATGGCGGCCCTTATTGGTTTCATTAGGTGGTGGTGTGGGCCGCCATGCCGGCTGGTGGGATTTCCCGCCACCGCTGGCATGGCGGCCCACACCGCCATGTTCATAATGAGGGCCTAAATGTGTTTCTGTTATTGTGACTGGAGAATTAATGCGTGTTTATTTTAACATGATGTGTCAATAATATGCCTATATGCATTACACAGGGAACCTAACACTTTACAGTTAAATGACATCTAAAGTCAGTCATAAATTTCACAAACCAAGGGGACATGTGACCTTCATACATCTCTAACATTTTTGCAGTTTAGAGGTAAGATTGGTTCTAATTCTGTGTACACCCACTTGTAGCATTTTGTAGTGCAATTGCTGCACTATCATGGATTACAGTAGTTCCTATTGAGTATACTCTTTATGTATATGATATGGTAGTTTAGGCAAAATTATTGCATACACCTCTATGGACACATTTTGATTTGAGATTGCTGTGACTTTTTGTTTAGGTGTCCAATGCCATGAAGGCAGGGAGTACCAGATTGGTGAGTGTTACTAATATCTCGAGGTGTATTTTTAAACATTTTTCTAACTATGATATCACACACATATGCGTTGCACATCATTGTACTATTGCTTGCAAGTATTTGTTAAACATGCTCAAGTCCAGTGCTAATATACAGCAGCAGTTCTGAGGATGACATGTTGAACAGTGACATACCTTCTGTTCCAGCGAAGACAGGGGTGATTTTCATCTTGGTCCAGGAGCAGCAGCAACGGCAGGGCCTGTATGACTGAGTTCATGGTGGCAGGAAATGTGAACACCCAGAAAAAGGTGAGTTTCATCCTTTTATCCCTCATGATCCGCCAACTCAAGCGTGGAGGTTTAGCTCCCTCATTTGCGTTGGCAGAAAGGCACACCGTGATCGGCTCGACCATACACGTAGCTGGAGTCCCGCCGCCAGCCACTTTTGCTTATGGCACCATTAACGCAGGTGGTGATTTATGGCGGTGGTCTTTCGTCCATGGACCCACCAACATCTAAATAGAGCAGACGGACCACTTAGTAGATGGACAGGAACATTGTTGTAAAATCGACGGCAGGACCATTACTGCCAAGATCTAAATCAGAACCTTAATTGTTTCGAGATGTTCTATCCCACCCAACTCTCCAAGAATATGCCTTGACTGTCCAATTTCACTACCTGGCAGTTATAGCCAAACCCTGAGGCAGTTCATTGAGTTTGCAGCAGCAACAGGAATGATCTAAGTCCTTTAACTCAGACAGGCCCTGGGTGTCAAGACTCTCAATTTGTCTTACCAATGGCTTGCACAGGAGCAGATTGAAGAATATTCCTAATGCCCCCTCCGGACCTCTCCATCCTCCAGGAAACTGGGTGACCAGAGCACCCAAGGGGGGAAAGGGGATTGGGAGAAAAGAAGAGACAGCCTTTCAGTCTTTGGGTTTCTCTCTCTCTCTCTGTCTCCTATTCCTGGTACTTTTTTCTTTCTTGACTTAAATGTATTTTTTTTGTGTGTATTCTTCTGAGAGAATTTGGAATAAAATGAAAAAGAAGACAACTCAACAATATACATTACAATGCGTTCCTATCACAAGCTTATTTCTACCACTATTCTTAATGCCTAATTTATTTTCTATTTATTAACATACTCCTGTTATCTCATGCTATAGCTACTCTTCTGTTTATTTTCTTTTGCTGATTTTAAATCTTTTCTGAGTGAAAACGTATTTATCTATATATAACTATAAATTACAAACTTTTAAGACAACATTCTTTCTCTCAGCATATTTCATTTGCTTCTTTCCGTTACAGATAATACTTGCATGACCAGAACGACTTCAAAGAATTTCGGTGGTGAACTTCTTAGAAGACTGCTGTAATAAGTGAATTCCGTTCTCTTAATATGCATATTTATATCTATATGAGTATTTCTTCCTCTTCTAGTTCTTTCTTATTCAATAGAATTCTGCAGGTTATCTCTAGAACTCGAATTTCAATAGAGACTCTACTCTCCTGTAACATTTCCTCTTTTTGGAACTGAATGTCTCTATGAGATACTGCAGTAAGAGACACTAATCTGCTCTCCTCTTGACAATTGCGCTACATTGAAACACTGCCTCACTCTCCTCCAAATGGAGGGTCATTTCCAAGACACAACTGCATTCTTCTCAGAATGGCTGCTTGTTGTAGAGACACTGCTCTGTTTTCCTCTTAAACGGCTGCACAGTAAAGAGACACTACGTCCCTAACTCTGCCTACTACCCGTTTCCTAACTCTTACCCAAACTAGAGAATAAAACGATGTCCTAGCTTGTGATGCCACTACCCTGACTAAAAATATCAGGAACTGGAATTCAACGCTGCTTGCTCTCCAAATATCTCAGTGAAGTGCATAGCTTCTAGGTAAGCACGCGTCCATTGGGTGAAACAACTAGAGCGGCACTGGAGAGTGTCGCTCTAGCAGCCATCTTAGAATTCTTATCATGCCAACTTGCCAGACAAACATTAGGTTTTTTTCCTTTTCTTTGCAGAAGTTCGTTTCTTTTGAGTGTTTTACTCACTAAATGTGATTGATTTTGTTTTACTTGGTCTACGTAGGATCCTGACACTGGGCAACCAGCCTATCACCAACAATTTAAGAGGCGAGATAGGATAGGAAGCAGTAGGCTCACTGTTTCAGGCCCAACAGTATATTACCTATGGATTGACCAAACCTGGGTTTAACAGATAACTTTGACCGTGCTCATGCCCGCCACCTCGTCTGAAGCACATCGGATCTGTAGTTTCACGCTATCCATCCATGCTGCAGAGAACAGAGATCGGAAGAAGGATCCTTGGATTTTCCTTGTGTTGAGTTCTTGATTGAAGTGCTTTCTTGTTACTCGGAGTTCTCCTGCCTGAAGTGTGTCTGCAGCAGCTAGTGAGTGGTGGGTAGGGGCGGCTGTCCATCTTCTCTCCCCTCTTCTTTCCATCCCACCAACTCTCACCCGGCCTAAGCTATTTTCAGGTGAGAGGGGAAGGGGTGTTGGATCGCTTCAACCTGCCTCAGATAGCTGTGGCAGTACGTGAAGCGCAGAGTTTGGATTTGTCTCCCCTGGTCTGGTCTGGACTGGTTGGTTTTGAGGGAGAGTTTGTGGTTCTTGGTATCCACGTGGGATTACAAGAGCGTAAGGAGCTGCTCTTTAGTAGTGTTCTACCCAATGAAAGTTTATCCTTTCTATTAAACGTGTGTCGGGAAAATCCGCCACACCAAAGTTTTGAGTGACTGGATTCTAGATGTACATTAAAACGCAGTGTGGAGGAGGCAGTCAGGTAAGCCCAATTGGACTTTTCAAATTTGCTTGTCTTACCCAATGGCTCTGAGTAAAACTCACAAGGCTGCAGAAGCAAGGAAGGGAGGAAAATAAATGTTCAAGTAACCTCCCCTAGCATAAGGAGGACACTATGACACTGGGAGGTCATTCAGGGCTTGGAGATTAACATGAGGAGGTTATTTCTGATCCACAAGGGGTATCGCCGATGGTGAGGTCTTTTAGGGAGCTAGAAAAAGGTCTGAAAAAATGTCCCATACATCTGGCAGTGTCAGTTGTCAGTCAAAGAAAAGTTAGGGGACTCCCTGCTCCTGACTCCACTGGATGAGGGTATGTACCATTTGGAACCAAGATTATCCTCAACACCTTGCCTCCCAGTGAGGAGCTTTGGGAGTGTTCATTCCCATGAGGTTTTGCAAGAACTGTGGGACCAAGAAAGATTGGATGTGGAGGAAGTTGCCGCAAGTCAAGCCACAACCCAGGTCACTGGAAGTAGTATAAATGGGGAGCCAGGGGAGTTGCCACCCAGTTCAATCCGCTCAGGGGGTGAAAACCTTACTCCCATGTTTCCATCGAACTTTGCAGTTGACCCCTGTTCCTCAGCTATACTGTTAGATGTGAAGGTTCTGATGCAAAAAATATTGCAGGGTATCCTTGAAGCTGTGGTATTGAACTCAGATATTTTGAAGTCACACAAGGTTTACCAGCAGTGTATAGCCTCGGAGGTAAAGCAAATTAATAACTGTATGCCCAACCTGGTGAGATATGTTGAAGTGTGGAGTGGGCAGGCAGGTCCGAAGGGGGAGGTTAAAGTTGGAAGTATAATGTGTGAAGAGAGTGAATTTGTTAGCCCAAGAGATAAAACCCCAGTATTAGATGAGAATCCCTCTGTCTATAACTCAAAATGCCCGATGTTAATAAAAAAAGAAGGGGAAGTAGGTATAGATATAGAACCCTCTCTTATCTGGGATCCCGAGGTGGTGTAAAACATCAAAGAAAAGAGGGCAGGAGAGTTTAGGCAGAGAGAGAGAACAAAGAAAGCCTGCCAGTTTAACCCTACAGGGGGTGATCAAATGAGTAATAGTATAAAGGATAGAGGGAGTATATTATTTGAAAAAGGCTTAACTACCCTGTCTCAGACTAAGGTTAAGGTTAAGACCAAGGTTAAGGAAAGTACCAGTAAAGATAAGATAACAAATTGTACTTCAAGGACATTGCAAGTGGACTTGAGCGGTAGACGCCAGAAAGTGCAACCAGTGTGTAGAGATGGGCAGTGTGGGGCATCCTGTGATGAATGTGGAATTGGGGATCAGGAGAAAGTGTGTAGGAAAACACATGTTAGTGAAATAAGAAATATAGACCTACATGAGCATAGTGTCAGCCCAAAGTAGGAGGGTCAAAATTGAGCACTCTTGAAGCTGATAAGAAGGAGACAAACTCTTTATGGGTGTATCTGGAACCAACATCAGGTGGATGCCGAGGGAAAAGGGTAAGGAAGTTGTTGAAGCAGATATGTTAATCAAGAAATTATTAATGACTTATATGTGTGTTTACTAATGAGAAAAATGCATAGAGAAATTGATAGCAGAAAATAATGTGCATGTTTGAAAATGTGCCCTCGGGGAGTGATCACCATATATACTAAAGTGACTAAAATATGTGAAATAATTAAAAATATGAGAAAAATGTAGAAAAATTCAGTAATATATCATAATGAAATGTATAACCTTTATTTTGTATTGTTAAGTTAGCTGAACCAGAGGCATAGTTTCACTGGGCCTTTCTGGCTCTGAACATGGAGAATGTAAATGCCTTGCAAAGGACTGGTAACTGGGGACAGAGACCGACGAACAGGAGATGATGAAGACAATTTGAAACAATTATGTGTAGTGTAGGCTAAATTTACTTTCCCAGGACTTGAACAATAGATGCACTGACTGGAGAGCTATGTGCAACAATTTTGATACCTGAAGAGCTGGATGATGTCCTCATCGCAAGAAGAACCAATCAGCTTTCTGTGAAGTAAAATATATTAAAAGATTTGGTAAATAAAAACTATAGATAAAAGTCATATCTTCCGACCAACTGACCAATTAGCAATTAGTGGGACGGACTGGGAGACCCTAATAAAAAGTCATGACAAGGGGCTAAGACTTCAGAATTTAGGCGAATCTGGGAAGAAATTGATGACGTCAGGAGACGCTGTCCGAGGTGCTGATATTGGGTTCATACACTGTGAGCCTGATCCGTAGCCGACTGATTGATGACCTGAAGACGAAGACTGACTTGGTGCTGATCCATCCTGGATAGGTAGCTATGAAAATGTGACTGATGGTTTTGTGCCTTTTCTTCTAGGTACCAACTGCGCTGTTTTATAGAGAATCTCACTGAGGTAGAATTTTTCTAAATTGATGTTTTCTCTAAATTGTTTTGCATGAAGACTCACATGCTAATGCTAATCTTGGTTAGGTAGGCTGTTAGGGTAGTGACAAGTGATTGACAAACTAAATTGCTGAATTACATTCTTAGTGCTGATATTCATAGCTTATGGTATTGCATTGTCACTTTGAGAATAATGTTTTTCTATTAACGGATTAATAAAGATTGATTAATAAAGATTGAATTAACAGATGATTAGAATTGTAATCAATAGGGAATACAAATTTGTTAACTTTTTCCTGAGTAGTGGTTGTCATGGAGTTTCATGGTTTAAGGTTGTTTTCTACAGAATGTTTCTTGATTATTGATGATAGCTACCAAGGTTCATCGGCCTATACGCGTCCACTTGTAAGTTTACTTACTAAGGACCAGGCGCACTTGCAGTTTTTGGTAGCAGCTTGATGGTTAGTTTCCTTGGAGAGCTAGTTATGTGGTGATTATCGGTTATGGTAGTAGTTTAAGTTAGGATTAGTTATTCATATTTTATGAGGCTTGAATTTTGTTTTCCTGAAATGGCAATTGTAGCAAAGATGATGTCCCCTTCAAGCCCAGAAATGATTTCCCCAGATCCTGGATCCTGCTAGTAAAGTTGGGTATGTTCTCAGTGTGTTTTGTGATAGTGCAAAAGTGGTAGGTTGCGCTTGCACAGGCTTAAGCAAACCGCAGGTGAATTATGATGTATGTGAGGTAAAGTAGAGAGTCTGCATACTCTAGTTGAGGTTAGTAGAAGTGTGCGTACTCCGTAGTATGAGAGTAGGGAAGTCGTCGAACTGTGTGCTCAAAAATTGTCCACGTGGTTGTTGGTGATGTATGGACCCTGCGTGTTCTAAGACTCAGGAGTATATTGACAAGTGTAGGAGACACTTTGTTATATGTTGTGATCTGTCTGGTTTAATAGGTTGATCGGGCATGGTCAACAAGTCGGGGTGTATGATAATTGAGTAAAAGAAATTTCAACTGAGATTTGGTGAGTTCTATGTGCACCAGGACAGACCCATTGATCAGTTGACATAAAAAATTTGCGGGTCGAATTTTGCTTTCAAATGTGCGAGACTGAGAAAAAGGAATAGCTACATGAGCAAAAGGGCCATTAGTGAAAATCCGTAAGGTCTCTGAAGCAATTGTGTCCCTTCCTGTAGTAAACCAGCAGGTTTGTTTTAGTTATTATTTGGTTAAAGGTGCTTGCAATAAGTTGCATTAGTTGTGTGAATTGAAGTAGGAGGATGAGCCGCAAGACTTTGTCAGCCGCAGTGTGTGAGTGTGACGTCAGAGTGAGCCGCGCTGGGATGGGTTGGTTAGTGAGAAGAGTCATGAGCGGATTGGCAGCCGTCCGTAAGAGGCAATTGGTGGAGTAAGCGGGTGAAGGGAATCTTGGGAGTAAAAGTCATTTCATTATTGAATCAAAGTAAATAAAACAGGCAAAAATGAAGTTTTTCAAAGCATTTTAGATTGCGATGAAAGGTGATACTTACATTAAGGTGTCAGTGGGGGAGCTGACCCCACCGGAAAATTCTCTGGCTTACATTGTGATGGAGGAGCCAGGTGTAGCACTGTGTTTGTGGTTGAAACAACGATGTAAGCTAACAAAAAAGCAAGGGTCTTTAGCGTTTCCAGAGCATGGAACATTTAATTTCAGAATTTTTGATCAATTGCGAATGTCATTGTATGATATGAAGCCATTGCCAAGACCAGCACAGTTTAAGGCTTTAGCGGTTTGGGAGCTAGTGGCCAGACAGCAACAAGAGATGAAGTTCAAAAGGAGGATGAAGCGAGTAGAGAAATCTTTAGCTGAGGCTAGATGGGATTGGGAACAAAAGAAATTTAGAGCAGTGACATTACAGGATGTCAAGTTGTTTCCTGCCATTACGGAGGGATATGAGGCAGAGAAGGAAGATAGTGCTAAAGAGGATGAAAGTGCAGGAAGAAAGAAAAAGATAAAATCTTATGTTGATGACGAGGATTCTGATGTTGAAGACCTCATTACGCAGTTGTTAAGAGATCAACCTCTACCTTTAACTATATATGCAGGGGGTCCAAGTACTAGTGCAGCCACAAAAGCTCCATCGCAGGTGCAGGGATCCGAGGGAGCAGTTCAGATAGATGGTGGACAGATACCAGGGGTAGTACAGAGTACACCTAATGCAGGGACGACTACTGTAGTCCAAGTGCAGATACATCCGCCTTCAGTGCAGAGAATGTGTCCAGATGTACCGGTTCGTGAGACTGTCTCGAGCATAATGGTGCCAAGGGAGCAAGTGCTTCCGAAGCCAATGCTAGTTCAGACAGAACCAACACCAATGTTATTGCCTTCAGCACAGGTGCAGGATTTGCCAAAGTTTACACCAATGACAGGAACACAGTCAGATGTTACACCAGTTATGAATCAGGCAATGAGCGTAACACTTTCACAAGGTGCGAGTGTTAGGGCAGCTTCAGATGCAATATCGCTACCAATTACTGTTGGTCCAGCGGTACCCTTGTTTGCGCAAAAGAAACTAAATGCAGGAGAGCAGAACGAGATGTCACAGAGCCTTGTAAGAAGGGGAGTGAGTGACCCTATGCAGATGATGTCGTCCGCAGGTCAGACTTTCAATGGATCTAGACCTTTAATGGGTCTTAGTCCACTTGTAGCGCTTCCAGATGCAGTGAAGGGCCCAAATGCGAGTCAGAGTTCAAAACGTTTGACGCCACAAGCTTCAGGTGCAGTGGTGCAACAGATACCAGTTTCAAATGCAAGTAACATTTCATTACAGGGATTGTCAGCTCAGCAATTGAGCGAGTGGTTAGATAATTTAAACACTCCTCAAAATGCATCCAAGAATGAGGACCAGATAAATTGTGTAAGGCTGAATATAGAAGCAACAGAGCTAGTTGAGGGAACAATGGGCGTGAACAGATTAGAATCTTACACAGAAGAAGAGCTGAGATATTTGTGTCCAAAGATTACAAGAGAAGTGAGTAAAATACATCAGAAATTGGCAGAGCTAACAGAGAAACATGATATTGGCATTAAGAAAATTAAACATTTGAAACACAGCTACAGATTAGATTTCGAGGCAAAGGATTTTGAACACATGAGATCAGCAGGAATGAAGGCACATTTGAGAGATTTGCTACAGAGTGCTCAGATTTGGGGAGCATTAGAGAAGTGGGAAGGTAGATGGACAAAGAAAAAAGATAAACGAAAACAGGATTCACAAGAAGGGTCTGAAGAGGCACAGAAAGAAAGGGAATCAGTAAAGATGCTTCCGATGAAAGAAATGCCAGGAGGGCAGTTTGTTCATGTTCCATGGCACAGGAGTGACATATTGTCCTTTACAAATGATTACCCAAAATTGAAAGAGAAACCAGTTGAGAGGTATCAACAAACAGAGAGGTTTGTGAAACTTTCCAAATCTTTGTGGGAAGACTTGCACATGCTATTGGAGATAGTGGTACCAGCCGACTTGTGGGTTGAGTGTAAGAGACCAGTAGACTGCCGACAAGTGAACCAGAAAGGGACAGAGTAACAGGTGCACCTTCACCGGAGGTAATGAAAAACTATTATAAGGTGATTGTGTTCCCAAAGACAAGAATTTCTCCCAAAAATATTGATTGGCAGCAAATTGATAGGACAGTCCAGAAGTCTAAAGAGTCAATCCATACCTTTTATGAAGGATTGTTAAAGGCATTCAAGGAATAAAGTGGCAAGGAAGCAATTGAGCCGAAAGAGATGTTGCATTTTGTGTTCAGGTTTGTCGAAGGTGTGAGACCAGAGGTAGGGCAAATTATTAAGAATCATTTGATTTGTTGGCAGGCAAAGCCGATTGATGAGGTGTTGCAATATGCAAAATACAGTAGTGATGAGATTGAATAAAAGCAGAAAAAGTTGAAGAAAAAAGCGATGGTGATGCAAATAAAGGCAGCACAAACAGGAGTTCAAGGAGCTATAGTACCGCCTATGCCGCAGCAGCAGAGAGCCGTTATGTTTCAGCCTCAAGTAAGGAGTAGAGGACGTGGGATTGGCATGATATGTAGTCCGGATTTAGGGACTGTGGTTGTTCAGAATGACATGCAGGGGATGAAAAAGATGTTGCTGTGTCATTTGTGTGGAAACGTGGGACACTGGAAGCAGGAGTGTCCGTTAATGGCGCAGGATGGTGTTGTTCAGCAAGGTGATGTCAGTACATTTCAAACTGTGAAAGTCTCAAGAATGAAAGGATTTATTCCTAATGTTCAGAATTGAGGACAGAATTTCTTACCGGTGCAGCAAATGCAGGTGCCACGTGCACAATTTACCCAGTTGCAACCAGTACAGCAGCAGGTCCCCATGGTACCTAGACAGCAAATGCAGATACCTCAAGCCCCGATGGAGCATTAACAGGTGATGCTTACTCAGCATTTTTTAATACAAAGACCAAGGCACTCGTAAAATAATATGTAATTGTAAAGTCCGTATTTCGTAATTCTTGAATTCGTAACTCAATGGTCCGATTCAAATGGTATGCACTAGTGAACAGAGTTCAGAGGAAGTCCATGAAGTGAAAGGTTCATCTTTAATATGTCACAAACCAACCAGCCAACACGTGTTTCGTCATGTGAGTGAATACCCCCGTGACTTTTTCAAGGCTGCAAAGAATATCAAAAAGCATAAACTGTACATGATTCTACAAACAAAAATCAATAAATACATACAGACTCAAAGGCCAACTTTATAACGACAATACAACACAAAAAAGAAAAAATATAGTTGTAAAACCCCCACTTAACAATATAGACCAAAAAGCCTAATCACACAATACAAAGTGATAATACAATATTTAAATAGACCCCAAGCCTTCTCACCATCTGGTTTGGAAATAGCGGGAGGAGAAGAGGCATGAACCGCAAGGAGAGTGATGAGTGAAGCCATAATATGTGCAGAGATACCGAACAGAATCGATTCCAAAACCACAAAAGGACCTATGTGAAGCCACATACAAAATTACCTAGTGCACTACGTGTACCGGAAGTGAATTACCGTGCAAGCGCAATAAGTGTGAAGACCCCACAGTAAAGCAGCAGTGGAGTGTAAAGATCTAAAACAAACCTCAATTAAGTACGACGTGGGAAATAATGACTGCCTCAGAATTCGTGACCAAATAGCTGAATCCACTCTAGTAATACAATAAATTCATTGTAAAGTTAATTACAAAAGGAACAACATCCGAAGGACAAAAGGTCAAAAAAATATATATATATGTATACAAAGTGACCATAGAGGTTGGAAAGCACGCCGTGACAATGTCCCCCTAGGTTAAACATTGACACCTACCAAAAATGTATCCCATCTGTAAGGGTCCTTAAATAACGATATTGTAGCAATCTAACCTGGAACCACAAAAATGTACATAAGTTTCAGCGTGGATTATGCACATCTAAAGTAACCACCATCGAAAATCAAGCGCTAACGTCACATGCAGAACCCCAAGCCACCGCTCACCTGCAATATCTTGCCAGGTAGTCAGTGTACATCGGAGCCAGAATAAAGGCTCCGAAACAATCGAATGGCGAACCAATAGTATGTCCGCCATCTTTATTTAAAGAAAAATAACATGAAATTAGTCTCTTCTCGCGAGAAGAGATAAAGACTTCCATGCGTTCTAAGCCTCGAACACGAGTAGAGTGCATCTAAGAGGAAAACACAGGCGCCATCTTTAAATAGAATGCTCAATTTGGTTTGCAAGCAGAGTGTTGGTTGTTCCCACCCAACAACCAAATTGAAGAGTACGTCTGGCAGCAAGAGGAAATGTATTCAAAGAAACGAATCCCTTTACCAATTTGATAACACAATTACGTTACCACACTCCACTCTCGTCCAAACCACAAATCTCCCCCTATAAACCAAACCAGATGGCTCCATATTTAGGTAATATGAAGAGCATATCTTGTTATAAAAATCCAAAGCAAAGAGAGATTGGGAACAAGACATATAAAGGGTCACCATATTTATAATATAGGAAAATGGGAATATTTTACAGTAAGGATAGTAAACTAAAAAATGGCCCATAGTAATCATGCTATCAAAAAGAAGAGAAAGAAGATTCTATAATCAACTTATTCCAAGTGACCACAATATTATTATTGAAACAAAATTAAATTTAACACAAAAGTAACATATCCCCCCTTTAATCCCACAATCAAAGGCACATACATGAGTGGTGCTAGACCTTATTTTAAATGCGACATCAGTACATAATAAAACACAACCCAATATCAATCCAAGAAATATTCCATCTCATAGTTGGTATTAAGTCCCATTTCCACTGCTCTTAATTTGAGGATCCAGTAGCATTCCCTCTTCCTCAGTGCCAGCTCTCTATTTCCACCATGGGGACTAGAATGCACCACTTCGAAACCAAAGAATTCAAAAACCCGAATGTGATCCTGTTTCGGGCATTGGTACATATGTGTGACTATGGGATGACGTTCATCTTGTTGTATCAGAGCTCTGTAATGTTCACTAATCCTTACTTTGAGAGATCTAATAGTACTACCAACATAGTATGAACCACATCTACACACAATCATGTATATGACAAATTTACTGTCACACGTAATGTTAGAGGTGATGCGAAAATTATCTCCCATTAGGCTGTTAAAAGTGGAGATCCCTGATCTGCTCCATTTACACATCCCGCATCGGCCACATTTTTTTAAAAAACTACTCGGATTGTGAGCAAGTTGTCCTGCTGGGGTGTCAATGAGTAGCTGGGGCATAAGATATGGGGTATACGAGTACTGAACATGATTTGGGCATGATTGCTTTACGTCATTTTCTGTACAGTCAATCGGCTAGTCTTTATGGACATACCAATATGATTTTGGATATGGTCAGATTGATCTTGGATAACAACTTCTTCCTCTTCAAAGGAGATTGGTATCGCTAAAAAAGGGGGGTTGCTATGGGTTCTCACTTCTCGCCATCATATTCGAATCTCTTTATGGGGTTCCTGGAACACAGATTGGTTTGGGGGAAGGAGGCCAATACTTGGAACTCGAATATTCTTTTTTGGGGTTGATACATCGACGATTGCATCATGATTTGGACAGGTGATGTTGTAAAATTGCATGAATTTATTATCTACTTGAATTCCAATGATCTCAATATAAGGTTCACCTGGGAACACAGTGAGACTAGCATCACTTTTTTGGATGTGGAACTTTTTATTCATCAGGATAAGATCGAGAGTCGCCTATTTAGGAAAAGTACAGCGTGCAACTCAATCCTGCACGCAAGTAGCTCACATCCACGACACCAAATTCATTCTATTCCTTATGGTGAATTGGTTCGTGCCAGGAGAAACTGTAGTTTGGAAGTGGATTTCAAGAATAATATTGAAGACATGAAGGCCAGGTTTAGGTTACATGGTTATCCCACAGCTATCCTGGATAAAGCATGCAGTAGGATTGGGCGCCTCTCTAGGGACGATACCCTAAAACATTGAGAAAAAACTACTGATAACAACTTACGATGTGTAGTCGATTATACCTTCGCTTCGGCGGCCCTACAAAGATGCATGAGGAAACATTGGCACATACTTAGGCGGACACAACCCTGAAGGGACAAGTATTTGATTCACCCACTTTCACTTATCGTAGGGGTAGAACCCTCAAGAATATCTTATGCCCCAGCTTCTCATTGACACCCCAGCAGGACAACTGGCTCACAATCCGAGTAGTTTTTTTTTTTTTAATGTGGCCGATGCGGGATGTGTAAATGGAGCAGATCAGGGATCTCCACTTTTAATAGCCTAATGGGAGATAATTTTCGCATCACCTCTAACATTACGTGTGACAGTAAATTTGTCATATACATGATTGTGTGTAGATGTGGTTCATACTATGTTGGTAGTACTATTAGATCTCTCAAAGTAAGGATTAGTGAACATTACAGAGCTCTGATACAACAAGATGAACGTTATCCCATTGTCACACATATGTACCAATGCCCGAAACAGGATCACATTCGGGTTTTTGAATTCTTTGGTTTCGAAGTGGTGCATTCTAGTCCCCGTGGTGGAAATAGAATGCTGGCACTGAGGAAGAGGGAATGCTACTGGATCCTCAAATTAAGAGCGGTGGAAATGGGATTTAATACCAACTATGAGATGGAATATTTCTTGGATTGATATTGGGTTGTGTTTTATTATGTACTGATGTCGCATTTAAAATAAGGTCTAGCACCACTCATGTATGTGCCTTTGATTGTGGGATTAAAGGGGGGATTTGTTACTTTTGTGTTAAATTTAATTTTGTTTCAATAATAATATTGTGGTTACTTGGAATAAGTTGATTATAGAATCTCCTTTCTCTTCTTTTTGATAGCATGATTACTATGGGCCATTTTTTAGTTTACTATCCTTAATGTAAAATATTCCCATTTTCCTATATTATAAATTTGGTGACCCTTTATATGTCTTGTTCCCAATCTCTCTTTGCTTTGGATTTTTATAACATGATATTCTCTTCATATTACCTAAATATGGAGCCATCTGGTTTGGTTTATAGGGGGAGATTCGTGGTTTGGACGAGAGTGGAGTGTGGTAACGTAATTGTGTTAACAAATTGGTAAAGGGATTCGTTTCTTTGAATACATTTCCTCTTGCTGCCAGACGTACTCTTCAATTTGGTTGTTGGGTGGGAACAACCAACACTCTGCTTGCAAACCGAGTTGAGCATTCTATTTAAAGATGGCGCCTGTGTTTTCCTCTTAGATGCACTCTACTCGCGTTCGAGGCTTAGAACGCACGGAAGTCTTCATCTCTTCTCGCGAGAAGAGACTAATTTCATGTTATTTTTCTTTAAATAAAGATGGCGGACATACTATTGGTTCGCCATTCAATTGTTTCGGAGCCTTTATTCTGGCTCCGATGTACACTGACTACCTGGCAAGATATTGCAGGTGAGCGGGGGCTTGGGGTTCTACATGTGACGTTAGCGCTTGATTTTCGATGGTGGTTACTTTAGATGTGCATAATCCACGCTGAAAGGTATGTAAATTTTTGTGGTTCCAGGTGAGATTGCTACAATATCGTTATTTAAGGACCCTTACAGATGGGATAAATTATTGGTAGGTGTCAATGTTTAACCTAGGGGGACGTTGTCACGGGGTGCTTTCCAACCTCTATGGTCACTTTGTATACATGTATATATTTTTTTGGGACCTTTTGTCCTTCGGATGTTGTTCCTTTTGTAATTAACTTTACAATTAATTTATTGTATTACTAGAGTGGATTCAGCTATTTGGTCACGAATTCTGAGGCAGTCATTATTTCCCACGTCGTACTTAATTGAGGTTTGTTTTAGATCTTTAGGCTCCACTGCTGCTTTACTGTGGGGTCTTCACACTTATTGCGCTTGCATGGTAATTCACTTCCGGTACACGTAGTGCACTAGGTAATTTTGTATGTGGCTTCACATAGGTCCTTTTGTGGTTTTGGAATCGATTCTGTTCGGTATCTCTGCACATATTATAGATTCACTCATCACTCTCCTTGCGGTTCATGCCTCTTCTCCTCCCGCTATTTCCAAACCAGATGGTGCGAAGGCTTGGGGCCTATTTAAATATTGTATTATCACTTTGTATTGTGTGATTAGTCTTTTTGGTCTATATTGTTAAGTGGGGGTTTTACAATTATATTTTGTCTTTTTTGTGGTGTATTTTCGTTATAAAGTTGACCTTTGGGTCTCTATGTATTTATTGATTTTTGTTTGTAGAATCATGTACAGTTTATGCTTTTTGATATTCTTTGCAGCCTTGAAAAAGTCACGGGGGTATTCACTCCCATGACGAAACACGTGTTGGCTGGTTGGTTTGTGACATATTAAAGATGAACCTTTCACTTCATGGACTTCCTCTGAACTCTGTTCACTTGTGCATACCATTTGAATCGGACCATTGAGTTACGAATTCAAGAATTACGAATTACGGACTTTCCAATTACATATTATTTTACAAGTGCCTTGGTCTTTGTATTAATATTTGATGTAATTTTTGGAGGAATGGGAGGATCCTCCTAGACCGGGAGCACTGTACCTTCAATTGATTACTTCCTTTATTATTAGAGGGGAATGTTGTGAGCGCTTTCCTTCCCTTAATATCTCTTCCCACTTCGTTTACTAGATGCTTACTCAGCAGGTCATAGGTAAGAGACAAGACAGTGGTAACAACACAGTGCATCAGTTTCCATTTCACAGTGAGGATGAAATAAACGAAGAATAGATGAGTGACAGTTCGGATGAAGGAGCCTGTATGCTTGCCGGTTCCCTAGAAGTAGATCAGAAAGGATCTTTTGTGAAAGGAAAGGTGATGGGCTACAAGGTCTCATTCTTAGTGGATACAGGAGCTAGGTGCTCTCAAGTGAGGAGCGTAGAGGACCCGAATTTACCTCTTTCAGGTAGGACAGTTCAAGTTGTGGGAGTAGAGAATAGACAGTTGACAAACCCAATCACAGAACCAGTGCAGGTTGAAATTGGAAATTACCAAGGACTGCATAGATTTGTGGTGTGCGATTCAAGTCCCATATCCCTACCGGGAAGAGACTTACTGTATAAGACAAAATGCTCCTTTAATTGTTCGGCCACTGGGATAGAAGTCCAGACAAATAGTGATGATGAGGAACAACAGGCGACTGAAATGATGGTTAACAATGCTTATGGAGAATACCCGTTGATGGAATTTTTCCCAATGTTTTCTATGAAAGAGTTGCATGCAGACTTGCAGGGAACAGTGAAAGAAGAAGTTTGGGACTTGACAGGGAAAGAAGTGGGTCTGATCAAGGGAGTAGAGCTGATTAAAGTCACTCTGAAGCCCAATGCAGTGTTCCCGTAGCTTCCACAGTATAACAATCCATAAGATGTTTTGATGAAGGTGGCACAAATAATTGGGGACTTTTTAAAACAAGGAGTTTTGAAGGACGTGTTAAGCAGACCATGTAATTCACCGATAATGGGCTTGAAGAAGCCATGTGGGAAAGTTCGTGTTGTCCAGGACTTGCCAAAAGTGAATGACATGGTGGTTAAATGTTGTCCTGTAGTGCCCAATCCAGCAGTGATACTGTTTCAGGTTCCTTGTGATGCAGAGTGGTTCACAGTGGTGAATCGGTCACAAGCTTTCTTCTCAGTGCCACTTCATGAGGATAGTCAGTTTCTTTTTAGTTTCAAAGTCCTAGACAGAGTCCACAGCTGGTGCAGGCTTCCACAGGGGTATACGGAGTCACCATCATTGTTTAATCAGATCTTGAAAAAGAACCTAGAGTCATTAGAATTGCCACACCAATTGACTCTAGTGCAGTATATTGATGATTTGTTGATCACATCCAGAACAAGGGACGAGTGTAAATATGACTCGATTGCCCTGTTGAATCACTTGGAAGAATTCGGACATAAAGTGTCACCTGTGAAACTTCAGTATTGCCAGAAATCAGTAAAATATCTGGGACATCAGATTGAGAAAGGATTGAGGATAATTTTCAGGGAGAGAATTACCATGATTCTGCAGAGAAGTCCCCCGACTTCACAGAAAGATGTCAGAATGTTTCTGGGAATGGTGGGGTACTGTAGACAGCGGATTCTGAATTTTGCTGAAATTGCTAAACCTTTGCAGCAGTTGACACATAAGGAAGTAACAGATCCCATTACCCTAGATGAAGATCAGATGAAAGCATTCACTGAATTGAGAGAGAGTTTGTGCAGAGCTCCAGCGTTGGGAATGCCTGATTACACAAAGCCTTTCCCATTGTTTTGTCATGAACGTGATGCTTGTCCTTTGTCTGTTTTGACACAGGTCCATGGAGGTGCTTATCGCCCAGTAGCCTATTTTCAGCTACGTTGGACCCGGTCGCAGCAGCTTTACCACGTTGCCTGTGCACAGTAGCCGCAGTTGGTCAAAGTCTTTCCCAATGTGAAGGGGTTGTCATGGGATACCCTTTTACGGTAATGGTACCACACTCTGTTGAGATTTTACTGACAAGGTCGAAAACGCAATATTTGACGGGAGCAAGACTGACAAGGCATGAGACAAGCATATTGGGTGCTCCAATTGTAACACTGAAAGATGTACAGTGTTGAATCCAGCGACTTTGCTTCCAAGTGATACTGCTGAAATTGAAAAAGAGGAAGATATTGGACATGATAGTCTTGAGGTGACTGAGCTGTGTACAAAACCGAGGCCTGATATAAGAGACACTCGTCTAGAAGAAAATGACCAAATTGTCTTTGTTGATGGAACAGGCACACTGAGAGCAGGATATGCCGTGTGCACAATTACAGGCACTTTAGAAGCTTCTTGGCTTCTAGGTGTATACTCTGCACAAGTGGCAGAATTAGTAGCTCTTACTAGAGCCTGCTATGTCTCTGCAAGATTAAGAGTCACAATCTATACTGATAGCCAATACGGATTTGGAATTGTTCATGATTTCGGCCAATTATGGTCGCAGAGAGGTTTTATGACCTCTAGTGGAACCCCAGTGAGAAATGGCGACCGAATCAAAGTGTTGTTGTACACAATACAGTTACCTGAAGAAATTGCTGTAATGAAATGTAGTGCACACCAAAAGACATAAGATTACATTAAATTGGGAAATGGATATGCAGATCAAGTCGCAAGGTTTTGCGCATTGAACTGTATATCACTTAAAGACAAGTGGGAACTAATGCCTGAAGAAGAAAATAATTGTGCAAGTTTTTCTTTAAAGACAATTGACACATTGGAAGAATTTAAAACATTACAAGAGAATGCAGATAGGGAAGAGAAATGAAGCTGGATTAAACTTAAATGTGTTCAAAGACCTGATGAAATTTGGGTTTCTGAGGAGGGTCAGATGGTGTTGCCAAATAGTTTGATAAACTCAGATGGCCCGCTACTACCATGGCCAGGCACATATTGGAAGGGATGCTATGGTCAGGTTACTTAAGGTTGATTGGTTCAATCCGAAGTTCAGACAGGCAGCAGAGGCAGTGTGTCATTGATGTGTTATTTGTCAGCAACTAAATGTGGGAAAAGGGACAGTGGTGAATTTAGGCCACATTGGAAGAGCAGGAGGACCATTCAGCAGAATTCAGTTGGATTTCATTGAGATGCCTGCATGTGGTGGATTGAAGTATGTGTTGGTGATTGTGTGTGTGTTCAGCCATTGGATTGAAGCATACCCCACACAAAGGAATGATAGTCTTGCAGTAGCAAAGCTGTTACTTAGAGAGCTAATACCACTGTTTGGATTTCCGATCTCTTTCGAATCAGATAGGGGAACACACTTCAATAACGAAGTGATCAAACTCTTGTGTGCAGCATTAAACATTCAGCAGAAGTTACATTGCAGTTATCGTCCTGATGCATCAGGGTTGGTGGAGCAAATGAATGATACATTGAAATCAAGAATTGCCAATATGTGTGCCGCAACAAATCTGAAATGGCCTGACGCATTACCT
Source organism: Pleurodeles waltl (assembly GCF_031143425.1). Lineage (NCBI taxonomy): Eukaryota > Metazoa > Chordata > Amphibia > Caudata > Salamandridae > Pleurodeles > Pleurodeles waltl. The sequence continues at coordinate 686,526,278 of NC_090438.1, forward strand.
TTGGTATTGATGTCAATGTGAAATATACCTGACAGGAAGACAGGACTGTCACCCCATGAGATCCTCATGGGTAGAGCAATGAGGTTGCCAGTAATTCCAGCCAATGCTCTTGTCAATATTACAGATGATATGGTGTTAGACTTCTGCAAGGGTCTGGCTGATGTGGTTCGATCTTTCTCTCAGCAGGTGCAGGCTGTCACCCTTGCCACCCATCCATGACCCAGGTCACAATCTGAGAGCTGGAGATTGGGTCGTCATCAAAAAGCATGTTCGAAAGACTTGTTTAGAGCAGTGTTGGAAGGGTCCATACCAAGTGGTGCTGACAACGACGACTAGGACTGCCGAATTGGATACACGCAAGTCATACAAAGAGAGTGGTGAGTCTGCAAGAACATGAAGAAGTGTTGTTAAGAGCACCAACAGCTGCGAAACAGGTAGCTGTACCTGAGCCGGAACCAGAACAAGCTGAACCTGAGATTGATCCTGAGTTGGTGGAAGATGGGTCAATCACCCCTGTAAGAGACAAGAGTGCAGAATTACAGGAGGGTGAACAAGAGTCTAACTCAGTGGATACAGCAGGAGAACCGAGTACAGCAGGGGTTCTCCCAGAAGCAGACGGTGCTGAAAAACAAGCAGAACAGGTGCCAGATCCAGAGGGTGAAAGGGCTGAGACAGATCAAAGTCAAAGTGGTCCGACTCCTCCTGAACCCGTAGCAGGTCCTTAAAGAGAAAACACCACAGAAAAAGAAAAAGAGAAGAGTCCAATTCTGAGGAGAATACTGACTGGAGGAGCAAGAAAAGGAGATAATTGGCATGAATTGCGAATTGGAAAGAAGAAGGAGATGGTTAGAAATGAACCAATACAGGAAGAAGTGGATGCCACAAGAAAGAAGGAACTGAGTGAAGGCAACAAGTGAGTGTCAGAATGAGTTCATGTCCTTTTGTTTTGATAGAGAAGTTCCGAATCAGTACTTTGATGCAACCTAAAGGTAATCAATAGACTGAGTTGTTGCGCTAATCTGGAGAAACCTGAAAAGAGACTATTGAAATAAAAACCAGAAAAGACATTGATAACATGATGTGGCAAATTGAAAACCCGGATGTGACAAGCTGCTAACTGATCTTTGACAAAGGAGAAAAGGGTTCTTGCATGTGAAACTCAACTGTGAGAAAGAAACATTTTAATTTTTTCCTTTTTTGATTTTTCCTGTTGCACTTTATCTAAGAGTTGATTCTACTTTCTGATTCTTTACAGATCATAGCTGAATTAAATGACTGCATTAGAAATATTAGATATTGTAGGTATTTAAGTGTTGAGATAGCAATTATGTGTGGAATAATGTTTATAATAATGATTGTGGGTATGTCTGTTCATGAAATGAAGGAGGCTACTATTGCTTCTGTTCCTGAGACTACTACACTAACAGCTTTAGAGAGGTTTAAGCTAGATGAAAAATATTTGCATGATTATACTAATGCTCAAGGAGAGCTTTCTTCTAATGTGTTCTATCGGTTGTTGAGTGAGTATGTGGAGACAATGGATGCAAGGAATTGTCTTGTGTGTACGCAAATTCCTTCCTCTGTGGAAGAAGGGGTTACGTACCATAGCTTGCCTTTAACTTATGGCATAACTTGTAGTCTGCTACTAACCAGATTCTATAACCAAGAGTATATCCAATATTTTTATTCCAACCATGATGTTGTGTTTTCCTTTGTTCCTATTATTAGATATTTGAGTAAAATAGCTAGAGAGCATGATATAGTATTAGTTAGGGGATTCTTTGAGCCAACACTAACATTTGCTACTGCTTATGCACACCAAAATAATTTAACCTGGTTACTAACACCGTTAGAGAAGAGCTTCATAAGGCATACTGATGATAGAAGGAAGGCATTGAAGGAGAAGTTAGAGAAAGGTTTGGAGAAAAGGACTTATAAAAATGATTATGCTTACACTGCTATTAAAACGCAAGGGAAATTAGCTTTAGATGCATTACACATAGGGAAACTTTGTATATATAGGCCAAAATCACACACTGACACTTTATTTGTGGGAACAAGTGAATGTAGGCATGTGTTTTTGTTTCAGAGTAAATGGACTTTTATGCTAAATGGTCAGGACCCTGTGAATCCTGGAATTTACGATATTTGTGGACTTAATGCTTATTACCGTCTTCCTAGAGGATAGTATGGAACATGTTATTTGGGGATCGTTTTCCCTAAAATCTATCAGATAGATGATTTAAAGAAATTCCCGAATGTGACTGAATTACATCATGGGCGTCAGAGGAGGGAAACCTCTGCTGCAATTGTGGGAGATATTTTTGGTGCAGTAATTCCTTCTGTAGGAGTTATTCTGAATGCAATTAAGATCCGAAAGTTGTCCACTATTGTGTATAGGGATACATCCTTTTTTACGACTTTTTTTATTACGAAAGTCGTGGTTAACGAAAGCGTAACAACGCTTTTTTTAACCACAACTTCGTATTTTTGTGCCTTAACTACGTATGTTCTGAACAACGAACATGCGTGGTTAAGGTACAAAGAAGGGAGTTGGCGAAGGTAAGTGGTGGGTTTAGGTTTTGGGGTGGGGTTGGGGGGTGGGGCGTTTTTGGTTTTGGGGAGGGGGTGGGGGGTCAGGGGGTTTTAGGTTTTAGGGTGGGGTTGGGGCGTTTTTGGTTTTGGGGAGGGGGTGGGGGGTCAGGGGGTTTTAGGTTTTGGGGTGGGGTTGGGGGGTGGGGCGTTTTTGGTTTTGGGGAGGGGGTGGGGGTTAGGGGGTTTTAGGTTTTGGGGTGGGTTGGGGGGGTGGGGCGTTTTTGGTTTTGGGGAGGGGGTGGGGGGTCAGGGGTTTTTAGGTTTTGGGGTGGGGTTGGGGGGGTGGGGCGTTTTTGGTTTTGGGGAGTGGGTGGGGGGTCAGGGGGTTTTAGGTTTTGGGGGGGTTGGAGGGGTGGGGCGTTTTTGGTTTTGGTGAGTGGGTGGGTGGTCAGGGGGTTTTAGGTTTTAGGGTGGGGTTGGGGGGTGGGGCGTTTTTGGTTTTGGGGAGGGAGTAGGGGTCAGGGGGTTTTAGGTTTTGGGGTGGGGTTGGGGGGGTTGGGCGTTTTTGGTTTTGGGGAGTGGGTGGGTGGTCAGGGGGTTTTAGGTTTTAGGGTGGGTTGGGGGGTGGGGCGTTTTTGTTTTTGGGGAGTGGGTGGGGGGTCAGCGGGTTTTAGGTTTTGGGGTGGGGTTGGGGGGGTGGGGTGAAGGGATGTAGGGTGAATGGTGCCTATTGCTAATGATTTTATCAGGAATGCCTTTACAACAAAATATCGTTGTTAAGGCATTCGTGGTAAAATCATTAGTAGTAAGGACGAGGTCGGTGTTCCGACCTCGTTGTTAAGGTTAGTAGTTGTTTTTAATTCGGTGTTCCGTCATATAATCTTGTGTATAACATGCTGACAAACTTTACAGGGGCAATACTCCTGTTGCATACTGAATTAGCCGCAGATAGAGCTATGACGCTTCAAAACAGGCTTGCTTTAGACATAATTTTAGCCGCCGGAGTCTGTAAAATTATTAATGCTAGGCATTGTTGTTCTTACATTCCTAACAATGATAGGGAGATAAGAGTCGTAGGCCCTCATTACAACCCTGGCAGTCGGAGATAAAGCGGAGGTAATACCGCAAACAGGCTGGCAGACAAAAAAATTGGATCATGACCACGGCAGAAACCGCCATCATAGACAGCCACTTTAACACTCCGACCGACAGGGCGGTAGCAACAAACACTGCAGCGGACACCGCCAACAGACAGGCGGAAGACAATGTACCGCCCACTGTATTATGAGAGGCCAATCCGCCAGCTTTTCCGGGGCGGTACCAATGACATCAGAAAGCACGGCAGAAATAGTACACTGAAGGGGAACGACTCACCTTTCGACACTCAGCGAAGAACCAGGACGCCATGGAGCCCAAACTGCAGGTCCTCCCCTATGCTGGTGTATCTACTAATACACCAGGAATTTGAAAGAAGGCGGCAGCAACGACGACGGTGAGTACTGCACCTAGCACACAGGGAGGGGGGGAGGAAAAAGAGAGTGACACACACATGCACTTCAGGAGGATGTGGAGGGGGACACCTCAGCCGGAAGATGGTACTACGCCACTGCTCCTCGAAGGGGCAACATGCCCACAGCTATGTCCTGGGGAGTGCAAAGCTACAGTCTCTCAAGTGGGTGGTCTGCCCACTGCTTGGTCCTGGGGAGTGCAAAGCCACAGTCTCTCAAGTGGGTGGTTTGCCCACTGCTTGCTCCTGGAGAGTGCAAAGCCACAGTCTCTCAAGTCTCTGAAGTGGGTGGTTTGCCCACTGCTTGCTCCTGGGGAGTGCAATGCCACAGTCTCTCAAGTGTGTGGTTTGCCTACTGCTTGCTCCTGGGGAGTGCAAAGCCACAGTCCCTCAAGTAGGTGACATGTTCCACTGGTTCTGGAGGGGGCCTTGTGCCCGGTATGCTTCATCCTGCCAAGGAAAGTGATAGTGGATGCATTTCTCCACTGGTTCTGGAGGGGGCCTTGTGCCTAGTCTGCTTCATCATGCCAAGGATTGGGTGAGTGGATGCATTTCTCCACTGGTTCTGGAGGGGTCCTTGTGCCCAGTCTGCTTCATCCTGCCAAGGAAAGTGATAGTGGATGCATTTCTCTACTGGTTCTGGAGGGGGCCTTGTGCCCAGTCTGCTTCATCCTGCCAAGGATTGGGTGAGTGGATGCAAGTAAGGCAGAGTTTAAAAGATTATTAAAACAGGTCTCCAGGGATGAGGCTCTGTTGTACCTAAGCAACAAATGCTCAGTTTCCCATCTGCTAAAGTATATTAAGGTTTTGTTGTGGAATAAATGTAGGTTTTATGTCAGGGAATCAGGAGGCTCTACAAAATGAACAGAAAATATGTAACTGTGGTCTTAATGTTTAAATGAATTTGAATTCTTTCCACATCCTTATTGATTGCTTATGTTTTTCACCCCAATGGGCGAAGTATCTAAAGCCCATTTCTTAAAAATATGGTACTAGAGATAGGGGATAGAGAAAGCGATTAACCTATTGATCTATTGATGGACATTATATTTTTTTGATGTGATGTGCAATGGGTTGATTTTTAATCGCCGTGGGTACATTGTTGAGAGACAATGAGGTGATCGATCCCCCAGGGTGGGGGAGAAAAGCCATTTTATACGGTAGGGTTTTTATATGGTGTGTTTTTATAGTTAGGATATGTCTTATTGTAATTTAGGGTATAGTATTTAACTGTGTATATCAAACTTTAATGTGATAAAGGGATTTTGTAGTGTTTTAAAGGCTATGACCTAATTTATCATGTTTTAGTAGTAGTAGTACTATGTGTGAAAGTTCAAGTCTGTAATGTATGTAATGATGTTTTGTAATCATGCATTTATGGCCTAGCCGGACGAAATAAAGCTATATTTTTGAACTGAGAAAAAAAACTTAACAGATTACTTCTTTTCATTTGTGAAGACTTGGATGTTGCATTAAAAAAGTGTAATCACAGCAGGAATATGTGATTTGGTCACGTTTCTGCCTACTAAGAAATGATGACGAAAACATTGTCAGTGCCAAATTTGCTACGTTTTCTGTAAACATTGCTGGATGTGCCAATGGTGCTGCAATGGGTGGCACAGTCTGGGATGGTTTTGTGAGGAGTAGTAACAGTGGCTCTGGACATGGAAGTCCATGTAACCAAAGATGGTGTATATAATGAAAAATAGGGGCAGTAACAATGACCTCTTCATCTATCCACAGAGAGGGGCTTGCATCAACTGATTTATATAAATTATACCTGATGCTGATTGCCCTAGCTACTGTAATTGGACTGCATGTTAAGATAATACCAGGTTTTCTAATTGGGTATCATTTAGTTTTGACTGAATACAGCTAGTGCATTAGCAGCAGTGATGAAGAGTTATACCACTGGGCCATACTACTCAGGAATGTGCTGTCTGTTGGATATGCTTTCTGCCCACAGCACTCATTTTGTTTATTTGTGGGAGATAACCTGAACCCCACAATCCCATTCTGACCACTGCCATGACCCAAGAATAATACTGGAACCTAAGCAGGCAGGGGAAAGGAGAAGGGGAGGAAAAGCAATCTCTGTGGTGTTTGAGTTATCTGTCCTCTTGACATGTGTGGCATAGTTTCTTTAATGTATATTTGGATATTATGTGCTCGAATGTCATGTTTTCTGAGGCTGATATCAACAGACCACAGAGAGAAAAAATGTAATTCTCTGATTCTGTTTCATAATCAAGGCAGCTGAAATGTGGCTACAAAGAGACACAAACTTCCAGATTCTGTATTATAGGATGGAAAGAGAAAAGTAGCAACACACTTCAGTGTATTTCCTATGGTTTGAACAAGAAATATTGTTCACTGTACTGTTCATTGATACAGGAAGTAAATATGAGATAACCCCTACCTGCTCCACAGAGCATCACACTTAAGAAAGGTATATAAGTTATTGGTCTATGGGGCAGAGTTGGACACACAGACCGGTTGCTGTGGAGATGCTAAAATATAGAGTTTGAACTTCAGAGGGAAGCTTCACGTGACTTGGCGTAGTATTACAAACTAATACAAGTGTATTGTAAGACAGCTAGTTAAACTTAGATATGGATTAGTCTAAATGATTGGGGATGTGTGAAGCAATATCATTGAGACTTATTGAATATTTGCCCTAATATGTATAGTACATTATGATCTGGAAATCTACCAGGCATGGACCCAACATCTGTATGGTCTCATCACATCAGAATCTGATCAATGAGCACATTAAGACAAGAAAACAGTTTGTTCTTCAGCAGTGGTTGAACAACTGTACATCTGAGAAATACCTGATTTCAAACTTACTAAATAAACAATATTAAACAAACTAAATAGCTCCAGCAGACATTACTTTGGGTGTTGATTTACTCTTTGCAATGATCAGAGTCCTCTAATTTAGAAATATCTGTTAGAAATTGGGTTACTGGTTGACTGGGGTGTGAGCCCTGGTCAGGCAGCAACCACAATCCTAGTCAGGGTAAGACACAAGTAAACTCCAAATTGACCTCTGCTCAACCACTTGGTAGCTTGGCACAGAGCAGTCAGCACTTTAAACAGTAAAACAGTAAAAACACCACACAATAAAAAGCCCATACCACTTTAGATAAATAGAGCTTAATTTAATATATACAACAAAAACAAAACAACAAAAATACAATTAGGAGAACTGGAGATATTGATTTTTAATGTTTTGGGAGAAAATAGCTCCAAAAGGCATAAAGTACCAACTGTGGATAACTGGTAGCACTAGACCAGGACAAAGTCACAAGTTCGGGCTAACCGCAATGGAGCGCAGGCTGGCAACATGGACCCAGTTAGGCCCGCTGAACAGCATACCTTAAATCCTGGTTTGTGAAGCGTTGCGTGGATCCATGTAGAAGATGTGCCACACAGCAGAGGCAAAGCTCTGTATTGGTTCTGAGATGTGGTAAGGTGCGAAGTCCTGTTGCATTGACGTTGAGGATGCTGTCAACAGCGCTTGCGATGCATAGTCTGGAGTCAGGGATTCTTTCTGCAGGCGGGCGATGTGGTTCGGTTCTGAGGCAGTGCGAGGCTGCAATATGGAGTATAGCGTCATCATCAAGGATGCAGTCGATGAGCATTGCAAGGGACTGTGCCGAGGATGCATCGTGCAGCGGTGGTTCCAAAGGTGTTGCGGGATGCAGTGGCAATGCAAATCTATGCAAAGTGTCCAATCCACACAGCAGCGGAGATGCATTGGTTCTTTCGGGATTGCACTGCCCAGCAGAGACGATGCATCAGTTCTGCTGGGTCCAGAGAAACTGGCAAAGCATCTAAAGCCCACATCCAAGGGCCCAGGGCTGCGATGGCACCAATTGGCCAGGTAGACTCACAGATGTCAGAGTCCAGGTGCAGATGCAAGGTGGTTTGAAGCCTGTTATGTCGCTGAGGATACAGATCAGAAGCCCAGCCAACTAGCCCTTGGTGTCACACTGGGGTCTGGGTTCAAGTGATGTAGGTCCAGTCTTTCTCACCCAGAAAAAAAGAGCAGCAGGCAATAGGTCAGCGCAGCAAAGCATGAGTCCAGAAGAGTTCAGTCCAGCAGTGTGGCAGTCTTTCAGCATCACAGCAGTATTTCTTCCTGGTAGAATATTCACAGGTCCAGAGAGGTAATGAAGTGCTGGTGTCTGAGCTCCTTCTTTTATACACAGTTGTGCCACTGAAGTAGGGAGAAAATTCTACAGTTATGCCTTAGAAGAGTACATTTGCCTGCCATTGTGGCCTTAGCTCCAGACTAACAAACTAACTTTGTGCGGAAACAGGACACAGCCTATTCAGGTGCAAGTGAGGCTGGGCCCAGATTCTCACTTCCATCCTGTCAGGGGTGGCCTATCCAGTCATACCTCAGCTCCCATTGTGTGTGGTTTTCTAGGAGGAATACAAGAAGCCGAACTGCCAACTACACTCAGTCATGTGACCAGAGAATGGCTAAAGCAAAAAAATGCCAACTTCCTAAAAGTGGTATTTTCAGAATAGTAATTTAAAATCCAACTTCACCATCATGCATTAGGACTTTAAATTAGGATTCCACAGACACCAAACAAGAACCAGCTATCTCTTTCAATTTGGATATAACACTTATAACACTTATAAAATGTCATAAGGCAACTCCAATGCTATTATATGGAAGACATAGCCCTTGCATTACTGAAAAACAGATTTAAAAGAGTTTTTTACTACCTGGACATATGAAACGTAAAAGTATATGTCCAGCTTTTTAAATAAATTGCACGCTGCCCTTGGGGCTGTCCAGGGTCTACCTTAGGGATGACTTATATGTAGTAAAAATGGAGGTTTGGATATGGCAAAAGGTTTATATTGCCAAGTCGAAATGGCAGGTTAAGACTGCACACACAGGCTCTGCAATGGCAGGTCTGAGTGATATGTAAAGGGCTTCTTAAGTGGGTGGCACAATCAGTGGTTAGGTGAAGGGATTTAGGTGGATTCTCTGAGTTCACTCCGTGAGGAACGATGGGATGCAAATGAGAGCATCTTCCTGGATTGCGATGTGGTGCAGTCTCTTGATGAGTGTGTCATTGGATACGGTATTGAAGGCTGCAGAGAGGTCGAGGAGGATCAGGGCCGCCGAATATCCTCTGTCGAGGAGGGTGCGATGTCATCAGTGGTGGCAATTAGAACAGTCTCTGTGCTGTGGTTGGCGTGGAAACAAGATTGGGCTGCGTCAAGCATGTTGTTTCTCTCCAGGAATTCAGTGAGCTGCTGGTTGATGGCCTTCTCGAGGGCTTTGTTGGCGAAAGAGAGCAACGAGATGGCATGGTAGTTCTGGAGTTTGCAAGGGTTTGCTAGGGTCGGTGGAGGGTTTCTTGAGGAGTGGTCTGACTTCTGTGTGTTTCCAAGCATCAGGAAAGCTGGCTGTGGTGATGGGTGCATTGAGGATGGTGGTGAGTCAGTGGCTGACATCCTTGCCTCCGAGGTTGAAGGGGTTGTGCGGGCATGGGTCCATGGATGCAACTGAATGAATGCAGTTCATATTGGCTATGGTGTTCTGTGTGCCTTCAAAAGCTTATGCAGTCTTTGTCCTACATCTTTCCTGCCAATGGGCAGTTTGCCACCTGCACTGCACCACTTAAATAAACAACACAGCTGATGCAGGTGGCAAAATGCCAATCAGCAGGCTGGGAAGAGAGAGCAGGGGCATGGGGGCACCCCCATAAATATAAAAAAATGTGGAGCAAACATCCATGCCTAGAGTGTGTTGGTGTTTGCCTGTGATAAAATCTCCACACATCACTCAGTACCATTAGGTCATAGTTTTAAGAGGGAGACTGGAGCTTTTAGAGGCGCTACCTTGCAGGAAACCTTTACTTTGAAGCTGCAGTAGCTACTAACATCAAGTAAGAAAATGGAAAATTCCTCTTCAGTTTAAATAAGGAAGACCAGAAGATGTGACAGTATTGCACACACAAACTAAAATATAATTCTGTCATGGTGGCACGAATTAAGAAAGAAAATTCACATTAATTTTGATGCTTCATTTTTAGACCTAAAGCAAACTTGTGCTATGCGTACACAAATGCAGACTATATTATTAAGCATGAAGGCCATAATGCATACTAACATTATCCACATGGGAGGGTGTCTTGGGGTGTCAAGATGGTGGTCACACTCTGAGAGCGTCCCGGATGCCTCCGTCATCCGCTGCCATCCTCATCACGATCCAGCGACCTACTTCGGCATGTACACCATCCAAGTTCCTTTCTGACAGCGCTACACCGCCATAGAACATTTTGGCCCACCTCGCAATGCTGGGAGAGGGCTGAAGGGGTGGTGTTGCCACTCGCACAAGATGGTGACAGTGCACAGATGCTGAGGCCCTGCTCTTCGGGAACAAGAAACTGAATCACAGACCTACCTGCCGCCCACCGCGGCCGGATTGGTGCGCCAGCCTCGTATTCCTGTGGGATCCTCCTGGTCAGTGGTATGGTTGTGCTGGGTGCTGCCTCTCCTCCCTTCCTAGCAGTGGCATGCCTGCTTTGAGGCCGCCAGGGCCGCGGCTTGCCACCAGGTGTAGGCTTTCATCTTACCTGGGGCTTTCGCAGTGATCCTTTGGCCTGCCCGGAGACAGATCTCCCTGCCCCCGTCCTGAGTGCAGCGGGGTCAGGTCCCATGCCAGCGTGCCCGTCGGGCTCTGATGGGTGCCCCCTTTTGCATCGGCCTCTCACTCCCCATCTAGTAGCCTGAATCTGTGCCCTGAGTTCCTTGAGCTTCATTAGGACGCAACTGACGCCTCTCCGGCTGGGAGTAAAGGTGTGTGACACGCGTGACGGGGGTGGGGTCCCACTAATTTTTGTTATTGCCTCCTGAGTGGACATGTGGGATCAGACTTCAATGGGCATGTGCGGATCCATCTGCTTCACTGCCCTCTACGCCCGTTGGTTTCCCCTGTACCACCTCCATGGGGAGTGGAATCCAGAAGGGGAATTTGGGGCACCTGTGGCCTTGTCACACCAGACCTACCTGCTGCCACTACCTTGCTCAGCGGGCTTCTGTGAGGGCCCATACAAGCTGGACTGTATATCTGTATTACTGCAACTGAGAGAGCTCTCCTGCTCTCCTGATTCAGGCCCCGCTTCTTGCATCTTACCCCCTCAACCACTACTCCAGGCACTGATCAATATAAATGCATGAATGCCCATCTGCTCTTGCTATTACAGGCTGTGGTAAGCGGGTTAAGCACATGTTCTCACTTTCAACCTGGAACAATGCCATAATGGGGAAAGACAAACCAGTGATATACCAGTCCTCCCAGTCCCGCATGACAGATTCACCACCCTGATAGGGCCACAAGGGGGTGACAGCATGGAAGCCCCTACTTATACCAGAGGGGACACAAATTAAATCCTACAGGTGATCCAGCATTCCCAGTCAGCAGTTGAGACCAAGATATGAGAGGTACGGTTAGACATGGCTGTCCTCCATCAGGACCTCAAGAACACTATGAATCGCATTACGGAGGTTGAGGGGAGAGTTTTCGCAGTGGAGGATGAGGTTGCCAATCTTAAAACTAAAGTGAACCGCCTAGTCACCAGTACACATGAACTCAAGCAGTGAACCAAGGACGTGGAAAATCGCTCGAGAGGTAATAACTTGCAATTCATTGGATTTCCGGAAGACGTAGAAGGCTCTCACCTTGTGGACTTTCTCAAAATGTGCCTCAAATCCTGGGTGCCAACTACCAAGTTGTTCCCCTGGTATTCCTTGGAAAGCACTCATAGGGTGCTCTCATCCAAGTTCCACCGGGGGTGTCCCCCAGACCTGTGATCGCACATCTTTTCAGCTTTCAAGACCGCAACTGTATCCTGAGAGAGGCACGTTCACACACTGACCTCCGCTTTCAGAAGTCGAAAATCCTTATTTTTCCAGACTACAGGCATGAGGTCCAAGCACACCGCTGCTCCAATGAACCTGTTAAACAAAAGTTGTGAGCCTTACAGTTATCCTACATGCTTCTTTTCTCGGCGTGCCTCAAAGTGATAGATACTGGGAAAACCTACTTTTTCAACATCCCGAGTCCACATGGGAATGGTTGACTGAAGAGAGGCAACTACTTCCGGCTGGTCGCTCTTCCCGTCCTTCCCTTCGGGCCTCAGTCCAAGCATCCGGAGCTGCAGCTCTGAGGCCTAGCCATCCGAAGCGTTCTCGCACCAGATCCCATTGCAGAAATAGGAAAGCAAAGACTGCCTCAGACTCGTGAGTTCTGACTCCTTAGTTCTGCCGGTGGGAGCATTCCCCGGATCCTGGTGGGGAGAAACGAGAAGCTGCTCAGGAAAAGGACCGACAAAGTTAGACACCCTTGACATGACACACTATCCCATGAACATTTTATGTGTTTATGTACCTCCCGCGGCCCCTGACTCCTTCTTCGCTGCACTTATAGAAATAGTGTCTTACCTGCCCCCTAGTTTCACAGTCATCGGGGGCAACAGGAACACGGTCTTTGAACCTGCGCTTCACTTCATGGGCTGTACGTCTGAAGTCTGCCTCCCTGCTCCAGTGGGTAACCCACCTAGGTCTCTGCAATGTATGGCAGACCTGGCACCCTAGGACATGGAAATATACTCATACCTCAGGCAGCACATCACATCCATGCCGGTATAAATATGTTTTTAATGCCAACCACTGATTTATCGTCAGTGACATTGATCCAAATACGTGCTCTAAGAATCTCGGATCATGCTCCCTTCCTCCTCAGTATTGGCCCGCATGAATCCACTCGGACCCTATGTGGCGCCTCAATGCCTCCTCCAAGACGAAGGGTACACCTGAGACATCCACCGAGAGATTAAGGCCTACTTTTCTAATAATGACAGCACGGTCCAGTCCTCAGGGACCTTATGGGCAGTGTGCAAGGCTGCTGTCTGCTGCAATGCCAAAGCCTTTCTCAGTCAGAAGGAGAGGGTCCAGCAAGCTAACATTACCCATCTGGAGGCTTGAGCGCTCTGCCAGAAATGCAAACGGCTCACGATGACGACTTTTCTGCTGCTTGGGCTCTGGTTTTGGTGACGGAAGAGACCAGGGCCCACTCCTTAGAAGCAGCAAAGCAAATATGGTGCACCTAGATGGCGCAGGCTAATGGCTGGGGGAAAAAAGATCATATTGCTATACTGGCTTGCTTGCAAACCTCTAGCAAGGCGGATTATACCTGAAGTGGCCAATTCGACTGGAGTGTTCAAACCACCTCTCTGGGCATAGCCTCCACATTCGCTCACTACTATGCCACACTTTATCCGGCTATCCCCAGACCTGAATTTGAGAGGGATGCTTGCTCTCAATTCTAGTCAACAGGCAATCAACCAACCCATTTTGTTAGAGGAAATTGGAGATGCAATTTTGAGACTGAAATCCAGCAAGACACCAGGCCCAGACGGCTATCCCACTGAGTTTTATTACAAATTCAGGGACATTTTTGCTTCCTGTTTACTTGGTCTCTATTTAGAGGCAATGGAGTCGGGCACCTTTTCTCATGACCTCGACCAGGCCCCCATAGTGGTACTGCCGAAGACGCAACCCCCATCCATGTCTTATGCTGACTATCAGCCTATCTTCCTCATCAACAGGGAAATCAAAGGCTAAGACACTGTCCTGGCTAACAGATTGCAACAGGCACTGGGGTCTTTGATCCACTCTGACCAATACAGCTTTATGTCTGCATCTAGTACCAGACACTGCCTGTGATGTCTGCACGTTGGGTTTGCACACTGGCACACTCTCTCCACTCCATTGGCAATAATACTGATAGATTTTGAGATTTGAGAAAGTATTTGAAACAGTGGACTGGGGCTATCTATTTCAAGTCCTCGGGAAGACTGGATTTGGACCTCGCTTTCGCCATATGGTCCAGCTACTTTAGACAAACACCACAGCCAGAGTCCATATCAATGGGGTTGTGTCAGAGGCCTTAAACATCTGCAAAGGCACTCAGCAGGGCTGCCCTCTATCCCCCCTCCTTTTTGCCCTGGCCACAGAGCCCCTCACACGGCTTGTTCGCTGTGATTCACTGTTTACAGGATGGAGGTGGGAGGCAGGCTTTGAAGAATGGAGTGCGCTTTACACAGTTGACGTACTACTATATCCGTCAAATCTGGCGGACAGTGGTCCTCATTGTCTTCATCTCTTGCACCTACTCGCAGAGGCCTCTGGCCTTATCGTTAACCCAAATAAGTCCACTCTGATCCCTTTGACTGGTTTTCGAGATGCCATGGACTGGCAATCAAACATACCAGTCAGGCGTCTTAGTCTTTGCTACTTAGACATCAAGGTCGCCCTTGACCCGCCCCTGACTTGGTCCCTCAATATAACACCGTTAGTTTGTAGGGTCAGAGTGGACCTCAAGAAGTGGCGCTCACTGCCATTGAACATGAGATGCATTGTGTTATACAAGATGATGATACTACCCCACTTCCTCTACCTTTTCCAAAACTTTCCTGTCAGCATTCCATGTCACTGGTTCAAAGAAATGGACTCCATGGTCGGTATCTTTCTTTGGCGCAATGGCAGATGACGCTTAGCTTGGGCCATGAGTCAGCGCTGTCCCTATGAGGGAGGGCTGGGTATGACCAACTTTTACTACTGCTACTTAGCATGCTAAATCCTAATTATTAATGATTGGTTCACGGGGGGAGGGGTTGGTCCAATTCAGTGTACTGCTTACAACTCAGTGTTCTGGGTTTTCCCCGTATTATGGACCTGCTCTAAGGTAGCCACCTACCCGTAACATTCCAGTAGTTACCAAGGTGGTGTTTTGTGTTTGGAGAGCCGCACACTGCCACACAGGATGGTGGAAGAAAATCACACAACATACCCCTCTATGGCATGGGACATGGCTGCACGAGGTGGCCACCCTAGAAGAACTCCAGCAGACTTACGCGCAACCCAATACACGATTTCACAAATTCCTGCAACTGCGCCATTCATTGAGGGTCCATATTCCCTCTGATATCCCTGTACCAGAATACAGCCCTATGGAAGCGAAGGTAGTGAGGGGGCAATGGGTAAGAGAGGTGTCTCCCAGATACATCGTTCCTTGATACTGAATGCTTCCAATCCCTGAGGTCCCGCTGGGATAACCTGGCTTGGGCCTTTGGATAATGAGGACTGGCAGGATGCACTGATGGCACCTAAAGTCATAACGATTTCTGCCAGACTGTGATTAGTGCAGGTGTACTACTTACACTGTGCCTATCTTACCTTGACAGATTACACCATGCTGGCCTTTTGCCAACTCCCCAAAGCAATCATTGCCCTCATTCACCGGCTGACTTCTTTCATGTGATCTGGTCCACTCTTTGCACATTACCGGAAGAAGATCCTAAATGAGCTTTCCATGGTATTGGGTCAAACCTTAGATCTCTCCCCACTTGTGATCCTATTGAGAGTAGATGAGGGAGTTGGGAGCTCCCATGCGGATAAGATTTTGTTGGGTACCACCTTAATGGTAGCAAAAAGAGACATTGCTGCGCACTGGAAGGCAAGTAGCCCACCTACGGTCTCAAAATGGAGGCAGGGGATCGATTGGTGCGGTCATATGGAGCAACCAGTGTACGTGGCAAGAGGATACCCCCAAAAGCACGCCAAGTTCTGGTCACACGCCAAAATCTGGTCCAAATGGTTAGAGGACACACAAATGGGCGCAGAACTGTAAAATGCTGGCGTAGGCCATCTGATTCAAGGGACATTATTGACTTTTTAAATGATACGTCTGTGCTCCGATGGGTGTGTAAGATTTGAGGCCGTTGGGCTCACAATTATTGGCTCTGTAACTGTGACTTGTTATCTGTTGCGAAACAATAAAAATTGATTATAAAAAAAAATCATTAATGCACATCATATAACATAGTGCTACAGATCACACTGAGTTCTCTAGAGTTTTTCAGGTCTCAGTGAGAAATTGCAACTATGAAAGAGACAAGCACCCAAACACCGCTTGGAGTTTATCATTTACTATAAAATAAATATTTATGTTGCGCAGAGTTTGGTGTCACAATGGCTGTGTAGGCTACGGTGGCTGCTGGGTCGAAGGGGCTAAGTCTCTTTTGGTGCAACAAGAAAGGAGAGCTGGGAACATGCGTGTGTCAAAGATATTTGGTACATATTGTAGGACAGGCATGGTCTTTCCTGGTTAAGCTTGTATTATGGATGTTACACCTAATTGTAGTGAGTTGGCTTTAGGTTTGTAAGGTAGAGCATTCCAAAGAAGAGGATCTATTGCGTCAAATGATCTGTTCCCTTAAATCATAATCACACTAATTGTAAAAGAAAATGTAAAAATGTAAATTAGCACTTGTATAGCGCACTACTCACCCGTTAGGGTCTCAAGGCGCTGTACTCATACCGCTATGGAACCCCTCCTGGCTTTTCCCTGTGAGGCGCCCACTCCTGAGCACCCCCAGGGTGAAGCCAGGCATCCAAGCGCTGTTGGGGCCGTTGTGGAGATTAAGCAAGCTATTGCCCAGAGTTGCAGAGTGGGACCCATGAATTAGATTAGGCACCGAGGCGAGAATTATCTGGTCAAGGGGAATTGAGCCCAAGACCTGCCGAAGCGGGACTTGAACCCTAATTGGGGCTATTGTTTTCAACTCTGCCTCTATGTTCATAACTGGGGGCTTCCTGACCTCCATCTTCCTCCTACCAGCCACTTCTTGCCCTCTATCAGAAGTTGGTGAAGATCATTGGCAGCAATGTCTCTCTTTCAGTCTTCTGGTCGTGACTGCTCATAAAACCTTTTATGCAGCTTAACTAATATGGCATGCAACTCAAGTTTATGGAAAATGCATTTCCATGGTTCAAACTGCCTACCACATCACATTATGAGCGCCTCAGGGCCTCCTCTATTTCATGAATGGAAAAGAATGGGTATGAATAAATAAATAGGTTGCTCCTGTATAAATTAACTCTTCAACTGTAACCTCTCAAACCATGCTGGGCTTTATTGCTACCCCCATTTGTCCTCATTGACTTATACCTTGTGATCAAACAGTAACCCTTTCACCACTCTTATGTCTAAAATTATACTCCTCTTTGCCCATTGACCCTGGGAAATGGTGATCAAAATGCACCTTTTGACGCACAAACACTCCTGCTCTGGTGTAACTTCAAAGTTTTTTTTGGTGTGAGGCTTGATGTCCTCCTTGTGTACTATGGCAGCTGATAATCTCTGCTGTGTACAGCATCTATTTAGGACATCCTCACTCCTCATCCTTGCTTCTCATTCCTGCTTCTCTTCCATCATCCCTACTTTTCATCCATTATACATCATCCCTACTTCTCATCCATCATCCATGCTTCTCTTCCATCATCCCTACTTCTCATTCATCATACATCATCCCTACTTCTCATCCATGATCCCTATTTCTTACTTCTCAAACATCATCCCTACTTATCATTCATTATCCTTACTTCTCATCCATCATCCCTACTTCTCATCCACCATCCCTGCTTCTCTTCCATCATCCCTATTTCTCATCCATCATCCCTACGTCATCCCTACTTCTCATCCCTCATGCCTGCTTCTCATCCATACTTCTCATCCATATTCCCTCATTCCTATTTCTCATACATCATCCATACTCCTCATCCATCATCCCTACTCCTCATTCCTCATCCCTCGGTCATACCAACACATTTTCAGTTTTAAGAAACACACCTTCACACTGATTGATTAACAATAGCCAATCAGAGTTAAGAAAGAGAGCCGCATTCTATTTCACTGAAAAGCAGCCTCCTCCTTCGGCACACTCTTAGGACTTGAATCTTGGTTCCCTCAAGAGAAGGCTTGCCCTAGATGCAAAGCTTGTGTTGAGGGTAATGGAGAATCACTCTTTGTATGGCACATGAGACATCTGTGTTTTAGGTGTAAGTTTGTCTTTGGGGATTGAGGACTGTTCCTTCTCATAGTCAGAAACTTCTGAGCCAAAGCTGTGGGCTCCTTGTATTTCCCAAACCAGCAGAGCTTTCTGCAGATGCCTATGTAGACAGAAAAAACACTTAGTTAAATAAAATAAAATGTTGTACAGCCTTGAATTCACTGGAAACAAACACACAGTTGCATTTCGACCCCTCTGTCTTCACCCAGCACATGCAATGAGAAGGCTGCTTTTCAGTGAAATAGAATGTAGCTCTCTCTCTTAACTCTGATTGGCTGTTGAAGACGTGTTTCACAAAACTGAAAATGTGTTGGTATGACTGAGGGATGAGGAATGAGGAGTAGGGATGATGGATGAGGTGTGAGAAGTAGGAATGATGGAAGATGGATGAGAAGTATGGATGAAAAGCAGGGATGAGGGATGAGAAGGTGGAATGATGGAACAGAAGTAGGGATGATGAAAGAGGAGTAGGGATGAGAAGCAGGGGTAATGGAAGATAAGTAGGATGAGAAGCAGTGATGAGGGATGAAAAGTAAGGATAATGGATGAGAAGTAGGGATGATGGATGATGAATGAGACGTAGGGATGATGGATGAGAAGTAGGGATGACGGAAGAGACGGATGAATGATGAGAAGTAGGGATGATAGATGAATTGTAGGGATGACAAGGAAGGATGAGGGATAAGAAGTAGGGATGATGGATGAGAAGCACAGATGATGGATGATGGATGAGAAGTAGGGATGATGGATGAGAAGTAAGAATGATGTGTGATGGATGAGAAGTAGGGATGATGGATGAGAAGTGGGGATGATGTATGATGGATGAGAAGTGGGGATGATGTATGATGGATGAGAAGTAGGGATGATGGATGAGAAGCAGGGATAAGAAGTAGGGATGAGATTTGAGGGATGAGGATAACCTAAAATGGATGCCGTAGCTGTGGCTTTATTTTATAACTTATTTCATGCTGCCCTTCGACTGCCCACTCCACTCAACTGGTCATGACAGGTGCATTCTAGTGTCCCTGTGTCTAACCAATTAACTATTTACAACCTTCTGCCAGGGCCCAGACTTCTCTAAAGACCCATAACTATTCTGATTCTGGTGATATTCTAGGACAGACCTCTCAGCTTCCATGGTGGTGAATGATGAACATGCAATGCTGGTTTCCATGGACTCAGGCCCTGTGGTGGTGTTAGGAGCTGGAGGCACTGCAGCAAGCACAAAGAAATTCTCCTGTCTACCAAATGTGGCTTGAAGCAGCTTTACACCTGTGAATCTATCAAGATAGCTATGCCCAGCATTCTCCCCTACTGCATCCACAAGACCAAATAAAAGAAACAGTATAAACAACATTCTGCACCTTTACAATGCAATAGCTTATACTAGTTTGCAAACTGGTGCTAACCTGGGCTGATTAGTCCTAATGGAGCCTTTTTCTTCACTAAACCAGTTTCCACAAGGACTTTTTGTGTATCTCTGTACATAGTGCAGGGAAGTCCTGTAACATTATCTGCAGGCAGGGCTCACTGGCCTTCAGGGAAGTATAATGGTTGTGGAAAGGGTTGATCATTTGGGGCTTACTGGCTATTGTCTACAAAACTAAACATGTCCATCTTCTTGCCTTTTCCGGTGAGTCAGTTCTGTTGCACTATTGCGACTGTGTCACATAAAGTGACCACTGGGAGCATTATTTACCATCCTAGACACAGGTCATTGGATGCTTGTCACACAAATGTTCGACATGCTGCTTTTCGCTGGAAATATGCACCATTTGATGACATATCTAAAGTAAACTACATAATATAGCAATAACATACACAAAGTAACATATTAGCATAATTAAAACACGCCCGATCACAACATGATAGAAAGCAACACACAATCACAGCACATCACGACAAAATTATGTTGCAATAATGCAGCACAAAAACACAGCATTACAAAAAAACAAGAGAACAAATCACTACCAAAATAAAAGGCCACACAACAAATGTATACAATGTATAATTGTGCTTTAATTATACAGTGATGAAAGGTGCTTAGGAGCAAGCATTCAACTAATTTACCACGAATGGCATGAAATGGTCCCCGTGAAAAATGTATTGTGATCTCGCCCACAGTCTTTGCCATAGTTGTGGGCTGAATGCTGACTTAAGTAATAAAGAGCACGTAATTTTACAAGCTTAAATAATGTAAATGTTTGCGTGTTACAGGAGCTTTCAAGGGATGTGCTGTTTTTGCCTGGAAATGTAGCAGCATTCATCGACATATCTGGAATAAACAAGAGAACTTTACAGAATAACATGTACAAAGTGAAATAACAACCGCATTAAGGTATAATAGGACACACACAACAAAACAGTCAAAATGTAATGTCACAACAAACACAGTAATAAACAACAAAATGACACTGCAATAATGCTTCACAAAAACACAGCAGCACAACAATAGCAGTGGCAAAGGGTGTTTGGAGAAAGCACTGCTTTAACTTACCATCAAGGACATGAAATAGTACCAATTAAAAATGTATTGTGATCTGACCGAGGGTCTCTTAAGGTGACAACTGTTTCCTTGCAACAGAAGAGTCTCAGCTAATAATTTATATTCAGTATTTTGTTAAGTTGCTTAGCTTGCAAATGACGTTGTCTTCTACCAAAAGCTGTCCCTCGATAACTACCTAAGGTCAGCTCTAAGAGAAGCTAAAAGTAATGCTTTTGGATTCAAATTTTATCAACCTTTAACCCACTTTTCTTGAATGGGCTTTACGCAGTTTTTAAATGTATTTTATTATTTTTAACTAGAACAAGGTACGGTTCATACATGGCATATGGATCATTTGGGATATAGTATATGCATAGGATATCAGTTGACATCTCTAACAGCATTTCTTGGCCTGGAGCACCCTGCAAATAGCAGAAGGGGCACCATTAGTTGCGCCTTGGGCAGGAGCCAGGTAGGAGTGTCCATCATTTGTTTCTTTTGTGAAGGTCATGACACCATCAGAGAGTGCCCGGTAGGGAGAATTTAAGGCACTGTGGGGCAAGGGATTGACCTCTTCTTTCGCAGTGTACCTACTTAGCGGATCAAACACCCACCCACCCACTCCTGGAGAAAGGTGGAATTTCGATCTGCAGAGAAAAGAGGACTACCCAAAATTGGACTGATTTCCTTGACTGACCCATTGGCAGGGTGTTGATTTGTGGTGGCATGGGGCTGGCAGGAGGGGAGACTGACCTGCTGGTGGTCCTGGATCTTTCTGTCCTACCCTGTGATGCCTAGAGTTTAATGATTTAAGGGGGCTTCACTTGGAGTCAGGTACCCCGGTAGGGACGGAGCGCTAGGCGGTGCCCTGGTCTTATGTGTTAGTATCAAACTGCAGGTATTTACCCGTCCCTCTGTGAGGTAGAGGGGAAGTTGACATTAAATGTATGCTTTTGCAAAAAATCTCTCTGATGCCCTCAGGAGGGCAGGGGTGCGCTGTGTGTCAATCATGTGTCATGTATTCACAGTTTTCATTCCTCAACGGAACTGTGTATATTTAAATGCTAAGTCTTGGTAAAATCACCTTATCCAATGTTGTCCTTGAGGTTTGGGGAAGGCTAGGGTGTGGTTTCAGCAGGGAGGCAGCGACTAGTACGTTGCAGGTGCACCAGAACACGTTGGGCAAGAGGCCTTCAAAAATACAATTATTATTCAATCAGGAGCGAAGTAGAGTTGCAGTACATTTCCATATGAATAATATAGAGGTCAAGGAAGGGAAATAAACAGATCAGGGTGGTTTATCATCAGTTTTGGTCTTTAACGCGAACAGCATTGGTCCCATTTTGTCAGTTTCACCAGTTTCCCTTGGTTGAGGT
The DNA here is from genome assembly GCF_031143425.1 of Pleurodeles waltl. Classification (NCBI taxonomy): domain Eukaryota; kingdom Metazoa; phylum Chordata; class Amphibia; order Caudata; family Salamandridae; genus Pleurodeles; species Pleurodeles waltl. Next base: position 686,548,130 of record NC_090438.1, read on the forward strand.
GTAAGAGGTGGATTGCAGAATGCATCCTCAGCATGAGGCCACTTGTACAGCTCCAATCTCCATTTCTGGAATTCAGGTGCATGCAGCAATTTCCAGTTGATTGGTCACAGCTCACTTGCCATCAGCAACACTAAATCAAGAAATTTGCAGGTCATTCTAGTATGTTTCGGCCATGGCATAAGGCCCAAATGGCAGATCGTAGGATCTTACATTTGTCTTTTACTCATCACGGTTCAAGGCAAATCTGTTCGTTTGAAAGAGTATTTTCCAATAACCATACATGACCATATCATGTGTTTAAATGTAGCCCAGGGATGTTCACATCTGGGGCATACATTGAGAACAATGAGAATATTTCACGCAGTCTGACTGGAAATAAATATGTACAATGAAGAAAATTACATTGTAAAAGATTCAGGGGCGCATTTTTCAACATCTTTCCACATATTATAACTGTGTTCGCTCAATTGACACCTATGAATGTTATACCTAGATCACATTTCCAAACAGCTTTTAAAGCAAAAAGCGCCTCGGAGTGGATGTAACGGAGAGCTATATAGTGGAACCGTATAGTGACAACCACCCAGGTCAGAAGCATCTGCAGTGTTTGGCCTACTTCAGGCTCCTTGCAGGAAGAACCTCTAATAGATCTAATAATATGTGTTAATGTGTCACGTGCTAAAAATTGAGGGGGAATTTGAGTCTCTTGTTGCAGTTCCCTGAAGGTCATGAGGTGCCCGGATTCACACAGTTGCGAAATCTGTGTAATTTCCACACAGAAATGTTGATTTCCCAGTGTGGGCAGTGACTTCCATGTAGGGCCCCAGTGGGGCGCTCTGAAGCATTTAGTTGATGTATTTTAGACCTTTAAAGGTATCTATGCCAGCATTGTTGAGCGGTCATAATTAAGACACCCCTCTGGGAAGTTTTCTGTTGCTAGATAAAAGTTCTGTAATCAAGGCGTTTCCAAGGGAGAGTGTAATATATTGCACCTCACAAGTAAGGGGTGAAGCAAGCCATGTTATCATCCACTGAAGCTGCACAGCTATGTAGTATGTCTCAAAATGTGGAGCACTGAAGCCTCCTTCCTCAACAGGCAAATGTAGCTTGGGTAAGGCAACTCTATGTTTGCTCTGGTTCCAAATCAAATCCCTTAGAAGCGATGCCAGCTCACGGAAGAAACTGCGTTCAACTACTATCGGTATGGCGGTGAAGTAATATAAACTGGAGCAGTAAGATCATTTTGGACAAGGAGATCCTGCCGAAAGGTCCAGGGGTAGTATCTTCCAACATCTCTGGGAAGCACAAGTATTGACCAGTACTCTAGCTACGATACCCTCTACTATATAAGAATAATGCCTGTAGCTGTTCACCCCAAGTACTATATTGTATCTGGCGATACTTCAAGGCCACCAATGTCTATCTTAGCTAGCTCACATGCCCCTGAGTCAGTTAATTGGAAAAAGTTCAATTTGGTCTTGTTGAACACCAGACCAGACCCCCTGCCAAAGCCAATAAAGCTTGTAGGGCTATCAGAAAGCCAGAACGTACATCATGGATATGTAATAATATGTTGTTGGCTCAAAAGGAAAGTATATGAACCTATCCATGTAGGTGTTTGAGCCAAACTGTCTCCCTATCTGCAGCATATAATTGGCAACAAATGTTTCATAGCCAAGAAGAAAGACTAAAGGGACAAGGGGCACCCCGGACAGGTTCTTCGTCCGATCTGAATTCAGACAGTGATTAGGCCACCTTGCTTGATGCACCAGGTGAACATCTTGCCTAGTCCAATTGCTTTTAGGACATGAAAAAGGTAACTCCAGTCTAGTGAACCAAATGCATTTTCCATGTCTAGTGATATTACATATGCATATTTGTCATTCAATGGTATCTGATCCAGGTCAATCGAGGTTAGTGGCTGTATTATGATTTGGCACAAACACGGTTTGATAAGTGTAAATTAGCTGTAGTAAAACCCATTTGAGTCTACTAGAAAGAGTTTTACCTAGAATCTTATCCAAATTCAATATGGATACGGGACGACAGGAATACATGTCCAAGTGGTCCTTGCCTAGTTTCAGCAGTCTGGCGATAACAGCTTATTTGGTGGTGGGGGAAGAACACCTGATTCAAATGCCACTGAGGACAGCTGAAGCAACAGGGATGCCAGTACTACTTGATAACTCCTACAGAACTTAAAGTAGAGGCCATCACTGCCAGGTATCTTACCAGTGGCCAACTGACTCATTGCTGCATTAATTTCGGTCAAACTAAATAGTGCGTCCAAATTAGTAGAATCATTACAGGCTAATTTGGAAAGGGCTGATAATTGTACATAAATCTCCTGATTGTCCCAAACTAGTGTCTGATCCATGGAATAAAGACATAAGGCAAAAATTCAAACGCTAAGAATTAATAGACACTTGAGAGTTCAAAATGTGTCCTTGGGGTAGCCTGATCTCCATGATGAGAGCAGCAAAGGATTAAGGGGGTCATTACAACATTGGCGGTAAAAGCCGTTTACCGCCGTGCAAAGGACCGCCAACACACCGCCGTGGCTGCAGAATTCCGCCACGGTCATTATGACCCACAGCTCGGAATCCGCCAAAATCCAGACACCCACACAAGTCCGCCACACCAAAGGTCAGTGATAAACTGACGATAACAAAACCTCCACTGTCCCGCCAACAGGAATACGCCCACACTATCACGACCCACGAATCCACGCAGCAGTCTTTCAACCGCGGTATTCCATTGGCGGTACACACCGCCATGCTCAAAATACACACACGTTTACAAAACACAGCCACATTGGACAATTCCAAATACACACACCTGATACACATACACACACCACTCCCACACACCCAATACAATATAAAATACACACCCACATCACCCACAAACCCCACGACAAAAATCCAGAAAGAAGGCCAGAGAGAGACACTACAATCTACAAACAAGCATCCACAGGCACACAACACCATCACCCACATAACATCCACGCACCCCACACAACACACCACTAAATATCACCCCACATATCACAACACACTTTCCTCACACATCACCCACACCACCCCATGGCACGGCAAAGACACCCCAGGTTCTCTGAGGAGGAGCTCAGGGTCATGGTGGAGGAAATCATCCGGGTAGAGCCACAGCTATTCGGATCACAGGTGCAGCACACCTCCATTGCTAGGAAGATGGACTATGGCGCAGAATAGAGGACAGGGTCAACGCAGTGGGACAGCACCCAAGAAATAGGGATGGCATCAGGAAGAGGTGGAACGACCTACGGGGGAAGGTGCGTTCCGTGGTATCCAGACACAACCTTGCGGTACAGAGGACTGGTGGCGGACCCCCACCTCCTCCCCCACAACTAACAACATGAGAGGAGCAAGTCTTGGCGATTCTGCATCCTGAGGGCCTCGAAGGAGTAGCTGGAGGAATGGACTCTGGTAAGTCAAACCTTAACTACCTTATCCCCCACCCTACCTGCATGCTATCACATACCCCCACCCTCGCCCTCACCCCCATCACTCCAACTCCTCACACATGTCCCACTATCACAAACCACACATCCCAACACCAAGCCCTGCATGCAACACCAAATCATGGACACCCATCACCAATGCATGGCCACGGCACATACCCATACACCCCCCAAAACCATCATCACACAAGGTCCCACACAGGAATGCAAGCACTGGGGTACACGGTCACCCACCCATTGCACGCCATGGTACACACAGATGCAATAATCATGCTTTTACACCCCTGCAGGACCCCTACCCAACGTCACCGCACAGGAGGGTCCACACATGTCCACACCACCAACAGAAGAGGCCCACAGTGATGACAGCAGCTCTGTCCAACTGGATCTAGATGACCAGCCCCGCCCATCTGGGATCTCGGGACAGTCGGTTCCCCTCACACAGTCACAGGCCACCACAGAGCTTCCCCCCTCTGGAAACACCAGCAAGGCACCCACCCAGCGGGCCCATACCTCTGTCCCAAGGACACGTCAATCAGCAGTGTGTCCACCACTACAGGGAACCCAGGCTATCCCACCACCCCAACAACAACAGGGACCTGGGGGCAGTGGTAGTGGGCACACCGTTCAGGGGACAGAGGCCCAGGAACACAGGGGAACTGGGAGGGCTGCTGTTTGACAGGGGGAGGACAGGCCCAGGGAACCCACTCTCCACGAGGCCCTTTCCAACATCATGGGAGCATTCCATCATTCCCAGGAGACGATGGCAATGGTACTGACCACGTTTCAGAAGACCCAGTGGCTGCAGGAGGAACAGTATTTGGTCTTCAGGGAGGAACTCAGATCCATCAATTCCACCCTGGGCACCATCGTAGGGGTGCTGAAGGAAGTCCTCAACACCAGGAGGGACACTGTGGCACAACAAGTGGCCCCTGACACTAGCCTGGACGATGAACTGCCCACCACCTCCGCCGGCTCCAGTGGACAGGAGGCACCGCCACAGGACCACCACACCAGCACCCCACCCCCTGCAGATGGAGAACCACCCCGCAAACGGTCCCTGAGATCCAGGACAAAGACAGAGAACGATGCCAAGACCCCCGCCAAGAAATGAAACCGCCCTGAATGTCATCCTTTTGTCCCACCTTGTCACCCTGTCCATCCTCAAACTGCCCCAGCTCCACTTCCTATGCCCCTTTGAACAATGCACCTGTGAAACAAATAGACTGGACTCTGCCATGGACATTCCTCCACCATCACCCCTCACCATTTTACAGCATTAGCCAATATTGAGCACTAAAATAAACACCCTTAAAGCACAAAACAATCTGGAGTCTGTCTGTGATTTCGAAATAGTGTATTAGAAATTACAGTGACCAAATGCTCTTTCAATTGTAATGTCAACATACCTATGTCACACAGCTCTAGTCCATGAGGAAACAAAGCAGATGTCACACAGTGGGACCCACATCTGTGAAATCGTAAGGGAAAACTCAGTGACCATACACTGGGTCAAAAGGACAGACAGTAGAGAGGTAGTAGTGTTGAATTGCATGTAGTAGGCAGGTTTGTCTTCTTACCTGTGTCTCACTGTAAGTATTGCAGGATAACCGAGTTCCTGTTGTCAATGTCCTCTTCTTCTGCTTCCTCGTCTTCACTGTCCACAGGCTCCATAGCTGCCACAACACGTCCATCTGGACCGTCCTCCTGCAGAAAAGGCACCTGTCATTGCAAAGCTAAGTTGTGCAGCATACAGCAGGTCATGATGATCTGGCATACCTTCTTTGGTGAGTAGAATAGGGAACCACCTGTCATATGGAGGCACCTGAACCTGGCCTTCAGGAGGTCAAAGGTCCTCTCTATAATCCTCGTAGTTCACCCATGGGCCTCATTGTAGCGTTCCTCTGCCCTTGTCCTGGGATTCCTCACTGGGGTCAGTAGCCATGACAGGTTGGGGTAACCAGAGTCACCTGAAAAAGGCGAGGGACAACTGTTAGACACACACTAACCTGTAGGGATATCCCCAGACCCAGACAACTATTCCCACTGATTTGGTTCCAGGTGCTCACCTAATAGCCACACACGGTGCCTATGGAGTTGCCCCATCACATAAGGGATGCTGCTATTCCGCAGGATGTAAGCGTCATGCTCTGAGCCAGGGAATTTGGCATTGACATGGGAGATGTACTGGTCTGCCAAACACACCATCTGCACATTCATCAAATGATAACTCTTCTGGTTTCTGTACATCTGTTCACTCCTGCGGGTGGGACCAAGGCCACATGTGTCCCATCAATGGCACCTATGATGTTGGGCATATGTCCCAGGACATAGAAGTCACCTTTCACTGTAGGCAAATCCTCCACCCGAGGGAAAACGATGTAGCTCCCCATGTGTTTCAGCAGAGCAGACAACACGCTGGACAACACGTTGGAAAAAATAGGCTGGGAAATCCCTGATGCTATGGCCACTGTTGTTTGAAAAGACCCACTTGCAAGGAAATGGAGTACTGACAGCACCTGCACTTGAGGGGGGATTCCTGTGGGATGGCGGATAGCTGACATCAGGTCTGGCTCCCACTGGGCACACAGTTCCAGGATTGCGGCACGATCAAGCCTGTAGGTGATGATTACTTGTCTTTCCTCCATTGTCGACAGGCCCACCAGTGGTCTGTACACCGGAGGATGCCGCCATCTCCTCACATGTCCCAGCAGACGGTGCCTATGAAGGACAACAGCGAGCACAGAGTCAACCAACTCAGAGGTACGTACACACAACTTACACAGAACACGATTCATAATCCGAAATTAGCATGTATGAGTGTTGAGGCAAGGCGTAGGTATGTGTGACACAGTTATAAATAGAGCCATGTGGGCCCCTGAAATGGCGGCTGCCTGACCTGTAAAGTGGGACAATGTGATATGAGGTAACTGCGCTGGCGTTGTACACCGTCGCGGTAGGCGGTCGAAGACTGCGGCGCAATTCTGCATTGGTTAACATTGGACCCTATGGGTCCCAGGAGCCAATGCCAATGTACACCGGCGGTGACGGTACGCACCGCCGCGGACGTGAACGCCATTTTCTATCTGTTCAATCACTCGATATCTGATCTTCGACAGGAGAGGACCTACACTGCAAGTGCTGCTGTGACCTCAGTCTGGAAGAGACAATGGCTCGTGCGTCTGGGGAAAGGCCCCCTGCCTTCACATCGGAGGAGTTGGAGAAACTCGTGGATGGGGTCCTCCCCCAGTACACGCTACTCTACGGTCCTCCAGACAAACAGGTAAGTACACTGGGAGCATGCTGTATGGGCTATGCCTGTGTGGAGTGGGGTGGATGAAAGATAGGGGGGGGAGAATGAGGCGTGCATGAAACGATGGTGAGTGCATGTGCCACATGGCAAGGGTAGGGATGTGGGCCAATGACTGTGACGGTGCAGTTGGTAATAACTTCTCTTTTTCCCCTGTACAATTTCTGCAGGTCAGCACCCACCAGAAGAAGGATATTTGGCGTGCCATCGCCAAGGACGTCTGGACCCTCGGGGTCTATCACAGACGGAGCACCCACTGCTGTAAGAGATGGGAGGATATTCGCTGCTGGAGCAAGAAAACGGCGGAGGCCCAGCTGGGGATGGCCTCCCAATGTGGGAGGGGTGCCCGTCACACCATGACCCCCCTGATGTTCCGGATCCTGGCGGTGGCGTACCCGGAGTTGGATGGGCGCTTGAGGGCATCACAGCAGCAAAAAGGAGGTGAGTACACTCTCATTCTGCTGATTCAGCGTGCAGTGGAGGTGTCTGGGTGGGGGATGTGGGCTGTGGGTTTCCCTAGGCCAGGGAGAGTGTGCTAGTTAGGTCCCCTTTTTCAGGCAGGCCCTGTGGCACCCCACCTGGGTACAGTGCCAACTACACCTAGTCAGGCTCCTGTGACATCCATGTGTGCAGATGTCGGCCATAGCCTTGTAGGCCATGTCCCAGGGATTGAATAGTGGACCCCAAGTGCGCGGCATAGTGCAGGGGGCTTCTGTGTCTGTCGTGTCCGCCAACGGTAGCGGTAATGCATGCACTCAACATATCTTTCTTCTGTCGTCCCCCCTTTTTGTGGTCTCCCTGTTCTTGTGTGCATTAGCATCATCAGGCGGACGAGCAGTGGCACCGGAGCATGAGGGAGCTGCATCCCTACGCAGCGACACTACGGAGTCTGATTTCACCAGTGGGACGGAGGGCGAGGGGAGCTCCACGGCGGGGACAGGAGTTGACACCAGTGATACGGACTCATCCTCTGATGGGAGCTCCCTTGTGGTGGCAGGCCCCTCTGTGCCCCCCACATCTAAAGGTACAGCCGCCAGCCCCCCTTCCAGCACCGCCCTCCCAGCAGCCCCTCAGCCTTTGCCCCGTGCCCGCTCACCCAGGAGGGTGGGCATCTCCTTCGCCCCAGGCACCTCAGGCCCTGCCCCAGTCACCCCTGCTACCCTCATTGAGGAGGCCATTGACCTCCTCAGGTCCCTCACTGTTGGGCAGTCTACCATTTTGAATGCCATCCAGGGTGTAGAGAGACAGTTGCAACCAACCAATGCATTCCTGGAGGGCATTCATTCTGGTCAGGCCGCCCTTCAGCGAGCTTTTAAGACAATGGCCTCAGCACTGATGGCAGCCATAGTCCCTGTCTCTAGCATCCCCCTCCATCTTCCTCCACCCAGACCCACACCCCTGTACCTCAGCCTACCCCAAGCACACCATCAGACCAGCATGCACACACCCCAACACACAAAGGAAGCTCAGGCAAACATAAGCACCACACATCCTACAGGCACTCACGCAAACATCACACACATGCAGACACAGCAACATCCACTGCCTCCACTGTGTCCCCCTCCTCCTCGTCTCCCTCCTCCCTCCCAGTCTCGTCTCCACTCACACCTGCATGCACTACATCTACAGCCACTACTTCCATCACCAGTACACACACCACCACAACCCGCTCACGTGCAGTCACCACCCCCACTACCATTCACACATCCCCTGTGTCCTCTCCCAGTGTCTCTGTGACGCCACCTCCCAAGGTACACAAACGCAGGCACACACCCACCCAACAGCCATCCACCTCACGGCAGCCTCCAGCGCATGTGTCAACACCAGGACAGTGCGCGCTCTACGGGCATCTAGAATGCAAAAACCCAACACTCGCAAGATAATGTAATTTATGCATTGTGATGATATGTTATTGTTTAAACTTTTGCATTGCAGAATTCCATCCAAAAGATTCATTTTTAAGGTGTTTATAAATACTGTACATTTGCAATGTATTGCTGCAGACATTCAGAGTGTGTTAGGGTGTGGTCCCTTATCAGGGCCTTCTAGAGACTTTCCCTGCAAAATGCCTGGGCGTGGTTCTAGGCTGGGCTAAGACTCTATAAAAGAGAGTCAGCCCAACTTCCAGTGCTCACTATTCAGAGGTCCCGGTGCAGAGCAGCAGCTTCTTCCTGAGCTCCTGTCCCGGAGGCCTATTTGGATTTTCCAGTCTTCTGCACTCATCTCTCATTGGTGATCACTGTTTCCAGGCGGTAAGACGGTGTTTGGACATTTCCCAACACCGTAATTGAGAATTTTCATATTCTTGACTTTAATTCTTAAATGAATAACAGATTACTTGTGCGCTCCCATTTTTTGACATTTGTATGGTGGTTTGCAAATAGGGAGGATGCATAATTTATTCCATAAAGATTTGACTTCGTTATTACATTGTTGTTCATTGCGCGCTGATATTTCTTGACATTTACATGATGTTTTATGAGTTGGCAACACGTGCAACTCGTTTCATGAGCATTTAACTTTGTTGTTCATTGCGCGCTACCTTTTCTTGACATTTACATGGTGGCATTCGAATCGGCGAAACGCGCAATTCACTTCTCGTGTGTAATTCATGCTGTTCATTGTGCGCTACCATTTTCTGGCATTTACATGGTGGCATTCGAATCAGCAACACGCGCGATTCTTTCCTTGAGTGTTTTTTCATGTTATTCATTGTGCGCTACCATTTCTTGGCATTTGCATGGTGGCATTTGAATCGACAAGACGCGCAATTCTTTCCCTGAGTGCTTTTCATGTTGTTCATTGTGCGCTACCTTTTCTTGGCATTTGTATGGTGGCACTTGAATCGGCAAGACGCGCAATTCTTTCCTCGTGTATAAATAATGTAAATTACTGTGCGCTACTATTCTAAGACATTTTCTTGGTAGCATTTCAAGTTGACACGTTGCGTGATTTATTCCTTGAATCTACGTTGTGTGATTTCATGGTGCACATTCCTTTATGGTGTTTAATACTCATATAAAAATCTGCAATGTACGCAATTCACTTCCCAATGTTTTTTCGGAGAAGAACACAACGATACCAGAGTCCTAGATGTAATGCTGTGTGTTCCTGATATGTATTCTTAAAAGGAGATTCATATGGTTGTTTAGAAATTGCTCAGAGTGTTTCCTGATTCTCATGCTAAAGAAAGTATTCGAATCTGAAAGTCCTATTTAACTTTTCCTGTTTCCTCCTCAGGTATTCGGTCACCTAAAGCCTAGTCAGTTTTAGGACTATTCTAGGGTTGTTCATGTTTTTTTCGGAAAAAAGACGAAGCTTAGAGTTGTAGCATGGTACTGAATTCATGAGATGTAATTTTGATGTTGTGTTTTAACCTTTTGCTTCTTACAGGTCTCCTTCCCAGCTGTTCCCGTCCTAATCCGCTTTTCCCCACTTGGACTCCCTTAGACTCTGTGATAAATCTAATCAGAGTATTGGAGCTGTCTTGTGGTGGAAGTGTTGGGAACGTGCACAGACCCCGAGGATCTGGTGACTCTGACAGAATGCACCTTCACCCAAAGTCACCAAACATACACCTCCTACAACCACAACCTCTTCCTCCACTCCCAAACCCCCTCCAGCTACCCGTTCCAGTGTTCCCAAGAAACTTTACCTGTCCACCCTTGTCACCAAACGTACACCTCCTACAACCTCAACCTCTTCCTCCACTCCCAAACCCCCTCCAGCTACCCGTTCCAGTGTTCCCAAGAAACTTTACCTGTCCACCCTTGACCTCTTTCCCTCACCTCCCCCACCCCGTCAGTCTCCTAGGGCCCAACTCTCCAGGTCCCAACCTAGCACCTCAGCCACGACATCGGTGGGATCAGTGGTGCCAGTAGTCACCGGATTCTGGAGTGCACCAGGCAGCAGGGCAGCCAGTGCGGCAAGGACCCACAGCACGGACAGTCCCCCACCTGTCAAGCATAAAAAGTTGGACAGTGCCCGCCGGAAGAGGAGGAAGACACCAGCCACCAAAGCCACTCCCAGGGGTACAGGCGGGAATGTGGAGTCAGCTGCGACACCTTCCAAGGTGGGGAAGGGGCACAAGAAACCCGGCAAGTCTGGGAAGATCGGCACGGCGGAGAAGACCGCTGCCCAGGAGGCGACCGCCATCAGCCCCGCTGCCCAGACAGGACCACCAGCACCAGCCCCGCTGGCCCAGACAGGACCGCCAGCACCCGCCCCGCTGGCCAGGAGGCGACCGCCAGCAGCAGCCCCGCAGGCCCAGACAGGACCGCCAGCAGTAGCCCCGCAGGCCCAGACAGGACCGCCAGCAGCTGAGTCGCTGCCAAGGACACCACCGCCACAAGCACCGCTGCCAAGGACACCGCCGCCACAAGCACCGCTGCCAAAGACACCGCCGTCACAAGCACCGCTGAACAGGACACGGCCGCCACAAGCACCGCTGGCCCATGAGCGCCAAGAGCACTGACGCTACTGAGTCCGCCACAAGCAGGATGAAGCACTCTGGGCACAAAGCCCCCTCAAGAACCAGTGGAGATTTACATCCACTACCTCTCTCCTTGACAGGATGAAGCACTCTGGGCACAAAGCCCCCTCTAGAAACAGTGGAGAAAGGCATCCACTACCTCAGTCCTTGGCAGGATGAAGCACTCTGGGCACTAAGCCCCCTCCAGAACCAGTGGAGATTTACATCCACTACCTCTGTCTTTGGCAGGATGAAGCACTCTGAGCACAAAGCCCCCTCCAGAACCAGTGGAGATTTACATCCACTACCTCTGTCCTTGTCAGGATGAAGCACTCTGGGCAAAAAGCCCCCTCCAGAACCAGGGGAGAAAGGCATCCACTACCTCAGTCTTTGGCAGGATGAAGCACTCTGGGCACAATGCCCCCTCCAGAACCAGTGGAGATTTACATCCACTACCTCTGCCCTTGGCAGGATGAAGCACTCTGAGCACAAAGCCCCCTCCAGAACCAGTGGAGACTGTTATCCACTTGAGAGACTGTGGCTTTGCACTCCCCAGGATTGAACAGTGGGCAACCCACCCACTGTAGAGACTTGAGAGACTGTGGCTTTGCACTCCCCTGGATTGAACAGTGGGCAAACCACCCACTGTAGAGACTTGAGAGACTGTGGCTTTGCACTCCCCAGGATTGAACAGTGGCCATGTGGCCCCCTCGTGGATTTGGCGTTGTGCACTCAACCGGCTGAGGTGCCCCCCCTTTCCCTTCCCCCTGAGGTGCCTGTTTTATTTCTATCTGATGCCCCTGCAGTGTTCTCTCCGTCATGTTCGGGTACCTTGTGTGGGCCTCGACCATGCAGTGTGGGCCCAGTGTTCCACGGACTTAAATGGAGCAATACCTGGACTTCTATTATTGGTGTATATATTTGTTAATAGTGTATATATATTTTTGCGTACTGGATTTTAATAGATTACAATGGTTACACTCATTTCCTTTTGTCTTTGCATTCTTCCGGGGGGGTTGGGAGGTGTAACTGTAATGTGTCAACATGTACTTGTGTGTGTGTTGTAGTAGGTGAGGGTGGGGGTGTTGCGTATTGCGTCTGTGTGTCCCTGTTTTTTCCCTCCCCCCTCCCCTGTGTCGTAGGTGCAGTACTCACTGTGGTCTTCGCCGCTGGCGTTCGTGCTCCTGGTAGAGGAGCAAGAAGATAAAGGCTGGGAAAATGTGAAGCTCTGGCTCCATGGCGTCCTGGTTCCTCATGGGGTGTGTAGAGGTGAGCTTTTCCCTTTGAAGTCCAGTTTCCGCCATGTTTTTGTTCGCGGTGAATCCACCCCGGAAAAGGTGGCGGATTGGTAGGTTGTGATACTGTGGGCGGTACATTGTCATCCGCCTGTCTGTTGGCGGTGACCGGCGCGCTGATTGTTTGTACCGCCGTGGCGGTCGGAGTGTTAAAGTGGCTGTCTTTGTTGGCGGTTTCCACCACGGTCGTAATTCCAATTTGTTTACCGCCGGCCTCTTGGCGGTCTTACCGCCGCTTTAACACCGACCGCCAGGGTTGTAATGACCACCTAAATCATACCTATCGTGCCAGAAGCCTCTCAATTTATTACCTTCCAAGTGTTGTAAAGCTATGTCTTTTTTGTAGTTGGTGAGCTTACCCCATGCGGGCCTCTAAATGTTGAAGTCCTTTGACCAGGAGGGATGAATTGTAAGAACAGGTGTCAAACTACATATTTTCTAAATGTCTCAGAACTTTTTTATAAAGCACTTAGCCACTTGTGGAACACTATATGTAACTCTGTGGAAGTGCTCGTGCAGGTGCCTTTGATACAGAGTGTAAAGGAATCGCTCATGCAGGTGCCTTGGATGCAGACTGTAAAAGCTTCCCATTTTGTGATCGCTCTATTAGGGGACCCCTCATTTACCTAACGAAAGGCAACAATAGCTTCAGCTATGGTGTGTCCATAAGCAGTGTCGTGGAGGGGAGTGAAACGCCAATTAGGAATACTTGCCCTCTCTGTATCCACTGTAACAATAACAACGACGGTTTATGGTCTGGCAAAGTCTTGGCTAGATATTCAAAGCCATACTAAGTCAGGTATAGGCGATGTGGCATAGAACAGGTCAATGTTTTTGTACAATGTCTGAAGTGGGGAAAAATAAGAGTACTGTCAAGTCACAGGGTGTATATCCCCAGAGACCCACCAGTCATCAATTTGACAACCATGTGGACAGGGCCTCATAAGTCTTCCAAGTCCATTCACTAGGAAACCGAGGGTGTGAACAGTCGAAAGCGAAATTCGGGACCGTCTTGAAGACCCCAGCTATCAATGATGTCCCTTGTTCCACTGAACCTAGTACACCAGCTATTATGCCTAAGAAGACAGGTGAATCATGACTAGGGCATACAATGCCAATAAATATATGTTGCTTCCATTCAATCGGGCCGAGACCATCACTTAATTGCCTTCATCATTGATTCTCTGCTCCAATTGTGTGAAAGGAATTCCTGGTTTAACCTGTAATAGCACTCATCGAGCGTAGTCTGATTATGTGGTACAGAATAATTGACCCCTCCAAACGTGCTTGAGTTTCAAGCTGTATGAGCATCAAATGAGCTAGGCTTAACTTTTGTACTTACAATTCTCTAAACACTTCTTGGATTTCTTTAAGACATTCTTATGTTACTTCAATATTCTAAGGCATGACTTGCAATCACGTATCGCTAATCCACTTCTCAGCCTACGTTCACTTGGTTCTCTTCAAAAGACTGGAGTATTGAAATATTCTTTGCCATAAAGAATGTAGGGGCCTGTGTTCCTTCCACTGTGATATACAGCACTGCAGAGATAAGTGTGAGTTTTGTTTAGAGCATTTGATGTGGCATTAGCACTGGTAGATGTACCTTCTGCTGCATTTGGCTGGTTGATCAGTGAGATAAGGCGAGATTATGTTAGAACCAGTATACATTAGAATAGTAACTATAAGAATCAGTAAGTTTTTACCTATCAGCATTTATGCTACTTACTCCATTCCTGTCTCCTCCTACGTGCCAAACAAGACTTCCTGTTATTCATAAGCATTTGCAGGTTATGCTGCACTGCAGAGGTTTCATATTTCGATTATTATTCATAATTAACATCCAGACTTACCCTTAGAGTCTTTGTAAAAGCATAAGTTCAGGATGTGGTCAGGGGGTTAAATGGCAACCACTAAAAGCACATGCTTTACCAGAAGTTTCATAATAAAAAGCACAATACGCACAATGAAGAGATGATAATAAAGAGAGAACAATGGTATCAATTCACACATCCTGTCTGTAAACAATTTTGAAGATCTGTCACAAATGCTTGATGGAGGAGCAGTTGTGAGTTAGTACTTAGCAAATACTGATTAGAAACCACCATAGATTTGTTTTATTTTAAACCATCAAAAGGAGAACAAAACACACAAATCAATGCAATGATGAGCAGCCCATAAATCTTAGCAGCAATTTGGACAAAAACGAAATAATTTGATTCATAAAGTGGCTTGTGCATGAAAGAGGAATAGTAACAAAAACATACAAGTAATCTGACCCCTGATACAACAAGTTCTTCTATCCACCAAGAATTATAGCTGGAAAAGGCAGAAGCAGAATAGGTCTGTAGTTACTGAGGGTGTTGGGGTCCACTTTTGGCTTCTTCAATAGGGAATTGACTTCTGCATGAAGTTGGGGGTGGTCATAGAGGTGCTGATGATAGCGGTGAGCATGGGGGAGATGATGATTCTTCCAAGGTTGGTTATGAAATAGAAGCATGGGTCTGATGGGCCTACTGAGTAGATGGTATCCATCAGGGCAGTGGTGCCTTCACTCAAGAGCGGCTTTTGTTGGTTTTGGAGGTCTTGTTTCTGGTGGGAGCGGTGCTTGGCACAGTCAGCGAGCCATTTATTAAAGAGCTTGGTGTCGACATTGAGATTCCCAGTGTGGTTGGGTGGACGTTCTTGTAGGGTCTTGGTCTAGTTTTCTCTGGATATTTTACCCCAGAGTCTTAATGGTGCTTTGGGTTTTCTGGTAGAGTGGCTTGATGGGCAGGTATCTTGAAATGTATGATGTAGAGTTCAGACCATGTGAGTGGGGTCATATGGGTGATCCTGTTGTTGGAGGAGAAAATAGGGTTGAGGGTTTGACCTGCTGTTTGAGTTGGTCCTTGGATGAGCTGGGTGAGTCCAATGTGCTGAAGCTGTCGAGGAGGGTTGTGAAGTTGGGGTCTGTGGTGCCTCCCAGGTGGAAATTGTGGTCCCCAAGGAGGATGTGGTTGGTTCATCTGATGGAGAGGGGAGCAATAAAGTCTGCTATGTGGTTGCAAAATTGTGCTTGGGGTTACTGGGGACGATAGGTGAGGGTGCCCTTCACTGTGATGTTGTTTGCCATTTGTATTTTGAAGTGGAGGTGATGGTGTTTAGAACTTCACCACATGGATTATGTTCAAAGTCAGGCACAGAGTGTCGCCACCCTCCACCCCCTGCCATCAGCTGCAACCCTTTTACCAAAAACGATGATAAACTGTGTTTCTTATCGGTTTTTAGTAAAAGGGGCGTGGACGCAGCACTCCCTCTCATTGCACATGTATGTTTGGGGAGCTGTCTCGGGCCGGCCAAACACATATGCACAGTAGGCTCTCTCCAGCCTGGCACTGTGTTGCCGTGATGGAGAGAGCAGGCGCAGGCTCCCAGTCTGCACAGGCAAACAGATAAATCAAGTCAGAGTAATGGCCAGTTCCACTGTCTCACCTGTTTGTCATTGGAAGTATTGTCATATAACTGATGTTCTGTTGTCCTCATTCTCATCCTCTGCCTCCTCATCCTCACTGTCCTCAGGGTCCACTGCTGCCACAGGGTAATCTCCAGTCCCGTCCTTCTGCAGAAAAGGCACATGTCGTCTGAGGGCCAGGTTGTGCAACATGCAGCATGCAACTAATATCTTGGAGACCTTTCCAGGTGAGTAGCACAGGGATCCACCTGTCAGATGGAGGCCTTCAGGAGGACGAAGGTCTGCTCGATTATTCTTCTGGTTCGCCCATGTGCCTCATTATAACGGTCCTCAGCCCCTGTCTTGGCAATCCTCACAGGGGTCAGCAGCCACGATAGGTTTGGGTAGCCAGAGTCACCTGCAAGTATTGAGGGACAACATTTAGCCTTACACAATCCTATGGGGAGAACACCTGAAGGCATTCTTTGACATACAGTGGGTGGGGGATCTGGTTCACCTATTAGCCACACCCTGTGCCTCTGTAGTTGGGACATCACATTTGGGATGCTGCTATTCCCGCACTAACCCAGGATAGTTGGCAGTGACGTGGGAGATGTAGTGGTCCGCCAGGCAAACCATTTGCACATTCAGTGAGTGGAAACTCTTACATTTCCTGTACACCCATTCATCCTGGCAGGGGGGATTATTGCAAAATGTGTACCGTCAATTGCACCAATTATATTGGGGATACGGCCCATTGCATAGAATTGTGCCTTCACAGTGGCCAAATCTTCCACCTGGGGGAAAGGAATGTAGATGCACATGTGTTTCACCAGGGCAGACAAGACCCATGCGAGCACAACAGAAAACATTGGCTGTGACATTCCAGCAGCCAAGCCCACTGTCACTTGGAAAGAACCAGTTGCCAGGAAATGAAGCACTGATAGAACTTGCACAAGAGGGGGGATCCCGGTGGGATGACGGATGGCTGATATCAGGTCAGGTTCCAATTGGGCCCACAGCTCTGTGATTGTGGCCCTGTCCAGTCTATAGGTGAGTACAATGTGCCTGTCCTCCTGTCCACAAGGGGTCTGTACACAGGAGTTTGTCTTCTCCTCCCATTCATCTGCAGTAGTAGGTATCTAAGAGTCACAAGAGTGAGTAGGCTGTCACAATTTGAACAATGGAACCACAACCTCAGTGTACGTGTTGCATTTATGTGATGGGGCAGTGGGAATGACAGGTGTGTGCAAATCTAGACAGTGACGCAGTAAAGGTTAATCTGATGGTTGTCCATCACCATGACATGGTGACCACCTGTCCTGTATCAAGGGACAGGTAGAAGTGAGGTAACTCCTCCGACGTTGTGCATCGTAGTGGAAGGCGGTCTTGCACCGCTGTGCAATTCCTCATTGGATAATATGGGGCTCTATGGAGTACAGTGGCCAATGGGGATCTGCGCCAGCGGTGACGGTGTACACTGCCGCGGACGTGACCACCATTTTTTATCTCAATCCTCACTTGTTTCCTTACCTTCAACAGGAGAACACCTACACTGCGTGTGCTGCTGTGACCTGTGTCTCGAACCTACCATGGCCCGTGTGACTGGGGAAAGGGCCCCTGCCTTCACTGTGGAGGAGTTGGGGCGATTTGTGGATGGGGTCCTACCCCAGGAGGGACTGCTGTATGGCAGACCAACAGGTGAGTACACCTTAGGCATGATGCATGTGGGAAGGATGCATGGAGATGTGTGTGCAAGCATCGTGTCATTGGGGGGGTGATGTAATGTGGTGGTGTACATGGTGTGCGCCGGCCGATTTGTGTGCCATTGGTGAAGGAAACAGGTTCGGTGGGCCATATGTGTGACAGGCTGGATTGTATATGTAATGGTGTCCTCCCATCTGTATCGCCTCGGCAGGTCAGTGCCCATCAAAAGAAGGAATTATGGCGTACCATCGCCATGGACGTGCAGACCCTGGGGGTCTATGGCAGGCAGAGCACCCACTGTCGGAAACGGTGGGAGGACCTGAGACGCTGGGCATGGAAGACCTTGGAGGCCCCGCTGGGGATGGCCTCCCAACGAGGAAGGGTTGCCCGTCGGAACCTGACCCCCTAATGGCCTGCATAATGGCGGTTGCCTACCCAGAGCTGGATGGGCGCTTAAGGGCATCACAGCAGCCACAAGGGGGTGAGTACAGTGGACATTACTACAATAATTGTTAGGTGGCATGGGATCCGGGTTGTGGGTGTTAGTTAGTGGGTGCTCCTTAATGCCAGGCCAGACATTGCAGCGTGATCGAGCTCAAGGGTAATGGTTGAAAGGGAAAAGACGGTAACCTAGCTAGGTTGTATTCCATGTCAGACAGGGCTTAGAGGGTCCCAGGAGGCGAGCAGTTGGTGGTGTTTGGCCCTCATCTTGTTGTGGCAGCTAGCCAAATCAATGGCAGTGCAATGCATAGTGTTCAAACCCGATCCCTGTGTGTGACAGTGCTGTGTATGCCAACAGTGGTGTGGGTGCAGTAACTGTCCCTGTGTTCTCTTTCTCTCTCTCCCCTTGTCTGCATTAGCATCATCTGGCGGAGGAGCAGGGGCACCAGTGACAGAGGGAGCTGCATTCCACAGGACCCAGGAGGCAGAGTACACCGATACCAAGGGAACCAGTGGGACGGAGGGCGAGGGGAGCACCACGGCGGAGACAGGAGGAGAAAACACTGACTCAGATACTTCCTCCGATAGAAGCTCCCTGGTGGTGGTGGACACCTCTGTGACCACCCCAGCTTCAGGTACAGCCCCCACCTTCGTACCAGCACCGCCCTCCCAGTAGCCCCTCAGCGAGTTGGCTGTGCCCGCTCACCCAGGAGGTGGGCATCTTCTTTGCCCCAGGCACCTCAGGCCCTGCCCCAGTGACCCCTGCTGCCCTGAGTGAGGAGGCTACTGACCTCCTGAGATCCATCTCTGTAGGGCAGTCAACCATTGTGAATGCCATCCAGGGGCTGGCGTCCCAGATGCAGAAATGCAATGCATTCCTGGAGGGCATCCACTGTGGATTGGCGGCCCAACAGAGATCGATTCAGGCTCTGGCTTCCTCTCTGATGGCAGCCATTGTCCCTGTCCCTATCGTCCCCCTCCAACTACCATTCTCAGTCCATTCCCCTCAACCCCAACCCATCCCATGCACACCTACAGACGAGCATGCACACAAGACAACACACAAGAGTAGTACAGTCAAACACAGGCACCATACTTCAACACACAAGCACTCACGCAAACACCAGACAGTTGCAGACACAACCACATCCACTACCTCGACTGTCTCCCACTTCTCCTCCTCCTCCACCTCCCTCACAGTCACGTCCACACTCACACCTGCATGCACTGCTGCAACAGCCACCACCAGCATCACCACATCAACTAGCACACACACCTCACTAGCAGACACCTCCACAACATCCATCCATGCGTCCCCTGTGTCCTCTCCAACCCTGTCTGTCCCTCCTCCTTAAGGTCACAAACGCAAGCACTCAGACACCCAACAGCCATCCACCTCACATCAGCATACTCCCTATGCACCTGCACCCAAGTCCAGCAGACGTACTCCTCCAACAACCACTCCCTCAACCTCCACTCCTATCCCTCTTCCCGCCCCCGTCCCTAAAAAGCTTCTCCTTGCCCAACTTGACCTCTTCCCTCCCCCCTCTATCCTGCCCGTAAGAGCAGGGTCCCAACTACCCAGCACAGCACCTCAGCCAAACAGTCCACGCGGACAGTGGAGGCACCTCCTAGTCGTGGAGGCAAAACAGTGATGGTTCCCACTCTACCAGCCAGGAAGGGTAAGGATCCTACAGCCACTGCCATGAAAGGGAAGAAGACCTTAACTCCTGCCATGAAGGGGAAGGAGGCTGCACCTCCTGCCATGAAGGGGAAGAAGCCCTCAACGTCTGCCATGTAGAGGAAGAAGCCCTCGACTCCAGCAGAGGCTGGCAGGATGACACCACCACCACCAGTGGTCATGTAGCCCTCACCTCCAGGTGAGGCAGTGCAGCCCACTCCTTCTGCAGAGGCTTCACCTTCACCTGCTGAGACAGTGCAGCCCTCCCCTCCAGCAGAGGCTGCCCCGGAGGCACATTCACCTGCTGACATATTGCAGCCCTCACCTCCAGATGAGACAGTGAAGCCCTCACCTCCAGCAGAGGGCATCTAGGCTACCCTCCTGTGACTGCTGTACAAGGAGCCCCTTCCAGAACCAGTGTGAAAGTCAACCACCTGAAAGACTGTGGTCTTGCACTCCCCAGCATAGAGAAATGGGCATTGACCCCCCTCCAGATCCAGTGGGCAAGTCACCTACTCCAGAGACTGTGGCCTTGCACTCCCCAGCAGGGAATGAATAGGCATGGAGCTCCCTCCAGAACCAGTGGTAAGTCACCCACTCCTGAGACTGTGGCCTTGCACTCCCCAGCTCAGAGAAATGGGCTGGAGCCATCTCCAGCACCAGTGGGCAAGTCACCCACTCCAGAGACTGTGGCCTTGCACTTCCCAGCACAGAGAAATGGGCATGGAGCTCCCTCCAGAACCAGTGGGCAAGTCACCCACTCCAGAGACGATGGCGTTGCATTCCCCTGCACAGAACAATGGGCATGAGCCCCCTCCAGAACCAGGGGTAAGTCACCCACTCCAGAGAGTGTGGCCTTGCACTCCCCAGCACAGAGACATGGGCATGGAGCCCCCTCCAGAACCCGTGGGGAAGTCACCTACTCCAGAGACTGTGTCCTTGCAAACCCCAGCACAGAGAAATGGGCATGGAACCCCTCCAGAACCAATGGGAAAGTCACCCACCTGAGAGACTGTGGCCTTGCGCTCCCCAGCACAGAACAAATGGGCATGGAACTCCCTCCAGAACCAGTGGGGAAGTCACCCACTCGAGAGACTGTGGCCTTGCACTCCCCAGCACAAAGAAATGGGCGTGGAGCCCCCTCCAGAACCAGTGGGCAAGTCACCCACTCCAGAGACTGTGGCCGTGCACTCCCCAGCACAGAGAAATGCGCATGGAGCCCTCTCCAGAACCAGTTGGCGAGTCACCCATTCCAGAGAATGTGGCCTTGCACTCCCCAGCACATAGACAGGGCATGGAGCCCCCTCCAGAACCAGTGGGCAAGTCTCCTACTCCAGAGACTGTGGCCTTGCACTCCGCAGCACATAGACATGGGCATGGAGCCCCCTCCAGAACCAGTGGGGAAGTCATCCACTCCAGAGACTGTGGCCTTGCACTCCTCAGCACAGAGAAATGGGCATGGAAACCCCTCCAGAACCAGTGAGAAAGTCACCCACCTGAGAGACTGTGGCCTTGCACTTCCCAGCACAGGAAAAAATGGGCATTGAGCTCCCTCCAGAACCAGTGAGCAAGTCACCCACTCAAGAGACTGTGGCCTTGCACTCCCCAGCACAGAGAAATGGGCATGGAGCCCCCTCCAGAACCAGTGGGGAAGTCTCCCACTCCAGAGACGGTGGCCTTGCACTCCCCAGCGCAGAGAAATAGGCATGGAACCCCCTCCAGAACCAGTGGGGAAGTCATCCACTGCAGAGACTGTGGCCTTGCACTCCCCAGCACAGAGAAATGGGCATGGAAACCCCTCCAGAACCAGTGGGAAAGTCACCCACCTGAGAGACTGTGGCCTAGCACTCCCCAGCACAGCAAAAAATGGGCATTGAGCTCCCTCCAGAACCAGTGAGCAAGTCACCCACTCAAGGGACTGTTCACCCACTCAAGGGACTGTGGCCTTGCACTCCCCAGAATAGAGAAATAGGCATGGAACCCCCTCCAGAACAAGTGGGAAAGTCATCCACCTGACAGACAGTGGCCTTGCATTCCCCAGCATAGAAGAAATGGGCATGGAGCTCCCTCCAGAACCAGTGGGCAAGTCACCCACTCCAGATACTGTGGCCTTGCACTCCCCAGTGCAGAGACATGGGCATGGAGCCCCCTCCAGAACCAGTGGGGAAGTCACCCTCTCCAGAGACTGTGGCGGTCATCACGAACATGGCGGGTTGGCCTGCCATGCCGGCATTGGCAGCTGAAACCGCCAGCCGGCATGGCGGGCCAACCCACCACATAATAAACACGTAGAGGGCCGCCATTGGCAGCCCTCACTCACCGCCAGGCTTCCGCCTTCAGGCAGCCTGGCGGTGAGTGGAAACACCAACCAACAGGGTAGCTGTGCTACCCTTCGGATAATGTTTCCGTATCCACCAGCCTGTCCCTGGCGGGTTACCCCACCAGGGAAAGGCTGGCGGAGGGGGAGCCCCTGCACTGCCCATGCACTTTGCATGGGCAGTGCAGGGGCCCGGTGCAGTGCCCCGTCGCGCAGGTCACTGCCCGATTTTCGGGCAGTGATCTGCGCGACGGGTGCAGCTGCACCCGCCGCACAGAGGCATTGACGGGAGCCGCCGTCAATGTCCCAGCCTGGCCTTTCTGTGAAAGGTTGTTTATTTGGCCGGCGGAGTTTCGGGGTCGCTAGCGGTCAGTGTTTTGACCGCCAGGATGAACACCTCAGTCTCCCACACCGCAGGCGATTCTGCCACTCAAAATCCAGTAGTCTCATTAGAATAATGACAACCTACGCGACATGGGGCCGCCAACGTTTGGTCAGGCTCTAATTTTCGGGTCCTCCTGAGTATCTCTGTCTCATTATATACAAAGACACCTCAGTACTATATACGGAGATGTCCGTGGTATTGAGGATTTCCTCCTCGCCTAAGTAGGACATCCTACCTGATGCTGGAGGTTGTTGAAGCTTGAACTTTAAAAGGAAAACCCCTATTTGGCGTGCCTTCTCTGAACACATTCACCATCTATTATGGCGAATCTGCAACAGGTAGCAATTGCAGTCAATATGAGACAACCAATGAGTGCATATTTATTAGCAAATGGCCTAACGGCCCAGGGGGGTCCAGTCACATTTGGGGTGGATGCCCATGCAGCTTATAGAACAGAACTTTGCTATTCTTGGGTCACACTTCCAGCAGTAGATGGGAGCACAAACACATTTTATCACTCTACACTTGCAAACGTACCTGGACAATAAATGGCATATGTATACTTAGAAATACTTTGATCTTATCAAGAACATAATAATTGGCTTGATGCGCCCTACCCCACACGATCTTACCAGTTAGGTTAGGTCCTCTAAGTAATGATGGTCCTACCTGGCCTTTAGTGGCCACTTATACACCTCACCCTGCAGTAGCAAATTTAGCAGTAGCTGAGGTTCGTCGCTTATATACTGAACTGACAGTGATAGACGGTAGGTACAGTTTTTAATGCAAACATTAAATACAAACCCAGCACATGCTGCTCCAGCGCAACCACATGCAGTGATGCCAGGTATTAACCCTGCAACTGTACATTCAATTATGGGTAAAGTACCCGCCAAATGAGAGGAAACTCTGTTTTGGTTAGCTAAAAAAATAAATGCACTGGAAGCGGTATTTCCCCATACAGGACTTCAGGATAAACATAGAATTTTAACGATGTGCTTGCAATTTGGGCTGGTCCCCACAGTAGATAACTGTAATACCTGGGGCACGGTATTTGCCGCGCTCTATACTACTGCACACGGTACACCTACACCGACAGTTGCCAATTTACCAGAAGTGTTGAAGCAAATTCAAGATGAATACGGGGCTGCCCCGGCCCTGGACTTGGGGATGCACTTAATGGGCAATTTTGCCACAGTATCCTCAATTATTTTAAGTAATCTTAAAGGGGAAGCAGTCGCACTAGCAGTGCTCATGCGGCTCTGTGATGTTCCTCAACAGGATCAGGAACACAAGCTTCCAAAGATTATCGCAGAGACCTATTCTAGCATTGGTCAAGATAGTCTAGGGACCAGACCAAATAAACCACAATTTCAGGGGAAATCTAATAACGATTTTTCCAAGCACGCTCCTGAGGGCAACAAGAAATGCAGGGATAAAAAACAACAAACTCCTAAAAAAGAAAGGGGAGAATCTCTGCGTACGAAGACCCCACAGAATAGATATAATCTCCGAATTAGAGATAATAGATATCAATATACTGATACACACCAATCTAGTTCCTTTCAAGATTCATTGGAAAAACGCAGTGAGAGATGTGGGCAATCAGAGCGAAGAACAGAGTACGTGAAACCGAGACGGGAATCATAACGCTTATCAGAGGTTTCTGTTAAAAAGGAAGAGAAACCTCCCCAACAAAAACCCCACTTTAAAAAGAAAAAGGTGGCAGCAGTTGCAATACGACATGCCGCTCAAGATAGGGTCCTCTTGAAGAACAGGAAGTGGGCACTAGTGCTGCCAGACAGGGCGGCAGAGGTCACAATAGTTCGCCGGAGTCTTCTAGAGCATCTGGAGGTGAAAGCAACTGATGACTTTCTACAAGTAAAAACTGCGGACATGCTAGTCTCCACGCCTGATAGGGTGTATAAAGTAACGCTACAGTTAGAAGGAGACATTGAACGCACAATAGATGCAATCTTTTCGGATTGCGTGGTAAATATATATGGTATCTTGTTGGCCGAACAAGATTGGCGACCAGATTTTGTCCGTACCTGCCCATATGGGGAAGAGGTTATTAAACCTTCTTTCTCGCCCCTTGTTCCGGAGGAACTCGCTGAATCCTACGCCATCGATTGGGCATTGGTGCAGGCACCCGCGTTACATCGCAACCATGTAGGATGGGATAAAAAATCCCCCTACCACATAATACCTATTAAAAATGAACCACAACCTCAGTATCCAATAAAACATGATGCAAAAGCACCCGTGAGAGAAATCCTCACACAAATAGAGTACCAGGGCGTAATTGAATCCTGTATCTCCCCAATGAATAATCCTTTATTCCCAGTAGCTAAACCGGACCATTCATACAGAATAGTCTTAGACTACAGACATTTAAACAGTCATACACACACACATGCTATACAAAACTCACATAGCACAGCACTGATGAACAACATAGTGCACAAAAAATACAAAACAACACTGGATATTTCCAATGGTTTCTTCTGCCAGAATATAGCACCTAAGAGTAGAGACTTAACAAGTTTCAGTTCACTAGGTTCTCCCAAACAATTCTGTTGTTTGCCCCAGGGGAACAAGAACAGCCCAGGACAGTTTGCAGCTTGTGTGACTGAAATTTTGCACAACATTGACCCTGAAGCATTGTCCTATGTAGATGATATCTATCTGACGGATGATGAGTTACTACAACATTTAAGACGGGTAGCCCACATTGTTGTGGGATTTGCTGAATTTGTCTAAACAAAATGATGGATTTAGGCCCAGATCTCTGTACTGGGGGTGAATGTTTCACATTGTTCAGCATTCCGTCCATCACTTGTTCTTTTTGCATTTGTTGCCTTACGTGGGAAGGATATGCCCAGACGTGGGTCCCGTGCTTCTCATGCCACTGGATTCAAGCTAGCCTGGCTGATGAGGGGTGAAACCCCAAAACCGGTCCCAGGATGCTTGTTTCCAGTCCAGAGAAGACCTGGCCTGGCAGTTCAGACTGGACTGTTCCCATGGGGAACAGGGTCAAGACTCATTTGTATATGGCTGGGTCCAAACTGGAATGGCATGGGCAGCAAAAAAACAATGGATTTTGGCCCAGATCTCTGTACTGGGGGTGAATGTTTGACATTGTTCAGCATTCCGTCGATCACTTGTTCTTTTTACAAATTCAACTTAAAAAAAACAAAAATAGCTTTCTTCAACGTCCTGTTTCTGGGATATGAGCTATCAGGAACAGCCTAGCGCCACAATTCTTAGAAAAGTGCACACAATTACAACCTCCAAATAAGATAAAAAAACTCCAATCTCTATTGGGTTTCCTAAATTTAGGCAGAACTTACATTCCAGAGTATGCGTCACGCATAAAACCCTTATATGACTTAATACGTCCTGACTTTTCAAGTAAATTTTGGACAGTCGAACACACGCGCATTCTCAGAGACCTGCAAACAGACATGCTTGCAGGACAAAACTACACACAAGGGGCAACAAAACTCACTTGGTCATCAGAGTAATTGCTGGTGCTATTGGTTTCACCTATGTAACCTTTAATGAGGGTTAGACTGTCCCGATAGCATACAAATCACATTTATACTCAGCAGCAGAACAACGCTTTGCTCCCACTCAGAAAATTCTCACTGCTGTTCAGATGGCTGTCATTAAAGAAAGACCTCTAGCCCAGGGCAAACGCATTATCGTCATTTCTCCAATCCCAGCCCTAGAGGCTGTCATCAAAATCAGCGTTCCTAACGCAAAAGCATTACATCCACGTTGAATCCAATGGGCCACGTCTTTGACAGCTACTGATGTAGATTACATTTTTGACCCAAAATTACAAACGCAATCATTTTTGCAATACAAACTAGAATACCCAGCTCCAGCAAGCACACTGCCTATTGAACAATATCATAGAGTCATTTACACCGATGGCTCTGCACAACCTGCAATTGGCACAAAGCCCCAATACTCCGCTGCTTGCGCAGTTGTAAGGATAATACATTTTGTCCCCTACATACATTTACGCAAACCCTAGGGGATTTCACAGCACAACTAACAGAGCTGAAAGCTCTGGTGATAGCACTGGAACATATGGATTCTGCACAGCACACGCTGATTGTTTATGATTTGTTCTATTGTGTCCAGTCCTTCAATGAATACCTGCATTATTGGCACCATAATGGGTTCAGAGATTCTAAAGGAAACACCATTAAACACAGATTACTGTGGGGGAAAGTAGCGGATCTGAAGGAAACGTTACCAAATGTCCATGAAGTACATACACTTGGACACCAGCACGTTGGAATACACGTGGCTGGGAATACACTGGCTGATGAAGCCGCAAAGTCAGCAGTCGCTACGGCCACTGTTGCTGCAGTAACCCGCTCAGGAGCGAAACCGGACACAGACATATGGGCTGCTGTGAAAGCTACAGCTAATAGTACGCCCTATCCAAAAGCATTTCCTGCTAAATATTCCTACCGAACGGGAGGCTGCCTAAATGCTGAAGTTAAGATACCAGGGGTAGGGGTTTGAGAAATTCCCAATAAAGATATAAGACCAGAGTTGATTGAAGCAGTGCATGAGGGGGCAGCATCTGCCCATGTTGGTGGGGCGGCTACAATATCATTGCTACAAGCCCGTTTTTGGTGGCCAGGCCTATACAAGGAGGCCAAGCAGTATGTCCTTTGTTGTGACATCTGCCAACAAATCAAAGTTTCCACTGCTAAGCGCCCACCACAGACACCCCTCCTAATTTCTAACAAACCTTTACAATGTGTGTACTTGGACCATTGCTGTCCCCTAACACCGGACAGTGCATACAAATACATCCTAGTCGTTGTTGACTCGGACTGTTATTAAAGACTTGCGAGTCTTTATCGGTACATATGCAGTTGCGGCTTTCCACTCGGACCAGGGCCCTGCTTTTGCCTCAGGGGCTTTCAGGACCTCATGGCTTTGTTGGGGGTCCAACTCCAATACTCATCTCCATAGTATTGTGGAGCGATTAAACCGTCATTTAAAGCAATCCTTAACAGCCAGAGTCTTAGGTACAGGTCGTAGTTGGCTTAATCACCTGTATGGAGTCCAGAGAGCATTTACCAATCTGTCTAGAAGGTCACTGGGGGGTTGTACTACATATGAGTACCCATTCAGAACTCGGATGCATGTTCCAGATCTTGATCCTGGGGTGGAGGTGGCATAAACACCTTTTGACATAAATGAATGTGTCACTGTCTTACAGGAATTACAACAGTTCCGTGACAACAACTGTTCTGCCAGTGATGCCTCCATAGGAATTAAGGATGTACCTATAACTCATACCGGCTGAATTCCTAGAGTGGGGTATCTAGTACGTGAAAAAGTTGCAGTGAAAAAGGAATTTGGCCCTTCTTATCGTGCACTGGTGTCAGTTTTGGGAATACACGGTACCAGAACTGTCATTCTACCACCGTTGGCAGGTGCCAAAGAAAATCGTTTTGTCTCCATCGATAATGTCAAATTACACCATGTGGCCGATCCTGCACAGCCAACCAAAAGGAACCCCTCGCACTACTGGACAAGAAGTTCCTCTACAAGTTGTAAGCAGCAACACTGACACCTCTCCGAGCTTGGGGAGGGTGGAAAATGATCTTGCATTGGTTCCGCTGACATCAAATAATATGGAAATTACTGATCGATTTGACACAACTTCGACACAGACGGATGGTGCTATTTATTCTGTGCCACCACGGGAAACATTAACTCCACCAACAAACACAGCTCCAGGTTTTGCACAAACTGCTTCTGGATACTTTGCCGACATCAACAGTGACTTTTCGGACTCAATCGCCTCTTCGACACCCGAACTGTGAAAACCTTGTAAGCTGATAAATTGGCTTAAAGTAACTTACTTCATTACTTCCATGGAACTATCTGTGGCTTTCCTTGAGTGTACTAGCCTTACTGCTTTAGATTGGGTTTGTCATCACATTCTTTTTGTTAATACATGGTCATTTTCTTCCTGAAAAATCAACAGTTGGACTGGTGGATGAGGTCCTAAAACCAAATTTTTATTCTCGCAAGGTCTGCAGACACTTGTCTTTTGTGAACATTTCCGCTATACCAAATTCCTGATGGGATTGTTTGAGATAAAGTAACATTTGATCTATACGGCCCTATGGAGGTCATTCAAATACCATATATGTTTAAACTTTCAATCAACAATTATAATAATACCGGGGTTGTTTCTGATGATTGGGATGTGAAAACAGTTGAATCGATGATGACTGAATTGCAGTATTATACTGTATTTGAAAAGGAAGATGTTTATCAATCTAAAGAGAATTATGGTGATATGTTTTGCTATAATTATTATGGGCACCATTTCATCCACAGAGCAAGCAGCCCAAAGACTGTTTTTAATTATGCACAATGGAAACATTGTCCGACTCCACCACAAGGGAGTTCTAAAACGTATTCTGTAAAGTTTACATATTTTTCCAGGCACAATGTTAAAAATGCTAAGTCATATTATTTTAAATTGCCACAAACACAAAATGTACGCATTTTATTAACAAATACAAAATGTATTTATTCGGATTCCTTTGTTTCCTGGTTGACTATAGAAGGCTATGAATATTGGCTAAAGTCGATTGATTTGAAAAGTATGAGGGGAACTAGACATTGGCAAATACAGGGGAAGGAAGTTTTATTTAAAGCATGCCTGGTACCAGTTCAAATGATATTTTTAGATGAAACTGTACAACAAATGAGTTTTTTAGGCTTAGCAAAGATTAAGGAATTGAACACGCCCAGTATACCCCCTCTGCAAAATTTTATAATTGGCAAAAATATATAAATGCAACTGAAAATCAGCTCGATGAATGGTTCCTGAATGGCACATTTAATGTTTCACCGACACGTCATGGCAGGTGGTTATTGTGGCCAATAGATACCAATGGGTGTCACAAACGTTTTATCAACTCCTCGGGGGGCTTTAGAACTAGTAGGCTGGACCCTCGCTATATACCGTCCGAACATGCAGGTATAGTAACAACATACAGTGTAGGGGAACTCTGCCAGCAACGGTTAAAGACTTCCTCACTAGACGCGGTTAGAAAACACCTCAATCTACTGTCTAATAACACCGACTTACAGGACTTCCTGATAAGCCCCAGAAAACAACGTAGAAAACGCTTCTTATATGAAGTATATAATGACATTTGGAAGCTTTCACAACAAGAAGCTGCTGCCCGGTTAAGGCAAATAAACTAGGAAAATTTAAAGAAGGCATTAGCTGTTGTAGATAATGGGATTAACACCCTGTCTGACCGGATATACACCTTAAATAACATCGTCTCTTCTGCTATAGACATTATTATACAAACAGATATGTCTTCCTTACATCATGGACAGAGTCAGCTAAGGTCCATTATGCAGTTGGGTTGGACACTTCAAACACTTACGGCCGGTCACGTTCCCTGGCATTATGTCAGCGCGAGGGAAATATTTTCTTCTTTTAATTTAACGAGACAACAACTAATGGTTAAGAAAGAAGCGACTTACTTCATGCTAAACATTGAAAAATTGGAAAAGTTGTCTTTTACTGTGGCTGAAATACCATCTGCCGAGTGGCTAATACACAGGGTCATTAATCTGCCTATTTCCACATTACAATTCACATCCTGTTTAAAACACATTCCGGTAGGCAGATACAAAAAACTGGGAGATAGGTACATCCATGAGGTGTGGGAGCTACCCTTCGCATACAAATGTCTCAGTGGCATGAAATAAGTCTTTCTTAGCGGTAATCAATGCCAGACTTCTGTCAGACATTAGATGGTTTGTAAACAGCTGTCTTGCATGGAGCGTGTAACGCGTCTGCAGCAAACTTGGCTTGTTATCTGAAGGGAGTTCCAGTCCCCTTGATTAGACCTACGTTCCAGGTGCTTTCAAACAGCAGCTATGTTCTCCTCAATGGTGAAGACTGTTGTGGGATGCGAGCTGGAATAGTTTATGTTGTTTCGGTCTCTAAGATTGTTACATGCTGCAGGAACATACTTTTTCCTCCCACTAAAATAAAAGAGGTAGTGGACATTTGGCCTCATATTGCTACTTCTAATGTAAATTTTGACAAGCTGAGCAGACTCAAGGCTTTATTGTTTCAAAAACATGTGGCTCTTACATCTGCACGCAGGTGGCAAGGTCGTCAGCAGAGATACAGTCCCTTTTAAGTACCAACTTTCTGAGACACTTTGGTGAACTGTGGGACAGATATTTAATGCATCCAGTACTACTGGAATCGCACATTTCTTTAAGGCTGTTGGTCCTGGTTTCGTTCACACCTTCTCCATAGTCGGTTTTATACCATCAGCCATCCACTCAATATTCTCCAGTATTTTCGGGGGATTTCCTATAACTTTGGCTATAATAGTTGGTGTTTTGCTGTTGCTATTTTTTATGCGCAATGGCTGTCCCGCCGCAACAAGGAGGAACTAAAGCAGTCCCATCAGCGCAGCTGTGTCATGAACGCATGATGCAGTATTTTGGAGCAACACTCCTGGAGCAATTGGAGTGTGACTGGTCCCTGTCATTCAGACCGGTTTTACATTGTGTGCAGCCCGTGTTTCAGTGTCTCTGGTGCTCTTTGGAACATGCACTGGAAGTTTGTCTTTCTACGCAGCGCTTGCTTTCATTGGACGCTGATCTGTTGATGTTCTCGCTGAGGGCTCATTACCAGACATGCGTGTTCAGGGTGCGTTTGCTATGGGAAGCTACTTATGAGTTGCCCTTCCTGGAGGATGTGGCTCTTAACTCATTATTGGGCACACCACGGAATGCCGCATTGGCTGAGGCTCAGGCTATGGAACACAACTGCTCCTTGGTCCTTCTCGGCGATGCCTTTCCAACTTTAACACCTGCACGAGGGGGGGTGTGGCTTGGCCTGCCAGCAAGATGGCCATCACTGTGTGAGGCTCGGCCGGGCTTAGGGCCTAATTTCTACATTTATGCTGGCGGAGGGGCAGATGGAGCGCTAGCTTTGCGTTGCTGGCTCTTTATGCCCTTGTAAAGGCTTCGGTTCCGGCGGCTCCCTGAATTGTTTTCCTGTGGCCTGTCGGAGCTGGGCCGGGTGACGCGGCGCGGCCTGCCGCTGGGCGTACCTCCTCCCGACTCAGGTGCTTGCCGGGTGTGCCAGCGGTTACGGAGCCGAATTGGAGCGTGGAGAATCTTGGAGGGGGCTTTATCGGTGGCTATTTCGGGCCACGGCTTGAGCGGTCTGGGGAGCTGAAACGCCAGACGTGAAGCTAGCTGTGGCTGGGGCCTAGTTCTTGCGGGCCCGACGGTCCGAGATATAATCGGACTGAGGTTTTTGGTCGGCCTGCGTTGTGTGAGCTCTCGGGCCTGCTGGCGGCTGACAGGTGGTGGTCGCTGGTGGCCTGGGGGTGGCCTGGGGGTGGCCTGGGGGGCCCACGCGGCCTGGTTGGTGCGTGGTGGGCCCCTGGGCATAGTGTTGGCCCTGGCCTTTTGGAGACCGTCGCCGGCCGGATCGGGCTGGAGGAGGAGGAGGTGAGGAGGCTCCGCCTATTTGCTTAAGTTGTGGAGTTCACTTTGGCCCTGATTGCCCAAAAGGCGGATACGCCCGTGGAAGGGGTGGCCAGTACCATGGAGCATGGGTCTGAGGCCTGGCCCTAACTATCTGCTCTCCTTTGCGGATGCTACATTTGGGACTTGTGTGTATACCCTTGCGAGAGGGCCATGCGCCATACCTGGACTTTCTTGATTGGCGCCTTGTGTGTGTTGATGTAGCGGTCTGGTGCCTCATTTCTGCAGTGCCTTGACAGTGCGGACGGGCCCTCTCGCACTTCTGAAGTGACATTCAGTGGCGAGGGTTGGACTGCTGCTTCGTTGCTCTGTTGTTGGTGGATCATTGGTGGCTGGCGAAGACAGAGCATGGGCATGTCCGAGCAAACACAGTCCAGACTTACCTTTGATGGTGGAAAGAAGAGAGGGGGCTCCTCCTCCTCGCTACCGGGCGGTGAGAATTCTGAGGCTGGGAGCTCGGATGGCTCGGTCAAGGTGATGTTTCTAGATCTCAAAAACAGCCTTGCTGGCATAGACGCCAAACTTGATCATGTGACTGAACAGCTTGACTGCATCAAGGCCCGGGTGCATGATCATGACTCCAGATTTGAACAGCTGGAGTCGCGGACGTCTGATCTGGAGGATAGTCGACATGGTGATCGTGAACAGCTTCTACAGATGGAGAGAGTCTTAGAGGTTATTCGCAACAAGAATGAGGATTTGGGGGCGCGCTCGCGCCGCAACTACATCCGTAAAATAGGCCTGCCGGAGTCTACAGATATGGGTCGGATGGAGGACTTTGTGGAGGGCATGCTCTCTGACCTTTTTCCAGGTGAACTTTCCCGGCTATTGGTGGCTGAGAGGGCTCATAGATCCCTGGGACCTCGGCCTCCGCCTTGGACTCCTCCGCGCCCCATCATTGCAACTTAGAACTTACTTTCTTCCCCGAGTACACTTCGGGCGTGCAGGCTGCGCGGCGTGACTTTCTACCGGTTAAGCGTACGCTGAGCCAAACCAAAGCGAGGTTTTCGCTGTTATACCCTGCCAAACTAAAGGTGCAACATGATGGGAAACTACTGTTCTTCACCGATCCGAAGCAGGCGGCTAAATTTGCTAAATCGGAGCCTAAGCGGTCGGAGGATTCGAGCCCGGAGGGCCCTCGGGCTGAGAGAGCTGCCTTGAGTGACAATGACTGATTGGCGGGAGATTGGCGGCTGGGGTGTTCTCAGTGTGACTGCGGGGGTTTTGCATGATATGCTCCTTTTTCGTTATGGCTGCTCTGCCGTTTTGCTTTGCTGTTCGTCCCTTTTGCCCTTCTCCCCCACTCCTGATGGGATGGTGGGTTGGATGGCCTGGTCTATGCCTTTGGAATCAGTCCTGGTTATAGTATTTGTATTATAAAAGGGTTTTTTGGTTGCTATGGGGGGCTGGGATTTTTCTTCAGCCCGTTTGGGGGGTCTGTGTGGGTGGGGGCTGGGGAAGTTTGTATATTGTGTTGTTTTAGTCTACTTTTTCTTTCTTCTCTATCTCCTTATTCGTCTAATGCTGGCGGGCAGATTTGGGCACTACGGAGGTGATTTCCGTTTGTTGAGAGATTGCGATGGGCTTGAGTAAGTTGACAGCTGTTCGCTGTCTTACCTGTGATGTGCGTGGGTTGAATGATGGGCGTAAGGCGCGCCTCATGTCCGCTTATGTTAAACGTCCCGAAATTGATATTTGCATGCTTCAGGAGACGCATCTGGTTGCTTCTACTAGGGACAGGCTGAGGGCTGGTTGGGTCAGGGAATTCTACTGCTCTGTGTTTTCACGCTATGCGCGTGGGGTGGCGATCTTGCTGCGTAAGGGGCTGCAGTGGCGCACTAAGAAAGTTGTTCTTGATCCTAATGGTCGCTATGTTGTGCTGAGCGGTACGTTGCTGGACAGAGCTTGTAGACTCATTTCTGTATATGGCCCTAATACGGATGATCCTGTGTTCTTCTGCGAGCTGTGGCATTTGGTGGAGTCGGTGGGCAGTGGTGCGGTTGTCTGGGGAGGCGATTTCAATGTGATTTTGGACCCTGATGCGGATCGCAAGAGTGTGGCTGGAGTGCAGCATGGTGCGGCCGCCAGGGCTCTGCAGTCTGTGATGGATGATGGTGCTTTGGTAGGTTTGTGGAGGGCGAGGCATGGTACTGATAGAGAGGGCGCGTGTGTGAACTATGCGCACAGCAGCTGGTCACGCATAGACCGCTGGTTGGGCACGAGAGACGTGGAGCTCTGGACTTGTTCGGTGGATCACCTGCTTTGTACTCTATCAAATCACTCTCCAGTCCGGCTGGTGCTGGAGGTGCCTTGTGGACTGGAGTGCGCTTTTCTGTGGCGGTTACCGCACGTGGTGCTTCGGGATAGAGTATTCCGTGAGGAAATTCGTGAGGCCGTACTTCATTTCTTCGCCGACAACAGTGGGTCTGTGAGCTCAGCTGGCACCTTATGGGAGGCATTTAAGGTGGTTATTCGTGGGGTGTGCCTCTCAAGGCAGCATGGGGTGCTGAAGGTGCTGCGCCGTGAGCTGACGGATCTGGAATGGCGGATAGCAGATCTGGAGTGAAGATTGGTGACGGACTGGTCCGGTGCGGTCCTTGCGGAGCTGCGGAAAGCAGTGTCCATGTATGAGGAGGCCGCGCTCCGGGAGATTTGCTTTTTGGGGCAGTACGCCCGGGCACGGCGATATGGTGAGGGGGAAAGGGCTGGTCGTATGTTGGTGAACATGCTGCGCAGACCATGGGCCAGTAGTTACGTTACTGAGATTGATGGCCCTGGGGGTGAGCGTGTAGTTGGGACGCAGGCTGTGATGCAGGCTTTCACCCAATTCTTCGTTAGTTTGTATACCAAACCGACGGATCTAGACTCTGCTGCGGCTCAAGCTTATTTTTCTGATATTCTCTGGTTTGATGATGCTCTTCGTGCTTATTTTGATAACCCTTTCTCAGTGGAAGAGGTTGTTGCGGCAATTTGTAGTTTGCTGAGTGACAAGTCACTAGGGCTGGACGGTTTGACTCCTCCGTTCTATAAGGAGTACTCGGACATTTTTGCACCTTATCTTTTAGAGGTGTATGCGGAGTCCATGGAGACCGGGATCCTTCCTGCCTCCCTTTGCGAGGC
Organism: Pleurodeles waltl; assembly: GCF_031143425.1. NCBI lineage: Eukaryota > Metazoa > Chordata > Amphibia > Caudata > Salamandridae > Pleurodeles > Pleurodeles waltl. Next base: position 686,583,383 of record NC_090438.1, read on the forward strand.
TTTAATTGTCACAATACCCAAACCTGGCAAGGACCCGTATAGCTGTGATTCGTATCGTCCGCTTTCCATGATTAATATTGATACTAAAATTTGGGCCAAAATGATTGTGGCGCATCTGCAGCCGTTGCTTCCGAAGCTGGTGCTTCCGGATCAGTCTGGGTTTGTGGCGGGTAGATCCACGTCCCATAATCTGCGCAGGTTCTTTGCGGTAGCGGACACGCGCGGGATCGGGGAAGAGGCGGCTGCGGTGTTCTTGGATGTTACTAAGGCTTTCGATTCTCTGGCATGGGATTATATGTTCGTGCTGCTAGCTAGAGTGGGACTGAGTGCTCGCTTTGTGAAATTGATCAGATTATTATATACATCCCCCACTGCTAGACTGCACCTGAACGGGACTATTTCTGACTCTTTTCCGGTTGCCCGCGGAACTCGCCAGGAGTGCCCTTTGTCCCCGTTGCTCTTCGCCGTGGCAATGGAGCCTCTTGCGGCATGGTTACGTCAGAACCATGGTGCTAGGGGTCTGCCGTTTAGACAGCGGTCTCTTCTGATATCCATGTATGCTGACGATATTGCGCTGTATGTTCGGGAGCCGCGCGACAATCTGTATGTTTTGTTGGATGAAATAGTGCGCTTTGGTTCCTTTTCTGGGATCAAGATTAATTGGTCCAAGTCAGTGGTGCTGCCATTATCCACAAGTGTGACGAGGTTCCCCTCACAGTACCCAATTGAATGGGTGGATGGTCCAGTTCGTTATTTGGGAGTCTGGCAGAGCTGTGATGTGGATACCCTCTGGCTGGCTAACTATGGCAAGGAACTATCATGGTTAGAAGGGAAAGTTGAGGCGTGGCGTTCCTTACCGCTCTCGCTGATTGGGCGTATTGCTATGGCGAAAATGGTGATCCTGTCAAAATTTCTATATCCGTTTGTTAATATCCCTCTCCCACTCCCGGCTAGCTTTCTGCGTCGTCTTCGTTCTGCTCTGATACAATTGGTTTGGGCCGGTGGGCAACCTCGTATTGCCTGGGAGAAGCTGACGCTGCCCTTTGAGCTGGGTGGCCTTGCTGCCCTGGATCTGGAGCTTTACTATTATTGTGCCCAGGCACACTTTGCGTACTATTGGCTGCAGCCGGTCTGATATTTGCCACATCTTGCGCCTGAGAGCGATTCAGTGTGGCCAGATGATTTGGCCAGAGTCCTGGGCAGTCCCTCCCAGCCTCGATCACGAGGCATTGATACGGTGGCATGCACCGCTTGAGCCTGGATGGTACTGCTGCGGCGCTCTGGGGCAAGTTCTGCCTTTGCCTCTTCGCTGCCAGTTCTTTCGATTGCGGATCTTGAGATGTTCCGAGACAGGCAGCTGCGTGACTTTCTTCGGGACTCTGGTTTGGCTGAATTGGGGGATTGGTTTGTGAATGGGTGATTGATCTCCCCTGGGGATGCGCTGGAGGGCGGATGCGCTACTGCGTTGCAGCGGCTGTACGTGTTGCATGTCCGCGCAATGCTGCGGGCGCGATTCTCTGGACTTACGGACCCTCCATCAGAGTGTCGGGCCCTGGAGGTGCTGTGCGGAGCTTAGTCACCGAGTAAACTTATTACCAAATTTTATAATTGTATGCAGGAGCGGCGGGGTGACCTTGGTGCGTCTGCTAGAGTGCGATGGGAGGAGAATGTGGGTGAGCCTATATCAGAGATGTTGTGCGCATATGAGAACTTTGTCCCCTAACTACAGGCTCCGCCTGATTCACTTCAAATTTCTGCACCACCTATATTATACCCCTAGAGGCCTCCATGCGATGGGCCTGCGTGCAGATGCAAGTTGTGAGTGGTGCCGTGCACCCAAAGCTGTCTTTTTACATCTTGCGTGGGAATGTGCCGAGGTGCATGATTTCTGGGTGGAGGTCATGAGGATGATTGAAGAGATGACCGGATTGGAGCTGCCCTTTTCCCCCAGACTAGCGTTGCTTGGATGTGTGGACGGGGTGTGGTGACCTCAAAGGCAGCTGGTGGGCCTTCTCTTGTTACTAGCTAAGCATAGAGTTGCGATGTGTGGGGTCGGGCCCCTCGTGGCTCTGATTGGCTGCGCGATGCCTCCTTTTGTCAAGAGCAGCTGATGATTTTCTGGGAGCTGACACTGGAAGGTTCCCGGCCCAAGGATATTTGGGCTCCACTGCGCTCCTTTTTGGATGCTTTGAAGGATGGCTGAGTTGGTACTTCGCGACTGATTGCACGACTAGGAGTTTTGTGTGCCTTCGCTCTTCTCTCGGGGACGTGGGAACTGTGACATTGGTTCGTTATATGCGTTCCTCTGCTCTTCCTCTGCCTGCCTCCTTTTCTTTTTCTCTTATTCCTTTCATTTGTGAGTTTTGTATTTAGTTTAAAGCCCGATGGACAAGTTGTGTACCCCCTCAAGACAGTTCAGTGGCAGTCAAGTCTACTTTGTGGAGACTGGGGCCTCTAATGGTATGTGGTGAGCCTTGACATGGCACATGGACCAGTGACTTATTTGTAATCTTTCTTAACAGGTGGCGCCCAGGGACTGTGCAAGGCTTGGACTTAGATATTCCCTTGTATCTAGATTTGCAGGCTGTCTTGTTTTGTTTGGTTGTATGTTGCCTTTTTCAATATACAATAAAATAAATAATAAAAAACACCTGCCGAAGTGGAAGATTTCCTGTCCTCCACTGTCCTGGAATCAAATGGAAATTCTAAAAATAACTCTGACTCTTGAAATTCGGTCCCTTTTATGCCACATGTTAATAGTTTTAAATTGTCCTTTTATGCACTCATGTGTCCTTTTAACGTGTCATTATTGACATTTTTTATCTATATATCTAAGGTTGTGTTTTAGTGGCTTTTAAGTATATTTAGGCTTTGAACCACCTTCAACCGACAAGGGGAGAGTGTTGTGTAGCCATTTTAGTTATAGCTCCGTGCACGCTATTTTCACATCCTAGGCCTGCCGCTGTGCACTTTAACCTAGATTTATTTTATTTGGCTTTGCTTTATTATTATTACAGTAGCCACTTTTACAGTCTTGTTTTATTTTCTCTCTATCTGACTGTTTTGCCTAGGCCAGCACTCTGTTCTCAAACAAGACATTCATGCTCACTCTGTGCTTCTTCGAAGGCTGCAGTAAGATAGGTTGCTGGTGAACGTGGTATAAGTTTAGTCTCTGACATTCATAGAAAATACACATCCTTACGTAGGGACATTTTCTCAGAACATCAGCTGTTTTATTATAAAAACACTTCCCTGCCCCTTACACGTTAGAGGGAGATTCTAGCCAGAGAACAATGACTGTATGCTGATTGCCAAATGCTTCACTACAGCTGTTTTGCAGACTTCAGGCCTTTGCTCAGGTATGGGGGATGATCTCTTCCCAGGGGAACCTGAAGGGCAGAATTAGAGCTCAACACGCTGTGCTCTATCACAGCTTAGGTAGGAATTAGTCTGTTGACTCTCGTGACAATATAGTAGCATTTTTATGTTTTACTCTCCTTTTTAGCAATTTTAATCTTGTCATGCTGTATTGTCCTGGTTATTACAGTCCATGCTTTGCCTTCTAAGATGCAGCCGCTTTATTAAAGCATTATTGAAATATATACTGCCTCTGTTTGTCATTGTGCATGTGAGACTAATGTAACTGAGAGAAACTGATGAGACCTGATGACCACGGCTTCCCTGAGAAACCAGTTATGTCATGTGCTCGGTTGCCCAATCATCCCTGCCCTTGGGTAAAGGTGAGGCAGCGCTAGTTGGCCAGAGCAGAACCCGGATTGGAGCGACAGGTGTCACCTGTAGTGGGTCAGACTCAGTCTCCCACACCGCAGGCGATCCTACCACTCGCAATCCAGTAGTCTGAGTAGAATAATGAGAGCCTACGCGACAAAACAATCAAGCCCTGGCAACTACCTAGAACCCAGACAGAAGTTAGAGCCTTCTTGAGTCTCACCGGGTATTACCGCAGGTTTCTTCAGGGCCGTGGCACCATAGTGGCCCCTTAACAGAGCTCACATCCAAAAAGCAACCCAGGTTGGTGAATTGGACAGAGGCTTGTCAGAAAGCCTTTGACTCCCTGAAGGAAGCCATGTGCACAGCACCCATGCTCAAGGGCCCTGACTACTTGAAAGACTTAATTGTACAGACAGATGCTTCAGAGCATGACATAGGTGTGGTACTAGCACAGCTGAATGAGGAGGGCCTAGACTAACTGATAGTTTTTATTAGCAGATGACTATTACCACAGGAACAGAAGTGGAGTGCAAGCATTTGCTGTGGCCTGGGCACTGAAGAAGCTGAGACCATACCTGTTTTTGACTTACTTCTGCGTTCAGACAGACCACAGGCCCTCAGATGGCTCATGCAAATTAGGAGTGAAAATCCTAAACTGTTGAGGTGGTCAATTTCCCTTCAGGGGATGGACTTTACGGTAGTGCATCGCCCGGGGACTGACCACGCCAATGCTGATGGTCTCTCCAGATACTTCGGCCTTAGCGATGAGAGCTCCCAAGGGGTTGGGTAGCCCTCCCCACTTTCAGCTGGGAGAGGCACATGCTAGACCTGACAGCCTTAGGGTGGTCATCCCCCAACTGTTTGCCTGCCTCCCTCCACTTTTCTGACACTGTTTTTGCTGGTTTTAGGACTGCCATCTTTACCACTGCTAACCAGTGCTAAAGTGCATATGCTCTCTCCCTTAACACATGGTAACATTGGTTCATACCCAAATGGCATATTTGATCTACTTGTAAGTCCCTAGTAAAGTGCACTACATGTGCCCAGGGCCTTTAGATTGAATGTTACTAGTGGGCCTGCTGCACTGGTTGTGCCACCAACATAAGTGGCTCCTTAACCATGTATCAGGCCTGCCATTGCAAGGTCTGTGCCTGCAATTTCACTGCCACTTCGACTTGGCATTTAAAAGTACTTTGCAAGCCTTAAACTTTCCTTTTTCTACACATAAGTCACCCATAAGGTAGGCCCTAGGTAACCCACAGGGCAGGGAGCTGTGTAGGTAAAAGGCAGGACATATCCCTGTGTGTTTTATATGTCATGGTAGTGGAAAACTCCTAAATTTGTTTTCACTGCTGTGGGCCTGCTCCTTTCATAGGCTAACATTAGGGCTACCCTAATATACTGTTTGAGTGGTAGATTCTGTTCAGAAAGGGGTAAAAAGGTCATGTTTAGTATGGCCAGAATGGTAATACAAAATTATGCTTATAGGTGGGGTTGGATTTTATATTACTATTTTTAAAATGCCACTTTTAGAAAGTGAGCATTTTTCTGCACTTAAAATCCATCTGTGCCTTACAGCCTGTCTCCAATCAACATCTGGGTTAGGCTGGTTGACAGCTCCCTTGTGCATTTCACCCAGACAACCACAAACACAGGATACTAAATCACACCTTCACTCATCTGCATACTGAATGGGTCTTCCTGGGCTGGAAGGATGGAGGGGCCTGACACTTACATTTCAAAGGCTAGTGGCCGGCCCTCACACAATTGACTACCGAACCCCCTACTAGGACTCTGGCAGACAGACCTGTACTGAAAGGGGACCTTGTGCACTTAATAACCACTCTTTGAAGTCTCCCCCACTTCAAAGGAACTTTTGGGTATATAAACTGGGTCCTTGACCCCACCAACTCAGACACTTCTGGTGACAGACACTCTGAGCCAGATACTGCAACCTACCAAGAGGAGCTGCCTGGCTGCCCAAAGGACTCACCTTGACTGCTTTGCTGTGAAGGACTGCTGCCTTGCTGCTGTGCTGCTGCCTTGCTGGCCTCTGGCTCTGCTGAGAAGTGCTCTCCAAGGGCTTCAATTGAGCTTTCCTCCTGTTCCTGAAGTCTCAGGGCCAAAAAGACTTCTACTCTTCAAGGAAACTCCTTCAGCGGTGAAAATTGCTGCACAGTCTGCCGGAATCGACGCACAGACTGCCCAGCAGTGAAAGAATGCCGAACCGGAATGATGAAGCCCAGCTCCCCAAGTGCAGATCAACGCAGCGCCTGCGTTGTGACCAGAAGTTTGACGCACAGCCATACCGGATTGACGGATCGCAGAGCCAGAACGACGCAGCCTGACTTCCTGCGTGAGGAATCGACGCAGTGCCTGCCGTGCGACAGAAACTCCGACTCATCGCCACACTGGATCAACGCAGCACCTGTGGCTGCGTCCTGCATGCCCAGGATTTCCATGCATTGTCCCTGGGCGTCAAAAGACCCTGCATCGCAGTGAGGATTCAAGATTGCGCACCAGAAATTGATGCAAAGCCCCTGCAGCGTGGGAAGAATCTACGCATCATCTGTGCGCGTCAGGTAATCTGATGCACACCTTCCTTTTTCTACACATCTTCTCTGCGGACTTTGTGCTTGTAATTTTCACGCATACTAGGTACTTTGTGCACACAAGAGACATTTGTTGATTTTTAAAGACTTAAGAATCTTATCATTGCAAAAGTGATATTTCACTTGTGCTTATCAAATCCTGATTTGTTTACCTTAATTTACTCAGATAAATATCTTATATTTTTCCCAACCTGTGTGGTGTAATTTTTGGTGTTTTCACTGTGTAATTGCATGATTTATTGCACAAATACTTTACACATTGCCTTCTAAGTTAAGCCTGACTGCTCAGTGCCAAGCTAACAGAGGGTGGGGACAGGATAATTTGGATTGTGTGTGACTTACCTTGACTAGGATTGTGGTCCCTACTTGGACAAGGGTGTATACTTCTGCCCACTACAGACCCCATTACTAACATACATACCAAAAAGCATTTTTCTAGTCGCAATCAGGCTGATTCTGTGAAAAATGGAGCATCATGAACACTGAAAAATAGCATAAATATTTTTATTTAAAATTGGTTTTACTTTTTCATCTGGTAACACCTTATCTTAATTCATGCTCTTACCGTTTTATAAACTATTGTACATTTGTACATGCATTGGCTTTCAAACGCTGCACACATGTTGCATCCCCATTACAAGATAGCCACCACACTACCATTGCCTGGAGTCCCTTTTTTCTTCATATCTTGCTAAATTAAGACCTCCTTTACACCAGTTCGGTTCATCTTTATTCAGTTTGAAACAACCATAAAAGTAAATATACAAAATACATCTCACATAATAAAATCCAAACACAAGAAGAGAATGAAGAGGAAACACAACCTTATACACATGTTGTGCAATTATGACACAAATTAAAAGTTAAAAAAAAGTGTAGATCAAATACATGAGTGTATAATGATATACAGAGACAGAAAAGTTAAAAACATCTTAAAATAGAAATTAAAGTGCATAGCTTCAATAAAATCTTTCTTGTACACTGAGGATTACGGGGGAGCCCACTCGCATATTGTCCCATGGCTAGGGTCACCTGTAGCAATAACCATAACCATAATCACTTCCCAACTGCATTGCATAGTCTTACTACTGAGGCAAGATATCTGTAAATGGTGTGGCAAACCACCTCAGTTTGCAGCAGCTGTAGATAGAGCAATGCAGCTTTACACTCTCTTTTATTGAAGTTCTGCAAGAGGGGTCTTCAGATGCGTAACCTCAGCTCTTTATAGAGTCCCCAAAAGAAGAAAAAATGCATCTGAGTATGAGACAATATTGAATGACATGGATGTTATATCAAATCTTGATCATAATAAACATTAGAAGGGTAAGATACCAAGTATTGTGCCATGCCAAGTCTAAATCCAACTAGATAAAATCTCTGATAACGCAGTACTTTCGTCAGATAGGGTTCCATGCCAGGGTTGGTGCACAGTGGAATATATGCCTGAACTGTCTTTTTCTTTGACCCCAACACCATTCTCTTTACAGCTAAAAAAATAACATTCTGTGGGTTTTTGTAGAGATCAATCCTACTGATTGCCCGCAGGTCATTTGTGACATGCGTGATCCATCTGAATGTATGGGCCTGTGACAGTTTTAGACAGTCTGCAATCACGATTTGGCCCAGCATAGCATCTGGCCTAGAACAGACTGACAACCACAGCAAGGTAGGAGCAATTCTTATTGTCCCTTCTAGGTACTGAAGTCCTAGTTCCTCATGTGCTATTTGAGACAGGGTTCTGTTTGGGAGTGACAATAGCATGAGCAAAAAGGAGTTCTCAATTACTTGAAGTTGGAAACATTCAGTTTTTCCCCAAACCCCTGCGCCGTAAGAGGCAACCAACACCAATCTAGCTTTTTATATAGTGACAGCGGCGTTGAGTGGCATGGACCCTAATTTCATGGCAAATTTAAACAGTGAGGGAATTGTCAAATTGTACTGACCTAACACCCATCAGGTGTTTCCGTGAACCTGCAATGTCAAAGTGTCTTCCAAGGTAAATAAAAGTGGATACACACTGAAGAACAGTGCCATTGATGTTAAAAAGAGGGATGTACTCACAGGTTGGCTGCAGATCATTGCAAAGGATTTGGCTTTATTTGTTGAGAGACTCAAGTCGGACATTAAAGCCCCAAACCTATCTAGGAGCTTCTAGAATCCTCTCCCTGTTCTTGCCACTACAACACAATCATCGGATTATGTCAGTACTGGGAGTGACCTGGTTCCAACCTGCGGAGGGTCTGCCTCTAACTCAGCCAGCTATTTATCAAGCCCATTAATATAGAAGCTGAAAAAGGAAGGCGGCAGCACCCAGTCCTGCCTGACCCCTCTTCTTATTTTTAATGATGATGAGCATTCTTTCAATGCCCCACACCTTAGACTGCCTTCCACCTCCTCATAGAGCTGCCAGGGTAAATGCACAATCTCTTGGTCAGCACCTTTCTTTAAAAGCATATCCCACAACCTTACAACATTAACAACAGCTACACTGAGGTCCATAAAACCTAGAAAGAGGCACTCTTTTATGGCAAGCACATATTTCTTAATTAATATGTGGAGGATATCCCCTATCTCCCTTTTAGAAAATCCGGACGATTATTGCTCTAGACCAGGATTTAAGGGTACCATTGCTGATTGCACTGTGGAGAACATTCACCAAGATTATAGCCCAGAATGTCAGATTACTTTTGAAAAGGTCATCAGGTCCAAGTGCCTTGTTACTTGGGCACCTTTCCACAGCAGTAATAATATCCGTAAATGACATTCTTAGCCTCTCAGTATTCCTTAATCCAGGGGTCCTTTTGAAGGTGGTACAGTCATTATGAACCAAGTTATGGGAGCCATATACAGCAGTAAAGTGCTGTCCCGAAGCATGTTCAAGTATAGTCGTATCTATCCTAGTGGAGGGACTGCTCTTAAAAAAGGGTGCGTTTGCTATCTCCCAGAATTTGGTCAGAGCATTCCTAGCACAAGCGACAGTTAACTGCTCCCAAGCCTACGTTCTGACCTTCTCTTTTCTTACTGCAATAGTTTCTTTATAGTGTTTCTTAAGAGTTCTAATCTCCACTTCGTCCTGAGGTGAATTTTTGACTGCTTGTAAAAGACTACTGCGTGCTTGGGTGCACGCTTTATCTAAACCATTTATTGAACCATGGGGCTTGATGTTATTGGGATACTATTAATAGATCATTAGCCTTTTCACAGATTTAGAGAAAGGCCCCCACAATGCCTGTTGAATCAGGGTCAAGGCTCAGGCACAGCTCAAAGGGCTCCCCTTGACTCTTTAGGAGTACCCCAGGTCTGCCTCTGGCTAAACATCTCTCCATTTACAACATACATGCCTATTCCTGGTGTATACAATTGCAGAAGCCATTTGATTATTAGTCATTAAAGGCAGCTCAAGGTAAAGACTATGGGCCACAAGTATAAAGCATTTGTGATGGCTGGAATCATTTTGTGCTTCTCATGCAAGGCTTTGTAAGAGCATTCGGCTTCTCTTTAAGGGAGATTGTGCTTGCTTAGTATTTCAAATCTGGCCACATGGCAGCAGTCACCAAGCAACTGCAAACAGGGAATGCGGACAGATAGGTAGTATCTGGGACCCAAAGAGATGGGTACATATAGATGGTAATTGCTGTTTTGGGGCACAGTGCTTTGGGGCACTTGCAGGGGGGTAAATTGAGTGAGATTGTAATGGGACTACTGTGGAAAGGGAAAGGGAAAGGGAAAGGGAAAGGGAAAGGGAAAGCAGGAGACAGGTAAAGTAATGCATCTGGGTAATTCACATGAGGAGTTCACTCTGCTGCCTGTGAATGAGCACACGTTTTCATGCTATTCACCCAGCAGCATAGGTTTAGGGCATTAATGCATACTGGCCCCATGTTATGAGTGGCCTCTTCAGCCACACTAGCATGTTAGTCACGTGCACAGTACATTTTGGGAATAGTAGTTTTGATTTTTGACATGGTAAGCAGTGTAAGAACCTGTCTCTACTGAGCCCTCATTTCTGTACTTGACAGGGCTATCTCAGCAAAAGAAAGTTGCAAGCCAAGAAATCTGTGTGACAGGCTTGAAGGCTGTATCTGGCTAAAGTTATTGTGGAGCGGGGCTCGGGAAGGAAGCAATAGGAGGAGGAGGATGAAAAGAAGGAGAATAAGGACCCAGAGGTGAACTACTAGGAGGGCTAGGACAACTGGAGCCACGGGCACCAGGACTACTAGAACTGGACCCAGGGAGGCCTAATCTATGAGGACCAGGGTTACCAATGCTGGAGGGAACCAGGACCAAATAGATGATGAGGAATAGAGCAATGAATAACAGCACTAAAGGTATGGTGGTCAGGATCAGGAGGATGTAGAAGAGGGGGATGGCCTGAAAGAATATACCAGAGGTAGAAGGAACAGAATGCCCTGGACCATAATGATAAGGAGGGCAATACGGATGAGGACAAAAGGGATGAGGACAGAGGGCCACTACCAGGAAACAAATGGAGCAAAGGGCCAATGACAGGATGGCCAAGACCACAGACATCAGATCAAGGAGGATCAAGGGGTAGGTGCAGTCCAAGATGGCGACCACTACGGCTGTGCTTTAGCAAACTAACTTACCCATAGACCCAACATGGGGCTTCCACTGATGCCAGGTTACCCCCCTCCCGCAGGCATCTCAGTGAGCAGAAATATCCAATGGTAGCCTTCCTGTAATACCTAACATCACCAGCCGTGGATCGGGCCAGGCCAAGACGAGGCTGGCGGCTGAGAGGCTGCATGAGGCCGGCGCTGTGGGAAGAGGCGGCAACGGGTTGAGAACTGGTGCAAGAGGTGACCTGTGGAGGCCTGTGACAGCTGCTAAGAGAGTGTGGCAGATGGAGTGAGTAGTGCAGGCCTGCAACAATGATTGCCACCCCGCATCCTATGACTTCTGCCCGGGATAGTTTGGGCTGCACCTGTGGCGACCACAAGGCCTTTGGACGCGAGGAGGTTGAAGGGTCCACGCTGCACCTGTGGGGACCCCGACAGTCACGCTGGCCTGACTGGATCCTGTCCTGTGAGGGTGGTGGCCTACAGGGTACGGTGAAGTGGGCCTTGAGGGCCCGTGATGTCTCTGACGCTGGCTCTGCCATGCGGCCTTGGCCGGCTGTGTTCCACAATGGACTGATGAGGAATGCCTGACCCCTGGCAGGGGACAGCAGAGTGATCAGAGGCCTTATGGAGTGACCTGGGAGTACCCTGCTGCCGATTACCCCAAGGAGGACAGCAAGATTATCCTAATTGTGATGCAGTTGGGGCTTACTCCCTGGCTCTACGATGAGAATGTGTGTTGGGCGAGTGCTGGTGGGCCCCCACCTGGGGTCCCCTGTGCCCAGACTTTAAAGGGGTGTGCCACCTTGTGGATAGTGGGGACTGCCCAGGCTCAACTCACTTCAACCTTTTGGAGGCACAGTGCCTGTAAACCCTAGCCCCGGCATGTTTCTTTCAATCGATGCTGGGTCACCTGCTGTGTCTCATGGGGCAAATGTGTTTTCTATAGCACACCCCTGCTGCCATACGTGGCGTCAGGGTTGCTGGTGCCCACCACTCGAGGTGAGCACTGCAGGACCTGAGACACAATCCTAGTTGGGGGGCCCTGACGAATTGGCTACCCTTACTGGAGTGTAGTACTGTGGTCATGTTGGTGAAGCCTTGGTCCTCCAGGAATACTGCACAAGGAACTGGGGAGCCTCAGGTCCTGGCCACTGCTTCTGAATGTAGCACTGGTACTCTGGATCACCTTGAGCCCACTATGCCCAGTTTGACAAAATTCTGCATGCAGTCCTGGATTCTATAACCACGCTGGTCTCTAAGATCAATACAGTCTCCTTGAATGTGAACGTGCTCCATGCAGACTATAGGAAGTTAGCTGATCACATGGATGAAGCTCAATCCTCCTTGACTAAGATGTGACCCAGCTCAGGTGCAAGACATGAAGACTGAGGTGGTCTCCCTCCACCGGCAGGTGAAAGGTCACTCGCGTTGCAATAATGTCTGCTTTTTCGGCTTCCCATAGAGCTTGGAGGGTCCGAGTATTGAACTTTTCCTCAAACAATGGTTGGAGTACAATGTGCCTAAATTATTATGGAGCATAATTTTATTATTAGCATGGAGGGGCCATTTCTTGCTTGATGTCTTCCAGTGTGGACTACTCGCTGATGACCCCTGCAGCTGCCCCAGGGTGTGGGTCTCCTGCCTGGTCTGGGCCCGTGTGCCCGTGAGACTCAGTCTTCACTCGCCACATCCCTACTGCTGCCTGACCAGAACATTTTCTTTCTTTTGTACTTCTCTTATGTTATTGGTTATTTGTTCAGTGGCCATGGCGGTGAAGCCCAAGCCAAAGTGAGAGGGGCTTGAATGTGTTTTTCTAATGTTTATTCTCTTTGTTGCAGAGTCAGAGTTATGTATTTTTGTAACTGGGACATGGTTCGAACCTGCACCGGTCGCATAGATGTATCTGTTCCTTCCTACTGGGGGAAGTTGGCCTTGTGGGCTGCAATATTTTCCTCTCTATTCCTACATTTTAAGGGCACACCAAAGCTCGCCTCCACCCCACTATAACATGTTGTTGTGGAACGTGTGGGGCATGGCCACTCCTGCAAAAAGATGCTGGGTGCATGCAGACCTTAAGCATAAGGGAGTGCACGTTTCTTTCCTTCTGAAGACACACAAATGAAGCCAGAGGGCAGGCATAGTGGAGGGTTATCTAGATGGAACGTTGCTCGCACTGGTGGGCATTTATGCCCTCAACACTAACCATTTTGCTTTCTTAAACCTCCTTAGCACAGCGCCCTTCTAAGACCCCCATGCTCCCAGTGTTTGGGGAGGTGATTTTAATTGTGTTCCGGGTATTCAGGACCACTCTACTCCTCCCTTGAATGGTGCCCTTAGTATTCTATCACCCCAGTGCTTTTGTGACTGGGTGGCTCATAGACGTGTGCATAACGTGTGGCAGTTGTGCCATCCTGACGTGATCGAGTTCTCATTTTATTCCCCGGTTCATCACCTCCACACCAAGCTTGATCTTTTCCTCTGCAGAGTGGCTGGGCATGCAGGTGGATAGGGCGGCATACTTGGCACATACCCTCTCTGCCCATTGCCCGCTGCTGTCTCTCTCTGGGGTCGGTCGCACCCCAATACACAATAGGACCCTAAGCATGGAAATACTAGACCTGGAGCTTGATCAAAGCCTCCTCGAGACAGAGGTGTCCTGGCAGCTGATTGGGCTGAAGCAGCTCCAGCATCTATGCAGGACACACAGGGAATTGGAGAGGTGCTTGAGATGACATAACTATTTACGTTGCCCTGCTCTTCTCCACGCAGAAGGTGACTGCTCAGGCAGACTACTGGTGTGGCTGGTTAGGGAGGACAAAGCTTGCCTGTCCATATGGGCCGTCAGGCTGGCTAACGGCACGGTGGTCAACACCTAGGTGGCTATCAATGTCGTTTTTGCTGAGTACTATTGCTCCTTATGTATGGCTTTGGACAGCCCCTCCCCCCGCAACTCAATTACGGGGGTTCCTGCAGGGGCTCCCAATGCCCAGACCGACTCCCCTCCAACAAATGGATGAGCCCCTCTGACTCAATGAGGTATGTGCAGGGATTGCGCAAACTGCCAAAAACAAAACCCCAGGGAACACTGGCCTCCCGATTCACTACTACACAATCTTCAGTGCACACCTTTCCCAGAAGTTGCTGGCGGTGTTCAATGAGGCCCAGGCGAGGGCCCAGCTCCGGGATTTGATTCACAAGGCATTGACAATAGTGTTTCCCATACTACTCTGTGACCTTCTTGATGTCTGCTCCTGCTGCCCACTTACCCTTTTAAACATAGATTACAAAACATTGGGGAATTTGATGGCCAACAAGCTGCTACCCACAGTCAACACCCTTGTGCAGAAGACCAATCTGTGTTCATCTCTCAGCGTAATACCTTCCGCAACATCCACCGATTGCTCAACCTGATGAGAACTGCTCCGAGCAAGTTCTGAGGGCAGGTGGTGGTGTCGCTTGATATAGAGAAGGTGTTCGGCACCCTGGTGTGGGGCTTCCTGTTGATGACGCCTGAGGCCATTGGCCTTCAGTCGGTTTACCTCAGTTGCACCCTGTTTAAGAATCTGACAGAGAGCGTCAGAAAGGGAAATTTGATCTCTGACAGCTTTTAGATCCGATGGGGCACCCGACAGGGTCATTCCCTCTCTCCGCTGATGTTTGCACTGGCCATGTAGCCCCTGGCCTGTAGCCTCAGTATGCGCAGCAGTGCGGGCTATTGGTGCACAAAGAACATTGCATTGTCTCACTCTAAGCAGATGATGCCCTAATTTATTTATGTGATGCCGAGGCCTTGCTTGCACCCCTGATGGAGACCCTGGACAAATTAGGGACCATTTCGGGCACCCAGGTAAACTGGGATAAACTGGGATAAATTGTGCCTATTTGCCTTTTCCCTGAACCCAATAAATGGGCCTTGCTGAGTTTCTGGTTTGACTGATGCCATGACACCTTTAAATTCCTGGGTGTTCAGATCTATTACTCCGACTGTGATCTCCTGGAGGGTAATTTGGCCAGGACCTTGGGATCAATCCATAAGTCCCATCCATTATGGGTGTCCTTGCCGTTATCTCCGCTGGGTCAGGTTGGGTTTTGTAAAATGCTTACCCTATCCCGGCTCCTGTATTTCTTTCCTCTGCATCTGCTCTGGTGATTTTGTTTGGGATCTTCAGGGTCTCCTGCTAGAGCTGATATGGGATACGGGCAGGAGGTGGGTGGCCCTTCCTGCACTGTAACACCCATTGAGTGAGGGTGGTCTTGGTGCCCCCAACTATAAATGGGATTATGCTATGGCACATCAGCAATAGCCATTGTGCTGGCTGGGCATCATGACATGTTGGAGGAGGACCAGCAGACCTAGTAAGGTCAGGAGTAAGTAGACTAGGGCCATTAAGACCGGGGATCAGCTGGAGAGGATTAGGCAAACCAGAAAGATCAGAACATGGAAGACCAGAAACATCAATAGGTCAGGGCCACAGAGGTCAGAACCAAGAAACCAGGACCTGTAGTTCCAAGTGAAACAGGAGAACTAGGAACTGGGGTATAAGGACCAGGCTGGAGAGGATCTGGGGAGCCAGAACAACCAGAGCTACAAGGACCAATGTGACCAGGCCAGGACCACAATGACCAGGTCCAGCTAAAGGGGACCTAATGAGGAGGACCAGTGGAGCAGAACCAGGTGGGCCAAAAGGGCCAGGGCAAGGAGAATCACGATGATCCAAATCAGGAAGAATAGTTGTGCCAAGCCTAGGAGACCCACGACAACAGGGCTAGGTGGATAATGACCCAGCAGACCAGCACAATCAGGATGAGGATCGCTTGTACCAGGACCAAGAGGCCCAGAAATGGCTAATGCAAGGATGAGTTGGGAGCAGGGCCAGGAAGGCCAGGGACAGGAAGAGCTACAACCAAGACCCCAAGATTCAGGAAACCACAGTGATCAAAACCATTTAGACCAGGGCCAGGATGAGATCAGGAGAACCAAAACATCCCACAAACATCCAACTTGGAACAGTACTAGGAGTAAGACTAATGCCTACAGGCACAAAAGGACCAAGATGCGAAGGAAGAAGATCAGGAGCATGAGGACGCATGTGAGTCTAAGCCACATGTAATAGGATATCCCTTTTGTGAATGCTTCTAATTTATGCTTCATATACTTCCAACTCCTAGGAGCCCACCCCCTTCAGACCATGTATAGCACTGGTAAGTATTTGCTGAAAAATGCCACAAAGTTAATAAAAAGCCAGGACTGTTATACTCTGACGTCTGAGTGTAGAAAACTTGGTCTGATGCTGGTGCAGTAGTCTGGGGGGGAGGGATCTGAAGGCATGGTGACTGAAACTTAGCAGAGGAGGTTAAAGGTTGATGGGTGAAAACTAGTGTGGTTTGTGAAGAATATCAGAAAGAGTCACCTTCCTGAGCAAAAACAATCATTTGAGGCATTACGCTCTTTCTGTGTGTCCTGCAGAATGCAGGACCAACAGGAAGAGGAAGTAACAATGAGCAATACAGATACTTCTCCTCATTGCACCTCACTTGGGAAGGCATGCAATTTTGATGCAATCCCAGGTTTACACACCTGGGGTTGTATAAAAAACCCATAGGTGGTGGCATGGGAAGGCCCATGCTCCATCCATGGAATGCCTTCTCAACACAGGGTAACACAAGGCAGTGATTTGCGCTGCCTTGTATTACTCTGGATTTACTAAGCCACACCAGGCCATTCAAGATAGCTTTGTGTGGCTTAGTCAATCCCATTTAAGGGCTTATGTTGCATTACATGATGCAAGGGCAATGCAAACCCATAGTAAATTTGCCCCTAAGTATGCAGTAGTAGGACTCCTTGTGTGATGAAAGTCTTAGTGCATGGAGCAGTGGGAGGCATTTTGCATGACATGATGGAGATTAGATACAGCTTCCCTAACAGTGGATGTGTGCTGACTGCATCCCTGTGGACAGAGGGTGAAACTCAGAACTGAAGTGAGAGAGAATTAAGAATAGACTGCCCGAAACATTCTGTGAGGTCCTTTTTAGCAAAAGGCTGCTGATTAGTTCTTCCTGAGTGATTACATAGGGTAGATGGTAGACTTAAGGGATAGGTCATAGGTTTCTTTTGTTAAAGGTCAAAGGTTCTAAGCAGGACTGCCATTTTGTCTATACCTGATGACTTCTCAGAAAGGCTGACAGCCAGATGCTGAGATCTCTTGCTTCAATATGTCCTTGTTTCGATACTTCTGCTTGGAGCCATCACTCTTTCTACTGCTGTGAGAGCCATCTCCTAGCCCAAAGCCTGTGTCTGAGCAACAGCCAGAAAATGTTATTTGACAGAGAAACACCCCAAATCAGTTCTGCAACCTCAATAGTGGATTCACATCCCCTGTCTGGAAAATGAGTGTTAAAGTGGAACTGTGAAATAATCAACCAGTAGGTCACAACAGTGAAGGTAACAAATGTCTCTGTTTATTCAAAGACTTATTTCACACAATGTTTGCAATAAAGTCAAAGACAAAAAAAAATCTGTGAGATTCTTCTCTGCTGTGTCTTTGATACCTACAGGTCTTTCTCTGATTTAATGGGAAAATGCATTCATATTCCAATGGCATTCCGATCAGTTAATTATAGTTCCATTCCTTTGCTTATGGCTTGTTAACAAAATATTTCATCTGATGACCCGACAATTTATAGGCTGTCGAAGTAAGGACTTTATACCATCTACCCTATTTACAGGAAAACCTGTCTGTAAGGGGCAGGAAAGAAATAATGACCCTGCCACCCTGGGAGAAAAGTCCCAAGGTGTGGGATCATTCATTTGTTTGTTTTTCAAAGACAAATTCCTGCTTTGGGAGTTTGTTTTTGAAAACCAAACATTTCTTTAAAAGTTAGCTAGTGGGCCATGACACCTGACTGTATTGCCCTTCAATTATTTCATGCTTAGACAGGAACCGTCATGACAGCAGTTCTTGTCAATGCAGAGCATTGTCCACAGGGCCAGGGTACACCTCTAAATCCTCATACCTGGAGGAAGAAGCCTGTAGTCTAGAGAGACACCGTCCCCAGGTGGATCAGGGGTGGGCACTCTAAGCAAGTATCTGCCGCAAAGCAGTCAGCAATCAACATACAGTTGTGGTCATCTGGCTGGAATCCCCCTCTAACATGTATAGGACAAAGGGGTGTTTTATAATAAAACAGCTGACATTCTAAGAAATTGTTTCCACATATGAGTCTGTGTTTTCTGTGAATGTTGGAGACACAGCATACCACATTTGTCGGCAACCCTATCTGACTGTAGCCTTGGAGAAAGCACAAAGTGAAATAAATGTCCCATGAAGAACATTATGTTTTCCTATGCAAAAGTACAATGAGATGGAGAAAATAAAACAGCACCGCAAATATAGCTATTGCTAGAAAAATAAAGCAATGCTGAATAAAATGTAACAGGATTAAAGTGCACATCAGCAGGCCTTCTAAGCTAAAATGATGTGTCTAAAATATGGCTAAAATAGCTATACAACAATATTAGATGGCTCTATGTTACTGAGATAAAACATTTCCATTTCTGTTTTTTGCTTTTACAGATCATTGTTTTCATGTGTTTAAATGTGATTTGTTTAATTGAACTGAACTAGAATTATTAATTCCAGAATGTACTGATTTGTTGCAGGAAGATAAGTGTTCTACATGAAACCTATTGTTAATTCTGTATCTGGCCCTTGTACATTCCCATGGCTTTGTGAGTAAGAGTCAGTATATAGCTTTAGAAAAGTTAACAGCTTTAGTCTTGTAAAGGTTCTAATCATGTTTATCATTAGTCACCTCTGCAGGTAAATGTAAAGGAGTAGGAGCATTTGTGGATCATCAGGCAGCTCCATAAAAGGCCCCCCAAGTCGCTATGTCTTGGCCCACAGTGTAATGGAGTGGCATTCAGTACAATGTCTGTCAAAATAATTTGTAAACATTCAAACATTTGGGACCTATAGACCTATAAGTTAGTGCCTGCAACTAAGCCAGTTTTAGCATTAAGAGCCTCATGTTGAAAAATCACAAGGTATGTGACTACAAAAGTACTTATCGTTATGTACAAAACCCTCCTTATGAGTTGGAAATTTAATTAGACTAGTAAAAGGACTTTTGCGATTGTTTCTGAATTGCAAAAAGGAAGGTTCATGAAAGGGATTCCTCTCTTCCCTTTCCAATTAGGAAAGAAATTTGCTGATAGTTTGTGACTTCAATTGCTGTCACAAACTGTTGCTAAGCTAACAAACCTGGAGTTGAGGTGTTAACTAATTTGTAAAGGAGAGGGGTTCCCCTTAGGATAGGATGTTGGCAGGCTCAGGGGGGAGAAGGTTTTCAAACATTTCTGGCCATATATTGCAGAATCTATACTATTTAGACAGCGAGGGGGGTAAACAGTGAAGTGTTTCTACTAGTTCCATAACTGCCGGCCAAACTGTTCAGAATGTCTACTGTATAGCTAACAGCTGGGTAAATAGTGACATTTTTCTGCTATTTGCACAGCCGCCAGCTGCAGAGTGCAGAGTCCCTACTGTTTAGCCAGCAGCCATGTAAATAGTGAGGCCTTTCTGCTATTTGCACAGCTGCTAGTTGGACAGCATAAAATCTATACTATTTAGTCAGCAGCTGGGTAAATATTTATGTTGTCCTGCTATCTGTATGGCCACTAGCTGGACAGCGCAGAGTCTCTTCTATTTAACTAGTGGCCGGATCAATAGTGAGGTTCTTCTATTTGTACAGCCATCGGCTAAAGAGAGTAGAATCTTTATTATTTAGCCAGCATCTGGGTAGATCGTGAAGTTTCTCTGCTATTTTCAAGGCGATCAGCCAAGTAAATAGCAGAATAATGTCACTATTTATCCAGCTGTCAGGTATATAGCCAAAACCTTCTTTCTGTGCTCGCTTGCAGTTAGCAGGACAACAAAATAAAAAATCAACCTTAAATATCTCCGTTCCAGAGCAACAGAAAAACAAATTTAGAAACATTATTCACTTTGGATTAATCAAGAATAGTCAAAGCCAGCTGCAAGGTCCTTATCCTAAACTTCATATATAGTGGTTTAGCTAAGAGGCGTTCAGAGAAATCGAGATAACTCACAAATTTCATTGAAAATGTAAAAGCTCAAAGAATCTCATTTTGTGCCAACCCGAGGGGAATCAGCAAGCCACCTCTGTTCTACATAATCCCCAACACCCCTGCTTCAAATGTTTTCCACAAAGAGTAAGGTAAAGTAGCTCATAAGTATTTGCGTAGACTGGGACATCAATTTTGCTAATTTAAGCCACAAAAAATCAAACTCAGGTAATTTTTCAAGGGGTGTGTCCTCCAAAGATAAAGTGCCATTGAAGAATCTGTGTTCAGTAAATGCCATGAATTACACCTTTGAAATGGTGACTTTAAGGCAAAGAAGGAGATGAAAGCTGGATTTTTGTGATGGTGAGATTTAAAGGTAAGACATCCAGTTTTGAAGATGGCCCTCAGGTTCTCGGAGCCTGTGTAGCTTTTTTATCAATGGATTGATATGGCAGTGGCTGGGTTGTCGAAGGACCAACATAGCTGTCTGGTTTTGTGCTATTTGTAGTCTGTGGTTGAGGGCTGTTGGAATACCCAAATGGAGGGTGTTTGCATGATCTAGCCAACTAGTGCAGTGATGATTTGGATGGTGGCTTCAAAGGTAAAGTATTTCCTGATTTTATAAATTCTCCAAAATTGGACAAAGCATGAAGAAATCACTGCTCCTATCTGTAGTTTGATGGAGAGATCCTCATCAATGAGGACCCCGAGGCTTTCTACAGCTTTGTTGGGCATGGGGGAGAGACCATCACAGGGGGCCAGAAGGAACGATTCCATTGGTAGAATTTGTTTTTAGAGATAAAAATTTAATAACAATCTTCACTCATTCTCCCACTTTTCTCTTAGGCGCAAGACTTTCAGAATACACCTTAGGAGAATCTTAGGAAGTAAGGTGGGGAACAGGATGAGAACTATGAATGTTTATACAGTGGTACAAACAACTACAACTGGAGTGTAGAAACGTAACTGTATGACAGAAGGAAATAGATCAGAAAGGTAATGTGTGCTATATATTATAACAACAGAAAAATCCCTAAGTAATCAATCAATCAATCAATCAATCAGTGCTTGTAAAGCGCAACTACACACCCGTTAGGGTCTCAAGGTGCTGGGGGAGAGAGTGTAGAATTTACAGGTGAGGTGTTTCTTTAAAAAAATGTCTTCAGTTCCTTTGTGAAGCTGAGGAGGGAGGTGGTTTGTCTGATGTGGAGAGGAAGGGAATTCCAGGCAGTGACTGCGAGGAAGGAGAAGGAGCGTCCTCCTGTTCTGGTTTTTCTGATACAGGGATACTTCTGCGAGAGAGAGCTGGGCTGAGTTAGGGCCCTGTGGGGTACATGGAAGTTGAGTCGCTGGTTCAGGTAGGCTGGTCTGGTGTTGTGGAGGGCTTTGTGTGCTTGGGTGAGAATCCTGAAAGTGATTCTTTTCTCTATGGGGAGCCAGTGCAGTGTATGCAGGTATTGCGAGATGTGGCAGTGTTGAGGTAGGTCGAGGACCAGTCTTGCAGCAGCATTCTGGATGTTTTGTAGTTTGCGGGTGAGTTTCTTGTTGATTCTTGTTGATTCCGGCGTAGAGTGTGTTGCCGTAGTCCAGTATGCTGGTGATGAAGGCGCATGTGACGGTCTTTCTAAGTTCGAGGGGGATCTACTTGAAGGACTTGCGTAGGAGGCGGAGGGTGCGAAAGCAGGTGGAGGGGACTGAGTTGATTTGATGGTTCATGCTGAGGTCGGAGTTCAGGATGATTCTGAGGTTGTGGGCTTGGCTGGAGGAGGTGGGGGCGGGTTTCCGAGGGAGGGTGACCACCATGAGTCGTTCTACGTGTTAGGTTGCGGGCCCATGATGAGTACTTCTGTCTTGTTTGTGTTGAGTTGAAGGCAGTTGTTTCTGGGGTCCCCGGAGTGTATGGAATTCATTGTTCTCAATGTATCTTCGGTGGTGAGGGGGTTCCAGGTGGTGATTGTTGGTTTTTTGGTGTTGGGATTTGATAGAGGGGGTTCTGCGCGTAGGTTGTCCTTGCTGAAACTGTCGTAGATGGTCTTGATTTTGTGGTGGAAGGAGGTGTTGAGTCTGTCACAGAGGTCCTGTGAGGGTGGGATGTCCGTTGTTTCACTGTTGGGTTGGGCAAACTCATTGATGATGCTGAAGAGTTCCTTGCTGTTGTGTGCTTGTGAGGAGATTCTGTCTTGTATAACTTTCTTTCTGGTGTTTCTGATGAGTTGGTGGTGTTCGGTGGTGACGGCTCTGAAGTTGCTTTCTTTGCGTGGGTGCTGTTGTTCTTTTTTAGGGGGGGCTATGGTGTTGGTGCAGTCGGTGGTCCATTTGTGGAAGGTGCGTACTGCGGTGTTTGGGTCGTTGCTGTGTACAATAGTGGGAGTGGCGATGGCGAGGGTGGCGGTGAGCTGATCGTCGGTTATTCTTGTCCAGTTTCTATGTGATGGTTGGTGTTGGGGTCTGATGGTGGTGGGTGTGTTAAACGTGAAATGGATGCATCGGTGGTCTGTCCATGGGAGTTCTGTGGTGTGACTGAAGGTAGCGGAGGTTCCTGTAGTGAAGATGGGATTGAGGGTGTGTCCTGCTGAGTGTGTTGGCTCCGTCATGATCTGTCAGAGTCCTATGTTGTGGAGATTGTCTAGGAGGGATGCAGTGTTGGGGTCTTGTAGATTCTCGAGGTGGAAGTTGAGGTCTCCCAGCAGGGTGTAGTTGGTAGCTGTGATGAGATGCAGTCCATGATGGAGTCAGCGAAGGGTGTACGTGGTCCAGAGGGGCGGTAAATGAGGGTTCCCCTGATGGTGGATGTCGGGATGGTCTTTAGCTTGAAGTGGAGGTATTCCATCAGGCTTGTGGATTCTTTGGAGTCTTCGGAGTGTGTGTTCAGGTGGAGGTTGGACCGGTGGACGATGGCGATTCCCCCACCCAGGGCTGCTGGGGCGGTCTTTCCGGGAGATCTTGTATCTCTGGAGGATGGGGATGGCAATGACGATGTCCGGGCGTGAGATGGTATGGTCCAAGTCTCGGTGAGGAACACGAGGTCCCAGATTTTGGTAGCGTGTTTATGAAGGAAGCGGACTTTGAGGAGAATGCACTTCAGAGTTTTCGGGGTCAGAGAGTTGTTGCGGATGGGTTGTGCTGGGTCCAAGATCTTGGTGGTGGTGTACGTTTGGTGGCAGCGGAGGCAGTTGAAGGGACCATAGGTGTTACCTGGAGCTGCTTGCTTGCAGTTGTTGTTGCGTCCTGGGTTGAGTGTGATGAGTGCTGCTGCTGTGTAGAGGTGGCGGCTGGCAGGAGCAGGGGTCCTGGCACTGGTCGTGTTCGGGTCGCGGACGAGCACAGATGGGCTTGCCTTAGGCGCCCCTTTGTGCGGCCGCCATTAAGTAGGCTGTGGCTCTACCCAGATGATTTCCTCCACCATGACCCTTAGCTCCTCCTCAGAGAACCTGGGGTGTCATTGTGGTGCCATGGGTGTAGTGTGAGTGGAGTGGGTGAGTGTGTGTGGGGTGCTGTGTTGGGGTGTGTGATGTGGGGTGCATGGATGGTGTCTAGGTGATGGTGGTGTGTGTCTGTGGTCTTGTCTGTGGTCTTGCTATCTCTCTTGTGGCACTTGTTTGTAACAGTAAAGGGTTGTGGGTAATGTGTGTGTGTGTTTAATAGTGTTGTGGGTGTGGTGTGTGTATGTGTGTCAGGTGTGTGTTATTCAATTTGTCTAATGTGGTGTTGTTGTGTATGTGTATTTTGAGCGTGGCGGTATGTACCGCCAATAGTTTAGCGCCATTGAATGTCCGCCTTGGTGATTCATGGGTCATAATGCTGTGGGTGTAGTTCTGTTGGCATAACGGTGTGGGTTTTGGTACCACCAGTTTATCACTGACCTTTGAGCTGGCAGACTTGTGTGTCTGGCTGTATAGTGACAGATTTCTATGTGTGGGTCATAATATGGGTGGCAGTAATCCGCTGCGGCGGCGGTATGTTGGTGGCAGTCAGCATGGCGGTAAGTGGGATTTACCGCCAAGGTGATAATGAGGGCCTAAGAGTCTGTCCAGTTTGTCTTCAAAATTTGTACTCTGCTGCACAGACTCGCATTCTCTACTTCCTGCCTACAGCTTCTACTCCATCCCTTTCTAAGTTGTCAGAGGGTTGAGGTCAGTGACAATTTACTGACTAGACCCATGATGAGTTGGGAAAGAGTGGGGTTACATTGCTCTCCACTCGCTGATTGACATGAAGTCCCGGCACTACAGAGCGTGAGCCTGAGGTGCCCGGAGCTTACTTCACCAGAATGTAACTAGGGGATAGAGACTGTGCGTCAAGGATATGGTTTTGCCGAACTAATGACCTCACAAGCCTCAAGGCTGTGAGTTCATTAGCTCAGCAAATGTTTTTGAAGGCAGATGTCAAGTGACAGGCTGCGCATGAACTGGCTTGCACAAAGGCCATGATTTAAATGCAGCATTATTTATTGCTAAAGAAGTCTCAACCGGGGTGTGGGGTGGAATCAACGGGAGCAGAGCCCCAACGCCCATGATGGCAGACCACCCCTGGGTACTGTCTTTGTTAATTATCAGAATCAAAACTCTCATTCTCAAACATGGGATACTGTTGAAATGGCTTCTGATTTTCAAAAGGATTCAGGTTTGCTCTTGGGGCCTGATTCGCATTGAACCTGGAGTTACCCATGTTCTGTGAAGGCATTGGAGCTTGCGGAACTTGCATCAATGGAGCTTGTGTCTGATTTGGGTTTTGCATAAGCGGAACTGGGACATTCTGCTTTTGAGTCGGAATAACATTCTGCAGTTGCCCTTCACCAACTACTCTATTTGGGTTTTGTTGGCACTGCCTCTTCCAATGCCTAAGCTTGTTACAGTAATGACAAGGAGTCAAGATTTTCAACGTTCCAATATCAATGCAAGAATTCGGATCAACCTCTGCCTTGTGGAAAGCCAATTTCATCCTGTATCACCTGAGCTCCACTCTGATTATCAACATCTTGTATTCTGCCACCATTTCCCACATACATCTGACTTTGAAAACCTTTCTGTGACAACTCGTGTGAGCAAGCATACATTTCTCTTTAAGTCGCTACTGCTTCATCTCTTGCTCATCGCTGCAGTACTTAGCATACCTCAGGATCTCATCTAACAGCTTAGTCTGCCAACAGTTCATATTTTGCTGGATATGCATGCTATTCTCTGGGCAACATAAGAACAAATTATGACGCAAAGCTTCCCCTATCTCCCCTTTCAGGTTTTCTTGACTACTGTGCTGTTTAACCACCTGCAACAACCATTCATAGTATGCATGCACTGATTCTGTAGCTTCTTGGGAGTTTCTATTGTTCTTTAGCCAATCAATATCCCTTGCCAGAACTTTTTCCTTCGAAATTGCAATCACCTCATCATACTTCGTCATCACGGTAGGAGATGGTGAACGAGTACTTGGATTCCTTGAGGGTTCCATACAAGGTCACTGTATGGCTATCTTCAGCCATAAATCACTTGGAACCACAGTGTGGAAAAAGGCATTAAAATCTGTCCACAAAACCTTCGCTTTGAGATCTTAAGAAATCTGTCAACCTGCATGTACCATTGAGCAGTATTCTCTCTCAATTATAAATAAGGGGAATTTTTTGTACCTGGCCCAAGATAACCTCAACTCCATAGCACATGAACAGATCCTCCACCTGGTATTTCCCTCATTAAGAACACTGTAGCCTCATCTTTGTCTGAAGATGGCGGAGGCAGTTTACCATTTACCATTCACCTCCACTGTATTTGATTGCTTCTTTTGCTTTCCTTGTTTCTTCATCTATTTGCTCTGTAACATGTCAATGTAATTCCATTTCCAAATGCATTTAAGGAACTCAGCAATGTGCAACCTCATCCTTGAAGATCACATAGGGCCACACAAATATTTGGATATGCGTTTTCCTAATTGCGATTCCATGCGAATTGCAATTAGGGAATCGCAAATCCAAATGTAAGAAACTCCACTGAGTTACTTTTGCGGTTCCCAGTGGGTAGCAAATAGACCTGCCTCATTCATATTAATGAGGTAGGTCACAATTTGCGACCCACCAGGAATCGCAAAAATCACAGGGATGGTGGTCTGCTGGTGTCAGCAGACCATTATGTCTGTGATTGCTTTTAAATAAAGCAATCTTTTTTTTTTTAAACGCAGCCCGTTTTCCATGAAGGAAAAGAGTCTGCGTTTAAAAAGAAAGAATATGAAACGTTTCAGTTTCATTTTTGAAGAGTAGGCAGTGGTCCGTGGGACCACTGCCTGCTCTTTAAAAACATTTTCGCATGCATTCACAATGCAATGGGTTAGCACCAATTTGAAATTGGTGCTAACTGCGATTTTTTGCGTCCGCATTCACGGTCACAAAACAATCATACATACAATTTAGATTCGGTATTGAGAAGGGACACCCTGAACACGCCCCTTCCTAATACCGCATCGCAAAACTCAAATTGCGATTCGGTAACAAGTTACCAAATTGCAGTTTGGGCCTTGTACATACCAAAAGGCAATTTTCTAGTCACAAACGGGCCGATTAGCGACTAGAAAAATGCTTTGTGCATGTGGCCCATAGTGACAATCCCTTCATCATCCAATTGTCCCTTGAGTCTTTTCTGAAAGGGCAGTTCTGATAGTTTTTCATGTGTCACAGCTGCAGGTCTAGTTCTCTCCTTACTTAAATATATCAGCTTGTGTTCCTGGTATTTATTCAGATGTCATAGGTTTAAGCATTCTCTCATCATTTCTTTCAATTCTACCTTCGGCTTTGGACATCTAAAGGTCTAATTTTCCCCGGACTCATGGGTGTCAACCAAATTTTTCCAGACTTTTTACTCTCAGGATTCTCTTCGAGCAAAAGGGGCAAGATCTTGTTATCCAAATATACCATCAGTCCTCAGACTAATTGTGTCATGAAGAAAAGTCTCCCTCTCAGTGTTTGTATAGTCTGTGGTGGCCTTCAGCAACAATCTGAGAATTCTGTAATGTTGGGATAAATCCTGTTGCGGCCATTCCACCTACAGCTCAGGAATTGCGGCAATGGTCACTGGGGCGGGTACAAGAGGAACAGCTAAAGTTTGAGCTGACATGGTTAGTGACACTGCAATAGGAATAGACACAACTGAGGCAGGAACAAACAGGGCAGCCAAAGTACTACCTGTCTTAGTAGATGCAAACATTGGGGGTGGTCCTCCAATCTGAGTTGTAGTCAGGTCAAAGGGGGCTGTGACAACAATATTACTACTAGTAGCACCATCTGGATATAGAGGCTAGGCAACGTAAGGCAAGTGGCATGAAGACAGCAAAGCATCTAAGAGATCATAACTTGTGTCACTATCAGTGTTAGATATTGCTGTGGCATCTGCAACATTATCACCCTGTGTTTTTTCCTTTTTAGGATTCATGGTTGTTAAGGCTAGATACATCGTAGTTTGCTCAACTATAAGTCTCCTACACCTACTCTGTACTTCGTCCCATTTAGCATCAGTATAATTACGCACTGATTCCTTAGCTCTATTCTGGTACTTCTCTTTCTCTTTTTTAGCAAGTGCAGCACACTCCCAAGCATTTAGAGCTTCAAACTGTGCTAATCTAGGACAGAGTTTCATCTCATACAATGTTCATCTCAAGTTCTCAATAATTCTCAAATTAAATGTGCCATATTGAGGAAATCTTAATGTTCCTTCTTTCTTGGTGATCTTATCATTGACGAAGCCAAAAACATGAGTTAAGCCCTACACTTGTCAACATGTAATGACATGACGTACTTTCCATTCCCTCATGCACAGGAACTCGCATATTATCCCTCATCAAATCTCTAAGTCTCTGAAACATTTTATAGTCACAACTATTTAAAAGTGAAATTAACAAATTTAAATTCAAAATAGGCAACATTTTAATCCAAATCACAATTCAGTACAGACTGAATCCAATCCCAACCCAGTGCCTTCTTTGTGGACCTATCACAGTGCAAAACGTGATGACACAACAAATAATCCCAGGAAGACAGGTCACACCAACTGACCTATTCCAGCAAGGCACTTTCTGACGTAATCCTCACTGTCTGGAGCAGTTTACTCCATTACAATTTTTCAATGCGTCAACTACCAAAAACACTAAGGCAAGTACAAATAACAAATAACCCTTGTGTGCTCCACTAAAGAATTCAAAGTAATGTGAAATAAATGTACAAGTCTCTTCTTGTAAGAGGCTGATTTTCTACGAGATAGAATACAAGGATTCGGATTATGCTTCAAGACAGCATTTTATTCACTGCAGTGGGTCACTTACAAAGAGTGTCAAAAAGGACACAGTCTGGCCAAAGCAACTGACTTTTCCCTCAGCCTTTTGAATCCTTTTATTGCAAAAAGAAAACCCCCCTTTACCACACTATACATGCGTCATAATTTCCAAACACGTTCAAGCAAACATTTCCTCTAACACCTTTGTACCACAAGAACAGGATGTTCAAACACAGAGATAACATTTCTAGAACATAGGGCAGTTTAACCTATCTGCAAAGTTTCGAAAGCAACTCTAAGAAACCAGCACATCTGCAAGAAATTAAATTAAACAGGGCTGAAGAAGGCATACAATTTTGCTCGTAGCACAGAATAAATGGAACTGAAATGTTAGACAAAATGGAGCGCTCATGCGAAGTTAAAAAATTCATTTTCCACAAACCATCCTTTTTGCTGTGAGCCGAACATTTTGTACCATTCAAGTAATAGAAACGTCACTAATATAAGTAAACAAATAAAAATCAGTGTAGCAAAAAATACAATACGCTGTCTTTTCCTTGTTCATCACCATTTTCTCCTCAGAGATGTTGTCATACCTAGCTATTTTCCATATCTACTGTAACAGACAAAAGATATAATAATCCCCAGTGTCCTTTAATTCCAAGTCTAACTGGCAAGCTTATGTACTTGTCCAGACGTTGGCGGTCTTGACCACCGTCATGGGGTGCAGTCCCTTCTGGGAATGTTTCTTCCTTTAAGTCTCTTTATAGTTCAACCGTACCATGTTCCTCAAATCGTATCTATGTTTATATATCTCAGAATCAAAAGATTAAAAAGGAGAAGAAGAATTGTCAGCTGGTGTACTCATTTCACCATTTAAAATCACTTCCCCATTCCCAAAAGGAACTTGGTACGGAATGTGCTCAGTCTCGGTATCCAGACAATTGTCTAATGCCCACTGGTCATAAGGTAAAGGCAAAGGGCACTTTTTTTTATATGTGATGCATGAATCCAGTTCTTCTTCCCATCACATTTCACAACAGTCTGGGTGGCCAGGAGAACTTGCAGGGACCCCTTCCACCTGGGTTCAAGGCTCCTCTTCTTTTGGAAATTCTTTACAAAGATCCAATCTCCTGGCTTGATGGTGTGTCCAGGGCCCTCAAGTCTCCTGGGCATTGCCTCTTTGACCTATTCATGGATAGAACCCAATTGTTCAGTTAACTACACAAGGTACATATTACCATCAGCATATACCTTTTCTTGTTCACTGGTTCCATTTCTACAAAATCCATTCACAGGACTTCGAATGGCAAGTCCGGTGGTGCAAAATTTCCTTTAGGGACAAAAGTGCCTTTTCCTACATTATATGTCTGGCATATGATGCACCTTTCTACATGAGAATGTGCATATTTTGGTATGTTCTTGTTATGCCATACTTGATCCAATGTATCCACTATTCCTTGAGAGCTAATGTGTGCATGTACATGTGCTGAGGAAACTATGGCATTCACAATTCGTCTTGTCTATCCAACATCCTTTACTACATTTCCACTGGAGTAGTTGCGTCCTGAATATCCTTTACACAATCTATTGTCTGGTTCATCATGCCAACTTCTGGTAACCATCTAACTGTCCCTGACACATCCATGATACTGTACTCAGCTTGTGCAGTATTTTTCACTGTCCTGTCTGCAAATGTATTTCATTTTCCTACATCATTCTCAATTCTTTCAACTGAACATTTTACCACAGCCAATTTCTCGGGTAACGTTAAAGCATTTAACAACCTTACAATGAGTTCACCATGACGTATTTGTGTTCCCCAAGAAGTCAAAAACCCTCTTTCACAATCTACCAAAAGAATGTACTACGCCAAAAGCATACTGTCTTTAAACCATCACTCAATTCACCTGCTTACATCAAGGCCATCAATTCTGCGGTCTGCGCAGAGTTGTAAAGTATCTTCATGTAGTAACATCATAGGCTGCAATCGTGGTCCCATCAGATAATTTTGAGCAGGAACCATCAACATACAATTCGCCACCCCCCTCTTGCAATGGCCTGACGCTGAGGTCCACTCTACCTTTGGACTCTTGTTCTGTTCTCATAATACAGTCCTATATTTCTTCTGGTAACACTTCATTAAGTAAAAGTAACATAGTTGCCAGGTTCAAAACATTACATCTCCATATTGAGAAATGTGGAGAAAACAAAGTGAGTTCATAGCCTGTCAACCTAGCATTTGTCAAATGTTGTATCTGTGTTTTATTCAATAGGACATCTACAGCATGAGGTACCATCACTGGTAATGGATGTCCAAGTACATATACTTTACTCTGTTGTACTGCTGTTGCCACTACTGCTACAGTCATGAGACAACGTGGCAATGGTCGTGCTACTGGGTCTAAACTGGACAAAATATAAGCACATGGTCTGTTTGAGTTTCTGTGTGATTTTGTCGATAATGCAAGACTGAAACCTTCTTTTTCATGTACAAATAGGGTAAATGGTTTCTGATGATCTGGGGTGGCTAACACAGGTGCATTACACAAAGCCTTTTTCAATTCACAGAAGGCTCTTTCACATTCATCATTCCAAGTGGTTGGTACATGTACATCTTTGAGAGTGAGGCCAACCAAAGGTTTCGCTATGAGGAAATAATTAGGTATCCATTGTCTGCAATATGAGTTAATACCTATAAAACCTCAAACATCTTTTTGTGTTTGTGGGTGTTGTAAATTGCAAATTATTGATATTCTTTGTGAGTCTAGTCTTCTAGCCCCCTTCAGGTGTGGCTAAATGTGACAGCAATTCTGATGTGGCCTGTTCACATTGTTCAGGTGTGTCAGGTGCAATGAGGAGTTCATCAATGTATTGTAGAAGAAAATTGCCATCTGCTGATTTTAAAGTGTCTAAATGGCTTTTTAGAGCGCAATGGATATACTAAAGAAAATATTATT
This sequence comes from Pleurodeles waltl, assembly GCF_031143425.1. NCBI lineage: Eukaryota > Metazoa > Chordata > Amphibia > Caudata > Salamandridae > Pleurodeles > Pleurodeles waltl. The sequence goes on from NC_090438.1 coordinate 686,614,604, forward strand.
TAAATCTTTAACAGAGAAAAAGTTGGCAGTGGGTGAAATCATATGAACAGTGTAGTGACATCTCGTGTACAACTGGGTATAGTGGTACTACTATCTTGTTAATAACTCGCAGATCAATAACCAATCTATATTCTGTCTGTTGTCCAATAGGACTTTTCTTGATGACGGGAAGTATGGAACTATTACGGTGACTACCATAACTCTCCTTCACAATACCCTTATCAAGGAGGTCTTGTACTACGGAAAAAGGTCCTTCCTCAGCTTCAGGGAATAATGTGTATTGTGGTATGAGGGGTAAGGATACGCCTTCTTTAATGCGTATCCTGACTTGTTCCATGTTTACAAAACCCAAATCTTTTTTTTTCCTGTAGCTCAAAGAGACGGATCTATATGTGACAACTGTTTGGGTAAATTAGATGCGAAAAGAACAAGGTAACTCTTTGAAATGGAAGTATTAACAATTGTCACAGATACTCCATCAGGGGAACAATGAATATGAGCATGCACTTTCTTTAACAAACCCAACCCTAACAAATGTTTGTCACAGACTTCAGTGAAAATCAATGAATGGGAAAAACTGTTTAGTCCAATAGTAACATCCAAAGGCTTTGATATGGGGCTTCGTACGGGCATTACAGCAAATCCAAGTGAAGTATTAATAGACCCAGAGAGGGGAGCCCCAGGAAAATGGCTGTGGATGGCGGAGGAGCGGGTAACTCCAGTGTTTAACAAAAAGGCTGCTATTCACCACACACCTGCATGTTCACATGCGGTCCCCACTGATCTACTGGAATTGCCAATCTCCCTTCTCCCTCTCGTGGGCATCCCTAGTCCATATTGTCTATTTGGTCATCTACCACATATGATCTGTCCATGTGTGTTGTATCAAAGTAATTAGAGCGCATCTGTTGTTGAGAATGTGCAGCAAAATCTTGTCTAGATCTTCCTCCCTATTTTCTCCGATTTCCCATTCCTCTCTGCATTCCTTGTCCAGAATTTTGTAGTTCTGGACAAGTGCCTTTCCAATGCCCTTTTTGTTTACAATATGCACAGGTATTATAGCCTATGACTCTCATTCCCTGTTGCGCAGGAGTATTTGTTTGTCCTCAGCCAATCCACCATCCATGTCCTCTTGCCCTCTCCATCTGCCCTGTACCTTGGGCCTGATTAGGTAAAGCCTGTTGCAGTAACGCTTTTGTTTTCAAATCTTTTTTTTCTTATCACAAACATCTTTCTTGTTTTTGAACACATTTTCATATTATGTGGCTTTAACTAGGAATTCTGACGGGCTCTTAGTTGGCCATATATTTTCAGTATTTTAAATAATCACAGAGGTCCTTTTCCATGTTATTAATGAATGTATCTGCAAGCATTTGTTGGTCAGTCTGCTCCTCGACTGCCTTTATTCTGTCAATAGGGGACATGTTGGATTGGTGTCTGAAGTGTATCCCACAGAGGAGGGCCTGTGTCCCTTCTTGTATTTCTTATTTTTAACATTGTTACTAATGTATGGTGACTGTTGTGGAGTATAAGAAATAGTTCCTTGTTGCATATTGGAATGAATCTGTGGAGTCACCATTATACTTTGAGTACTATTCAATTGAGATATTCCTCCCATTGTAGTGTTTAGTATAGCAGCATTTTGTGTAGTTTGTATGGGGACTGGGTTTGGAGGAATACTTGTTCACTGCAGTGGGTCACTTCCAAAGAGTGTCAAAAAGGACACAGTCTGGCCAGAGCAACTGACTTTTCCCTCAGCCTTTGATGTCTTTTATTGCAAAAAATAAAACACTTTACCACACTATACATGCGTCATAATTTTCAAACACGTTCAATCAAACATTTCCTGTAACACCTTTGAACCACAATAACAGGATGTTCAAACACAGAGATAATATTTCTAGAACACAGGGTGGTTTAACCCATTTGCAAAGTTTTGAAAGCAACTCTAAGAAACCAGCACATCTGCTAAAAATGTAATTAAACAGGGCTGAAGAAGGCATACTATTTTGCTTGTAGCACAGAACAAATGGAACTGAAATGTTAGAGAAAATGGAGCCCTCACGCCAAGTTAAGAAATCCATTTTCCACAGTAATCACTCACACAAGAAACAGTCAGAAATAACACCTAACAACTTACACACACACACACACAAAATCTCGACCTGCAGGAAATTAATTACCCTTCCCATCTGGGCAACAGAGTCTACCAGCATTAATCACTATTAGTAATTCACAACAATCAGTTACAAGTCCCTATCCCAATTGCGCAGACAATGGTACCTCGCAAACCAACATCACAAAACCTAGCAGAAAAGTTATATCACAATATAATTATTTTCTATTCCAGGATCCTGGACTGTGACAAGCCCAATAACTTCAACTGCTCAGCATCAAGCACATAGACACATTTACATAATTATACCACAAATGGTAGCACAGTACAAAACATGCAACGTTGACACAAATCCATAAACTCAATATTACCAATTGTGACACACAACTCTATTAATACTCACTACTCCACAATGGTGAATCACTTTGGAACAGCCAAACCTGTCAGTCTTCAAAGTGGGCCATTGACTTCAGGGACATAGGCAATATAGGATGGTGCATGGTCGAATCAGGTCTAAATTTTGGGTTATTTTATGGATCCTTCTCTCCTGTGACAAAACCATCACTCTGCTACCACTTAACGGGGTGGGTATTTTTGAATCTCACACTTCAGGTATATTCATCAAACAAAAAAAGCCACTGGTTGCATGGACCTTTTCTAGAGGACGTGGAGAATAAGTAAGAAACTAGCATTTACATTTATTTCCATAAGCAGTGAGAACCAACAGGGCTTTACAGGAAATGACACAGAGAATTGAAGTGAGATTAAAAGGCATTTATAACAAATTAATTCAAATCAAATCATTAGTTCAATAAATATTCAAATTTTAGCATCAGTATTTTAGATTTGAATGGTCTGGAAGCAGATATTTCAAAATAAGGTAAATTAGAACATTAACAAGAATTATAACAAAAGGAATACACAATATGCAAGAGTGTGTTCCCCTAATCTAATGAAGGAAGAATAGTTCATGAACATGCATTTGGATAAGCAAATAAGCCTAGGTGTCAGCTTCAGAAAACCAAATAAAGGTTTCTGATGAGAGAATATGAGCAGTTAGGCTTGAAGTCTTTGCACTCAAGCAGTGGAGATCAGCAAAGGTGAGATTGGTCATCTCAGCTGAAGTCACCAAGCGTCTCTCTAGCAACCAAGAGGTTGAATAAGAGAGAGTAAGAGGGTCTGTTCTGGTCTATCTCGTCTAAGGAACACACACTATTATAATTCAACAAGATCCTTATTTGCAACTTTACAGCTCATTCCACTTTCAAGAACCAATCAGTTTTCTCCAAACTCTGAAAACAGGTATACTCCCTTTGTTCTCATTTCATTACAATGGTCTATGCATGGCTATGTCCTTGAGTTGTTTCACTGGAAAGACTGTTTGGTACAGTCAGCTATTCCCATGAGTCTTCCATCCTATCAACTGTCTAATTTATAACAAATGCTTATTCACAGACTGATAGAAGAACGTCTGAAAAAACACAGCATTTGCAGTAGGAAGAAATAAAACATGACATGCAGAGCAACCACAAAGAATATGTGCACAGGTCTTTTTGCTTAAAATGTGGTAATTCAAAATACTAAATAGCAATAGAAAAAGATGGTTAGTATAAACTAGTCAACATTCTACTCGGGTGCTACACATAATGGCTAAATGCAGTCACCTACTACAAATTATATGATTAATATGCACACATTTTGTAACGTTTTAAATCACAATTTGGTAATGAATGTGTTTAATTTTGCAGAAAGAAATGTACTTTCTCCCACTATTTAGGTCAACCTCTGCAAGATCCCACTTCTCCCGAAAACAACATATCTCTGCCCCAGTCTAAATCATCCATTCTACCTATCAAGCCAGTGATATTCATTGGTGGCATGCACAGATTTACTTACCCTACATTACATGACATTCCTTTTCTACAGAATGGATTTGGAGGTGTGGGCATCAGGCTGTTAAATGTGATTTTTTTGTACTGTCCAGAAGGGAAGGCAGCTATATGCAGTTCTCCAACCTGAATTTTTTGACTATATTTTCCTTAAATGGTTAGCTTAATTCAACCAGTCTGGTTTTGTCTCTCTTTGCTATAATAAGTTAATTATGGGTTACCTTCTGTAGGACGGTGCATTTGTGATGGGTTCACCACGCTATAGTTCATTATGGTCTGTGTTGGTCCTGCATGTTGCTCTCTATCAGAGTGAGGTGTATGGGGTACCATGCCCAGGCCCATGATCCAGAAGCAATCTTTATTTCTAAGAATCATTAGACAGACTGTGTGAGTAGAATTAGACTTGTATCCTTTGAGCAGCCTACTCCAGTAATTTACCATGAGATTACATTCCACCTTTTTATATCATGAGTAGTAATGGTTCTCAACAATGGTATGGATTGAAACAAAGTTAGCAGTTTTGACTTGTTCAGTGAGTTATATATTTGTTCATCAGGAAAGAGGTAAATAATTTTAAGCAGATAGTTGATATTTGTTCTCCTCAATGAAAGCACATTCTTACTGCCGGTTGGTCTGGTTCTGCTGGTTTATCTGGAATTGCTCTTGCATCCTAGTGCCCAGAGGTGGTGCTCCTTGATTATAAATCTGTGTAGTTGCCACTTCTGTTAGAATAAACACCTGTGCAGTGGCAGATAAATTATGGGCCTGTTCAGTTACAGGGACTGCTGGATTAGGAACATGTACAGTTGTAGATGCTGAGTAGGTCTGGTCTATTGTGGTGCAGCTCCCATAACATTTTTATGTTCATTGTCAGAAAGACAGACCTTCACTAGGGCAGTATCTTGTGGGTCTTTCAGACCTTTATGTCCTCAAAAGAACCTTCTGTTAAATAGCACTTTTGCACCTCCCTTTTCCTCCTGTTTGTCTTTGTTAACATAGTAGAGTTAGTTTGAGCTAAAATGCTAGTGAGTGTAGAACTCTCCCAGACATAGTTTGGATATATTTGTAAATTTCCCAGATCTGCCCTGTCGACTTCAGGTGGCTGCGAAGATGTTTTAGCCTTGCCATTGTGTAAAATAGACTCTTTAAACATGTTTGAGTGAATACACAATGTGAAGTTTGCATTGTTGCATTGGACTTGTTTTTCCTCAACTCCTTTGCCTCGTCATCACTGACAATCGGCCTTCCAAATGTATTCAATGTGTCGCCATGACTGACCATCATAGGCTTGCAATTATTGTGATCCACAATATGGAGCATTACCTTTTCCACTTCTATCTACTCCCCCTTCTTGGTTTTGTTTGTCCACAGTTTACCTCCTTTCAACAAGGGGTGTTTTCTCTGTCCAATTCACTAGAACCTTCTGCAGGTTAATCATCTTCCCTTCCAGTGATTATATTAATTAATAACTCTTCATGATTTTGGCTTGCCTTTTTAAAAAGGGCCTCTTTGTGGGAACTAGACTAATCACTGTTACATGAGGAGTGAGGCAGGAAAACTGGTGCAGTTTTTGCTGCAGTTGTGAAGCTGGTTCTAGCTTGACAGTGCTCAGTCAAACTCATTAGATGTACTCTTAGGTGGATTCCCATTTAAGCTTACTGAAAAGATTAAAGCACACAGAATATGTGTTAGTATAGTTGAATTGTGGTGTATTTCTGTTGTTGATTTCTGAAGTAGTAATAATTCAGAGCTGAAACTCTCTGCAGCGCATTCAGGGTATAAGACAATATAATTTTCTCAATTAGCTAACATCAATTGTTCTTTGTGTTTCCATGACTATGACCTGTATTCTGAGGGAATATGAGGTTGATAAGATAAAAACTGGATTAGTAAATTTGCTGTTTCCCAAATCTTCTTTGGCATGGCGGTCAACCAATTTCTCATTGAAGCATATTTTGCTCTTACATACTCAGGGGGAGGCCTTAGCAGGAGACCCATTTTGTGATTCTGAGCAAGTTATTTCATTCTTGCCCTTCAGAAAGCAGTCAGTAGTAAGCTTGGGAGTGCAGATATCGTAATTATACATGCACTGAATTGGTGCTGTTGCTGCTGGTGCACCGGAGCCCAGACAGTCTACAACATTCGCTGTAGTATATACTGGCTGGGCTCCATAATCTGCTCTATGCGTGGAAGCCACAGCTTTCAGGTACAATGCCACCAATCTGTTATATACACGTAGGGGTCTTATTTGCACCATGTGTGTGAGCATAGCTTGTGTATGGTCATTATTAAATGCATTAAATACTTCATTTCCAATATTTAGAATGGTGCTAGCCTTACATAGTTGCTCATGACACAAGGGAAGGCTCAAAACCACCCTCTAAAGCAAAGTAAATGCTCCCATAGTTGTCCAGAATGCCAAGCTGCAACCTACTAAAATATTTGGTTGCAATGTTAGAACTTACCATAGAATACTGGCAAAAGTCAACTTTGCTCTGCTCTACTCAACTTCAATATGTGTCAAAGGCCATGCTGGTCACTGCCTACGCCCAGCACCCTAGGCTATACCTACCCTGAGCTACGAGACGGACAAGACCTTTGCCTCACTTGTAACGGAGTAAAGGACTACCACTCTTATGCCAGTGCCCCTTTCAAGGGGAAAGAGAGATCCGGGACACCGGAGGTCAAGTCTGGACCATGCTCATGCTCTTACTATAAATGCCTGACACCTGGTGCACAACCTGACTGACAGAAGCAGAGGTCGTCACTTATAATGGCAGAGCCAGCACAGCAGAGCACAGCAGCACAGTGGGACAAAAATGTGCCTACAACAGTACAGACTGAAAAGCTAAAACAATACCTGGACAATTCATGAATAATGCCTGGACAATGCTTTAAAGCAGGGCTTTTCAGGCCGACCAACAGTAATGACAGAAACAGCATTAATAGTTATCAGCAGTAGTAATGACAGTGGAGCGGCCAGACAGCCAATGAGCAACAAGCCTGATGCAGAGAACGAGCGTGACCAGCCAATTCTGTGAAAAGCGCACACAACAGAGCGTAGTGTAGGAGGAGGAACACCTTCATGGGGAATTTTCATATGCTCCAAAGCTGACTGCATTGTATTTACTACCCACATGTGATCTGACAACTTTTCCATTCATTGCTGAGGAATTTAGTTTTCCATCAACTGTATCTTTTTAGTAAGCAACGTCACCAGCACCTGAATCTTAAAAATTCGAAATCTGCTTCTACAATATTTCACAAAATCACCTGAACTTCAACAATACACGTAGAAACTATTCACACATCTTTTTTCTCTACCTACTTTAGAAATGGGCCTTTTTGTGCTGCCATACTGAATTGGCTCAGAAGTATCTACTTTAGGCCGGACTACTAAGACGTTGGTCTTTTCTGATCCAATTGTGCTAAAGAGGAAGAATATGTGATTATTTAATAACTAATTTACACATCTGATCACCAAAAGGCAGAAAATGAGCAAGTGAAGGATTGTTACTTTCTTTCAATGAAATACTCCAATTTGCTTTGTTCCCAATTAATTATAGCAAAACAAAAACTACCTTGGTTTGATGATCAGGAATGGTCGCATGTTCGCAAACAAATGCAATTTACACTGGTGAGGAAATATACAGATTTCTTTCGATATTCAAAAAAGATTTCTAGCGTGCTATGGGGATGGTTGGAGTCACTACAGAACACAAATGTGCAACAAACATGGTGTCTCTCAAAGGAGGTGGAAATGTCAATGAATCTGTGTCTCAGAATCTACAGACAGAGGTATCAAACTAACATCATTCTTCATTGACTTTAAACTATTACATATCTCTTGTGTAATTGTGGCTACTAATAAAGGAGTGCATTTTCCTCTGAGTTTACTAAACTTTCTTTCTGTTGTAATTAAGTTATAGCATCCAAATTTTAAGATAGAGTAGTGTCCAAATGTGTTACTCAAGTTTGATAACTTTGTGGTTTAGGCAATCTATCATGATGCATTAACCGTGTACACAAAATCCAATGGGATCGATACACACCTGACACCGGATTTCAACTCTGATTTGGCACTCCTGTTGCTCCAGGATGACCGTACAATGTGGTAGATATCTTTGCAGCAAAGAAAGATGTAAAGTCACTTGCCATAGTATGTCTTATGCTTAACTCTAATGGTGAACAGATATACCATAATAATATATCTGTGTGACCAGCTCTCTGTACTTTGATGTGGAAATTGAAAAACCTGACAACTAAACTCAAATAGAATGGATACCTCAAATATGTGTTCACTACCACTTCTCCCAGTGGCTAGAATAACTTTCAGAAATGTCATCGCTAAACACTCTTCTTTGGAAGATGAGTTATAGTTTCTAGTTAGCTTCTGTAGAATGGCAAGGTGACCAACAATTTCAGATTCTGTTGTTCCCTACTCTTGGCAATTTCCATTTCCATGCTACAACTTTAATACCTTATACCTGACATTCATATGTAACATGAGCAAGTATTTCTAAATGCTTCTTGTTATTCCCCATGTCCACCACTACAAATCCATAGGAAGGCAATAGGTCTTGGCAAAGAAATTCAAGAGCTGTGTACCAAGATACTGGCTGCAACAGCATTGCATCACGATTTCCTAGCAAAAACGTCATGGCCCATGAGGAGTTATACCCAGATACGTAAAGTAGCCTTTCATTCCATGAAAGAAACTCAGATTTTTCAATGTTTTCCAAGAAATGGGTCTATCTCTCAACCTTGTGAGTTCTACCTGGCAGCTAGCAAACATCCTCATATCGTGAATATCTTTCCACATACAGGATACACTAAGCAAACGCACCCTCCCTACTGGTGGATTATTTCTCCTTCTTACTATTGGAAGTGCCCTCTTGTGTATAACTACTTGCAGTTGTGCTTTGCCCTTGATTCCACTGTGACAAAGAGTATATCATACCCTATTTAGGGGGCCAGAGGACAAGCAGGGACTACTGGGACACATCCTTGGGTGCTTGGGTCATTTGCCTTTACTGTCCAAGGGTATGTTGTACTATGGTTCTGCAAAACTGGCCCAAGTACAACACCTGCAGCATTTTCGGTGGTGTGATGGCAAGTAGTCACAAGCTTCTCAGGGAGGTTAGTGTGGAGGTATGGCAGGCTCAGAATTGAATACAAAACAGCAAGCAGTGCAAACATGTGATTGTCCACTCCAGTTCTTCACTTTTAGTAAAGAACTGTACTTTATTAGATTCTAAGCACTTGATTTACATTTCTATGGACCAGTTACTCCGTCACAACGATGATGGATATCTCGTCCTCCGAACTATAAATCCCATAGGAAATAATGGGATTTATATGTCAGCGGACAGGATATCTATCACCATTGTGGCGGAGTAACCCGTCTGCTGAAATCTAAATCAGGCCCTACAGCTCAATACTATCCATAACACAAGCAGTTTCAGATACCCAACATACGGGTGCAAGTCTAGTATGCTAGAAGGCTACCCGTCCTCACTCTACCCTTTCCCTTACTAGAGTAGGGTCTAGTGGCTTAATAGCTAGTGCTGATGCAGTGCTTTTCATTCTTTTGACATATAGTTTCTGGGACTGAATAAGTCAACCAGTTTCTCACTGATTCTCTAGGCAGTATGGCTTCTTCTCCAGTCTCACAGTGTGACTGGAGAAGTCCTGGGCCCTGGTTAAGCCATGTGGCAATCCTGCTTGGGCTAGTCAGAGGTGGGTAGGCCTTACAGTGGCAGCAACTCTTCATACTCTGGTCTGATGAGGATTGGTGATAGTTGTGCTGCATCTCCATGGAATACAGTGGTGACACAGTCCTCCTTCCAGTGCAGGACGTAGGTGGCGACTTAGCTTCAAAGTGCTTTGGGGTCACAGATAGCTAAGTTTTAATGGGACAGCGCCACTGAGATGAATCACTACTTTGGCACATTGAGTGTTGAGGCAGCAGCATAGTCATCAGAGTGGTGGACTCTTCTCACCACACTCTGGATCTCTGCCGGGCTAGCCACTCATTCAGGGTACTAAGGTGAACACCACTATTTCAAAGGATAATTATTTGTGGGCAGTAGAGACCGTTCAGTCAAAGGCCAATGCCAATCTCATACCCATCACAGCTTCTGGGCAAGGAACGGGTGCTGTAAGGCAACTTCATTCCCTTCTTTATTTTGGCGGGCCGAGTGTGCACACTCAGGCAAGTATCACAGCTCCAACAACAAAGCTGGTGGTGGGAACCCATTAGACACGCTTTGGAAGTCCTGCACTTCCTCTGCTCTAACTTGTTGGGAATCCTGGTGGACATACGAGAGCACCAGGGCCAACCACTTCTGCCCAAACCAGCGGTCAGCTGCTCCTCTGGCACAGGTTCACTAATTCCTTCTTGCTCAAGCAGGACTCCCCAGGTATTTTCAGGACAAGACGGGTAGTTCCTCCTCCAGATCAGAATCCAAGTGATGCCCTGTCACCTCTGAAAAGATGGCTGGAGGCAGACTCCTGCCTTAGTTGCATATTAGTCCTTTGGGTATTCTGTGGAGCAGCTCCTCCTTACTCAGAGAGCACTGGAACAAGTGGTTCAACAACTCCCACTCTTTTTAGGGATAGGAGATGGGGGATGTGGAGTCACTGTTTACAATTTCAGAAGTGGTTTGTGTCAGTTTTCATTCCATGTGTCCTTTGTTTAGAGCCATGCTCTTCACAACAGGGCCGTCTCCAGGACACAGCACCCACAACAGAGACACAAAGAAGTATGAGGACTCTGCAGCTGACCATCAGCAGACATAAATGACAGTAATATTAAATAGACACAAAGAGCTGACTGCTTTTTAAAGGACCCTTCACACTCTGACAACAGGAACCGCAGTCTCACCATTCACCCATATCATCCACCAAATTGCTGTTTAAGGAAGCCTAACAAGCAGCCCACTGTATCAAAAGGACTTAAGGAGAAGTGTGTCTCTTCTTCCCTACTTCAGTGACTGGGTTCCCTACGGCAAGTCTCAGGAATGTCAGCACTGCCTGGAAAAACAACATCACTCCCAACTTCTGCACACACACAGACCAAGGGCTTCTAAAATAGAATCCACAGGCCTGTGTCACTATGGCTCACTCAGCCACTAATGCAGTCTGAAACATGCTTCTCACACAACACGCACCCATCCATCCTCTCTGGATCTTGGTGCTAAGATTCTGGGTCCATAATTAGCTGTAGAAATTTAAAATAGTGCACCAGTAGGCTCACACTCTTGTGATGCAAGTAAAATAGGCCTGTCACACTAACATCCCCACAAACTCAGAATGCTGCTACCACGGCTAGGCCCCATGACCAGGGGAGTAGTTCTCTGCCACTACTCAGGAAATGCTTGGAGCACGAATTAAGGTCCAGAACAGGTCCAGGACCAAATTCTTGTTTTGATTCTCTAAATGTATACTGTAGAGACTTGCCTTATCCTTTATGTGCCACAGCGTCATTTCTTGACATCTTTTTTCTCTATGTGTCTCTCTTATGTCTAAATGTGTGTTACTTCACTCCAAGGTGGCCACTAAATATTGTTTCAAATCTATATACTCTATTTGATCTGTCATTCATGAGCCTGCACCGTTTTCTTTCACATCCTTTCTCTACAAGTCTCCCTTATGTCCAAAGGTCTATTATCCACTATAAGATTTTGCCTATGAGCTTTAAGCCATTCCTGTAGGATTCCCCCATTCAAGTAGTGGCACGTGCCCTCATAACCCCTGCCCACCCTCCCTTCCTGTTATGGTTTGCCTTTATATCTCCAGGCTCTCTGTTCCTGAATACAGAGGTGGCTATAGACGGACACCAGCTCTGGTTGCATGGTAGTCCTTTGGGCACTATGTGGAACAGTCTCTCCTTGCTCAGAGAGAACTTAGAACTGGAACAGCAATTGGATCAACAACTCCCACTCGTATTCAGGGATAAGAGCTAGGGGATGTGGATTCACTGTTTGCAGTTTCATAACTGTAGTTCTCATTTCATGTGTCCTTTGTTGAGAGTGATGATTTTCAGAGCAGGGCTGTTTCCAGGCCGGTGCACCCACAACATCGCCTGTAGCCATTTGGCTGCCCTTAAAGCGCAACCTTATTCTGGTCGCAGGGGCTATTTTAATACCCACTGTTCACATTTGGTATTATGTTCAATTCCTGATCACAGACACATGGTTCCTTTTTGCATATGCCCTACATGACTTCTACTCAAGGCACCATTTTGAGTAAGTGTTTCTGCAATGGAATTACCACCCACCCACCACTAGTTAGGTTTTTTCCCTTATGCTCCTTGCATTCTCCATTGAACCATTCTTTCAGGTGGTCCACCGCTCTCCAGCTTTACAAGTGACCACCACGCCACTGCAGCTTTGATGCCTACGTTTATCGCGCCACTCTCATTTTGTATAAGGTAAGCAAGAGCATTTGGTTTTCTCACTTGTCATCTTTTTTGCCTCCAGGTTGACAAGCCTTCTGATACACTCTTCGCTCCTTCTCTACTTTTCAGTGTCTTTGAAGTATTCTGAAAGACAGTAATTGGAATTTTGGTCCCTTTGTTTCCGTGTGCACTTTCAGTGTCTTGTCTGCCTCTGATTTCCTTTTTTTGACATTTTCAACACTTTCTCTCCCATGCTCCCTAACTGAGAGTCCCGATGATGATCCTACATGCATCAGGATCGAAACTTCATTAACAGGTACGCAGACTCCCAACATTATATACTAAAACCAATGGGCCATGCTGGTCTTTGATATGATACACACACTGATCACCTCCGTCACACGTATCACACCTAGGAGGGCACCGAGGAACGTTTGTCACTGGCACCTACCCCGTCGCTTGTTTTTAATTGTATATTTTGATTAAATCTGCGACTTGAGTGAAACTACTGCTAGAGTTTTCCCTTTTATACTAATAATTAGCCTTTTGTATTTGGGCTTGGTTTTTAGAAGTTTTATTGAATAAGGAAGCGCTGCTTCCTTGCTAATGGAAAAAACATATTATTAGCTAAAGGCAAAAAATACTGTTTTGGTCTTAAAAAGAACACGGCGCCAATAAGAGTTCCTCGTATTGAATGGAATTATGTTATATGCAGGTGGGCTTTTGGTGAAAGAGCAAAATACTGCTCTCTGAAGCGTAGACTCACTCACTGCCCCATACGCTAGCAAGTGGAAGAAACAATGGCAAAAGAACAGACCAATGGACAAAGAAGGCTGTCGATAGCGCCTATATTATATGTCATATTAGTAAAATCAAAGGTCTTGGCTAACGATAGACTTTAAAAAAAAGGTCTAGTACGGTAGCAAAGTCCCTTTCGTGACCCTCTATATCATTCTTCAAGTACAAAGCACTGCACAGTGATATTGAGGTTGGAGCAGCCTTGACGTCAGAGGACTCTCATTGCAGATTTGACAGGATCAGAATTGTGAACCAGAGAACGTTGGCACTCAGGAACATAAATGATCCTTAACAATAAATCCTTACCACTCAGCGGTCACGCAATCCTTAGTAATGCAGTATGCCACATTAACGACTTGCGGATGGGAACTGCGCACGTTCCTCGGAATTCACCCGGAAGTGAGGGGGTGCTTGGGAGGCACACTTATGTACACAGCTTCGCTGGGACATGATTGCGAAAATCGGCAACGTTGTTACACGAAGTAGTACAACATAAACAGGAACATTGCCTCCGTTCTCGCGGAACCGCCTGCCATTCACACCTGCCAACTAGTGGACAGTTCACGTCGGGGACACGTTGGCAGAGCACTGTGCGTAGTTGAGTTTTGAAACACTACGTACTTGTATTTATGCTTTGTTTTTTTTTAAAGTAACCCTATAGTATGCGTATTGTTCGAAGAGGATAATGGTCCTTTTAAGTTTCATTAATTGCACGTTGCTAGTTACGTCAAAGACAGTTAAGGGGACTAAATAATAGTGTCGGAGAAATAAATTGCATTTTAAAACAACCACCGATAAAGTCAGAAGGTTTTGCTTTATCATGAAGACTAGCAAAATACGTGGTTACACGCAGAAAGACAACAGTAACTGGAGGCGTTCAGGAATACAGTGGTGGTGCTTAATATTGTATTGAAATTGCATTTTTATAGCGCTTACTACCCTTGAAGAGGCGTTGAAGCACTTTATGGCAAGTAGCACACTACCCTGGAACCCAAAGTTAGTGGTCACTCCATTATTTATCGGGATTAGCCTTGCGCTCTCAAAACATTCCCTACACGTACTCCAGTTTCTTTGTGATTCATTAATGTGTGATCATTTGAGCGGGTTATGTGAGAAGCAAATGATGGGGTACAAACCACAGAAGCTCGTCTTTAGGGATAAAAGGCCTCTTTAATAGAACAGATCTGGTATAACAATAACCTTGGCTTTAAGCCTCTCAAAACTAGAAACCTCACTAAACAGTATTTCCTCCTAACCCCTCCCCCACCCTCTAAACTTGCCCCACCCCAATAGCCCTGCTGGACGAGCTCCAACATCCTTATTCTCCTAAGTCCCACAATTCCCTGGGAACCGCCGTCTTCAGCACATCCGCTCCCGGTGCCAGCCCACGGAATCTCTGCCACTGAAAACGAGACAGGGCATCAGCCACATCATTGTTGATTCCAGGAACATATTTTGCCTTAAACATCACATTAAACGTCAAACATTTCAACAAAAACACTCTCAAAAGCCTGAGAACCCTCTCATCTCTTGCTCTCTGTGAATTGACCAAGTTAACCACTGACTGATTGTCCACGTTGAATACAACATTCCTATCTTCAAAGGTGGGACCCCAAACCTTCAAAGCCACCACCAACGGAAAAAATTCAAAAAATGCAATGCTATGCTTAGCTTTCTTCCAGCTCAAAGGCCAACTTTCTGCAGCCCAATGTCCATCCCAGAAAATACCAAAACCGTGCGCTCCTGAAGCATCCGAAAAAATTTGAATCTGCCAAAGCCAGTCCGAATCATCCACCAACATGGTAACCCCATTAAATTTCTGCAAAAAACCAATCCACATCCTCAAATTCTCTTTTACACTTGCCCGAAT
Organism: Pleurodeles waltl; assembly: GCF_031143425.1. Lineage (NCBI taxonomy): Eukaryota > Metazoa > Chordata > Amphibia > Caudata > Salamandridae > Pleurodeles > Pleurodeles waltl. The sequence continues at coordinate 686,629,678 of NC_090438.1, forward strand.
CCAAATGTGATGGTGAGGTAAAACCGCTCCCCGCATCGCAAAACCCAGGCGCCTACAAAAGGCTCTGTCAACCCGAACCACCGTGCAAGCAAAATTCAGGTGACCCAGTAAACTCTGAGTGCGACGCAACTCTAATTTTGGCTTCGCAACCGCTTCCTCCAACAACAGGATCAACTGCCTCACCTTCTCCGCAGGTAGCCTCACCTCCATCTTCAAAGAATCCAACTCAATACCCAGAAAACTCAAACAAGTCGAAGGCCCTTCAGTCTTTTCCCGGGCCAAAGGACCCTAAATTAGCCATCTCTTTTTCAAAAACCGCCAACGCTGCACCACATTCACCAGACCGTGGTCTACCCACAAAAAGAAAGTCATCCAAGTAATGAGTGACAAACTTACAGCCTCTCTGAGCTTGAACAAACCATTGCAAAAATGTACTAAACATCTCAAAAAGAGAACAAGAAACTGAACAACCCATTGGTAACATCCTGTCAACGTAAATGGCACCCTCAAACTGCATGCCCAACAAGGAAAAGTCTTCAGGATGAACAGGCAAAAGCCTAAAAGCAGACTGAATATCTGATTTTGCCATTTCAGCCCCACGCCCGCATCTCCTCAACAAAGAAATCGCAAAATCCACTGAAGCATAATGAACAACTGAATCTTCAGGGGCAATAAAATCATTAACTGAGGCTCCCGCTGGCCAAGATAAATGGTGAATAAGGCGAAATTCGCCTTGCTGTTTCTTAGGGACCACTCCCAAGGGTGAAATGGTCAAATTATGTAATGGCCAGCTGTAAAAAGGACCCACAATCCTACCCAATTTCAGCTCCTTCTGGAGTTTAGCCCTCACCACTTTCGGGAACTGCCTCGCTGACTTCTAATTATTGGCCCATCTCCTCAACCTCGGACCCTGATAGCACAGTTTGAAACCTTCTTGAAAACCCCTGAGCAAAACTTTTGCTTCGTCCAACCGAGGATAAGATTGTAACCAGTAACTAACAACTTCCAGCTTAATAGGAGTAGGGCCCTTTACTTGCCAGCTGCTGCCCATGTACCCTGCCTCTATCTGCTCCTCTACCCTGCACCCCTTGCCCAGCCCAATTGAACCCTCCAAAACATTGATACGCTGGGTGCCTGCCCCCACAATTGGAACAATTGTGCCTAAATTTACACTGTTGCCTACTGCACTGCCCGCTATTAAATGCCCAGCATGCTCCATTGTGTGGGAACTGACCCCTCTGACCGAAACCCACCCCAACATGGGTGGGACGCCCCTGAAAGGGCCTGTACTGAACCGGTAAACCCCTTGTCGTATGTGTCGTCAGAGCATTCCTTGCCGTCCTCAACCACTGCATCCATAATTCATTATCAATCTCCCCCCACACCTTCTCCGGATACATAGCCTTACGTGCTCAAAATTCCTCATCGTAACGAAACCAGCCGAACCGTCCATAATCCATCTGAGCCCTTTCACCACATCCATATACTTAAAAAGGGCCACACAACTGTCCGGAAAATGCTCGCATAAAACACTCGCATAGATCAAGAATGCCGAAGTCCAATTTTCAATTGTCGTTGGAACCTTAGGCCTGCGAGCCAGCTCCCATTCCTCCCCCTTAGAGCCTTCTTTAGCCTGCACCTCTCTATGAAGTAGTTTAAATACATCAATGAATTCCCCTCAACAAATCTTTTGTTTCAAGCTTTGAGTGAGATGCGTGCCAAGAGGCATCAACACTCCCATGTAAGGCAATTTCTTGGCTTTAGAGCCACCAGACGTGCCCTCCCCTGACACAGCACCAGACTGCCCCATACTCACCTGGGTCAAATCCTGCTTACCTGTCATCGAATCATTAGCGCCCGACAAACTTTCAATCTTCCCCGCTTGTGCCCCCACATCTTCAACTTGAATAGCCACATCCACATTGTTCAAATTATCACACACCACCCCTTTATTACCAGAAACTGCCCCAACCACGCCCGAGGCATTAGCGACCTCACCTCTAATCAAATTGCCAGACAAGACTTTCTTGCCGCCTGCAAGACGATCGCCCAGGACTGCCCTCTTGCTCGATGAAGTCTTTGTGACTGTAAACGGCCGTGCATTCGTATCATCCTCTTCGTAATCCAATGCTTCCTCTTCGCATGCCAATCCTGACAAAGCGCCCTGGCTTGCCGGAAGTGACTGCATACCACTGACATTGGAAGCCGAGGGTCCTTCATCACTAACCGATACCTCCCTCGAAGTCAGGCGAACCGCTCCGGGCTGCGCCCTCTCTTCCACCTGGTGTCCTGAAGGTGCCCGAACCTCCACTGGTCGAGGAAAAACAGCCGGCCGGCCGAGCCGCTGTCCCGCTGCAGCCGTCTCATGCCTGCCCAAAACATGAGCATCATCGCACCCAGGACGGTACGCCCTCTCACCTTGCTGCCAAAAATCAATCCTAACCTGCACCATCCCTGACGTGCCATCATCCTTTGCCGCACCACAAATAGTTCCCCTAATAACTGTACCCTGCTCATCCACAAATTCCACCTGCTCACCAGCCCTCAAAACCGACTGGTTAGAAACTTCCCACTCCTGCACCCTATCCACCATAGGACTCACCTGCCGAGGAATCCATTGAAAAGATCTGCCACCCTGCACAGGCAAACTACCAGACACTGGTAAACTCTTACTACACCCTTCGCCATAAAATTCATTGCCCTTCTCTAACTCCTCATCAGAATCTATCACTATAATAACATCATTACAAAATTGGTCACCACCAACCTCTCTGTCATCCACCGAATGTAAATCCTCATTCAAATCAGAAATTAATGAAAAACCAGAGGGCGCCGCCATATTGGCTGCCCCTCCTAAGGTTCTTTCCTTTAATGGAGAAGGAACGCTCCCCTCGCTTTCTAAAGCGAGTTGAGCGTGTTGCATGCGACTTCTCGCAGCGCGCCACCTCTTATGCGCATGCGCGCCAACCGACAGCTTCCCTGACTGACTCGCTTTGCAAACAGGTGACGCACGCGGTCCTAAGTTGTGCGCCACCACCTGTTCTGACCCGTGCACCGCAGCCACCTGAAGCGACCCCCGCCCGAGGGGCACCACCCGCTGCCTGAAAGAGGCTCCTGACCGCCTGGGAACCTTAATCCCACCCCTCCTAAATGAACGACCTCCCGGAAAGTCCACCCTCAGGTCATTTCCTTGCAACACGCGTTCTGGTGAAACCGATACTTATCTGCCAGCAACGCTCTTGGCTCTAAATTTCTTACACTTCCTAGGGCTACCAGATGGGGACGTGTACGCTAAAATCGCTGCCGATACACCTTCAGCGGACGACCTTTTTGGTCTTTTTAACCCCACCCATGCCTTCTCTAAGACACCTTCCCTTATGAAATCCTCCCTCCCTTCTTGCTGCAGAATCCTCAACGCTTCCACCACCTTATTAGCTCCATGACGACTACAACACCACCACAAACTATAATACTCAAAGTACCGAAATAACTCTTAAACCACATGCCCCCAAAAACAATACCGCTTCCTGGGTGTGACAACGGCCGAAGAGGCCGCCCACACCAAAACCACCCCATATATACCCACCCTTAAGACCCACCCCATCCTGAAACCATAAGCCAATCGGATCCGATCCTTCCCCATGGCTCGTCCCATTGCCCGATCAGCCCGGGGGGAGACTGGGCAAGCCCTCTGCTCCCCCCAAGCTCCCATTGATGGAAGCTAGGCATGTGATTTAGAGCAGTCTATATGTACAAGATGCATGTAGAAGTAAAGGGGAAAGGCATTTAGACTGAACGTGGGACGGAAAATTTCAAGTTTAAGTCACATTTATTATTTAATGCAGGTTTTTAGGAATATAGCGATAATGTGCAATCTGTGGATCTAAACATGTAGAAAACAATGTAGCTGTTAACAGTCTTTCTAAAGACACTAACTTCAAGAGGCGGCAGATACTTTCCTTCTGCAAAAATCAGCCCCATTGATTGTTTAGTACCTTTTTACTGGGGGCTGTCCATCCCTGACTTTTAAGTCCCTATAATTACCATTTGACTTCGGTAACACCTTTGAGAAACCTCTTGTGCCTATCATCCCGTTGTAGATATGATATACATACTTGCAAAACCATAAAGAACACCTATCTGTACATACTACAGCAGTACATTAAATACTCTGAAATATTATTGCAGTTTATTCGTGCAAATCATGTTACAACATACAAAAGTTGCCAACTTAATTTAATGTATATAAAAAAAGGCAGTTGTGAAACATGTTGCAGCAATCATTAGTAAATACAGTTCATCTATTATATGAACCATTCACTGCATGGTTCAGAAAGAGGTGGGAAAGTTCAGCCTCCTGTCTCACACCCTGGAAAGCACTAGGTCCCACAGACCAAACATTCCACATAATGGGGGTCATTCTGACTCGCGCCGGCGGCGGCCATTCTGGCTTTCCCGCTGGGCTGGCGGGCGACCGCCAGAAGGCCGCCCGCCAGCCCAGCGGGAAAGCGCCTTCAACGAGGAAGCCGGCTCCGAATGGAGCCGGCGGAGTTGAAGGCGTGCGACGGGTGCAGTTGCACCCTTCGCGAATTTCAGTGTCTGCTTGGCAGACACTGAAATTCTCAGTGGGGCCCTGTTACGGGGGCCCCTGCAGTGCCCATGCCATTGGCATAGGCACTGCAGGGGCCCCCAGGGGCCCCACGACACCCCATACCGCCATCCTGTTCCTGGCGGCCAAAACCGCCAGGAACAGGATGGCGGTATGGGGGTCGGAATCCCCATGGCGGCGCAGCAAGCTGCGCCGCCATGGAGGATTCCCATGGGCAGCGGAAAACCGGCGGTACACCGCCGGTTTTCCGTTTCTGACCGCAGCTGTACCGCCGCGGTCAGAATGCCCAAGGGAGCACCGCCAGCCTGTTGGCGGTGCTCCCGAGGTCCCCGGCCCTGACCCCCTATGTGTCTTGTGGTAACACGACTGTCCAGCATTTATCTTGTGTCATAGTGGAGCACACTTTGCCCTTAATATATTAAACACTTTCTAAAAGATTTATATAGCAGGAATTCGACCTGAAGGTATTGGTGCACTTTACATGAGCACCATTTACAGTACACAAGGATACAATCATTTTTGCTTTACATGAACATTTGCATTACATTGCAACACACACAATTATGTAGAATGTGATAGTCACATAAAATTTAACCAGAGTTATTTTAGGCCTCAATATAAAGTGTCTCATATTAGTTGAAAGTCTTTCTTGTCTGTTGTTTATTTTTCCTCTTTCTCCTTTCAGGAGCCCAGATGCAGCAGCCAACGTTAATTAAAATGTATTTCTGTTTGGTTCTCATGTGAATGCTTATTTGTAAATGTTCCGTGTAGAGGTAAATAATGGTCCTTTGAGAGAGATAGCATTCTGACCTAACTGCATCATTGGGATACAGATAGTCAGCTGAAGGTCATGCAGCAGAGATTCCATTGTATGTAGATAGGAAGAAGATCGAAACCCTCTTGCTCACAACATTTTAGACCCTGGTTCTCTTCAAGAAACGTAGGGAGTGTAGGTTGCCATAGAAAACCTAATTTAATTTTGCATGGCTGAGCTTGTTAGGATCAGTTGATGCCCTGCCACTCTACCTAGAAGAGATGCTTCCCTTTGCTCTCCCCAGCAAGAGTTAGACTCCTGGGAACATCATTTTGTCACTTACTTAACTGAATCTTCATGTGATTCTGCTTTTAGATGTTTTACTTTCTGACACCTTCTGCCTGACTTCTCACAAAATAACCTGACTTCAACTAGCTTAGTTAATTAGTGAAAGTCCCTTCACAGGAAACTAAGGTTGCTTTTGTTTACTTTATGACAACTTTTAACAGTTGTCTTTGTATTTGCTATTTTGAATGATTTGAATTACACTAACACAATCATTTATTGATTACTGATTACTTTGAATGATTTGAGTTCGTGCCATTATCAGTCTTTAAATAAACTGTCATGGTTTGCAGATCTACAACTCTCCACCATTCCTGTTGGGCTAAATTTGCTTCATGTTATTTGCATGTATTTGAAACTCTGTGTTACACCTGAGTCTGGGACTAAAGGTCCCTCTGCCTAAGTGCAGCTTGTACTTGAGTTTGAACAAGAGAATCTTCAAGGTGCAGATCCTCTGCATCAAAAGTCTGGTAGCAGATGATGGTTCCCACTGGAGTATAGTAAGTTCGAATTTTCCCCTGGGGCAGTTAGAATCTGCCCCAGCCCAGGTCCCTAAGGTTCCATGATCCAATTCATAGTGTTGGCGGTGTTCCAGCATTCTTGAAGTGGTTGCAGTATCCTGCTAGATTGAGTATAAGTAGCGTTATACATGGCTGATTGTGTTTTGTTGAGCGTTGCAGTGTTTGTGGTTTTTGGTGAGTTACTGTGCTTCATGGAATGGTGTCAAATTGGGTCCAGAAGGGCTATCTGTTGACAATGAGGAATTGAAATGCTTTTAAGCATATGTTGTTTGCGCTTATGATGATAAATGCATATAATACGGGCAATGATGATGAAGGCAATACCTAAAAAATGGCTGACAGCAAGCTACCTTTTGAGCAATATAGTAGCACTCCAGCGACTGTCTAATCACAGCCTATGAGCGTGGAGTTCGCAGACAGAAAATGGGGTCGTCCTGAAACGCAGAGCATAAATGCCGTTGAAGACGCCCTGTGAGGAGCAGGAGACGAGCAAGAGGAAGTGGACAGCAACGAGATGGAAGTGTTTCACGTCCAGGAAGAGCAGCATGACGCAGAAGAGGAGGAGACTGAGATGCACGCGGTGGAGACAACACAATAACTACCGAAGCAGATGACTGGATGGGAGAGAGATCGGAAAATCTGTCTGAATGCCCCGAAACTGAATGCTGCATGCCCCAGGGAGCCACGGCTCTTCCTTAGAGTTGTGCTTGCAGGCAAGTCCCACGCTGGGGATTTCTATACCAGTGGTGGAGCAATAAAAACTGATAACAGTACTGAAGACAGGAGGGAGGGAAGAGAATTGCTACCAGGGCTGGACTCTATTTCCGTCACTTATAAGCACAACTTCTCTCGGGGTTGCTTCTTGTATAAAACTGTATAAGTGGAGGACCACATGTCAGATAGAGCTCTTTTTGTGTTTGTATCTGAGGCATAAATGCCATCTACTCCCAAGCACCCCGTTTCAAGAACACCCAGACAAAGGATGGCATTTATGAGCCCCTTGAAGAAGAGGAGAGGAGCAAGGCAGAAGAAACTGACTAGCTTTTGTTGCTTATTTAAACCAATTGGGTTTCATTCCTTTATTCATACCTTCACTGATTAAAAATGAAACTCAGCTGTATACCCCCCCCAAATGAGGGTGTAGTCATCATTACTCTCTTTACAATGCACTTGCTGCAAAGAGTTGAAATTTGTTTATGTGATTTATTGTAATCCAAGATCCTGGGATAGGTATTGACTTATATTCAGGTTTTGACTTGTCTGTGTGGGAGACGTACCCCAATAATCAGATGAACCCCAATATTTCAACCTTAAATTTTACCCAATTAGTTTGGCTCCAGAATGTCAAATAGATCTAGCTGTTAGAGACTACTGTTCTAGGTCTAAAATAGGGCGGCAAAAAATATATTTACTACAGACTTTTGTAAATGTGGTATAGAGAAAAATGCATGAAATGTCATGAAGACCCAAATACAGAACCATAAAACATAGCCCTAACTAAACAAGTTATATAAACCCCAAGGTGAACTCCTAAAGGGTACTGGCAACATCCCTTTAATAAAATGTAAGCCAAATGGACATATAAAAAAGAAAAAATCTCGCAGCAACATTACCCCTAAAGACAACTGTAAAAATGAACCCCGACTATTCTAAGGCTCAAGTTTTTATACTCAAAAACATACAGGAAAATTACACATTCTATTAATAGATTCTGCAAATTCAGCTTGGTATGATCATGGCTCAGGTCACATTGGCAATTCAGAAATAGCTACGTAAATTTTAAATCTCTAGCACTAACCCAATTCTTAAGAGAAATCTTCCATCTACTTTCTCAGCAACTGCACTCTGGAAATGATCAGCTCACAATGAAACATTTCTTAAACAATTGATCATAGTATTAGCACGCCTTCAGCTGCACCTCCAGTGGCAGTCCTTGAATATGATACCTTAGGTACACGGATGCTTCATTCACAATACACAGTTTCCAAGAAAATACCGCTTATCAGGAGACTTCAAATCAAAATTGCAGAATTGCAGAATTGCATTCTTTTGAGACTTTTCAACACTTTTTTCAATATGGTGTCTGAGATAAATAAACTCCTTTTCACAATACTGCATCTTTTCTGGGGAGAATTTATGTCCATTTTCGGCCGAACGATTCAACAAGGCAATGGTGTGAAATTTACAATCCTCTTTTGTCATGAATGCTATTGAGAGATCGTCTGTAAAGCAGGCTAGAGTTAAATTACTTGGCAAATTTAAATTCTCCAAATCTTTCCTTAGTATTTGTGAGAACGTTGATTGATTCTCTGTATACCCTTGTGGCATCCTGCACCACTTGAGAACTTCATTCAGAAACAGAAATGTGAAAAAAAAACTCAGAACCCTCATGCAGCAGTATTGAAAAGGACAATTGCCACAGGTCATTGACTGTGTACCATTCTGTCTCTGTTGGAATCTGAAACAATATTACTACTAAATTCAGTACCACTGGACAACAAGGAGCACCGTTTCATTTATTTTTCAATGGTCTTGTACAATCCCCTATTTTCCATTCAGTGTCTTAATTCCCATTACACAGTAGAATTGCAAGGACTAACAAGCATTCTGTGAAGGATTTCTTTCTCAATCATTTTCTTAATTACTGGTTTCATTCCTTCCTCAGCCTCTTTAGTTGGACTGTACTGTCTAGTGATATACGGTTCCTACTAAGATAATAGGTCTGCATATTTAGGACAGCAGAACTTGAGACACTGTGGGACTAAGTCCTTCCATACCATCAGGAGTTGTTGGCTTGATTCCTGGCTAGTTCACAGTGCCTCACTCAAACTCCTAAACCTACCTAAGCTAGATGGTGATTTCGGCAAACTGAACATGACAGTCTGGCTCCCCAGGGAAGTCGTGAAAATAGATCTCACCCTTTATCAATTTACTCATGCACGCCCAGGTAAAAACACAAAAGGGATATGAGATAAGTTTTCAGTTCATTTATTGAAACTACCGTAATCTTGCATAAAGTGAACGAGCTGCAATAACTAGGTAGATGGAACAAAGCAAAGTAACCAGCATTATGAACATGGTAAAGACAATGAATAGTTCAACCATAGTAAATGAGCTCTAGAGGTTCTAGAGGCTCCTACCTAATCCTAAAACTGTACTAAGAGCATAGCAGGTGCACCCTTCTGCCTGGCCCGATCTAAGGGATTATCCTTAGCCCCATTAAATAAAGCAACTAAAACTGGGGAACAAACTCTGGTTCAAGAGGTCCTCACAACACTAGTTCTGGGGAAAGATTGCACCAGGAAAAAGAACTGACATTTGACCAGTAAAACCTCCTCTGATGGGCAAAATATTCTCTCCCCTGCCCCACCCAGAGGAAGAGCTGCACTCAACATCTCCACTGATGATAGACACCAGGAGGAGCTATGTCAGAATGCAGACAGGAGTACAGGTCACATACAAAACAGTTGATACATACCTGTTTCTCATGGGATGTATTGTTGAATATACTCTGCTCTACAGTCAGCTGCATACTCATCATCTACCTCCTTATCACTCACCATGTCCCCTTCATCAGCCACTGGTCCAGCTGTCCCTTCCTCTACATCCAGCAATGGGATGTGACGTTTCAGTGCCAGATTGTGTTGCATGCGGCAGGCAACAACGATCTGGTAGACTTTTAGTGGTTTGTAGATTAGGGCACCTCCGGAGATGTGAAGACACCGGAATCTGGCCTTCAGTAGCACAAAGGCCTTCTCAATGACACACCTCGTCCTGCTGTGGGCCTCATTGAAACAGTTTTCACCATCTGTAGTTTGATATCTCACAGTTGTCAGCAGCCAGGGCAGGTTAGGGTGGCCAGAGTCACTTGGGTGCACAAACGTTGGACCCATCTCAATACCGGTGGAGACACATGGCAGATTGTGAAGAGAGGTGAGATTACAGAGGCACACATACTATTGGATACATACCGATGAGCAAGGTCCAGTCCCTCTGTAGTTGTGCCATCATGTGTGGGACGTTGCTGTTCCGCAGAATGAATGAGTCATGCACAGAACCGGGGAACTTGGCCGTAACCTGGGAGATATATTTGTCAGACACACCACCTGGACATTAATGGAATAAAAGTTTTTCTGGTTCCTGTACACTTGTTCATTTATCCTGGGTGGAACCAAGGCAATGTATGTGGCATCTGTGGGCCCTATCACATGAGGGACATGTGCCAAATCGTAGAAGGCAGCTTTAACAGTCGCCAAATTCACACGTTGGGTGAACCTGATGTAGCACAGCAGATGTTCGAGGAAAGCACACAGTACATCCTTCAACAGATTTATGAACATCGGCTTTGTCATCCTTGCTGCCAAACCCACTGTAGTCTGAAAAGACCCAGAGGTAAGGAATTGGAGAACTGACAACACCTGTACTGTGGGAAGGATGGCATAGGGATGACGCATGGCAGGCAACAGAACCGGCTCTAACTGGGTACACAGCTCCATGATGGTCTGACGGTTCAGACGATACGTCTGCGTGACGTGTCTCTCTTCCAGGGTAGCAAGGTCGACTAGGGGCCGGTACACAGAGGCATGTCTCATTATCAACATTGCACCATATTTGGGAATAGGAGAGAGGAGAAGTCAAAAGTTGATGTATTCAATGTGTGGACATAATCAATCTATGCAGTAGTAACTATATTTAATTCATGACGCACCTAAAATTGAACTACTAATCACTAATTACATGTAAAATGGCAGCCGTCTGTACTGCATGCTCGGGACAAATGGAAGTGACCTCATTCCGCCAGCGTTAGTTGTCATGGCGGAAGGCGGTCTCAACCGCCATGCAACTCCTCATTGGATAACATTGTTGCCTATGGGAGACTGGGGCTAATGGTGATTACCGCTGGCGGTGACAGTCATGGTCCTGGCAGGCGTGACCGCCATTTACAGTGGCATAGCTCACTTGACTCCTGATAGTCGTGCAAACAAGACCTCCACTGTGTGTGCTGGTGTGTTCTGACTCTGGAAGCCAATTTGCCACAACCTGCAGGGGATGGGGCCCCAGCTTTCACCTAGGAGGAGCTGGAGAAGCTTGTGGACTGGGTCCTACCCCTGTATGGATAGTTGTATGGGACACCAGAGCAGCAGGTGAGTCTTATGTTACTGTCCTGTCTGATAGTGATGTTCCTGAAGATGAAAGGCATTGGGCAGAGGCAGACAGAGTGGATGCATGGAAATGGGTGAGGAGTCGGAGCGTTAGTGGCATGATGACACATGAGTGTGGTCGTGTCTGATGTGTGATGCCCACTGCTGTCCCTGTGATGCCACTCTACATGACTTTGTCCTGAAGTCTGTGTCAACCATGCAGGTCAGTGCCCATCAGAAAAAGGGGATTTGGCTTCCCTCGCCAAGCAAGTGCGGATCCTGGAGGTCCATAGCAGGCGAGGCACCCACTGCAGAAAGTGGTGGGAGGACCTGAGATGCTGGGCACGTAAGACCGCAAAGGCCTAGCTGTGGACGTCTTCCCAGCAATGGAGGGGTGCCCATCGGACCCTGCCCTCAAGTGGCCTGCATTTTGGCGGTGGTCTACCCTGAGGATGGGTGCTTGAGGGCAGCATAGCAACCAGAAGGGTTAACAGCCACAAGGGGATAAGTACACACTCACACCTCAATAATGTAATGCTTGTATGGCTTTGGGTTGACTAGTAGTGGGAAGATGTAGCATAGATCATTGGTAGATGCATGTTGACAGTGGGTATCAGCCACCTTGTCAGGATTGGTTTCAAATATCTGTGCCTATATTAGCAGACAGTGACCTCTGAGGGCATTTACTTGCAATTTGGGATTTGTGTGGTCACCCTCAACAAAGTTTAAGAGCCCAACTCCTACCATCAGCATCAGTACACCTGAGGTGTCAGGGCATTGCCATCAGTATCTGCCTACCACTGTGACAGAGGTAATTAGTGACTCCTCAATCAGCTGCCATGTACTGTATGTGTAGATAGGCACAGCAGACCCAGATGTCACTGTGCTGTTTGTCAATGGATAAAGTGGGCATGCTACCTACCTATGCAGGATTCTGTTGAGTAAGGAGTACAGGATATGTCTCAATAAATGGCCATGAGTATGTGCCAAGCACTGGGCAAGTGTGACTAGAATGACCCTCATCAAGTACATGAGTGTTATTGTTCCACCATCAGCAGTTCATATCAGCATTGCTGTAGCCCCCCCATTGTGTCCTACTGTTGTAACATGTTTAAGTGAGGGCATGGCCTGCTATGGCTTAGCAGCAGATAATGATGTTGTTACTCTGTGTGGATGTTGTGTTGGTATTGACCCATCTTCGGATTCCTTCTCCGATGGATGCTCCCTGGCAGTGGCGGACTCATCTGGGACCATCCCAGCACCGTCTTTGTCTGCCACCCCCCTTACTAGCACCACCTTCCCTGTAGCTTCCCACCCAGTTGCCCGTGCCCGCTCACCCAAGAGGGTGGGCATCTCCTTTGCTGCAGGCACCTCTGCCCCTGCCACAGTCAGCTCTGCTGCCCTCAATGAGGAGGCTATTGACCTCCTGAGGTCAATCTCTGTGGGGCAGTCAACCATTGTGAATGCTATCCACGGCCTGGCATCACAGATGCAGCAGTCAAATGCCTACCTGGAAGGCATTCACTGTGCCCTGGCAGATCTGCAGAGATCCTTTCAGGCTCTGGACATCCTCACTGATGGCAGCCAGTGTCCCTTCTTCTGTTCCCCCCTCCAATTACCTGTTTCCAATCCCATAGCCCTCTCCCCTCACCCATCCAAGGTACACTTTCATACCAACATGCTTTTACATCAAAAGACACAGTTTGCAAGGACAAACACAAGCACCACAAAAGACACCACCGCCATGCACACACACACAACAGACACATGCAGACACAACAACATCAACTCCCTACACGGACTCCCCCACCACCTCCCCCCTCACAGACAGAACACCAGTCATACCTGCAGTCACCATATGATCACTCCCAGATGCTGCCACAAATGCACTCATTCCCACTGTCAACACAATAGCAGACACCTATATATACACCCTTCACACCACAAGAATTTTCCCTGTTCCCTCCCAATCCCTGCCTTCCACCTCCCAGTTCTCCCATGGTCCCCTGGTACAAGCCATGCCCCTCCCTCACCTAAGATTTCTACCCCACAAAGGCCAAGGTTACCCCTCCCAAACCCAGATCCAAGCCCCCTCCCCCAAAATCAAAGTCAAACTCTAAACCCCCAACCCAAAACAAAGGACCCTCCCTCCAAACCAAAACCAAAGGACCCCCCCAAAACCCAAACCTCCACCTCCGACCCCCCTGCCCTCTGAGGTGCCTGCATGCCCCATTGATGCCCCAGCCACGTGGAGGCCACTTTGCAGTCAGGAGTCAAGTTGGGGCCATGGACATTGCCCTGGGGCACACAATACAGTGGGACTGGCCAGTAGCCCTATATCATATATAGTTATTTATGATTTGCATATTTCAATATAATATATCTGCACCAGAGACCCGTTGGTGTTCAAGGTAACAAACTTGTCCTGGCTTTCCTTCCACATGTATGTGTTGCATATTGCGATTTGTTGTATGTGGTTTGTGTGTGTGTGTGTGTTGCTACGGGTGTTTGTTTGCATATGTGTTTGGCCGTCCATAGCCGTGCTGTGTCTGTGTTGTGTGTGGGTGTGTACTAATGGCCTTACCTCCAGTGTGTGCTAGGCGGGTGTACTCACGGTTGGTGTGTCCATCACCGTCATTGGTTCTGGTGTTGTATGGCCAGCAGAAGCATTGGGAAGACTTCCAGTTCAGGTTCCATGGTGGCGGACATGCCTGTGCTCCTGAAGGTAAGTGTCCCCTTTTATGTTGTTTGTTTCCGCCAAGCTTTTCTTGGCGGGGCAACCACGGCAGAAGTCCTGGCGGTGTGAGACCTTGTAATATGGTCAGCGAAACATGTTCCCGCCCGGCCTGGAGATGCCTACTGCTGGCCACAGTAGCCCATTCCTAATGGCAGGACTGGCGGTGACTTGGCTGTGTTCCGGTCGGAACAAAGCCATGGTCATAATATGGAGGTCGGCTCCGCTAGACCCATGGTGGTGTGACCACCACGGCAGCAGTCCTCAGACCATCCGGTATGAAATAGATAAAGCATTTTATCTCGCAAAAAGGAAAGATCTTGCCAACAAGCTCAATGGGCTTGAATCAAGCAATATCAACTGATGTTTATTCTCCATTTGCCCTGTTTTAACAGAGACATTTGCTGAAAGCTGATTTACAATTTGCGAATTACTGATCCCTACAACTTGGACTTCTCTTCCTGAGAGGGGAAGGTTTGGGGCTTCACAGAATGAACTTTGGAAGGGGTAGTCCCTGTCTCAATCAGGAATGAAACGGGGTGGCCATTGATTTCTCTGTCAATATATGGGATACTTTGGTCTACCTACAGAACTACTCCAGGTAAGCAGTCCTCCACCCCCCTAGGAAGCGTTATTGTGAACTACTCCCTGCCATCTTATCAATAAGAATGATAGCATTCTGTTGATAACCTGCATTATATGGCATTTTATTTCTCAACTTTTGTTGCTTTACTGAGGCTGTTGGCATTGGCATTCAAAATGTTTTCTGACTCTGTATATTTTGTCCAAAATTCTGCATATTCAACATCATATTAATTCTGTGCACCATTTGTTTTTCTCCTGAATTGTCTTGAACCCTGGACTCTGTCTAAATTCCCTCTTCCAGTGTCTGATACACCCACAAATATGGCAAGCAGTGTTCTTTTTCAGTATCTCAACTTTTCCATTCATTCCATTTACTCTACTTGCATCAGTAGATTTATCTCATTCATACTATTTTTCAACAAGTTTATGTTTTAACCCATTTTCATTTGTTGATCCCTTTTCTAATTGTTTTGTTTGAGCAATCACCAGTTCTTCATTCAATTTCTTTTTTATTCAAGATAATCACTACTGTTCTTTGCCAATTTCAAAACCTCATCAGTACCATTTGTCGACCAACATAGCTCACTCTGCTCAATATGATTACTTATTTCTGACCTTAGTCCATTTACAAAATTAGACATGAAATCCCCATCCTTCTCTGGATTTTCAGCTCCACTGTGATTTTTGAATACCTGCATCAATATCTCATAATAATAGGAATGTACTAACTTTCACGGCTCCTATGTCGTTCTCATAATTTTTCCCAATTTATATCCCTCTCTTTAAATAATTTTTTCAAATGCTTAATCACTGTCTGGTATGTCTCAGCTAAATCCGTAGATGGTGCATTATTAGGACCAAGTTGTACCTGTGCTGGACATGCAACAGCCAGTTTATACTCAAGCCCCAAATCTCCTGGAACAACAATCTCAAATAGTGTATTTAAATCAGTTGATAATATAGAGGAAAGTTGATGTACCTGTCTTAAAGGAAACTCTGCTACAAGACGTGTTCCTGCTTCTGAATCACTTGCTTTATTTCTTGTCTCTTTTTCCTACTTGTCCTTCATTTTTAATCCACTCTTCCTTTTTTCCATTCATCTTGATAGTACTTCAAATCTTCCCAACCTCATGTTTTCTTAATCAAATCTTTAAAATGGGCCCTCAAAGTAATGAGACCCACCTCTTTAATTTTGTCATGTGTTAAATGCATTTTGTTTTCATTTTTCATTTTACTAA
This sequence comes from Pleurodeles waltl, assembly GCF_031143425.1. Taxonomy (NCBI): domain Eukaryota; kingdom Metazoa; phylum Chordata; class Amphibia; order Caudata; family Salamandridae; genus Pleurodeles; species Pleurodeles waltl. The sequence continues at coordinate 686,645,605 of NC_090438.1, forward strand.
TATCGACCTCTAGTTCATCAGCCAGTTCTACCAATTTATCATGAGCCTCATTATCATATCTGGTTGCCTCAAATATCTCATTTTATCAGCATTGTAGGTCAATAGTCTGTTTAAATCCACATTTCCCTCCAACATGTATACAAATTCTATCTTTAGAATTCCAATACAAATTTATTTAGCTGGCAGCTCTATCACCACTGTATTTCCAGGTACAGTCTGTGCTTCTCCTTCTTGTGCCTCAATCCCATTCGTATTAGGCATTATCATTGTGACTGAAACTTCTGAAGGAGCACGTGATATATCTCCAGTAAAAACTTTCACTGCAGCAGTATCTCCACTACCATCCCTGACAACCCCGACAATAGTCTGGATCGGTTCATTTGTGTATCTGTATTGAAAGGAGTTCTTGAAATCAACAGTTCATTTATGAATTTGTTAACATCACCTGATTTCTCATTATCTCCTTTCTCTTTGATTTTGTCTTGTTCTTTTCCTATAACTATAGCTAGACAGATTTACACATTAAACCGTTAAACATTTGTCTGTTTACCCTAGGACAGAAATAATATCAGTTCTTTAAACTAACTCAATATCAAGCCATAAAGTCTTTGAATTTGAGCAATAAGATGAAGAAGCACAATAGTCTAAAGAACTCTTGCTAGTCCTTTTCTGACCAGCAGAAATCTACCGGTGAGTTATCGTACTTCACCCGTGCACTCAGGTTATTCACAACAACCCAAATTAGACTCTTGACTCTGAAAAGGAAAATTTGTTACTTCGGAATGCCTACCAATGTGTAAGCGGTGCATCCCTCTACAAATATACCACAATACACACACATACCACAATAAAGACAAATTATCAAAATCTCGAGGTCTTGGATTTCTGACAAATCATATAACCAACTCAATTGTAATTAAATCAAATTACTTTAAAAAGGTTTACAAATATGAATAATATATCATTCCAACTGTAATCAATCCATCAATTGAACCCACAGTTGTTATCATGTATCCACACAATTCAACAATGAAACTGAAATCCATCTTGAAAATTATTTTCAGCACTGATTCATAAACTCAGTTTCTACCTATTCATATTTACACTCCAAGATCATTCAAGACTGCACAGTAACAAGGCTTGTCGTCCACAGGATGATCTGCCACTGCAAAAGTTGGCAAATCTCTAAACATGTCTTTTACCTTCAGTCAAGGCAAAAATGACCCAAAACTATAAATCTTAAACAGGGGGGCACCTTGAAGAGGAGGTGCTCTAATGCTAACCATGTCCCACTACCAAACTTTTGTGGGAGCCGAATGCCAATAATCACCTAAAGCCCAATATTTCAAAACCCCCACATTTTATCCAATTAATTTGGTTTCAGAATCGCCAATAGATCTGGCATTTAGAGACTACCCTCTCATGAACACTATATATTTCAGCAGAGTAAACCTGAATAAATGAGGAGTTCTAGGTTAAAAATAAGGAAAAATAGAGTTATTACAGAATTGTAAATGTGGCACAGAAAACAATGCAAGAAAATGCCCTGCATGCCCAATTACATAAATACAGAATCATAAAACTTAGCCATAACTAAACAAGTTTAGCGGATCCCAAGTCAAACTCATAAAGAGTACTGACAACACCTCCATATGTCAAATGGACATAAAAAATGAAAGCAAATTTCCTAGCAACCCTAGAGAAAACTGTGAAAGTGAACCCCCACGACTCTAATGCCCAAAAGTTTTTCTACACAAATCACACATTCTTTTAACCTAGTCATTGCGGAGGATGGCTCCAAGCCATCCTCAAACCCAAGACAGGAAATCCTTCTGGTGCAAGCACAAGAGGATTTTCCTTTCATTTAAAATAGCCTCAGGAGCTGGGGAAGAGCTTTCCCAGCTCTTGAGGCTATTTTTTTTCCCTTCTGAAATGACTATTGCCGCACATGGCACACTGACATAATTTCAGAACAAGTGCAAGTAAAATGAGCCAATGAGCTCATTTCACTTTCACTGCTTAGGTGCACAGGGGTATCTTTCAGCCCCGATCACTGAAGCACATGGATGAGGTATCATTGGAAAGGGGAGAATCGCCTCTACCTTTCCCTAGTGAATCCCTGCTTGGGGATTGCTGCAGGAGGGCAAACCCAAAGCAGAGATTCACCCAGTCGCACCTCGAGACAACCAGAAGGGGCAGGGCAGCGCACGGGGGAGATAAATAACAATTACATTAAAACACTTTTTAAAAAACACGTACCTCCTCCACCGCGCCGCACTGCTCAGCTCCGCTCCACTGTCTCCTCGCTGCTGACACAGGCTCCTAGTGTGCCCTGCGGCCAGGGTGCTCCCAGGCAAACTGAGAGCCTGTGCACGCGCTCTCTCCAGCCTGGCATTGCTGTTTCCCAGCCTCACCTCAGGCGCCACCCTCAACCCTAAAACCTCAACAGTCTTTCTGCTCCCCTGTGAACTAAAGCATCCCATCCCAATGGTAAGCAATAAGATATGATTCTTTGGGTGTTGTTTTTTTAAAGGGACCAGGAGAGTTTGGCTAACTCCAGGAATCATCCCACTTGCAATGGTGAACAGCTGCACTTTTTGGGCTTTGGTAGGCTGCCACCTGGAAGAACTTACCAGACCCAGATGGTTCTGAAAACTAGATGTCTGTAGGAGTCCAGGGTGGTGTGTTTCGCATGCATTTCTTACACACAATACCCTGTAAACCTCCAACTAAACAACACATTTTCCTCACATTTCTGTGAGGAAAACTTCTGGAATCGGTGGGGAGACACAAATTTCATACCATACAACATTCCCCCAAGTCTCCTGATAAAAATGGTATCTCACTTCTGTGGGTGGGATAAGAGACCTTTACACAAAAGGTCTTAAAGTGTTACATGGAGAGATCAATAATAGGGGTAGCTGTGGGATTTGTGGCCATTTTTGGGTGCCACCCATAGAAACCTCCCAAACCACACACTTTTTTCAAAAGCACACAACCAGGGAATTCCAGGATGGTGTGCCTTGTGTGAATCCCACGAGGTTTTCTTACCCACAATGCCCGGTACACCTCAAGCTTTGCCAGAAATCGTACGTTTTCCCTACATTTCTGTAACAGTAACTTCCAGAATTCACAGGAAACCCCAAAATGTATACCCTCTCTCACTGACCCACCTGTGCCAATAAAAACTCTGCTTTGTATGGCTGGGCCTAGTGCCCGCAACAGGAATTAATTATGTTCCTATTGCGAGTACATAGCATTTGTATCAGCACGGGTAGGTCAGCACTTGGTAGTAGGAATTTTGTGGATTCCTGTGAATTCTGGAAGATTCCATCACTGAAATGTAGGGAAAATGTGTGATTTCAGGCAAAGTTTAAGGTTTGCTCGGCATTGTGGGCAAAAAACCCTCTGGGAATTCACCCAAGTACCCCCAGCCTGGCTCCCCCTAGGAGTCTAGCTTTAAAAAAAAATAAGATTTGCTAGATTTCCCTATGTTCCGGTTGAGCTAGGACCCAAGATCCACAGCTAGCACATTCAAAAAGGGGTCAGTTTTGAGTGGAAAAATGTAAAATATCCATGTTGTGTTTTTTAGGTGTTTCCTGTCGCGGTCACTAGGCCTACCCACACAAGTAAGGTACCATTCTTATCAGAAGACTTAGGGTAATGCGGACGGAAGGACGTTTGTGGCTAACCACAGATTCCAGAAATTCCTATCACAGAAATGTGACGAAAATGTGTTTTTTAGTCAAAGTTTGAGGATTTTCTTGGGATTAAGAGTAAGACAACCTGGTGAGACCCAACCAAGTAACATCATACTGCATTCCCCTAGATATCTAGTTTCCAAAAATATACAGATTTTCTACATTTCCCTGGGTACTGGCTAAGCTAAGGCCTAATAGAAAAAAGGGTCAGTTTTGTGTGAAAAAATTTGATGTATCCATGTTGCATTTTGAGCTGTTGGCTGTCACGGGCACTAGGCCTACCCACACAAGTGAGGTACCAGTTTAATCAGAAGACATAGGGGAATGCTGGGTGGAAGTAATCTTGTGGCTCCCTGCAGATTCCAGAACTTTCCATCACATATATGTGAGGAAAATGTGTATTTGTAGTCAAAGTTTGAGGTTTGCAAAGTAATCTGGGTAAAACAACCTGGTGAGAGCCACGCAAGTTATACCATCCTGTATTCCCCTAGGTGTCTAATTTTCAGAAATGCACAGGTTTGTTTAGTTTCCCTCGGTAACTGCTGGGCTAGGGCCCAACATCCACAGCTAGGCACATTGATATAAAGGGCCAGTTTTACGTGGGAACATGTGATATATCCATGTTGCCTTTTGGGCCATTTCCTGTTGCAGGCTCTAGGCCTACTCACACAAGTGAGGTACCAGTAGCATCAGAAGACTTAGGAGAATGTTGGATGGAAGCAAGTTTGCGGCTCTTCCCAGATTTCAGAACTTTCCATCATAGAAATGTGAGGCTAATGTGTTTTTACTCAAAATGTGAAGTTTGCAAGGGATTCTGGGTAAAACAACCAGCTGAGAGCCACACAATTCACCCCATTCCGGATTTCCCATAGGTGTCTAATATTCAAAAATGTACATGTCTGCTAGGTTTCCTTAGGTATCGGCTGAGCTAGGGCCCAAAATCCACAGCTAGGCATATTGCAAAGAAAGGGTCAGTTTTCAGTGGAAAAATGTGATGTGTCCATGTTGCGTTTTGGGGCCTTTTCTGTTGAGGGTACTAGCCCTACCCACACAAGTGTAGCCCTATTATTATTGGAAGATTAAGGGGAACACAGAATATTAAAACAGGTATTATTGCCAACTGTATTTCCTTGCATTTGTACCTTCCAAATGTAAGCCAGTATGTAAGATAGCATGGTACCCACAAATTCAGAGATGTGGAAATAACCACTGCTTCTAAACTCCATATCTTGTGCCCATTTTTGAAATACATATGTTTCCTTGACACCTATTTTTCGCTCTTTATATTTTATGATATGAATTGGCTTGCACCCGGTACACAATGAAAAACCATTGCAAGGTGCAACTCAGATATTGGGTTTGGGTACCTCAAGGTCCTGAAAAACCCACAATTCCTACATATCCCATTAATTAGAAGGGTCTAGCAGATGTAATGGTATATTGCTTTTGTAAATCAGCTATCATGGTGAGAAGTTACAAATGAAAATGTTGTCCCAAATGGCAGTTTTGAGGTGTGGCTAAGATGGTTGCCGCATAGGAGCCTTTCTTCCGCTGCAGACTGTGTAATAGCCCAGTCTGTGCACCCTCTTTCGAGCCCCCAGCGGGTCTGCGTGGGACCTGCTGGTTCTGTGGGGGCCCCGAGTCGGGCTGCAGTTTTGAAAAGAGCCCCCGGAGGGCTGTGGGCCGTAGTTTGGAGGCAGGGTCCCGCGGGCACGGAGGAGGGGAAGTGCGGGCTCCGGTAAGAGAGGGCGCGTCGTTTCTGACGGCCCTGGCGGGACTTCCCTGGACCAGCAGTTGCCCTTGGGACCTGAGGCGGCTGCGTGGAGCCGCGAGCCCGGGCTCCTGGAAGCTGCTGCGTTGGAGGGGCCCGCGGGGAGGCGGGTGCTACCTAGGCCTGCTGTGGGCCCTCGCGGCCTCCATGAATGACGGGTGGTGCCCTGGAGGACACCCCCCTCCCACGTGAACTTCATCGGAGGCGGCAGCGCTAAGGGGATGTGACCTGAGGGAGCTTTGGACAGGCCTGCTGGGGAACGGCCCCGCGGCGCTCGTGAGGCCCTGGTCGGGGCAAGTGGCAAAAGAAAGCGAGAGAGGTGAGCAAGCCCGAGTGGTGCCCGGTGGCGTGGAGGTGTGACGAGGACTCTGGGACCAAGCACCAACAGCGGGGCAGGTGTCGGTGGTGCCGCCTAGGGACGTCTGGGGCCCACTGCATTCACTAGGACGTGAGCCAGAGTGGAGATGACCCGGATCCTGGGAGGGGGACGGCCGGCTGGGTGTGGGGGCTTGCTTGTGGGCAGCTTCCCGCCCTGCTGGGCCAAGCTTCAGCGACTGAGGATCATAAGAATTGGGGCCTTGGCGGCTGGACCACATCGTTGGTGGAGCTGGTGCCTGTACATGGTGCGAGGGTGATGATGTCCCAAAGACACACCAAGAAAGATGGCTCCCTTAGGGACCTTTTGGCCAAAACCCCAGCCAAGAAAGTGCTACCGGACGAGCCTCCAGTGATGGAAGATGGTGAAACAGTAACCCAGGGGGTGCAGGGGGGCGGTGATGCACCCCTAACCAGGTCCTTTATGGAACAGCTATTCAGGACCCTACGTGGTGACTTTGCCACCTTGAAGCAAGAAATAGCGCCGGAGGTCAAGGAAATGAAACAAGACTCAGGATGCCCGAGAAGAGGAGTTGGACTGCCATGGGAGGGAGCTTCTTGCCCTGCAAGACAAGAATCAAGAATTGCAATACCAAATTGAGGACTTAGAGAATAGGTCCCGGCGCTACAACATCCGAATGAAGGGCGTTCCATCACAGACCATGACTGGCAAACTGGAGGATTTCGTGGAGCGCCACTTTCGCTACGTGGCACCGGACCTTAAAGACCAGACTGTGGTGCTTGACAGAACACACAGGGTTGGCTGGCCTGCTCGCTCGCCGGGCCAAGCTCAGGACATACTGACCTGTCTACACCATTACAAGCAACGGGAGACCATAATGGCAGCGGCATGGAACCAACCACTAATTGACTTTGAGGGATTTCGGGTTGGCCTGTTTCAGGATCTATCTTCACTGACGCTGCAGCGGCGTAAAACGCTCCGACCCGTAACAGACTTTCTGAGAGACAACAATATCAGATATAAATGGGGCAATCCCTTCCACCTCCAGTTTGTGTGGCAGAATGAGACTTGCGCTGTTCGTACAATTGAGGAGGCACAGGCCTTGGAGGGCATGCCGCCACGCCTCTGGGAAACGGTGCCCCCTCCAAAAAACTGAGAGCAGTGAACATGTACTGATGGGGGCCACCTGAAGACCCAGGGCAGACGAACCAAGCAGCATAAACCCTCAACAGTGGAGAGCCAAAAGGAGAGAGTGGCGTTAGTTAGGCGTCTACGCAGCCAAGATAGTATCTCAGATGTGGATTCAGATCAATGAGGCCGGCAGGGCCCCGTGCGCCACCCCTCGCTGACGGAGAACTGTGGCCATGGGGGCTGTTCAAGCAGCAGAACACGGGCTGGTGAAGGTAAAGAGACTTCTGTTGGAGGCGGCCACGTGGCGGGGCTCCGACCCCTCCTGAAGTTGTGATCACCGTGGGACGGCATGAAGAACGGAATCACCCCCAGTTTATTTAACGTTTGTTCCCAGGCGTGGAACGCTTTCCCAGTTTATATTTCACTGTTTGTTTCTTCCTTCCCTACTCTCCATCCCTCTGCCCTGTGTTTGTTGGGGCTACACCTCATCCCACCTCCAGCCATGGGTACATGTATCAGGGATTCCCGGTGGACGGGCGGGAGTTTCCATCGGCACGGTAGCGGACGACTCTACCTTCCCTATGACTACAGTTCTTAGCTTAAACGTATGGGGCCTTAATGCAGCAGTAAAGCATCAGGCATTGCTGATACACCTTAGAGATGCACGGGCTGATCTGTGCCTTTTACAAGAAACTCACTTAGCGCGTGCAGACTGGAAAGGGTTGAAGTCACAGTGGTTCGATAGACAGTTCCATTCCTCGGGTCCTGGGAGGCGGGTGGGAGTGGCGATCCTGTTGGCTACCAGCTTTCCGGGTCAGGTCCTTGGAGTGCAGGCCGAGATTCCTGTGAGACTCCTCTCTCTTTACATAGATCTCCGGGGGAATAGGCTGACAGTAGCTAACATCTACGGCCCGAATGAGCAGCAGGAAAGCTTTCTTAGGGACGCCCTGGAGAGGATTATAGCGACTCCAGACGAGGACATCGTGGTGGGGGGAGACTTTAACATAGTACAGGACACCCTGCTTGACAGATCGGCACAGTGGCACGGCCAGAGGGGGGCCTTTTCAAAGGACTTTGAAGACTGGATGAGGGAGTCAGGACTCACAGACCTCTGGCGCAGGCAACACCCGACAGAGAGGGCATACTCATTATTTTCTGCGGCGCACCAGACCTACGCATGCATTCATCTTTTCCTCACCGCACCGCGTGTTACCAACTGGGTAAAGACTACAATAGAAGTGGCTTCCCTATCGGACCATGCCCCGCTTGTGTTGTTGCTTGCCTTTCCCCTGCATGCCCCAATTGCTAAATGTTGGCACCTTAATACGAGACTCTTAGCCTATAAAGACACACTAGCAGAAATTGAAGTTGCGATAACCCAGTTCTTAGTAGCAAATGATACTCCCGAGGTTAGTGCTGCCACTTTATGGGAAGCATTAAAAGCAGCCGTTAGGGGGCAATTCATAGCAATAGCGGCTAGACTAAATAAGGCCGGACGGACTAAACGGCAACAACTAAAGGACGAAATAAGGACACTGGAGGCCACCCAGAGCCGGTCGGGGTCATTGGCAACGCGAAGGCAGATTGCCACTCTCCGTAAACATCTGCGGGCCCGGCCGGCGATAGGGCAGAATATGCCCTGCTGCGAACTAAGTAGAAATACTATACGGGGCGACCGGGCGGGACAACTACTGGCCCACCAGCTTCAGGTGCGGGCAGTGGGACACCGTGTGGTGGAGCTCCAAGTGCCTGATGGCACACGGACTTGTGGGGATGAGCAAATCGTCACCCAATTTGAGCGTTTCTACTCAGATCTGTACGTGGCAGAGGGGCTCGACGTGGAGGGGGTAGAGGCTTACCTCACCTCCATCCCCCTGGCCCGGATCCCTTCGGTGGCCAGTGAAACGCTGGACGGAGACATCACTAAGGCAAAGGTCCTGGCAGCAATACAGAGGCTCCCAACGGATAAGGCGCCCGGTCCTGACGGCTTCAGTGCAGAGTACTATAAAGCTTTTGACCCCCTGCTGGCACCAGTGCTGACCCAATTATATAACGAACTGGGGGTGGCTGCTCCCCTACCTCCCACGATGCAACTTCGAGTAGTGACCGTCATCCCTAAGCCGGCGAAGGACCCGCACCTCTGCTCCTCATATCGCCCCATCACGTTATTGAACGTGGATGCCAAAATTTTGACAGGAATCCTCGCCCACAGACTGAAACCCTATATGCAGGGCCTGATCATTCCTGTAGCAATAACACTAAAAGATTATGCATCTCCTCAACAAGGTGCAGCGAGCTCAAATCCCAGCCTTCCTTCTCTCCATTGATGCGGAAAAGGCTTCTGACAGGGTCTACTGGCACTACCTTCCCAAGGTGCTGCTGTAGGGTTGGGCCCTAGATTCCGCAACTGGGTACTCTGTTTTTATGACAAGCCCAGAAGAATGGTGTCGGTAAATGATAGATTGTCGCAGCAGTTCCCCATTTATAGAGGCACGCGGCAGGTTGCCCCCTCTCGCCTCTACTCTTTGCCCTCTATATGGAGCCCTTTGCTGAAAGTGTACGCAATAAACCTGACATAATTAGTCTTCCAATGGGTGGTAGGTCATATACATTGGCCCTTTACGCAGATGATGTGCTACTTCAGGTCTCTCGGCCTCAATCCTCCCTGGTAGGGATTATGACAGAGTTAGCAACGTTTGGTGCAGTATCAGGCTTTAAAACTAACCTCTCCAAATGCACATAAATACCACCAACTCGTAGCTGGTGGTAATTGCATTTCCTAAATGCCCAGTTCGCATTTAGGAAATGCTTGATACATGTGCATAGGGAATCACAAATAGGAATTCCCTCTTCGTGATTTCCTATTTAGGGAATCTCAAGTTGTGATTCCCTATTCGGTGTCGCAATTTTGGGGAATCACCAAAAATTGTGATCCCCTAAAATGGGACTGAGATGCCTTTCATACATCATGGGAGGCTATTTTGCATTCGCAAACGGTGGAATTTACTGATTTGCACCATTTGCAAAGGCAAAACCCTTTGCTACATCTGGCCCTTAGTATCTTTGGGGAAATCTTGAAGGATCTACACAAAGTACCCCTTGCTGATTTCAGAATTTTCTCTTGTTTTCAGAAATGCAAGCTTTGATTTCCACAATGGGTTTCACATCCATTTCCACCACAAATTGGAAGGAGGTTAAAAGCGCAGAAAAAGGAAAAATGGGCTATCTCCCAGTAAAATGCCAAAAAATGTGTTAAAATGTTTACTTTTCTAAATCAAGTGCCTGCTTCTAAAAGCTGAGAAGATGGTGATTTTAGCATGTCAAACATTTTGCAGGAAAAAGAACAGACAATTTCTTTGTCCTATTCCTCCCCACAAAAAAACACAAAAGTTTGCTATATTTTGGCTAATTTCTCAGTCCCTTCTGTGGAATTCACAAACCCTGAGTACCTTCAGAATTCTCAGCATGTTGGAAAAATAAGGACCCAAGATAGGTGTGGGTAGCTTATGTGGACAAAAAGCTATAGAGGTCTAAACCTGAACTATCCCAAATAGCCAAAAAGACTTAGCAGTGTGTGTGTAAGAGTGTGTGTGGGGATGGGGGGTTAGAGGCCTAACAGGGGAAAGAGTTAATATATTCTGCAAATTCTGCATGGTATGATCATAGTGGGGTTGCATTGGCCAATCAGAAACAGCAACATAATTTTTAAATCTTTAGCACTAACACATTTCTTTCTTAACATATGAGAAACCTTCTCCCTAATCTCTCAGCAACTGCACTCCAGAGATAATCAGCACAAAATTAAATAGAATTAGCACACTTTCAGAGGAACTTTCAGTGGAAGTCCTTGCATATGATACTTTGGGTCCACGATGGAAGCTTCATTCACAATACACACTTCCTAACACAGTTGTTCATCTTTGAAACCTTGACATCTTTCAGTTGATGCTCCGTGGAAAGAAGAGGAGAGATGTTTTGCAGGGGGACACTGATTGGAAGGAGGTGAGCAGGAGCGAGAGTAACAGAATGCCAGAAATTGCATCAATATTAAAATTAATGGTATCTCACATGAAAATGTGGAATAACTACTTCACAGTGTTAATTAGATGTTAAAGTGACTAAGTAAACTACTTTCAAATGCAACATCATACATTCATCAATTACGACTCTATGCATCATTAAAACCATCAAATTTCAAAAATGATTTTCATCTGACATTACTGATTTGCAATATTTTTTAAAAAAGCTAATAAAGTAGACCACACGAGTTAGAGTGATTTACTGCTGATCGAGAATTCACTTGTGTGACCATTATTTAATATTCTCCCCTAGACTAATTGCTAACGCTAGATTTTCTTTAGCGGAGAAGACAAGAGTTAGTGTTTTGTTTTTGGTTTTCGAGAATTTGCATATTCAAAGCTGATCACTGTGGAGTGAGTGCTGCTGTGCGGTGCTGCAAGTTATGCAATAAGGTGCAACACTGGTATTGCTCTGTTGGGTGTGTGCATCACTGGAATTGGTTGTTACGTCATCGGATGCTGCACTGTGAGTGGACAGTTCAGTGATGGCACACTGAGATTGGATGCTAGTGTTACCATGCACCCATTGTTGTTTGCTGAGAATTTCCAGTTGTTTCAGTTGACGTTTTTCAATTTGCATGGAGCAGCTGTTAGAAAAGGAGTCTCTGGTTGTCTAGGGTATGCACCTTAGCCAGGCAGAACCCACCACTCTAGTCAGGGCAAGTCAGTTACACACCAGAAATAACCTGTGATCACCCTCTGGTAGCTTGGCACAGAGCAGGCAGGATTATCATCAGAGGCAACGTGGAAAGCGCTTGTGCAGCACACTCACACAATAACACAATGAATACACTACAAAAAGGAGAATCCACACCAGGGTATATAAAAATAGTTTACTATATTATAACCACATTAAGGCCAAAATGACATAAATCCATCATATATTTGTCAAACTATGCATCTTCTCAGATAGTACTCATTATCCTGATCAGGGTAAGACCAAAACGATATGCATCACCTAACTACGGTTCGAGATATTGGCATTTAAAATATACATGTAAATCAGTGCGAACCTAGGAGCACCTATGCGCTTCTCTACAAGAAATTAAGGTCCCGTTGGGGCCTCAGAAAAAGTCCTCTGTACTCTGGCGATAGGTGTTCCCTTTAAAAAAAAAACAAAGTAGCACGGGGCGCTCGCAGTCGGGCTTTCGAGTCCAGTATCTCCCAAGGAACCATAACCGCACGTGCGACCGTGTAGCATGGCTCCCAACACCTTATGGGTCTCTTGTACACTGTAACTTTTGTTCAGTGAGTTGAACTGCAGCTCCTTTTCCTGGATGGAGGTAATCTGGCACGACCCGCACAAGGATTGTGGCCCGGCAAGCATGTCTATGTTGTCAAGGCAACAAGTCGGGGGAGGCAGTGACTCCAGCGAGGAGTGTCCGCTCAGGTTGCTCCAGTGGTCTGTTTTCACCATTGTGCTCGCCCTCTTGTAGTCCTTTGAAGCGGAAAGTGCTCCACCACTCGCAGGGGGAGGAATTTGCTCTTTTGCAGCTCATGCAGAGGAGGCACTTATCCTCAAGCGCTCAACATCTGCTAGTGCATCACGGGTGACCAACACACCCTAGTCCATGTAACCTGGGGCAATATAAAGAGCTCAACACATGCTGGATGTAGAAGGCAAAACAAGGAACAATCAATCATGGCTCCTAGTCAGAACACCCTGCTGATGGGCTCACGTTTGACAGAGTCCCACAGCAATGGGTAGGCAAGATCCTTGATGACCCTGAGATCTCAACACGGGGGGCAAGCCAACAGGCCCCTGGAGCACATTGGTGGGACACAAAAGCAGGTAGGCAGGCCAGCACATCAGGTAAGTTGTGAAGTGGCAGTCCCTTCTGCAGCCCAGCAATCAGTAGGCAGCAGATTAGCAGAACAAAGTTGGTAGTCCAAATGGTGGTTCCTCCTGGCAGAACAACAGTCCTCCTGGTAGTGTACAGAATGTAGAGCCAGCAGCGTGTGGTTACAAATTCCACTCAGTGTCTAAAAACATGGAGTCCTTAAACTCAAAAAATGTCTTTGACGAAGGGGTGACTTTAAAAGAACCTTCAGAATTGTACAACATTTCCTTTCAGCCCGGCCCTCGCTCCAGATGATCAGTAGGGGGTAAAGTAGCCCTTTGTGTGAGGGAAGGACACAACCTTTTGACATCTAAGTGTGAATCAGCTCTCCCTCTCCCAGCCCAGTCAGACTATCAGTATGCAGAACTATCCACTGTCAAACCCAGCCCTTCCTGTGTAGTGGCTGTGTAGAGAGTATGCACAAAGTGTAGCTGTCACCCAGGCCAGATGTGGACTGGCAACAGGCTGCAGAGTACACAGAGTTATATGCACAGAGAATTCCCACTTTCTAAAATAGTATTGTAAAATCACGTTACCATTATTCTAAACGTACCAAACATGGCAAAGCTACTCCTTTCTGATCAACAATTATCACTTAAAAGTGTATAAGAGAATTCCCAGTGCTAACCTATGCGAGGAGCAAGCCTCCCACAGCAGTGAATAACGAAATAGGCTGTTTGTCACCACTACCAGGGTATGCAAAGCATAAAAGTACATCTACAACCCTTTACTTACACAGCACCCTGCCCATAGGGCTACCTAGGGCCGACCTTAAGGGTGACCTATATGTAACAAAAGGGGGTTTTAAGGCTTGGTAGGTAGTTTTAAATGCCTAGTCCAAGTGGCAGTAAACTGCGCATGCCAGCCCTGCAATGGCAGCCCTGAGACAGGTTTGAAAGGCTACTTCTGTGGGTGGCACAATCGGTGCTGCAGGCCCAGTGGTAGCATTTAATTTACAGGCCCTGGGTAGATTGTATACCACTTTACAAGGGACTTGAAGTAAATCAAATATGCCAAACAGGTGTAGGCCAATTATACCATGTTTAGAGGAGAGAGCACATGCTCTTTAGTACTGCTAAGCAGTGGTAAAGTGCCCAGAGTGCTACAGCCCACAAAAAGTAGGTCAGAAAAACAGGTAGAGGAAGGCAAAAAGTATGAGGATAACTCTGGAAAAATGGCCAGGCCCAACAGCCGCATATAGAGTAACGATGATAGTTTTCAAGAAATTGAGAGCTTTGTTTAGCGTGATAGGAGAGAATACCTGTTCATGAGGGCAAGAGCAACCATCCAGAGCATACCTGTGCATTACATGACAACCATGATCAGTTTACATACATGTATCTGGGTCAAACAGTAGAATACGGTCACAACAATTAATAGAGTTTTCCCCATATAGTATCTTTAAACTGAGAATTATTGAGAATTTGAGGTGACTGTTGTATGAGATGGAACCTCCACTTACACCCGCTGAATATGAGCTTTGAATGCATGCGAACATATGCAAAAGAGACAGAAAAATATCAACCCCGAGCAAAGAATAAGGTTTGTATTGTGATGGAAGCAAGATTAGGTACAGAATGGCAGTAATGGAGAGAGAATGACATTGGGGGTATAGGGATGTACCCTTGAATAACAAAGAGGAATGGCAGAGAGAATTAAGGGCCAGATGTAGGAAGATTCCAATTTGCGACTTGCAAATTGCGAGTCAGAGTGACTCGTAATTTGCGAGTCGCAAATTGGAATGTAGGATGGTGTCCCTGACACCATCTGCGACTTGAAAAGCAGCAACTGCAGGATAGCCCAACAAAGCGGGGGTCGCAAAGGCCCACCTCACTAATACTCATGAGGTGGGTCACAATTTGCGACCCCCTTGCGAGTGGCGGCATTCACAGGGATGGTGGCCTGCTGCGGACAGCAGACCACCATGTCTGTGACTGCTTTTTGATAAAGCAGTTTTTTTTTTTTTTAATGCAGCCCGTTTTCCTTAAAGGAAAACGAGATGCATTACAAAAATGAAAAATTAAACGTTTTTGTTTCATTTTTTCAGAGCAGGCAGTGGTCCATAGGACCACTGCCTGCTCTGTAAAAATGTTTGCAGTTCCATTCAAAAAGGGGAAGGGGTCCCATAGGGACCCCTTCCCTTTTGCGAATGGGTTACCACCCATTTTCAAATGGATGCAAACTGCGATTGGTTTGCGACTGCGTTCGCGTTCACAAAGCAATCTGGCATTGCACTGTGACTCGCAATTAGGAAGGGGACTCCCCTTCCTAATTGTGACTTGCAAACCCGTTTTGCGATTCGGTAGCCAGGTTACCGAATCGCAAAACGGGTTTTGTGCATTGCATAATGCAGTTTGCACGTCGCAAACAGCGAAAATCGCTGTTTGCGACGTGCAAACTGTTACCTACTTCTGGCCCCTAATGTCTAAGAGGGTAGAAATTAAGAGAAGGGGGATGAAATTAGTGACTGTAATTTTTGTGATGACTTTTTGGATGATATATTTACTTCCCAACAATCTCCATATAATGCTGTTCATCAGGCTAGAGAGAACCAGCAGCCCAGAGCAAGCCAAAAGAACATGGGGCCCATTGGCACAGGTGTAAGGAAACCAATTGATGAGAGCCTTCCTGAGGGACCTTGTCCTTTATTGCTCCATGTACACTATTGGGAGCCCCAAATACTATTGTTATTATCACCGCCCCAGGCCTAACCACAGTCACTACAGACGTGGGTATATCAGGTACTGCTTTAGATTTAGGAGCACAGCCTTGAAGCGGAGGAGCCCTCATTGTAAGTATGCATGTTGTACAGGTTGAGGAGAGTCCAGAGCCATAGACCTCAGAGAAGGAAGTCTCTTCTATGGGACTGGACATTTTGAGATTAAAAGGAGAATTCAAGGAAATGATCAGAGGAAACCTTGAATTGGGGTACAGAGATAGTTATATTGAAGAGGAACTTTTGTTCTTGAGTAAGGATGCTGCTAGATGTGCTTGTGAAACCCTTGCAAAATTGGGAGGGTTGCCCTCAGAGAGTGGGTTTGACTTGTCTAGAAGTGAGAATTTGAAGAATAATTTTAGGATGTTCCTAGGTAAAGACAATATCAAGACTATGCAAACCCAATGTATAAAACTACATTTGAAGGAGTGAGTAGCATTCAGAGGTGGAGTGAAATCCAAAAGATCAAAGACCAAAAGACCCAGAAGGGAAGGGAAATGAAAAACAATATGAGAGGACTGGAAGAAGAGAATAGTAAAAGCAACGCAAAGTTTAAAACCTACCCTTTGAGAGAGGTGCATGGGGGTGGATATGTGCACGTACCTTTAAGTTATGGTGATCTTTCCACATTTACAAACTGCTAATTACCACACAAATTACAAGACTCATGGCATCTTTGATAACATAATTGATAATATTAATGTACTATTTGCAGTAAAAATTTTGACGAAAAAACTGTGCATGGCAGGGGCGCGAGTTATTGTTACCTTAAGGCACGAGTTATAGTTACTTGAAATAACTCTAACTATAACAGGTTAATTTCTATGGTTTTGTACATTTAAAATGTGAGCCTAACTATAACATCCCCGTAACCTATGTTTTTTCAGTATATATATACTATGAAGTGCTTGTATAGATGGATGAGAGGGTGTATGGGTGAATGAGTGGTTGAAGTATTTGCTGTATGGGAGAGTGAGTGGATGTGTGAGTAGCTGTATGAGTGAGCAAGTGACTGTGTGATTGGCTCCATTTCATTGAGTGAGTGGATGTGTGAGTGGCTGTGCGGGTGAGTGAGTGGGTGTGAGAGTGGTCTCTGGGTAGGTGAATGGCTGACACTGTATTGGTGAGTGAGTTGATGAGTCAGTTACTGTATGGGTGTGTCAGTGCTTGTATGAATGGTTGTAAGTATAATTGAGTGTGTGTGTGTCAGTTTTTATATGGGAGAATGAGTGGATGTGTGAGAGCTTGTGTTGGTCAGTGAGTGGCTGTGTGAGTGGCTGCATGGGTGACTGAGTGGGTGTTTGAGTGCCTGTTCATGTGAGTGAGTCGATGTGTGAATGGTTGTATAGTTGAGTGATTGGCTGTACTGATGAGCCAGTGGCTGTGTCAGTGACTGTATTGGTGAGTGTGTGGGTGCTTCTACAGCTGATTGACTGGTTGTGTCAGTGATCTATTAATGGGCTGTGAGAGTGATTGTATGGGTGTATGAGTGGGGGGGTGGGTGTATGAGTGTATGAGTGAGTGTGTAAGTAACTGTATCAGTCTGTGAATACCTTAATTAGTACTGTATGGGTGACTGAGTGGCTGTGTCAATGGCTGTTTGACTGAATGAGTCGCTATATCACTACTTTTATGCATCTGTGAATAAGTATGTGAGTAGATGTGTGTGCGTATATAAGAGGTTGTATGAGCAAATGAGTGGGTGTATGAGTGTTTGTGTGGATGATGTCATAAGTGATGTCATTTGAGATGTTATCAGTGCTGTCACTGACCACATCATGAGTGATGAAATATGTGACGTCATAAGCAGTGCATTACAGAAGCATAAGTTATAGTTAGCTCAGGTAACTATACTACTAAATTTCTTAGGTTTTGTACGAGTAAAATCAGAACATAACTGTAGTGTCCCTGTAACCTTTGTTTTGTTTCAGTGAATATATATCTATATATTTATATATACATATATATATATCTGTATATGTATATATAGATACATATATATATGTACATATTTATGTATATATATATGTGTATGTATATATATATATATATACACACACACACACACACATATATATATATATATACACACACACACACATATATATATGTGTGTGTGTATATACCAGTAAGTAGCTATAGTTAGGACCTAGTTTCCATAGAAAAAGAAAAGAAAAAGCATTTTTTTACATTGCTATATCTTTGGCGCTGTTTGATGAATCTTCATTAAATTTTCCAAAAACATGTCCTCTAGCATTTTGTTGTACATGGAAAGTTGGAAAGATTTGGGTTGATCTGCCAAGCAGGGGCTGAGAAATGGAGGGGGGGGGTGAAAAAAATGTTTTAGAAACAAAATATTTATTTTCAATCATTAAATGTACTCTCTGGTATGCAGGACATCTGCGGGTGTTTTCTTCTCTCCAACCTACATCAGCCTCATGATGGGTTGGTGGGAAAAACATATAGCTTTGAGAGAGGGGAATGAGAAACACACAGATAAGACAACAATCTGGCTGAGATTCATAGACAACCTCTTCCTCATTTGGAACAGAACTAAAATGGAGTTTCAAAAATATTTTGATATACTCAATCATAACGACATAGGCTTACAATTCAAGTATAATACTAGCACTACTTAAATACAGTTTCTGGATGTGACGGTGTAGATTGAGGACTGTTAGAAATGGGGTCTCTGTTGTGCAGGCAGTTTGTGCTCTATCCAAAGAGGGACACTCACTCTAGCCAGGGCAATGGAGATACACACTCAAGATAACCCCTGCTCACCCCCTGAGTAGCTTGGCACAAACAGTCAGGTGCATCTCAAAGGCAATGTGTAAAGTATTCGTACCACCACACACAGTAGTACAGTGAAAACACTACAAAATGGACACCACACCAGTTTAGAATAATAGGCAATATTTATCTAAATCAAACAAGACCGAAACAACATAAATCCAACATACACAAGTCAAAATATGAATTTTCAAAGTAAAAAGAGTCTTACTCCATAGAAAACAATGGAAATGTTGATTTTACACAAAGTACCTGGTTTGCATCACAAATAAAGCTGCACCGGCGAGTAAGCATCAGAAAAGTCATCAATGCGTCAATTCCTTACTCGCAAGTGAGACAGTGCGTCATTTCTTCCCCAGGCGGGTAGGCGCTGCTTTGTTTTCCTCTCCCGCAAGAGATCGTTGGGTCAATTTCCAGACAGGGCACCTTAGATCCACGCAGGGTCGCAATGACTTTGATGCCCAGCGATGATGCTTTAGAAATCCGGTCGCACAGTGTTGGAAATCTGCGATGCGTCGTGATTGCATCATTTTTAGCAGCCGTTTCTCCCGCTGCGATGCGTCGATCTCCTAGCCGCGATGCAAGTGGGGTGAAGCGGGTGGCGGGGCATTTTTCAGCCATGTTGCAGGTGATGCGTCAAAATGTTTCCACCATGGCTTCCTTTGCGTGGATTTCCATCCTTTTTCTACCAGCTTCACCTTTCAAAGGCTCGGGACTGTATGGGGCACCACTTGGCAGGGTGGGAGTCTCAGCAGAGAGTCCAGGTGCTGGCAGAGGATGTTTTTGATGGCTCTGAGACTTCAAAACAGGAGGCAAGCTCAATCCAAGCCCTTGGAGATTCTTCTCAAGCAGGAATATACCACAAAGTCCAGTCTTTGTCCCCTTTCACAGGCAGAAGCAGCAACTGCAGGATAGCCCAACAAAGCACAGTCACAGGCAGGGGCAGCACTTCAGTTCTTCAGCTCTTGACCTTGGCAGAGGTTCCTCTTGAATCCAGAAGTGATCTGAAAATCTGGGGTTTTGGGTCCACTAGTTATACCCCTTTCTGCCTTTCCAGTAGGCAAGTTTCAAAGGAAAGTCTCTGTTGTTCACAAGATGCTCCCTTGCCCAGGCCTGGCTCCAGACACACATCAGGTAGTTGGAAACTGCATTGTGTGAGGGCAGGCACAGCCCATTCAGGTGTAAGTAAGCACTCCTCCCTTCACTCTAGTCCAGATGGCTCATCAGCTCCCTTTGTGTCGTGTCTAGTGGCAATTCACAAACAGCCTAACTGTCAGTCTGACCCAGACAGGGAATACACAAGCAGGCAGAGTTACAGAATGGTTTAAGCAAGAATATGCCCACTTTCTAAAAGTGGCATTTTCAAACTGACAATCTAAAAACCAACCTTACCAAAAGATGTGTATTTAAATTGCGAGTTCAGAGACTCCAAACTCCATATTCTGCTTCCAGAGGGAAACTGTACTTTAAAGATATTTAAAGGCAGCCCCCATGTTAACCTATGAGAGAGATGGGCCTTGCACAAGTGTAAACAGCATTTGCCAGTATTTCACTTAGGACATGTAAAACAAACCAGTACATGTCCCCCCTTTATTATACACTGCATCCTGCCCATGGGGCTACCTAGGGCCTAACTTAGTGGTGCCTTACATGTATAAAAAGGGAAGGTTGGGGCCTGGCAAGTGGGTACACTTGCCAGGTAGAATTGGCAGGTTAAAACTGCACACACAGACACTGCAGTGGCAGGTCTGAGACATATTTACAGGGCTACTCATGTGGATGGTACAATCAGTACTGCAGGCCCACTAGTAGCATTTGATTTACTGGACCTGGGAATCTCTAGTGCACTTTACTAGGGACTTACTAGTAAATCAAATAAGCCAATCATGAAAATAGCCAATTACACATACAATTTACACAGGGAGCACTTGCACTTTAGCACTGGTCAGCAGTGCTAAAGTGGCCATAGTACCAAAAACAGTAAAAACAGAGTCCAGCACACAGTCAATACATGGGAAGCAGAGGCAAAAAAGACAGGGGAGACCACGCCAAGGATGCCAGGTATAACAAGGACAATAAAATACAAACTACTCTATATTGAAAACCAGCCTTAACGAACAGTGTCCTGAAGGGTTCCAGCTTCCACCCAAATTCATTGAAAAGAAGTATTGCATACTTTAAATACATTTTGATTACATGCAACTGTTCCAGTGATAAGGGGCAAAATTTGCGGAAACAGAGCAGAGATTCCTACAGAAAATATATAAATATAGAGACATCAAACAGGGAGAAGAACGAGCCAGATCTCTCACATGGGCTCAAACTTTTGTAAATAAAACTGCACATGGTGGGAAAAGGGACAATAAGGAGACCATAGCTAGAACAGTCCTTACATACAGCAGAGAGAATATCCTGAAGAACTATTGGAATGTGTTGAAAAATGATCAAGGCATTGGGAATTAACTGGAAGATAGACCGAGCGTCACTTATCGGAAGGCAAAATCATTGAAAGATAAATTAGTAAGAAGTCACTTTGAACCCAAACAAATCATTGAATTGGCTGGGAAGACAAGGAATGGAATTTATAAGCTGCAACAAATGTAAAGCTTGCCGCCTGAGCAAAAGAATGAGAGTTCCATGATTTTTAAGGTCAAAAACTGACAATCAATGGGAGACTCACATGTGACACCACATTTGTGTACATGATAGAATGTTACTGTGGACTAAATTGCGTGGAAAGCATCATATGCCCCTTGCAGAAACAAATATTAGAGCATATTAGAGCAGTGCACAACAAGGACTTGAACTATGCCATGGCAAAGGATCTTCTCACACATCCTGGGACAGACTGGTTAAGTGTGCATTACTTTGGCATAGCAAGCATATGTAAGAATGAAAGAGGAGGTGATAGATTGCTGAAATAAAGATGTTTGGAGTCATGATTTGTCATGAGGTCAAGCAACAAGATACGGTATGGATTGAATGGAGATGAGGAACTTTATAATCATCTGTAAACTAAGAACTTAATATGCTCCTTTTCCATCAAGAAGTATTGCTTATGACCTTTTTGAGAGATTCATAGAGTTATTGGAATTTACAAAGGGATACTCTTCTGAATGATGTAATCATATATTTAGTAGAAGCCTTGGGGCAATTTAGATTTGAGTTTCTCTATATTTGTCAGATTAGAATGGGAGAATGTTGTATGATTTCTCTAAATGCGTCCGTTTATTCATTATTTGTGTCAGATGTAGATATTTTTGTCAGATGATTTCTCTATATCCGTCAGATGGGGAGGAATTGACATCAGGCTTAGTCTGCCCAATATAGCTGACCTAGAAAAAAATCTAAAAATCTTGGTGAGAATTAGTTTAGCATAGTTGTGGGGGCACTATACCTCATGACATATAACAAAGTTAGAACATGACCTTTAAACTATAATAGCCACATGGTGTATATGTGGTTCACACATTTTTCACTGAGATGAACATAAGGACACTCGATATTTATGTACTACTAGAGTAATATTTGAGAACTAAGGTTATTTGTCCTTCTGCTGGTTATGAGGGGAGTTGTACTGTCTGGAGTGATATAAAAGCAAAATATCACCAGTGTGGTATGATTATTGACAAACACATGTACATGCTGATGCAGGACTGGTTGAATTTTCCTAGCGGTACCAAACCAGAGAGGGTACCAATAGGCAAAACACATCCTCATTCCAGCAATGCTGCTGTATCATCTTACACACATAGACACAAATAATATGTGTGATAATTCATATGACGATCAGATAAAAACTCAATAAATATGGTTCTGCTAAAAAGTATAGTCATGGTATAGGGTTGCACCACAATGATTAGCCACAATGGCTACGCTATTGGGCAGGTAATTGAAAAAAAATAGAAAACATGATTGAATTCCTTTTAAAATTGCTCTCATTTGTTGCACTTTTTCTCAATGTGGAATGTTTGTCTTCATGTTAGTGAGTCGTCAAATCGTCATTTTTTAGGCTTTTATTGTCTTTTAAAATATCACTACAACTCCCACAATGCCTCTTAATTGGTTAATAAGGGCAAGTATAAATACTAGTAATGGAAGATGCACTCACAAACCCGTGAGCAAGACTTGTTAGTCGAAATGCGTTGATGGTGGATTTACATGGTGTATGCTTGATTAATGAATAATTAGAAGTGATACTCTCCTGGAGTGCAGCGTAAATTCTGTTGGATTATACATTTCGGGGAAGGTCCATCCCTGATGCTGGCACTGGCTTAGGATGAGTGCACTGCAAGGGATCCAGTTGTTTGATATTTGATTTTTTATATATATATATATATATATATAAAATCAAATATATATATATATATATATATATATATATATATATATATATATATATATATATAAAAAAAACCTACTGGCAGTTGCCAGTAGGTAGTTAAAGCTAGGACCTAGTTTCAATAGAAAAAAACTTTTTTTGACTTGGCTATATCTTTAGCGCTGTTTGGTGAATCTTCCTGAAATTTTCCAAAAAGTGACCTCTGGGGTTTTGTTGTAGATGGAAAGCTGGAAAGTTTCAGTATGATCCACCAAGTGGGCCGAGAAAAAGAGGGGGAAGTAAAAAAAAAGTGCATTTTCCATGTTAATTCCCATAGAGATTTTAGACACGACTACAGCTCGGACTTCTGGACAGAATTACACCAAATTTAGCAGAAGGGTAGCTCTTGGCGCAGAAAGCACCCTTTTTATTATTTGATGTGCATCAGTTCAGATGTTTTTCCAGAAATTAAAGTGCACAGGCTTCACAGATCCCAAAGACCTCATGCTGGGATCTGATTGGCTGCTAACACCTCAACCAGAAAGTGGCTGCAGCCATTTTGGGACTCAGCTTCAGCCAAGTCCCAGTAGCAAAAGTAAAAAAAAAAAAAGGGGGTTAGAAATACCTGAAATGTATTGGTTCTGGGGTCTCCCTGGGACACAGCCAGGACAAAAGAGCATTTAAAACAAAAAATGGAAATATCAGTTGAGGATTCGTGGACCTGTCGAAAATTTACAAAACAAAAACAAATGTGGTCTCCCACACTTGTTGTTATCTTAGCCCCTGGGTGGGCCAGGTCCTGGAGGCATGCATATATATGCTATAAATGGAGGAGGCGCACTTGTCCCCCCTCCAAGGGTTTAATAAAGCCCCAGGGACCACCACCTCCCTGGGGCTAAACTGTAGATTATGGGGGGGACATGCAAAAAAATTATATAGAGGGCGCAGCGCTGACCACCCCTGGGCCCAGGGGACCACCACCTCCCCAGGGCAAATACAAAATTATTGTGGGGGGTCGCATGGATCCCCCACTCCCCGGGGACCACCACCACCATGGGGCCTTTAAAATTTTTGAAAAGAGGAGGGGACAGCGCAGGGGTTATATATGGCCTCCTTCCCAGGCAATATATAACCTTGGGGACCACCAACTCCCTTGGGCCGGCCCATGCAGAACAACGGAGGGGGGGGCATGTGGCTCCCCCTCCTGAAGCCATGTATGGATGGCCCTGGGGACCTCCACCCCCCAGGGCTGGCTCGTGATATCTCGCAAGGTGCCCACCCTGGGGATATAGCTGTTTGCTGTGACAGCTCCCGCCAAGCAAAAGCAAACTCTGCACTTCCATCAAGCGGGAGCTGTCAAAATGCTCCCGCTTGCTGGCAGCGGAGTTTTTATTTTTTTTCCTGCTCATAGACATGCAGGCAGAGAAAGAGATGAAAGTATTGCTTCCGCACACCGGGAGCTGCATTTCTAGCAGCTCCTTGCATGCAGGAGTAATGCCAGCTCCTGCGGGAGGCAAAGAGCCAGCTGGGACCATGGGGTCCTTGAGGCTCCCTCCACAGTCCTCGACATTAATTGGAAAAATGAATGAGTTCTGCATTGCATATTTATCTTAGATAAATACACAGGGCAGGATTCATTTTTGCATGATGCTCATTTCACAGAAATTAAACCTCAACAGGAAGCACTTAAAGATATAAACAAATCAGGTGCCCAAGTTCAAGCTCGACTTCTGTAAAGGACTAGTCATCCTAATTTCTTGCGCATGGTTAAGGCAAAGCAGTTGTTTTTTCTCTGCATTTTGACCTTGAAAAGTTATATGCAAACCTTGATGAAGATGTTTGCATCCTTGCTTTTTTCGAACGCAGTATCTCATGTAGTGAATGTGATGAATGGGTTCTTTCTTGTCATTTCCTGCTAGGACCAGAGATTGTGTTCTCCTATTAAAAAAAACAAGGATGAAAAATGGCCTAGAAGCCCTGCATGTTTGGCCCCACCCCTATATACATTAGTGGTATGCAACAAGTTTCCGCCATTTTCCCTGGATGATGGACAGCTTACTAAAAGGACCCCCTGAGCTCTTTTCCCGATAATTTTGGGGAAACATTCTTGATGCACAGGAATATTATCATATATCTACCAAACAAAGAAGCACTCCAATAGTGGTGTGGGATTGGATGGTTGAGGGGGTAGGCCGTAGGCTCAGTAGACAATCCCCACTGGAGGAGTTGGATGGTTATAGGGGATTGGCCACAGGCCAGGCCCTGCATCCAACACCTGCTGTTCAGCAACAGCAGTTGAAATTAGAGATAAGGTAACTATAACTTGTGCACCTGCCATGCACAGTTTTCTCATCAGTAATTTTACTGCAAATGTAACAGTGATGTTATCAATGATGTCATAGACGATGTTATCAGTGATTTGATATATGGGGTAGTTAGAAGTGCATGGCGAAGGCACAAGGTATAGTTACCCTAGGGATGAGTTATAGGTACTTGAAATAACTCTAACTCTAAAAATGCTGAATTTCTATGGTTTTGTGCGGGTAAATTCAGAACCTAACTATAATGTCCCTGTAACCTTTGTTTTTTTCAGTAAAAAAAAATATATACTGTATATCTACAGACACACATATATATATATATATATATATATATATATATATATATATATAAATATATATATATATATATATATATTACACACAGTGACGGTCTCAACTGTGTAGTTATGGTTAAGACCTAGTTACCACATAGGAAATTGATTTTTTGTCTTTTTTTAACTTTAAATGCCATTTCACAAATCTTCATGAAACATCCAATAAAAAAGTTCACCCAAAAATTTCACCTACCTCAGCTCCCTCCTGGATGGAAAGTTTCGGGTGATCCGGCAAGTGGGGGCAGAGAAAAAAGGGAAGGAGCATAGCACAAGTTTCCTTGCATGTTCTATAAGGAATGTTAGACAGCGCTACAGCCAAAACTGCTGAACAGGATTTGGCAGAAAGCTTCATCTTTACCCAGAAAGCAATCTTTTTGTGATTTGGCATAAATCCGTTCAGTTGTTTTTGAGAAATTAGGGTTCAAAATGTATTGTTATCGGGACGGTTGGCTGAAATTAACAAAATCAAGCCTTCTGATTGGCAGAGGGGGCTTTTTCAGAGCAAGCATTCTGAGTGGCCGGCCCCAACATGAAAATAAATATTGTGGAGGCCATTTCAGGACTCGAGGAATTGATCCCCTATCCTGAAAAGGTTTTTGAAAGAGACATAAGGGGCATGGTAGGGAAACCTTGACCTCTTACTTCTTTTGGAGGGTTCCTAAAAGACTGTCTCTGGGCCCAAAATAAATAAAAACTACATTTCAGGGGGGTCCCCATGATCCTTTGGGTCTCTCGACT
Organism: Pleurodeles waltl; assembly: GCF_031143425.1. Taxonomy (NCBI): domain Eukaryota; kingdom Metazoa; phylum Chordata; class Amphibia; order Caudata; family Salamandridae; genus Pleurodeles; species Pleurodeles waltl. The sequence goes on from NC_090438.1 coordinate 686,671,689, forward strand.
GGGAAAATGATTTACAAAGAAAATGTGGGGTGGGTATCCCTGAAGGGTGGCCAATGAGTAGGATGAGTGTAGCGTCTGGCCTCAGGCCAAACCCTACACCCAACTACACGCCATGCATGGCCAAAGGCCGTACACAGTGGGACTTTCAATGCCTGCTGAGGGTTTGGGTATGATAATAAGATCTTATCTTACATTAAAGAAACCATAGAAATTCACAAAAAAACAAAAATTAAAGTGATTTTATAGGTAGATATGATGATAATACCTTGCAGGAATTGCCCTGAGCCCCTTGTATACCCTCGTCATAATTATAGGAGGGGCGAATGGAGTGGAGTGGACTAGGAGTTAGGCCCGTCGCACAGCCATTTGATTTTTTGCTGGAACATGGGAGGTTATAAAAAGCATTCAAAACAAGACCTATTTAAAAGAGAGTTCGGAAAGTATGATATAGAGTGTTTCCAGGAAACTTGGTTGTGCGACAAACCTGATCCAGTTGATGGTTTCATGAGACTCTTCAGGGGAGCAACACGGCAAGGGTTAGGTCGCCCATTAGAGGTCTAATAACCTTATCCTCAACAAGAATAGAAAATAAGTTTATAGAGATAAAGAGTAAGGGCCTCATTACAACATTGGCGGGCGGCTACCGCCGTGCGGCCGCCAATGCGGCCGCACTCCCGCGGTGCCCATTTGGACAGCCCTGCTGGGCCGGCGGGCGGAAACCAAGTTTCCGCCCACCGGCCCAGCGGGGATGTGGGCCGCAACATGTGAGCCGGCTCCAAATGGAGCCGGTGGTGTTGCGGCCGTGCGATGGGTGCAGTTGCACCCGTAGTGCTTTTCACTGTCTGCACAGCAGACAGTGAAAAGCTGCATGGGGCCCCACGACTCCCCGAACCGCCAGCCTTTTCCTGGCGGGTCAGACCGCCAGAAAAAGGCTGGCGGTCGGGGACTCGTAATCCCCTGGTCAGTGCTGCCCTGGCGGATTACAACCGCCGGGGCCATTGTGGCGGAAAACCGCCGGCCCCGGCGGTGCGACCGCGGATACGCCGGGAGGCACCGCCAGCCTGTTGGCGGTGCTCCCGTCGTTTTGGCCCTGGCGTTGTAATACCGCCAGGGTCATAATGACCACCTAAGGCCAGGTGGATCTCTATAATGCAATTGAAGGAGCTGTACGGTTAATAATAATTAATGTATATATACAGCCGGGGAAAATGTATGATTATGATATTCAGCGGGGTCCATTTGAGGAAGATCTAGAACTATTAAGCATTGGTAAACCAGGATACTTGACCCTAATGTTGGGAGATTTTAATCACAAACTTAATCCCAATAGTATTGATAAACTGTATAAGGTGCTACCGGTAGTTGCACAAATTCCAAATAGCACCTTCCCAAAAGTAGAATGTTCTGCACATGATTTATCCCTAGTAAGAACCTTAGGATCCCAAGGTATGTTTTGTCTAAATGGTCGTATGAAGAAGGATCGCCTGGCAAAACCGATTTTCCAAATAGGCAACCAGACTTGCCCCATTGATTATGCTTTTGTAAATGCTTGGTCCTTTGGAGAAATGCAGGATTTTGAAATTGAGCATATAGAGGGCAGTGATCACTGGCCACTTCAATTAACAATACGATCTACTGATAAAAATCAAAGAGAAAAGGCAGTGATAGCGCTAGTTGAGTACCTTCGTAGAATAACAACCCCTTTGACAGAAAGTAGTCTAGGAGCACTTAATGAATTGATAGTCAATTATCCAAACCTTCCACTGGAGAAAGATCCAAGAAATGTGTTTAAAGGTTATAGTAGGGGTATTGCATTAATAGTGGACTGCCTAAAAACAAAATTAAAAAAACAGCAAGTGGGAAAGATAAAGGGAGAACCATATAAGATTAATAATATCAAAGTATGGTTTAATTGGGAATTTAGGTGTAAAAAGCAAAAGATTCGAACATTAGAAAGAGAATTTAGGAAAAGACCCACCATGGACACAGAAGTGCAGCTCTGTCAGGCAAAACAGAGTTATAAAACACTCATAAGACAAAAGAAACAGGAATATATCGACAAAAATTGGGACACAATGATCGAAGTGATAAGAACAAAGAATATTAGGGGCTTCTGGCAGTTGGTAAGAGAGGGGAAAGTATCAGGAACCATGCGGTGTTTGGTTGGAGAAGAGGATTCGTATAAATATCTGTCTACCGTATATAATGGTATCGACATCGAGGAAGGACATGGTGTCATCAGGAAGATGGGGGAGAATATGAGATTAGCTTTTGCTATGGAATATGCTTAGACAGTTAGGGATTGATTTGGATTTATTATATCTTCTTCAGGGCCTGGTATACATGTTTGTTGCTTATTATATGCTGACGATTTAGTGATAATGGATATGACGGAGTTAGGTCTACAAAGGAAATTAGAGGTGTTGTAAATTTAGAAAAAACAAAGATTATGTCTATAGGGAATGTGAAGAGGGATTTTGCTTATGTGCTAGGAGGTCAAAAACTAGAGAAGGTAAAAAAATATATAAATATTTAGGTATGTGGTATGACTCAGACTTGAAATGGAAAGATCATATTGAAGCCCGAAAAAATAAAACGTTATCATCGGTCTGGGGATTGAAACAATTTAATAGTAAATATGGGGGTCCTTCCCTCCAGCCGGTTATCTCTGCTTTTAACGCTATGTACGTCCCCAGTTTCAATATGGGGTGGAAGTCCTAACTCTCTCAGAGAAACTAAATTGGGAGATAGAAGAAAGCTTTTCTGTAAAGCGTTTGCTATCATTACCTCTCTCAAGTATGTTACAAGCTATAAGAGCAGAATGCCAAATGACAGCTTGGATTTACCAGGGATTACAAGCAACACTGAAGTTGTGGTTAAGCGTAAGAGACAAGGGTTTTGTAAGATTGCGAGATTGTGTAAAAAAGAAATAACAACAAGAAAATTATATTGGGCGCTACAAGTGAGAGGACGGGTAGAGAAGATCTGTGTTCTCTTAGCCTTACCCGGTAATCAGTGGCGCAGTGAACAAATCCAGAAACAAAATTTACGTGCAATAGTGAAGGAAAGGGCAAGAGAAATAGACCTGAAGTATTTAGAGTGTAAAATATCAACCCAGGCTATGGTAGGGGGATGGTGGAACCCAGAAAACTTTCCCTATATAGAGGCCCTACCTAACGAAAAATTAAGGGACGCAGGGTTAAAATTCTGAATTGGGCTTAATCCAGGCTGTATGGACCCTGAAGCAAAATCGTTTCTTAAGGATACTTTGGGTGTATGCACATGTGGCTTACAACAGAAATTCAGCATGCAACACCTTCTTTTGGATTGCTATTGGTTTTTAGAGGTGCGTAAGAAGTTTTTAAAACCAGTTTTTAAGGAATATAATATTATTAACCGAGATCAAGCGCTTAGATTATTAATAGACATGAGATTTTTTAATGTAACTTGTGCACCAGGCCAATTTCTAATAGGATTAAGAGGGGTCTTAACTGAACTTACAGTGTCGGATACTTCATAGGGAGGAAAGACGAACTAAGAATTTGAAATGGCACAAATAGATTGTTTTTAAATTGGTTGATGGAAATATGGAAATTTTGCCACATTAAAAAGCAGCCAGATGTAAAATGTAGAGCACTTTAAATTGGAAATAGCACTCTATGTCATTATAAGGATATGAGTCCCGTTAGAATTGTATGTGGGATGATTTGTTTAGCATGCAGTACTTTTAAAGAACTACAAGGAAATAAAATTGGTTGAAGGTTAACATAACTTAATGAATTATGTATGTCGAGTTTGTTACCAAGATTTAGAATTATGAATTATGTAGGTGAATGTACTATGCAATAGGGAATCCCCTTTTTCTTCTTAATGAATTTTGTATAATTGTCTGCTTATGTATAGGGTTTTATATTGAATTTCGTATATTTTATTATTTTTATACTTTTAAGGTTTAAGGTTTAAGCCAAATAAAAGAATTTATGACTGAAAAAAAAACCTTACTTTGTATTTAAAAAAAAAAGAAATTCACAGAAAAAAAACAAAGGTTACAATGGCAACATTTTTGGTTAAAATGTAGCATTTTAAACCAAAATCAACACTTAAAATCACCAATTATAGCTTACTGAGTGAGATAGAACTTCTGCTCCTACCATGCTCTGCTCATGACCACACAGACTGCATCACTGATGACATGTTCAATGACATTATTGATGACAATACTGAGCATGGGGAGGGAATGAGTTCTAGTTGGCTCAGTAAACCTTAACTGATGAATTTCAGTGTTTTTTTAGTTTACAATATAGCTTTATAACTGAAATTTTTACCTAACTATAATGTCATTTTAACCTTTGTTGTTTCATTGAATATATCAATCTATGTTTTCTGTGTGTGTGTGTGTGTGTAGCTAGAGATAAGCATAGGATGAGCCAGTACAATCTTACAAGCTCTAATAAGCGGGAAAACATGTGTCAGGAGTTGCTTTTATTGATTCCTGGTTGGCTTGTTTGGCACTGAACCTCCCCAAAGCTGTGTGTAGATTTTCAGTTCAGCGTGGGTGGTACTAGCCAATCCTATGCTTAAAGACTTTGCTGCAAAAATGGCAAAAGGCTCTGTCACCTTCTAGCTCAGATTGATGATACAGTGCTAATCCTATGCTTAGAAAAACAGACATTTGAGGTGAGCAGATTCAGAGTATCAATAGTGTTGTAGGGTGTTTGATATAAAGGAGCTGCTCTATACCTAAACTTGAGAACTAACCAGCATTGCAGGCTTCCTTTTTTTACATAATATATGTGGCCCTCTATGCCTGAAGAGGTATTATCTTGACTTATACAGTGTGCTCCCTTGTGCCTGCACAACGCTATACTTCTCTGATGAGCTCTAAATAGAGGGAACAACATATGCCAGTGGTGCATTTATTCATTCCAGGTTGACCTGGTTGGTATTTTACCACTCCAAAGATGTAATACTGTGCCTGGAGTGGTATAAGGCTTTTGCCATTTTTCAGCTCAAAGTGGATGATACTTGCTAATCATATGCTTAAAGACCTTGCTGTAAAAATGGCAAAGTGTTTTGTCACCTTCTAGCTCAGCATTGATTATGCTTAGAAAACTGGACATTTGAGGTGAGCAGATCCAGAGTGTAGATGGTGCTGTGAGGTATTTGATATAAAGAAACTTCTCTATATCTAAACTTGAGAACCACCCAGAATCCCAGGCTTCCTTTTTGCATGATGTATGTGGCACTCTAAGCCTGAATTGGTAGTGTCATGACTTATACAGTGTGCGCCCTTGTGCCAGGACAAAACTATACTTCTCTGATGCCCACTAATTAGAGAGAGGAACATGTGCTATGGTGCTTTTATTCTTGTCAGGTTGACCTGTTTAGTATTTTACCACTCCAAAGCTGTAATATTTTGCCTGGAGTGGTAAAAGGCTTTTGTCAGTTTTCAGTTCACCAGGGATAATACTCACTAAACATATGCTTAATGACTTGCTGTAAAAATGGCAAAAGGCTTTGTTACTTTCTACCTCAGTGTTGATGGCACTATGCTATTCCTATGCCTAAAAACTGCTAGAACACCACATATGAGGTGAGCAAATTGAGAGTGTCAGTGATATTGTATGGTGATCCTCATAAAGGGGCTGCTTTCCACCTAATCTCTGGAAATACCCAGGGTTCCCTTCTTATTTTTTTGCATAATTTATGTGCATCCTAAGCCTGAAATGGTATTGTATTGATTTATACTGGATGTTCCCCTTTGTCTGGAAAAAGCCATACCTCTGATGAGATCTGATGAGAGTCAAACATGTGTCAGGGGTTGCTTTTATTCATTCTAGGATAGCTTGGATGATATTTTACCAGTTCAAATCTGTAATTCTTTACCTTGAGAGGTAAAAGGCTTTCGTCATTTTTCAATTCAGCGTGGATGGCATTGTACTAATCCTATGCTTAGAGACTTTCCTGTAAAAATGGCAAAAAGCTTTGTCCCTTTCCATCTTGGTGCATCACACTATGCTAATTCTCTGCCTAAAGCTGTGCTAGGAAAACAGACATTTGAGGTGAGCAGATTCAGAGTGTCACTGGTGTTGCAGGGTGTTCCATGTAAAGGAAGGAACTGCTCTCCACCTAACCTTGGAAACTATCTGGAGTTCTTTGATTCCTGTTTCATCTCAAATGACATCACTAATGACATAATCCAATGAGTGTGTTAGTTTTTTATAGTTTACATAGTGACGGGTAACTACCATCTTACTTTTCTACCTGATTTTGTACAGGCTATGTCCAGCTAATTGGTTTAAATGTTTACTAAACGCATGTGTCCATAATGCGCCATAGGTGTGTTGAAGTATTGAACATGTTATAAATCTTTGTATGAAATAGTAACTTGATGTGCAGGTGGCGGTTGACGACTTGTATTCACTATGTTCCACACAAGTTTTTTGGTACTGCAGAAAAAGTTTCCAGCAGGGCAAAGATCCTTTATTCTATATACTAAGTATTGTAAGCAACATTGAGTTATTAGATAGAATCGTTTCACCATGACAATTTCTACTTAACATGGAAGACTCTGTGCACCAAGTACTAACCTATGTACAGTCACAGATACCACAGCATTCAAGGAAATTCATCACAAAACAAGTCCTTCAATTGAGTTCAGTGGAAGTAGGTTATTTTATTCGAAGACATCAGCATAAGTCCATCAAAGAATCACCGTGCCATAACCACGGCCATAGTGTTCAACTGGAAGAACATCGTTGTAAAGACAAGCCAACACGTGTTTTGTCACAAAGTGACTTTTTCACGGCTGCAAAATATATATGACAAAATTTGGTAGTCATTTCTTGTCCCGAATAATGTGAGGATGATAACACGGTCAATAAAGTGTATGGGTCAAATTAGTTAAAACTGCGTACCACATAGAAAAAATAGTTTTCAGGTGCATTGCCCATTGTGCCAGTAAGATTTCTCTTACTATGATTCTTTGATGGACTTATGCTGATGTCTTCGAAGAAAAGAACTTACTACCACTGAACTCAATTGAAGGACTTGTTTTTTTATTAATTTCTTCGAGTGCTGCGGTATATGTGACTAACTTTATGTGGTGTTTCTTCGGAACACCACTTTACGCTCTAGGGTAGTGGAGCCTATTCAACCGCACTGCACCATAGCCCTTTGTTATGGACCCAACATAATTTTCATACTCTTACAGTGGTTAGGAAGTGCACTGTATTCACCACCACTCCCCATCCTTTTCTGTGTATACTAACCTATGTACATGTGCTTTTTTTTGCTTCAGAAGATGGGCTATCTATAATGTTTTCACCACTGTGTAAAGGCTGCAGGTAGTATGATCTTTAGCACGTTCACTGTCAGGTTCACTGCAAACAGTGTGGTACATGGTAAACCCTCTCCACAGAAAGAATAAACAGCGTGAACAGCGCCCACTTTTCTTTTTTACATGCACTTAATTTCCGAATGTAGGATCAGTGACTACCAGGGAATTGATACAGGTAAAGACTGTCCAAAGTAGGGCATAAGTACAGCGCTTTACTATAAGGAGGAACTTGGTTTTCCCTGAACATCTGTATAGAGGTTGAACACCTTGTGCAGGATAGGTTAGCCTTTCATCTGTAGTTCATAGTCAACATGAACTCTGCTACTCATGAAGTGCATGGTATAGGGTCAATGTTGCACGTAACACAAACATGCTTTACCTATGGGGGTTGTATGTCTGATCACAGTTGTGATGCTTCATATTATTCTAAGCTATTTTGCACTTATTTTCATAACTCTATTGCTATACTCGTTTATAGAGCAGTGTGTGCAAAAGAAGCTTGGATGATGTCATCAGTGATCTCATCAGCAATGCCATCATCAATGTCATTAGAGATGTCATCCGTGTTGTCATAAATTATGTCATAAAACATGTCATGAATGATGTATCATGTGAGGTCATAAGCAGAGCATGGCGTGGGTGCAAGTTATAGTTCGCTCTACTAAATATTACTGGTGAGTTTCTAATTTGTTTTTTCTTACTTCAAAATGTTAATGTTGTCACTGCATATTTACCTAACGATAAAGTTACTTTAGTGTTTGTTTTTTTCAGTGAATGTCTAAGATTTTTATCTAAAGAAAAACAGATCTTTTTATCACACCTAACTGTAACCTTTGTTTTTTCAGTGAATTTCTAGGGTGTTTTAACATGAAGTAATATTTTATTACTATATATAAAGCCAACGCACCTGCCATGCATGGCCTTGGGCTGTACACAGCGGGGGTTGACCACGGGGCCTTATGATGTTTAAAGGGGAGAGAAGGTCATGTGGCCCTCCCCTCCCTGAGCCTTTAAAAGACCCTGAGGACCCCACTTCCAGGGCCATGTATCTTTTAAAGGGGAGAGGGTCCGGGTGGTCCACTCTCCAAGCCTCATTAGGCCCTGGAGACCCCACCACCCCAGGGCTTTTTTTTTTAAAGGGGAAGGGTATTGTGGGACCGTCCTTCGAAAGCCATTATAGGCCCTGGGGAACCCACCCCAGGTGCCAACACTTACAACAAAGGGGAGGGGGCCTGCACACCCCCCCTTCCCAAGTCTCTTTAGGGCCTGAGGACCTGTCCCCCAGGACATTTTCTTTTTTTTAAAGGGGAAGGGGGGCAGGGGACCCCCCCCCACCACAAGCCATTGTAGGCCCTTGGGAGCCCTACCCCGGGCCAAAACTTACAAAAAAGGGGAGGGGGCCTGCATGCCTCCCCTCCCTGAGTCTCTTTAGGCCATGAGTAACCCATCCCCAGGGCCTTTTTTTGTAAAGGGGAGGAGGGCAGTGTGGCCTCCCTCTGCAAGTCTTACTAAGCAATAGGGAGGTCTCTTTTTTTTAACTAAAAAGGAGGGGAGACGCGTGCGCCTGTAGGAAAGTACCATCTTGCCTGGCATGTTACCCCCATTTTTCACTGTATATATGTTGTTTTAGTTGTATGTGTCACTGGGACCCTGGTAACCCAGGGCCCCAGTGCTCATAAGTGTGCCTGAATGTGTTACCTGTGTAGTGACTAACTGTCTCACTGAGGCTCTGCTAATCAGAACCTCAGTGGTTATGCTCTCTCATTTCTTTCCAAATTGTCACTGACAGGCTAGTGACCATTTTTACCAATTTACATTGGCTTACTGGAACACCCTTATAATTCCCTAGTATATGGTACTGAGGTACCCAGGGTATTGGGGTTCCAGGAGATCCCTATGGGCTGCAGCATTTCTTTTGCCACCCATAGGGAGCTCTGACAATTCTTACACAGGCCTGCCACTGCAGCCTGAGTGAAATAACGTCCACGTTATTTCACAGCCATTTTACACTGCACTTAAGTAACTTATAAGTCACCTATATGTCTAACCTTTACCTGGTAAAGGTTAGGTGCAAAGTTACTTAGTGTGAGGGCACCCTGGCACTAGCCAAGGTGCCCCCACATTGTTCAGAGCCAATTCACTGAACTTTGTGAGTGCGGGGACACCATTACACGCGTGCACTACATATAGGTCACTACCTATATGTAGCTTCACCATGGTAACTCCGAATATGGCCATGTAACATGTCTATGATCATGGAATTGCCCCCTCTATGCCATCCTGGCATTGTTGGTACAATTCCATGATCCCAGTGGTCTGTAGCACAGACCCTGGTACTGCCAGTCTGCCCTTCCTGGGGTTTCTCTGCAGCTGCTGCTGCTGCCAACCCCTCAGACAGGCAGCTGCCCTCCTGGGGTCCAGCCAGGCCTGGCCCAGGATGGCAGAACAAAGAACTTCCTCTGAGAGAGGGTGTGACACCCTCTCCCTTTGGAAAATGGTGTGAAGGCAGGGGAGGAGTAGCCTCCCCCAGCCTCTGGAAATGCTTTGTTGGGCACAGATGTGCCCAATTCTGCATAAGCCAGTCTACACCGGTTCAGGGACCCCTTAGCCCCTGCTCTGGCGCGAAACTGGACAAAGGAAAGGGGAGTGACCACTCCCCTGACCTGCACCTCCCCTGGGAGGTGTCCAGAGCTCCTCCAGTGTGCTCCAGACCTCTGCCATCTTGGAAACAGAGGTGCTGCTGGCACACTGGACTGCTCTGAGTGGCCAGTGCCACCAGGTGACGTCAGAGACTCCTTGTGATAGGCTCCTTCAGGTGTTAGTAGCCTTTCCTCTCTCCTAGGTAGCCAAACCCTCTTTTCTGGCTATTTAGGGTCTCTGTCTCTGGGGAAACTTTAGATAACGAATGCATGAGCTCAGCCGAGTTCCTCTGCATCTCCCTCTTCACCTTCTGATAAGGAATCGACCGCTGACCGCGCTGGAAGCCTGCAAACCTGCAACATAGTAGCAAAGACGACTACTGCAACTCTGTAACGCTGATCCTGCCGCCTTCTCGACTGTTTTCCTGCTTGTGTATGCTGTGGGGGTAGTCTGCCTCCTCTCTGCACCAGAAGCTCCGAAGAAATCTCCCGTGGGTCGACGGAATCTTCCCCCTGCAACCGCAGGCACCAAAAAGCTGCATTACCGGTCCCTTGGGTCTCCTCTCAGCACGACGAGCGAGGTCCCTCGAATCCAGCGACACCGTCCAAGTGACCCTCACAGTCCAGTGACTCTTCAGCCCAAGTTTGGTGGAGGTAAGTCCTTGCCTCACCTCGCTGGGCTGCATTGCTGGGAACCGCGACTTTGCAAGCTACTCCGGCCCCTGTGCACTTCCGGCGGAAATCCTTCGTGCACAGCCAAGCCTGGGTCCACGGCACTCTAACCGGCATTGCACGACTTTCTAAGTTGGTCTCCGGCGACGTGGGACTCCTTTGTGCAACTTCGGCGAGCACCGTTTCACGCATCCTCGTAGTGCCTGTTTCTGGCACTTCTTTGGGTGCTACCTGCTTCAGTGAGGGCTCTTTGTCTTGCTCGACGTCCCCTCTCTCTGCAGGTCCAATTTGCGACCTCCTGGTCCCTCCTGGGCCCCAGCAGCGTCCAAAAACGCCAAACGCACGATTTGCGTGTAGCAAGGCTTGTTGGCGTCCATCCGGCGGGAAAACACTTCTGCACGACTCTCCAAGGCGTGGGGGATCCATCCTCCAAAGGGGAAGTCTCTAGCCCTTGTCGTTCCTGCAGTATTCACAGTTCTTCAGCCTAGTAAGAGCTTCTTTGCACCAACCGCTGGCATTTCTTGGGCATCTGCCCATCTCCGAGTGGCTTGTGACTTTTGGACTTGGTCCCCTTGTTCCACAGGTACCCTCAGTCAGGAATCCATCGTTGTTGCATTGCTGATTTGTGTTTTCCTTGCATTTTCCCTCTAACACGACTATTTTGTCCTTAGGGGAACTTTGGTGCACTTTGCACTCACTTTTCAGGGTCTTGGGGAGGGTTATTTTTCTAACTCTCACTATTTTCTAATAGTCCCAGCGACCCTCTACAAGGTCACATAGGTTTGGGGTCCATTCGTGGTTCGCATTCCACTTCTGGAGTATATGGTTTGTGTTGCCCCTATCCCTATGTTTCCCCATTGCATCCTATTGTAACTATACATTGTTTGCACTGTTTTCTAAGACTATACTGCATATTTTTGCTATTGTGTATATATATCTTGTGTATATTTCCTATCCTCTCACTGAGGGTACACTCTAAGATACTTTGGCATATTGTCATAAAAATAAAGTACCTTTATTTTTAGTATAACTGTGTATTGTGTTTTCTTATGATATTGTGCATATGACACTAAGTGGTACTGTAGTAGCTTCACACGTCTCCTAGTTCAGCCTAAGCTGCTCTGCTAAGCTACCATTATCTATCAGCCTAAGCTGCTAGACACCCTATACACTAATAAGGGATAACTGGGCCTGGTGCAAGGTGCAAGTACCCCTTGGTACTCACTACAAGCCAGTCCAGCCTCCTACAGCGCCCAACCGTTATTAGGCCCAAGTGAGCCTATGTCCTAGGGCCTGTTTTGGGGGGGAGGGGTGGCACATGTCCCCCCCCCTGGGCCTTATTAGAACCTGGGGAAACCATCCCGCAGGGACTTTTTTTAATGAAAAGTGAGGGTGCTGCGTGGTCCCCCTCTCTCAGCCTTATTTCAGCCCCGGGGTGGGCGCGGCTCCTCTCCATATTGATTAATGTCGCCCCAGGGTTGGACTCCCTGGGGCCTCTCATGGCTCAGAGAGGTGTGCCTTATTGCCCTCCTCCTCATATTGATTAATTTCTACCCAGGTGACCCTCCCCAGGGGTCTGTGATTGCTAGGAAAGAAGGGGTCCCTGCTCACCTCCCATTATTAAAACAAAGTGGCCTCGGTCACCATTTTATTTATGATCCCACAGAAATACTGAGGAATTTTGGCACTTTTTGCTCATTTTTTTGTTTTAGTCACCCAGGTGGTCCCTCTCCCCCCCATGGGGCCTAGAGGGTCAGAGTATCCCTACTCTGCCCCCTTAAATATATATATATATTTTTACATGCTCAGGACAGGAGACTAGGGGCCTTATTACAAGAACTACCGACAGGGAGGTTGCTGCCTTACTGACGACCTCCCTGCCAGCACTATTACAACTTTCCTGCTGGGCTGACAGATGGAAACCTTAGTTTCCACCCGTCAGCCCAGCAGGAAGGTGGTGGCAGCATTGTCGCCTGCTCGTAATTGAGCTGGCTGCCATGGGTCTGCCTGCAGAGGGCACCAGCACCCTTGTAATGCTCACTGTCTGCGCATTATGAGGGTGGTTGGCAGAGGGACCCCTGCACTGCCCATGCCATGGAACCTTGTTCCAGGTAGAGATGGCGATCAGTTGGGGCTCTGTTCGCCAAACTCTTAATTTGGCAGTCGGGCCGCCAAACCGGCGGCAGACATGACCGCTTCCACAAGTCTGGCAGTTTGTTGAATGCCGGACTCGTAATTATTCCCTGAGTCCCTGAGTCTTGTAATGGCTGCCAACAATACTTTTTTTCATGTTGCTGGCAGTCAGTCAGAGCACTCGCTCCTGCAGGAGTCTGACTCCCATGAAAGCAAATAAAATGAGAGGAAAAAAGCTCCCTGAGCCAGTCAGAACTCTCTGTTTTAAAAAAATGGGTTTGAGGGACTCTCGCAAGAGTCCTTTGAACCCAACGGTCGTTATATATATATTTGTTTATCCTTCATTTCTAAACAACTACTGAACAGATTTCCACCAAATCTCAAAAAGTACAATCTGCACACTAAGATCTAGATTCCTACCAAATTTAATGTAATTCCATTCAGTGGGTTTTGCTGTAGCCCTCTCTAAAGAAGTCTATGGAAAATGCATGGTAGCTTTGTGTTTTGGGACACCCTTTTTTCTCAGCCCCACTTGCTAGATCACCTCAAAACTTTCCCTGCACAAACTAGTCAGAAAGTAGCACCTTTTTTGGAAAGGTTTGTGGAACTTTATTAATACAAAAAGTAATTTTCCTGTGGAACGGCTATAGTTAGAGCTACCACAGATATTAATTATGTTTCTCAGTCAATCAACCAGTTTTTGTAAAGTGCAACTACTGACCTGTGAGGGTCTCAAGGCACTGGGGGTGGGTCTGGGCCTCATTCGAAGAGCCATGTTTTGAGGTTCTTCCTGAAGATGGTGAGAGATGGGCTTTGTCTGAGGTGTGTGTGGGCAGGTTGTTCCAGCTCTTAGCTGCGAGGTATGAGAAAGATCTTCCTTTGGTGGTGGTTTTCTAGATGCGTGGGATGGTAGCTAGCGCCTGCTGGGCAGAGCAGAGGGGTCTGGCGGGGTTATGGAAGGAGATGCGATGGTTCAGGTAGGCCGGTCTGATGTTGTGCAGGGCCTTGTAGATGTGGGTGTAGGAAAGTACCATCTTGCCTGGCATGTTACCCCCATATTTCACTGTATATATGTTGTTTTAGTGTATGTGTCACTGGGACCCTGCCAGCCAGGGGCCCAGTGCTCATAAGTGTGCCCTGTATGTGTTCCCTGTGTGATGACTAACTGTCTCACTGAGGCTCTGCTAACCAGAACCTCAGTGGTTATGCTCTCTCTTTACTTTCCAAATGTCACAAACAGGCTAGTGACCAATTTCACCAATTCACATTGGCATACTGGAACACCCTTATAATTCTCTAGTATATGGTACTGAGGTACCCAGGGTATTGGGGTTCCAGGAGATCCCTATGGGCTGCAGCATTTCTTTTGCCACCCATAGGGAGCTCTGACAATTCTTACACAGGCCTGCCACTGCAGCCTGAGTGAAATAACGTCCACGTTATTTCACAGCCATTTACCACTGCACTTAAGTAACTTATAAGTCACCTATATGTCTAACCTTTACCTGGTAAAGGTTGGGTGCTAAGTTACTTAGTGTGTGGGCACCCTGGCACTAGCCAAGGTGCCCCCACATCGTTGAGGGCAAATTCCCCGGACTTTGTGAGTGTGGGGACACCATTACACGCGTGCACTATACATAGGTCACTACCTATGTATAGCGTCACAATGGTAACTCCGAACATGGCCATGTAACATGTCTAAGATCATGGAATTATCACCCCAATGCCATTCTGGCATTGGGGAGACAATTCCATGAACCCCCGAGTCTCTAGCACAGACCCGGGTACTGCCAAACTACCTTTCCCGGGGTTTCACTGCAGCTGCTGCTGCTGCCAACCCCTCAGACAGGTTTCTGCCCTCCTGGGGTCCAGCCAGGCTTGGCCCAGGAAGGTAGAACAAAGGACTTCCTCAGAGAGAGGGTGTTACACCCTCTCCCTTTGGAAAAAGGTGTCACGGCTGGGGAGGAGTAGCCTCCCCCAGCCTCTGGAAATGCTTTGTTGGGCACAGATGGTGCCCATCTCTGCATAAGCCAGTCTACACCGGTTCAGGGATCCCCCAGCCCTGCTCTGGTGCGAAACTGGACAAAGGAAAGGGGAGTGACCACTCCCCTGACCTGCACCTCCCAGGGGAGGTGCCCAGAGCTCCTCCAGTGTGCTCCAGACCTCTGCCATCTTGGAAACAGAGGTGCTACTGGCACACTGGACTGCTCTGAGTGGCCAGTGCCAGCAGGTGACGTCAGAGACTCCCTCTGATAGGCTCTTACCTGTGTTGCTAGCCTATCCTCCTTCCTAGGTAGCCAAACCTCCTTTTCTGGCTATTTAGGGTCTCTGCTTTGGGGAATTCTTTAGATAACGAATGCAAGAGCTCATCAGAGGTCCTCTGCATCTCTCTCTTCACCTTCTGCCAAAGGATCGACGCTGACTGCTCAGGACGCCTGCAAAATCGCAACAAAGTAGCAAAGACGACTACTGCAACCTTCTATCGCTGATCCTGCCGCCTTCTCTACTGTTTTCCTGGTGGTGCATGCTGTGGGGGTAGTCTGCCTCATCTCTGCACTAGAAGCTCTGAAGAAATCTCCCGTGGGACGACGGAATCCTCCCCCTGCAACCACAGGCACCAAAAGAACTGCATCACCGGTCCTCTGTGTCCCCTCTCAGCACAACGAGCGTGGTCCCTGGAACTCAGCAACTCTGTCCAAGTGACTCCTATAGTCCAGTGACTCTTCAGTCCAAGTTTGGTGGAAGTAAGTCCTTGCCTCCCCACGCTAGACTGCATTGCTGGGTACCGCGTGATTTGCAGCTGCTCCGGCTCCTGTGCACTCTTCCAGGATTTCCTTTGTGCACAGCCAAGCCTGGGTCCCCGACACTCTAACCTGCAGTGCACAACCTCCTGAGTTGTCCTCCGGCGTCGTGGGATCTCCTTTTGTGACTTCGGGTGAGCTCCGGTTCACTCCTCTTTGTAGTGCCTGTTCCGGCACTTCTGCGGGTGCTGACTGCTTCTGTGAGGGCTCCCTGTCTTGTTGGGCGCCTCCTCTGTCTCCTCACGCAAGTGGCGACATCCTGGTCCCTCGTGGGCCACAGCAGCATCCAAAAACCCTAACCACGACCCTTGCAGCTAGCAAGGCTTGTTTGCGGTCTTTCTGCGTGGGAACACCTCTGCAAGCTTCTTCACGACGTGGGACATCCATCCTCCAAAGGGGAGGTTTCTAACCCTCTTCGTTCTTGCAGAATCCACAGCTTCTACCATCCTGTGGCAGCTTCCTTGCACCCTCAGCTGGCATTTCCTGGGCATCTGCCCAATCTCGACTTTGTCGCGACTCTTGGACTTGGTCCCCTTGTTCCACAGGTACTCTCGTCCAGAAATCCACTTTGGTTGCATTGCTGGTGTTGGTCTTCCTTGCAGAATTCCCCTTTCACGACTTCTGTGCTCTCTGGGGAATATAGGTGCACTTTACACCTACTTTTCAGGGTCTTGTGGTGGGCTATTTTTCTAACCCTCACTGCTTTCTTACAGTCCCAGCGACCCTCTACGAGCTCACATAGGTTTGGGGTCCATACGTTATTCGCATTCCACTTTTGGAGTATATGGTTTGTGTTGCCCCTATACCTATGTGCTCCTATTGCAATCTACTGTAACTTTACATTGCTTGCATTACTTCCTTTTGCTATTACTGCATATTTTTGGTATTGTGTACATATATCTTGTGTATATTTGGCATCCTCATACTGAGGGTACTCACTGAGATACCTTTGGCATATTGTCATAAAAATAAAGTACCTTTATTTTTAGTATATCTGTGTATTGTGTTTTCTTATGATATTGTGCATATGACACCAGTGGTATAGTAGGAGCTTTGCATGTCTCCTAGTTCAGCCTAAGCTGCTCTGCTATAGCTACCTTCTATCAGCCTAAACTGCTAGAAACACCTCTTCTACACTAATAAGGGATAACTGGACCTGGTACATAGTGTAAGTACCCCTTGGTACCCACTACAAGCCAGGCCAGCCTCCTACATTGGTCGTGCAGCGGTGGGATAAGTACTTGCAACTACTTACCACTTTGTCATTTTGTACTTTTCATAAGAGAAAAATATACAAAACAAGTTCAGTGTATGTACACCTAACCAAAAAGTTTTGCTTTTCTTCTCTTAGTCTATTTGCTAAGTGCTGAAAAGTACTCTTAAACTTTCTAAAAGTTTCAAAAAGTTGAAAAAGTTTTTTTTTCCTGTTCTTTAAAAAAGTCCTGAAACATTTTCTTTCTTTTTTCTGTCCCTAACCCTTTTCTATCATGTCTGGTACAGATCCTACTCTTGATCTGGTCAGCTCTGCTTATGATAACCTTAGCTGGAAAGGGTTGAGGAGTCTCTGCATTGATAGAGGTTTAGGGGTAGGGAAGAATCCCTCTACAGAATTGTTGAATAACATGCTCATTGAAAATGATAAGGCCTTAGCTGGCACATCAGTTGAGAAGTTAGGAGATGTTTCACACTCTGATTCTGGGGCACCCCCAGTAAGAATGTTAGATGGTATCCTTCCCAACTTGGCCCTTAGCAGACCACCTAGCATAACTGGTACTAATGTGAGCTCTCATCACAGTAGGGATGTCATTCCTGCAGGCCAGGTTGTTAGGGTGCTAACTGTTAGGGACAATTCTCCCTCTGTTCATTCACACCATTCTTCTGTGTCAAAGCATGCCCAACCCACCCACCCTGATGACAGAATTTTAGAAAGGGAGCTCAATAGATTGAGAGTGGAAGAGTCCAGGCTGAAGCTTAAACAGCAACAGCTGGCTCTAGACAGGGAATCTTTAGACTTAGAAAAAGAAAGACAGAGGTTGGGGTTAGGACCCCATGGTGGCAGCAGCAGTATTCCATATAGTAATCCTGTGAAAGAGCATGATTCTAGGAATCTACATAAGATAGTTCCCCCTTACAAGGAGGGGGATGACATTAACAAGTGGTTTGCTACACTTGAGAGGGCCTCTATTGTACAGGGGGTCCCTCAAAGGCAGTGGGCTGCTATCCTATGGCTATCTTTCAGTGGAAAGGGTAGGGATAGGCTCCTTACTGTGAAGGAAAGTGATGCCAATAATTTTACAGTTTTGAAGAATGCACTCTTGGATGGATTTGGCTTAACCACTGAACAATACAGGATTAAGTTCAGAGAAACCAGAAAAGAGTCCTCACAAGACTCGGTAGACTTTGTTGACTATTCAGTAAAGGCCTTGGAGGGGTGGTTATATGGCAGTAAAGTTTCTGACTATGAAAGCCTGTATAATCTGATCCTGAAAGAGCATATTCTGAATAACTGTGTGTCTGATTTGTTACACCAATATCTAGTGGACTCAGATCTGACCTCTCCCCAAGAATTGGGAAAGAAGGCAGACAAATGGGTCAGAACAAGAGTGAACAGAAAAGTTCATACAGGGGGTGACAAGGATGGCAAGAAGGAGGATGGTAAGTCTTCAGACAAGGGTGGGGACAAATCTAAAAATGAGTCTTCATCAGGCCCACAAAAACACTCTGGTGGGGGTGGTGGGTCCAAATCCTCTCCTAATCAAGTAAAGAAACCATGGTGCTATTTATGTAAAGTAAAAGGCCATTGGACAACTGATGCCAGTTGTCCAAAGAAAAGCACCAAGCCTCCCACTACCACAACCCCTACTGCTACACCTAGTGCCCCTAGTAATAGCAGTGGTGGTAGGAGCAAACCTACTGATAGCCAATCCAAGGGAGTAGCTGGGCTCACTTTTGGTAATTTAGTTGGGGTTGGTCTTGTTAGGGAGACCACAGAGGCTGTGTTAGTCTCTGAAGGTGCCATTGATTTGGCCACCTTGGTTGCTTGTCCCCTTAATATGGATAAGTACAAGCAACTTCCCCTAATAAATGGTGTTGAGGTTCAGGCCTACAGGGACACAGGCGTCAGTGTTACCATGGTAATAGAGAAACTGGTACACCCTGAACAACACCTACTTGGTCACCAGTACCAAGTGACTGATGCTCATAACAACACTCTTAGCCACCCCATGGCTGTTGTAAATCTCAACTGGGGGGGGGGGCTTACTGGTCCAAAGAAAGTTGTGGTTGCCTCAGATTTACCGGTAGACTGTCTACTAGGGAACGATTTAGAGACATCAGCTTGGGCAGAAGTGGAGTTGGAGGCTCATGCAGCAATGCTGGGCATTCCTGGGCATATTTTTACTTTGACAAGGGCTCAGGCCACAAAGCAAAAAGGACAGGGTGACTTGGATCCTGGAACAATGGACCAAGTGCTCCCTAAAGCTAGGGTTAGTAAAGGTAAATCCCTACCTACTATCCCTCCCTCTACAGATGATTCAACTTCTGAGGAAGAAGAATTTCCCCCCTGTGCAGAACCTTCACCAGAGGAGCTGGAAGCAGACACTGCTGAGCTTTTGGGTGGAGGGGGGCGTGCCAGGGAGGAGCTGAGTGTGGCACAGCAAACCTGTCCCACATTAGAGGGTCTAAGACAGGAAGCTGTCAAACAGCAAAATGGGGATGTCAGTGACTAACATAGAGTTTACTGGGAGGACAACTTCTTGTATACAGAGGCAAGGAACCCTAAACCTGGAGCAGTCAGGAGATTGGTCATTCCCCTGCAATATAGAGAGTTCCTCCTAACTCTAGCCCACGACATTCCCTTGGCTGCACATCTAGGGCAAATTAAAACATGGGAAAGGCTTGCCCCCCTGTTTCATTGGCCTAGGATGTCAGAGGACACAAAAGATTTTTGTAAGTCCTGTGTCACCTGTCAAGCCAGTGGCAAAACAGGTGGCACCCCAAAGGCTCCCCTTATTCCACTGCCTGTGGTTGGGGTTCCCTTTGAAAGGGTAGGGGTTGACATAGTTGGCCCCCTTGACCCTCCTACTGCTTCAGGCAATAGGTTTATCTTGGTGGTAGTGGACCATGCCACAAGATATCCTGAAGCAATTCCTCTAAGGACCATTACAGCACCTGCAGTGGCAAAAGCCCCCCTGGGAATCTTTTCCAGGGTGGGTTTCCCAAAAGAGGTGGTATCAGACAGGGGTAGCAACTTTATGTCTGCATACTTGAAGGCCATGTGGAAGGAATGTGGTGTAATATACCAATTCACTACACCTTATCATCCACAAACAAATGGACTGGTTGAGAGGTTTAACAAAACTCTCAAAGGAATGATAATGGGACTCCCTGAAAAACTCAGGAGGAGATGGGATGTCCTGTTACCTTGCCTCCTTTTTGCTTACAGGGAGGTACCCCAGAAAGGAGTGGGCTTCAGCCCCTTTGAACTCCTATTTGGGCACCCTGTAAGAGGTCCTTTAACACTTGTAAAGGAAGGTTGGGAACAACCTTTAAGAGCTCCTAAGCAAGACATAGTGGACTATGTACTTGGCCTAAGATCCAGAATGGTGAGTACATGAAAAAGGCCAGTAAAAACCTTCAGGCCAGCCAAGAGCTCCAAAAGCAATGGCATGACCAGAAGGCTGTTCTGATTCAGTACCAACCAGGGCAGAAAGTGTGGGTCTTAGAGCCTGTGGCCCCAAGAGCACTCCAAGACAAATGGAGTGGACCCCACATTATTGTTGAAAAGAAGGGAGACGTCACCTACTTGGTTGACTTGGGCACTGCCAGGAGTCCCCTTAGGGTGCTCCATGTCAATCGCCTAAAACCCTACTATGACAGGGCTGATCTCCCCTGCTCATGGCAACAGATGAAGGACAGGAAGAAGAGAGTGACCCTCTCCCTGATCTCTTCTCTTGCACAGAACAAGATGCTCTAGTGGAAGGTGTAGTTTTAGCAGATTGTCTTACTGCTGAGCAGAAAGACCACTGCATAAATCTCCTGGGTCAGTTTTCTGAACTCTTTTCTACTGTGCCAGGCACCACTGCTTGGTGTGAACACACTATAGATACTGGAGAGAGCATGCCTGTCAAAAGTAAGATATATAGGCAGCCTGACCATGTCAGGGACTGCATAAAATAAGAGGTTCAGAAAATGCTTGAACTGGGAGTGGTTGAGCACTCTGAAAGCCCATGGGCCTCTCCTGTGGTGCTTGTACCAAAGCCTCACTCTAAAGATGGGAAAAGAGAGATGAGGTTTTGTGTAGATTACAGAGGTCTCAACCAGGTAACTAAAACTGATGCTCACCCTATACCCAGGGCAGATGAGCTCATAGATACACTGGCATCTGCCAAGTATCTAAGCACCTTTGATTTGACTGCAGGGTATTGGCAGATCAAGTTATCAGAGGATGCTAAAGCAAAAACTGCATTTTCGACTATTGGAGGGCACTACCAATTCACAGTAATGCCCTTTGGTTTGAAAATGCACCTGCCACTTTTCAGAGGTTGGTGAATACAGTCCTGCAAGGGTTGGAGGCTTTTAGTGCAGCATATCTAGATGATATAGCTGTCTTTAGCTCCACCTGGGATGATCACCTGGTCCACCTATGAAAAGTTTTGGAGGCCCTGCAAAAGGCAGGCCTCACTATCAGGGCTTCAAAGTGCCAGATAGGGCAGGGGAAAGTGGTTTATCTGGGACACCTTGTAGGTGGAGAACAGATTGCACCACTTCAGGGGAAAATCCAAACTATCATAGATTGGGTTCCCCCTACAACTCAGACCCAGGTGAGAGCCTTCTTAGGCCTCACTGGGTATTACAGGAGGTTCATAAAGAACTATGGCTCCATAGCAGCCCCTCTTAATGACTTCACTTCTAAGAAAATGCCTAAAAAGGTATTATGGACAGCTAGCTGTCAGAAAGCTTTTGAGGAGCTGAAACAGGCCATGTGCACTGCACCTGTCCTAAAAAGCTCATGTTACTCCAAGAAATTCATTGTTCAAACTGATGCATCTGAATTAGGGGTAGGGGCAGTCTTATCACAACTCAATTCTGAGGGCCAGGATCAACCTGATGCTTTTATCAGCAGGAGGTTGACCCCTAGAGAAAAGCGTTGGTCTGCCCTAGAGAGGGAGGCCTTTGCTGTGGTCTGGGCACTGAAGAAGTGGAGGCCATACCTGTTTGGCACTCACTTCATTGTTCAGACAGACCACAAACCTCTACTTTGGCTAAAACAAATTAAAGGTGAAAACCCTAAATTGTTGAGGTGGTCCATATCTCTACAGGAAATGGACTATACAGTGGAACATAGACCTGGGAGTACCCACTCCAATGCAGATGGACTCTCCAGATATTTCCACTTAGACAATGAAGACTCATCAGGTCATGGCTAGTCTTATTGTCCTTTGTTTGGGGGGGGGGTTGTGTAGGAAAGTACCATCTTGCCTGGCATGTTACCCCCATATTTCACTGTATATATGTTGTTTTAGTGTATGTGTCATTGGGACCCTGCCAGCCAGGACCCCAGTGCTCATAAGTGTGCCCTGTATGTGTTCCCTGTGTGATGACTAACTGTCTCACTGAGGCTCTGCTAACCAGAACCTCAGTGGTTATGCTCTCTCTTTACTTTCCAAATTGCCACTAACAGGCTAGTGACCAATTTCACCAATTCACATTGGCATACTGGAACACCCTTATAATTCCCTAGTATGTGGTACTGAGGTACCCAGGGTATTGGGGTTCCAGGAGATCCCTATGGGCTGCAGCATTTATTTTGCCACCCATAGGGAGCTCTGACAATTCTTACACAGGCCTGCCACTGCAGCCTGAGTGAAATAACGTCCACGTTATTTCACAGCCATTTACCACTGAATTAAGTAACTTATAAGTCACCTATATGTCTAACCTTTACCTGGTAAAGGTTGGGTGCTAAGTTACTTAGTGTGTGAGCACCCTGGCACTAGCCAAGGTGCCCCCACATCGTTCAGGGCAAATTCCCCGGCTTTGTGAGTGCGGGGACACCATTACACGCGTGCCCTATACATAGGTCACTACCTATGTATAGCGTCGCAATGGTAACTCCGAACATGGCCATGTAACATGTCTAAGATCATGGAATTGTCACCCCAATGCCATTCTGGCATTGGGGAGACAATTCCATGATCCCCCAAGTCTCTAGCACAGACCCGGGTACTGCCAAACTACCTTTCCTGGGGTTTCACTGCAGCTGCTGCTGCTGCCAACCCCTCAGACAGGTTTCTGCCCTCCTGGGGTCCAGCCAGGCCTGGCCCAGGAAGGCAGAACAAAGGACTTCCTCAGAGAGAGGGTGTTACACCCTCTCCCTTTGGAAAAAGGTATCAGGGCTGGGGAGGACTAGCCTCCCCCAGCCTCTGGAAATGCTTTGATGGGCACAGATGGTGCCCATCTCTGCATAAGCCAGACTACACCGGTTCAGGAATCCCCCAGTCCTGCTCTGGCGCGAAACTGGACAAAGGAAAGGGGAATGACCACTCCCCTGACCTGCACCTCCCAGGGGAGGTGCCCAGAGCTCCTCCAGTGTGCTCCAGACCTCTGCCATCTTGGAAACAGAGGTGCTGCTGGCACACTGGACTGCTCTGAGTGGCCAGTGCCAGCAGGTGACGTCAGAGACTCCTTCTGATAGGCTCTTACCTGTGTTGCTAGCCTATCCTCCTTCCTAGGTAGCCAAACCTCCTTTTCTGGCTATTTAGGGTCTCTGCTTTGGGGAATTCTTTAGATAACGAATGCAAGAGCTCATCAGAGTTCCTCTGCATCTCTCTCTTCACCTTCTGCCAAAGGATCGACCGCTGACTGCTCAGGACGCCTGCAAAACCGCAACAAAGTAGCAAAGACGACTACTGCAACCTTGTATCGCTGATCCTGCCGCCTTCTCGACTGTTTTCCTGGTGGTGCATGCTGTGGGGGTAGTCTGCCTCCTCTCTGCACTAGAAGCTCTGAAGAAATCTCCTGTGGGACGACGGAATCCTCCCCCTGCAACCGCAGGCACCAAAAGAACTGCATCACTGGTCCTCTGGGTCCCCTCTCAGCACGACGAGCGTAGTCCCTGGAACTCAGCAACTCTGTCCAAGTGACTCCCATAGTCCAGTGACTCTTCAGTCCAAGTTTGGTGGAGGTAAGTCCTTGCCTCCCCACGCTAGACTGCATTGCTGGGTACCACGTGATTTGCAGCTGCTCCGGCTCCTGTGCACTGTTCCAGGATTTCCTTTGTGCACAGCCAAGCCTGGGTCCCCGACACTCTAACCTGCAGTGCACAACCTCCTGAGTTGTCCTCCGGCGTCGTGGGATCTCCTTTTGTGACTTCGAGTGAGCTCCGGTTCACTCCTCTTTGTAGTGCCTGTTCTGGCACTTCTGCGGGTGCTGCCTGCTTCTGTGAGGACTCCCTGTCTTGCTGGGCGCCCCCTCTATCTCCTCACGCAAGTGGCGACATCCTGGTCCCTCCTGGGCTACAGCAGCATCCAAAAACTCTAACCATGACCCTTGCAGCTAGCAAGGCTTGTTTGTGGTCTTTCTGCGTGGGAACACCTCTGCAAGCTTCTTCACGACGTGGGACATCCATCCTCCAAAGGGGAAGTTTCTAGCCCTCTATGTTCTTGCAGAATCCACAGCTTCTACCATCCAGTAGCAGCTTCCTTGCACCCTCAGCTGGCATTTCCTGGGCATCTGCCCAATCTCGACTTTGTTGCAACTCTTGGACTTGGTCCCCTTGTTCCTCAGGTACTCTCATCCGGAAATCCACTTTGGTTGCATTGCTGGTGTTGGTCTTCCTTGCAGAATTCCCCTATCACGACTTCTGTGCTCTCTGGGGAATATAGGTGCACTTTACACCTACTTTTCAGGGTCTTGGGGTAGGCTATTTTTCTAAACCTCACTGTTTTCTTACAGTCCCAGCGACCCTCTACGAGCTCACATAGGTTTGGGGTCCATACGTTATTCGCATTCCACTTTTGGAGTATATGGTTTGTGTTGCCCCTATACCTATGTGCTCCTATTGCAATCTACTGTAACTTTACATTGCTTGCATTACTTCCTTTTGCTATTACTGCATATTTTTGGTATTGTGTACATATATCTTGTGTATATTTGGCATCCTCATACTGAGGGTACTCACTGAGATACTTTTGGCATATTGTCATAAAAATTGAGTACCTTTATTTTTAGTTTGTCTGTGTATTGTGTTTTCTTATGATATTGTGCATATGACACCAGTGGTATAGTAGGAGCTTTGCATGTCTCCTAGTTCAGCCTAAGCTGCTCTGCTATAGCTACCTTCTATCCTAAGCTGCTTGAAACACCTCTTCTACACTAATAAGGGATAACTAGACCTGGTACAGAGTGTAAGTACCCCTTGGTACCCACTACAAGCCAGGCCAGCCTCCTACAGTGGGTGAGTAGTTTGAAGTTGATTTGCTTCTCTACTGGGAAGCAATGGTGGGTCCTCAGGTTTTGGGAGATGTGTTACTGGCGGGGGAGGTTCAGGATGAGTCTTGCGGTGGCGTTTTGGATGAGTTGTAGTTTCCTCGTGTTCTTTGTTGTGGTGCCGGCATAGAGTGAGTTGCCGTAGTCGAGCTTGGTAGTGACAAGGGCGAGGGTGATTATTTTGCAGCAGTGAACCGGGATCCATTTGAAGATTTTGCGGAGTTGGCGGAGGGTGTGCCAGAAGGAAGAGGTGACTGTGTTTACCTGTCCGGTCATTGATAGGGAGGAGTTGAGGATGATTCCTAGGTTGCAGCTGTGGTCAGCCAGAGTAGCTGGTGGGCTGATCGATGTGGGACATCTGGAGTCATCCCAGACTTAGATGGAGTTTCCGAAGATGATGAGCTCGGTCTTGTCCGAGTTGAGCTTAAGGCAGATCACGCTCATCCAGGCGGCGATGGGTATCATTCCGGTATGAAAGTTCCTCTTAGCTTTGTCCGGGTTTTCAGTGAGGGATATGATGAGTTGTGTATCATCGGCATATGACACAATGTTCATTTTGTGGTCTCTGACGATGGCTGCCAGCAGGGCCATGTATATGTTGAAGAGCCCTAGACTCAGGGATGATCCCTCTGGGACTCCGCAGCTGACTTCTGTTGGTTTGGAAATGAAGGGTGGGAGCCTGACTCTCTGTGTTCTTCCGGTGAGGAAGGAGTGGATCCTTGCAAGGCTTTTTCTGCAGATTCCTGCGTGGTGGTGTCTGGTGCATAAGGTGTTGTGGGAGACTGTGTTGAAAGCTGCTGAGAGGGGCGAGGAGTATGAGTGCTAAGGTTTGTTCACGGTCGAGGAGTGTGTGGATGTCATCAGTGGCTGCAAGAAGAGCTGTCTCCATGCTGTGGTTGCTGCGGAATCCAGACAGAGAGGTATCCAGAGAGTTGTTGTCCTCGAGGAACTGACGCAGCTGGGAGTTTATGGTTTTTCCAGGACTTTGGCTGGGTAGGGTAGCAGTGAGATGAGTCGGAAGTTCTTGAGCTCTGATGGGTCAGCTGTGGGTTTCTTCAGGAGGGGGCGGAGTTCGGTGTGTTTCCAATCTTCAAGGAAGGTGGCTGTTGTGATGGAGCAGTTCAGCGTCTTGCAGAGTTCGGGGGCGATTGATGCACTGGCTCTGTTGTAGATGTGGTGAGAACAGGAGTCAGTTGGAGCTCCGGAGTGAATGCTATTCATGATGATTTCAGTCTCTTCGGTGGTGAGCGTGGACCAGCTGTGGATGATTTGGGTGGGTTCTGGGGGGCCGGGTCGGTTGTATGTTCTGACACTGGGAGGTTTCTATGGGAGAAAGTTGTCATAGATGTCCATATATGCAGTGGAAAAAAGGGCTTAGTTTGTTGCAGAAGTCTTGCGATGGAGGGATGTTGGTGGCTTCGGAGAGAGGATTGGTGAATCTGTTGATTACCGTGAAGAGTTCTCTCGTGTTGTGCCGGGAGGTGTTGATATGTTCACGGAGTGCAGCTTTTTTGGATTTCTTGATGCGTTGGTGATGGGTGGCAATGGCGGCTCTGAAAGAGGCGAGGGCTTAGCTGGTTTTGCTATTTCTCCAGTTCATCTCTAGGCACCTACAGGTCCATTTGGATTTTTGGAGTTCGGCAGTGAACCAGCTGGCTTTTTTGGGGCACGCTTGACCAAAGTTGATCGGGGGGGCTAAGGAGTTGGAGCATTAGGTGATCCAGGAGTTGAGGTTGCGTGCTACGGTATTGTCGTTGTGGGGGTGAATTGGCAAGGGTCAGGGTGAGTTGCTCGTCAGTGATTCCGTTCCATTTCCCCTGGGGGTCCCTGGGGACATGGAGGCGGCTGTTGGGTGCGATGATGGCGAAGTGTATGCAGTGATGGTCGGTCCAGTCCGGAGTGGAGGTCTTCTTGAAGGTGAGCCGGTTGCTTGAGGTAAAAATGGGGTCTAGTGTGTGTCCTGTGGTGTGCGTGGGCGCGGTGATCATTTGCTTGAGGCCGTGGATGGCGAGATTGTCGAGTAGGGAAGTGGTGTTTTGGTCGCTGTGGTCATCAAGGTGGCAATTCAAGTCAACCAGGAGGAGGTATTCGGTGGACGCCGGGGTGTTGGGGCTCGTGATGTCTACAATGGTGTAGATGAAGGATGGGTGGGGGCCAGGCGGTCTGTAGACCAGAGTGCCCCGGAGGGAGGAGTTGTGAGTGGCGTGGATCAGGAAGGGTAGGTGTCCTATTGTGGTGCAGCGTTCTTCCATGTTGACCGTGATGCAGAGTAAGAACTTGTGTACGATGGCCCGTCCTCCATCCGGAAGGGAGGGTCCGTCCTTCCTTAGGAAGTTGAAGCCATCCAGGATTGCGATGGCGATGTCCGGCCAGAGGTAGGATTGGTCCAGGTCTCGGGTAGGAAGACGATGTCTGGACGGGTGGAGTTGATCAGGTCCCAGAGTTTGGTGGTGTGCTTGTGGAGGGAGCGTATATTCAGAAGGAGGCAGTTGATGAGGCTATGGCGGGTGTCAGTGATTACAGGCCTGGGGTGTTCTGGTTGTCTGTTGTGGCTGAAACTGAGATTGCAGTTCCAGAAAGAAATGTATCCCTTAATAACATGGTACCCATTTAACGAATCTCCAGAAAACTTTGCAGACCTATTGCACTCAATACACTGGCAGAGGATGGTCAAGGAGCTGCACAGAAAAAAGGAGAGTCCCAAAACAGTTTTGGACCTCAATGCATTTTACATAGACTTTTTGTATCGGACGTAGAGCAAAAACAGTCAGTTGGATTTTAATGAAATTTGGCAGGATTGAGGATTATGGTGTGCAGATGATTTTTTTGCAGTGACATCAAAAAAGGGTAAGCATTTTTGGAGGTATTAGCATTTTAAACCTAGTTATAACTGTTGTCACTAGTTTCAAGGTAGTAGCGCAGTACATAGCAATGACATGGACAGCGATCATTGGATAACGACTGCCTTTACAAAAATTCCAGACCGACATGTTTTTTTAAGGTCACTGTGCCGGTGTACTGGCTTAGTGCCTTAAATATAGTTATGTTGGGATTTATATGTTTTCCCTACTTATTACTACTTTAATTGATAATAGGTAGGGAAATATATTTATAAGTTTCTATATAACTTACAAAAATATTACGGAGTCCTAAGGTACTAGCTCGGTAGTACTGCGGAACCTTAAATAATTAAAAAAATATATATGTTAAAACATTGAAACAACACTCTACTACATTATATTTCACAAATATAGGCCCTCATTACAGTTTAGGAGGTTTTGGGGCAAGACCGCCATGCGAAATTGCCCACCATACCGCCAGTGATGGCGGTACAGCGCCCGCCATATTACAAGTCACAAAGAAGTAAACACCCAAATCCAGCCAAAAAACAACACCGCCAGGCTGACCCACGGCGAAAGAGTGACTGACCAACCGCCGGTCCAACCAAACACGACAACATTCCAACCGCCCCATTAGGAGACAGTTTCCAGCACAGCAGTACTTGCACAGTGGTAAACCATTGGTGGTTCGCACGCCGCGGTACAAAAAGGCACCGCCAATAGTAGCCCACACCACATTGGACAGTTTGAATCCCCCACACCTGAAACACATACACACACCACACACACTGCTGCTCACGGAACTATAAAACACCCCCCACATCCACATCCACAATCCCTTGCGACTCCCACAACCAGCCACTGAGACACAACTTACGAAGCATATCCCATACACTAAAAACACCTTTACATTGTACACTTAGCACACATCACCACGCACCTGCACCCCCTTACACACACCCCCACACCACCAATCCCCCCACACTGCACCCTACCCGCACAGCGCACCCCCTCAACAACATGTCATGCCAGAAGCACCCACGGTTCACAGACAACGAGCTGTGGGTCATGGTGGAAAAGATCATCAACTGATGGGAGCCCAAGTCCAGCAAACATCGTTGCCCAGGAAAATGGAGTTATGGCAGAGGATCATCGACAGGGTCAACTCAGTCGGCACCTATCCACGCATAAGGGAGGAGATCAGGAAGAGGTGAAACGACCTCAGAGGGAAGGTCTGTTTCATGGCCGCCAGGCACCAGATCGCCCTGAACAAGACTGTCGGTGGGCCCCCATCTCCTCCTCTTGAGTTAATATCCTGAGAGGAGAGGGTTTTGGACATCATGCATCCGGAGGGCCTGACTGGTATCATCGGAAGTCTTGACTCTGGTAAGTCATTCAATTCCCCCTGAGGTCCCAAACTATCCTGCCCACCATGCCTCCTACCACTTCCCAATCCACCCCATCACTCACCACTACACCGCTCCCAATCACCCCACACCTCTCACATGCATGCCAAACCACCAATCTTCCACCATCCCCATACACTACCCCCGCATGCACCGATGACAATCACAAAGTGTAGAACCACAACTCCCACAATGCCTCAATCCTCACACAGCAAAAAATATCACAGTTCTACATCAAAGTGGAATAGCTGCATGGGCAACCATACCACAGCCCACTCCTACTGGTTGCCACAACAGCGTCCCAACATATGGCAATGACAGCAGTGCCAACCACCATCCACAACTTAACATTGGCATAGGTAACCATGGCACAATCCCCATACCCACATCAATGTCTACAGTGATGCTGCTGTCAATGCCATCACTGGGAAGCAAGTTGGGCCACTGCATGCACCACACGATGGAAATGACTACTACACATCCACATACAAACTCTCCACCTTTCCATCCCCAGGTGACACTGCCACCCTGCAGAGGTGGCCAGTGTCAGACAGCTCTCACCAGGATGAAGGCCCAAGCAGATGCCTGGATGGGGTTGACTTGCCTGGGCCATTGGGAGGGACTGGTCAGTCCACTCCCGGCAGCCCAACCATGGACATCACGGACAGCCCCTGCCATGTGCCTAGAAGACCTCAGTCATCCCCTCCCCCACAAACCTGTGCCCCAGGGACCCCTCAATCAGAAGTGTGCACCACAGAAGAGGGGCTAGTGTCCAGGGCACACACCCCAGACAATGAAGGGCCTGGGAGTGTGCACACTGTGCCAGGGATACATGGGGCTAGAGGTACTGGGAAGGGTACAGTGGTCCAAGGGACGGGTCAGCCACAACACCAGACTGTCCAGGATGCCCTCACCCAAGTCCTCGGTACATACCACCAAACATACCACCAAACCCAAGACACCAGGGCCCAAATCCTTTCCACCGTGCAGGAGACACAGAGGTTGCAGACTGCACACCTTCAGGAGGCCAAGCAGCAATGGCAGACCCACAATGCCACCATGGCCTCTGCAGCAGAGGTGCGGAAGGAACTCACCACCATCCAGTGTCAGTCCACCTCCCACCAGCAGGCCCCTTCCAATAGCCACAACCCATCTGAGCCTTCCATGTCAGTGGGAGTTATTGGCATAGAGGTCCTGCCCTAGGACCTGCAGGACACCAGCACCCCTCCACCTGTAACTGAGGAGCCCCAACGCAAGCAAGGACGTCCAACCAAACATCCAGCTGGAACTGATGCCAAGACCGCCGCCAGGAAGTGACCTTCTCCTGAACATTCTCCCCAGTGTGTCATTGAGACACCGTGTTGACTGTCCACTGTCAAATCTCTGTTCTCCAAAGGCCACCATACTGGACTGCGACTACCAACTGCTGGCCTATATACTCTGATGAACCCACCTGCCATGACCCCACTCTTCACCCCTTGCACTTCTACCTCCCAAATAAACACCATTGAGCACAGTTACTGTCTATGTCTGTATTTGTAGTAAGTACAAAATATACAGCCATTAAATGTGCAACAAGCAACCCATTGTGATGCCAACATATGTGAGAGTGACAGAAGGGGAAACAAAATGCAGCAACAAAGAAAGGGGAATGGCCAGTGGCTGGAGACATATGTCAATGGAGGGAACAGGTGTGGCAGGGACCAGAGTGTACTACAACAACGCCCTGTATATGGATGAGGACAGGGACCCATCACTAAAGGAGCCACATATGCCTAGTCAGCACATATGCACTGTAAGTACAGGAAGCCAAGGCTGACTGGGCAACACAAGTCCTCTAACATATGCTCATCACAAATCCACATACCCAAAACATACCTCCCAATGGTCCCTACCCCACACCAGACAGATCCAGACGTGAGGCAGTTCCCACTGGCACGCACAGTGATGTTCCACAGACGCCCAATGTCGATCCCCAGGAGAGGATGTCATACAGAGGATTCCACCTAGTGAGCAAACATGGAGCACTGGATCTGCTAGTCCAGGCAACAATGGTCATGCACATAGATGTCACTGGTGAAGCAACACAACAGCAGGTACAGAATGGCACTGACCTGTGCACAGTAAGGAACCAACTCATGGGCACATGTGACCCAACCCCGAAACCACCCAGAGTCAGAGTTGTACCCAATCCATACAGTGATTACAGACACCAGCTGGCAGCATGGCACATGGCATACAGTTGTACAGGTCACATCCATGACAATTGACACATACCTGTATCTCAGTGGAAGTATTGTTGTATCAGCTCAACTCTGGAGTCAGCTGCATCCTCATCATCTTCCTCCTCATCACTCCCCATGTGGCCTTTATCAGCCAATGGTACAGGTGCCACATCCTCTTCATCCAGCAATGGGATGTGATGTCTCAGGGCCAGATTGTGTAGCATGCAGCAGGCAACAATGATCTGGTACAGCTTCTATGGTCTGTAGAGTAGGGCACCTCCAGAGATGTGCATACATCAAATCTGTCCTTTAGCAGGCGGAAGGTCCCCTCATTGACCTGTCTTGTCCTACCGTGGGCCTCATTGATTCTGTTTTCAGCAGCTGTAGTCGGATGCCTCACAGGTGTTATTAGCCAGGGAAGGTTGGGATAACCAGAATCATCTGTGTGCAAAGAGGTAAGAACCATGTCAATTCCAGGGGGGTGAAAGGGCAGATCATGAAGGGTGTTGAGAGCAGAGGGGCACACATTTGAAAGGAAATGTACGTTGAGGCAGGCCCGCTCCCTCTGGTATGGTGCCATTATGTGTGGGACAGTGCTGTTCCACAAAATGTATGAGTCATGGACAGAACCAGGGAACTTTGAGGTCACTTGTGTGATATATTGGTCAGCGAGATACACCACATGTACATTGGTAGAATTGAAGTTTTTACGGTTCCTATACACTTGTTCACTCCTCCTGGGTGGCACCAGTGCAATGTGGGTGCATCAATAGCCTCTATCATATGAGGTACATGTGCCAATTTGTAAAATGCAGCTTTGACGGTGGCCAAATCAGCACATTTGGGGAGCCTGATGTAGCTGGGGAGATGTTTTAGCAGGGCACATAGAACATCCCTCAGGACATTGCTGAACATGGGCTGTGACATCCCTGCTGCCAAGGCCACTGTAACCTGGAACAATCCTGAGGCAAGGAAGTGGAGGACTGACAACACCTGTACTGTGGGAGGGATGGCATTGGGATGACAAATGGCAGCCAACAGATCCGCTCCAACTGGCTCAAAAACTCCATGATGGTCTGACGGTACAGACTATAGGTCTGTATGAGGGGTTGCTCTTCCAGGGTGGCAAGGTCGACTAGGGGCCTGTATACCAGAGCATTCCTCATCCTCATCCTTTCACCGTACCTGGGAATAGGAGGGAGTAAAAATCATGATTTGCACCATTGACTGTGTGGATGTAGCTGTGCTATGCACAGCTTACAAATTGTAAGCCTTCACCCAGGAGGAATTGTAGAAGCTCGTGGAGGGGGTCCTACCCCTGTATGGACAGTTGTATGGGGCACCAGAGCAGCAGGTGAGTGCAATGTCACTGTCCTGTCTGTGAGTGGTGCGGATGGGGACGGGGACCTTGGGACGAGGCAGTGTGACTGGAGAATGGGCATGGTTGAGGAGTAAGAGGATACGTTGATTGATGTAACTTGCGTGTAGGAAGTGAGATGTGTGCTGTCCACTGCTGTCCCTGTGCTGTGGCCCTACATGATTTTGTGCTTCTGTCTGTATTGCCCGTGCAGGTCAATGCCCATCAGAAGAAGGGGATATGGTGTGCCATCGCCAAGCAAGTGCGGACCATGGCGTCGTTGTCCGGCAGAATACCCACTGCAGAAAGTGGCAAGAGGACCTGAGACACTGGGCGGAGGCCCAGCTAGGGGCGTCCTCCCAACGAGGGAGGGGTGCCCGTCTGACCCTGACCTCCCCTTATATCCCACATTTTAGCAGTGGCTTACCCTGAGGTGGATGGGTGCTTGAGGGCAGCACAGCAGGCACATGGGGGTGAGTACACACTGTCACGTGCATTATGTGTTGCCTTAGTGCCTCAGGATGTGCACTATTGGAAGGGTGTAGCCTGTGTGCTAGGCAGATACATGTCCACTATGGGTATTAGACAGGAATTATATTTATCATAGGTGTGTGACCATGCCATGCAGTCGGTGAGTTGAGGGTCACTTATCCCCAATGTGGTATCTGTGTTGTCACCCACTACCAAGATGAACTTGGCAGCTCATGGCAAAAGGGTCATTGCATATTGGATGTCAAGCCATTGTAATATGTTCTTGCCAACCACTGTGCCAGGGGTGAATACTGAGTCCTCAATGTGCAGGCAGATAGTGTATGTGTAGTGAGGTAAGGTTGACCAAGACGTCCCAGTGCAATTTGTGTATGGCCTAGTTGGCATGCAAGCTACCCATGCAGGATTCAGTTGGTTCAGTAGTCCAGAAATTGTGTGTCTCAGAGGGTATGGAAAGTGGCTAGGTACTGTGCAGCTATGGCGGGTATGCCTCCCATCATGTATACGATTACATCTGTGTCACCATCAGCGGTACACATGTGCATTGCTGTAGTTGGCCCCGTGGTGTTCCATTGTTGTAGCATGTGTAAGTGAGGGCATGGCGTGTCATGGCATGGCTTTAGAGGATGTTGTACTTACAGTTTGTGACTGTTGTGCTGGCATTGACCGATTGCACTCTGTCTCTCTCTCTCTCCCAATCTCCCTCCCTCTCCTCCTTTGTCTTTGTGTGCATCAGTATCATCTGGCGAAGGAGAAGGGGCATCAGCGAGTGGGTAAGCTGCAGCCCACGGACCCAGGAGGCTTAATCCAGCAGAGCCGATGGGACCAGTGGGACGGAGGGCGAGTTGAGTGCCACAGGGGAGACGGGATCAAACACAACATCTTCAGATTCCTCCTTCAATATACGGTTCCCTGGCGGTGGCGGACCCATCTGGGCCCATGCCTACATCATCATTGTTCGCCACCCCCCTTACCAGCACCGCTCTCCCTGTAGCTCCCCACCCAGCTCCCCACCCAGTTGCCCATGCCCGCTCACCCAGAAGAGTGGGCATCTCCTTCGCCGCAGGCACCTCTGCCCCAATCAGCTCTGCTGCCCTCAATGAGGAGGCTATTGACCTCCTGAGGTACATCTCTGTGGGGCAGACAAACACCGTGAATGCCAACCAGGGACTGGCATCCCAGATGCAGCAGTTAAATGCCTTCCTGAAGGGCATTCATGGTGCCCTGTCTGCCCTGCAGAAATCGTTTCAGGCTCTGGCCTCCTCTTTGACAGCAGTCAGTGTTCCTACTCCTTCCTTCCCCCTCCAACTACCTGTTCCCACATTCCTCTCCAATCACCCATCCAAGGCACACCAACATATGACCATGCATCCACATCAACAGACCCAGTTCGCACAAACACAAGCACCACAGAAGACACCACTGCCATGAACACACACAACAGACACATGCAGAAACAACAACATCCACTCTCTACATGGACTCCCCACCATCTCCCCCTCACAGTCTCATCAACTCTCACACCTGCAGTCACACCTCATCAGTCCCAGATCCTGCCACATGTGCTCTTACTGCCACCATCACCACAATATCACTTCCCACACATGCACCCCATACACCACAAGTGCATGCACCACAGCTGTCAACACAGCCACATGAAGCACATGAAGCACATCCACCCTACCTGCAGACACCACCCCGACATTCATTCACACATCCCCTCTGCCATCTCCCTGCGTCTTTCCCCCCACTCCTCCCAGTGCACCTAAGCGCCCCCACTCACACACCCAACAGTCACCCAGTACACACATGTCATCAACCCAGGCATTTGCGTCCAAAGCACCTCCCAGCCATTCCCTTTGCCTCCACTCCCAAATGCCTTTCCCATGACCTACCTTCTGCCCCTAAGAAACGTTTCCTGCTAGAGTGTCCCTGTTCCCCAGCCCCCACTGGCTCAGTCCCTGTTCCATCCAAGCACCCTGCTACCCATCCCAGACCCCTGCCTTCCACCTCACAGTCCTCCTCTGGTTCTCACAAGGCCCCTCTACCACCTGAGACATCCACCCCCACAAAGTCTGCAGTTGCCCCTCCCAAACCCAAGCCAAAACACACTCCCTCCACCTCGAAGGCTATGCGAAGGCCCACCTCACTCCCTGGCTAAACCTGCGCCTTCCAACGGCAAGTCAAAGGAGCCCCCCTCCAGATCCACCACCAAGGACCCCCCTCCAAGTCCAGGACAAAGGAACCCCCCTGCAAGCCCAATCCGCCTCGCCACAACCCTCCCTTCATCCCTGAGGTGCCTGCCTGCCCCATTGATGCTCCGGCCCTGTGGAGGTCAGCACATTGCAGTCAGGAGTCAAGTTGGGGTGTCATTCTGTGCCCAGTGTTCTCAGGGCACTGTGGAACATTTGGACTGGCCCTTTGGCCTCTTGTACATGGTTTGGTTTTTTATGCTTTTTCCGCGATTACATCTGCACCAAGGCAACATTGGTGGCCATGGTGACAACCGTCTCCTGGCTTTCCTTCTACATGTATGTGTGGTGGATGTGCGATTTTGTGTGTGTGCACTAATGTCCTTCCCTCCAGTGTGTGCTAGGCTGGTGGACTTATGGCTGGTGTCTTGGTTGGCGTCACTGGTCCTGGAGGTCAGTGGCCAGCAGGAGCATTGGGAAGTCTTGCAATTTGCGTGCCATGGCGCCTACGGACGTGCCTGTGTTCCTGAAGGTGAGTGTTCCCTTTTATGTTGCTCATTCCCTCCAGGCTTTTCATGGCGGTGAGACCACCCCGGAAATCCTGGCGTTGTGCAACTTCGTAATACAGTCATGGGAAACAGCCTTGCCGCTGGCCTGGAGATGCCTTCCGCAGCCCGCAACGGTCCATCCACTGTGGAGGTTGGAACGGAAAATTGGCTGTGTTCTGCAGGTGTCATCCCAGCACTCGTAATATGGCGGTCTTCGCCGCCGGGCCTGCAGCGGTGAGACCGCCACCTCCACCGCGGCAGTCTGATGACCGCCAGCAATGTAATGAGGGCCATAGTGTACTACAGTGTTGTGACAATTTCTTTACATATTTAATTATGTCCAGAAAAGTATATGCATTACCACATTAGTGCCTACAAATGACTGTCTTACTTAAAAAAACACATAAAGGTACATTTTATAAAAAACAGAAGTGTGCAAGGTGCTACCACAGTACAGTGTAAACTGGTTAAACAAATTAAGAAAATTGTAATAGGTGACACCTACTACTTATTTCTGACTCTACGATGCACTGTGTTCTAAAAAATTATCTCAATTGAAGTCATAAGTGTTGTTTTGAAAGTTATGATTTGACATGGCATAAGTGGTGTCCTATGCAAGGGTATATCCAGTGCTTTGAGAAGGCACAAGTTACAGTTGATGTAGTATGGCAAGTGCAGGGAGAACACTGTGTGCGGAGGTGCATGACATAGTAATTTGAAGGTGGTGTGTAAATTCTGAATTTAAGTTATAACTGTGACTCTAGAATTTCTTATGTTTTTGTAGTTTAGGTATGGTTTGTATGGAAAGATGAACTAACATTGTCCTAATTATCACTTATCCCTAACCTTTGTTTTTTTAATGGAACATATATATATGTATTTATGTACATACATCTATATATATATATATTACCTACTGGAGGTCGCCAGTAGGTAGTTATAGTTAAAACCATGTTTCCATAGGACTGTGTTTACGATGGGACTAGTGGCTGGATCAGTGAGTATTGGTGTTGTGCTAGCAGGTGTATGTGGTGTAGTGTCTGTGAAGTAGAGGGTGGTGTGGGAGTCAATGTAGGGAGTGGATGTTGTTGTGTGTGCAGGTGGGTGTTGCCTGTGTGCATGCTGGTGGTGGGTCTTGTGGTGCTTGTGTTTGTCACTGTGTGCTCTGGATAGGTCTGGGGAGAGGGGTATAAGATTGGGCAGAGGTAGCTGGAGGGGGGATGGAGGAAAAAGGGACATTGGCTGCCATCAGCGAGGAGGCCAGGGCCTGAAAGGATCTCTGCAGGCCAGACAGGGCACCGTGAATGCCTTCCAGGAATGCATTGCTCTGCTGCACCTGAGCTGCCAGTCCCTGGATGGTATTCACAGTGGTTGTCTGACCCACATAGATGGACCTCAGGAGGTCAATAGCCTTCTCACTGAGTGCAGCAGGGCTGACTCGGCAGGAGCAGAGGTGCCTGCGGCAAAGGAGATGCCCACCCTCCTGGGTGAGCGTTCACGGGCAACTGGGTGGGGAGCAACAGGGAAGGCGGTGCTGGTAAGGGGTGGTGGACAACGATGGTGCTGGGCTGGTCCCAGATGGGTCCGCCACCGCCAGGGAGCTTCCATCGGAGGAGGACTTCATAGATGATGCAGATGATCTCATCTCACCTGTGGCACTCCCCTGGCCCTCCTTTCCACGGGTCACTTCAGCTTCACTGGTATCAGCCTTTTGGGTCCCATGGGCTGCTGCTTCCCCACTTGCCTGTGCCCCTTCTCCTTCGTCTGATGATGCTGATGCACACAAAGACAGAGGAGGAGAGGGACGGAGGGAGAGAGAGAGAAAAATAGGGTGGAAAAGGATCAATACCTATCAACCATTAACACAGATCAACAAGTACATCTCACCAGTTACCTAATGGCATGCCATACCATTACAAAGCATTTCAGAAAATACGCATTGTGAATTGCAAGATGCTATGCTCATAATCCATCTATTGTGAGAACATCTTGACAATGAATTGGCAAGGCTGAAAAACGGCATAGCAGCAGTGTGATTGCCAGTGTGATGTCATGCATGACATTTAAACAATAGGATTAGACTCCAGGGACTTACCACATCTACTACCATACCATAGTTAGAAAAGCTAAACCACAGAATGATAGCTGCTACAATAGATTTAGCTGTGTTATTTGCACACATTGAGTCATATGTAGCAGAATGCCATGGTTATTTCCCTACACATATCCTACACTCTTAGGGCAACATATGTCAGCATGGTAAGGAGTCATGTCCTGAAACATCCATTTTGAGGACCCCTGATGCCACCCCCATAATCAGTCCATGGCAGCTACTGTGCAAGATAGAGATATCCTCTGTCATAATGGGAGACACATACTTATGTGATAGCACTCACACCTCAGGTACATTGATGCAGATGAAAGAAGTTGGTCTGATATAATATGTACAGTGTCCACACTCACCCAACTGTCAAGATTGTCCATTGGATATACACTGACAGCAGTGTATAGCCACACATAACCGATTCAGAGCCTGGCAGCGTGACCGATACCCATTGTGGATGTCCATCGACCACTGATCACATGCACATCTGCCCACATGTAATCCACCCAATCCAAACAAGGCCTATCATATGAGAGGTGGGAGCCTGTACTCACCCCTTTGTGGCTGCCGTGCTGCCCTCAAGCACCCATCTACCTCAGGGTAGCCACTGCCCATTTGCAGGCCATTAGGGGGGTCAGGTTCTGATGGGCATCCCTACCTCGTTGGGAGGGCGTCTCCAGCTGGGCCTCCGCAGTCTTCCGAGCCCAGCGTCTCAGTTCCTCCCACCACTTTCTGCAGTGGGTGCTCCACCGGCTATGGACCCCCAGGGTCTGCACTTGCTTGGCAATGGCACGCCATATCCCCTTCTTCTGATGGGCGCTGACCTGTATGGGTGACACGGACAGAAGGAAAAAGTCATGTAGAGGGGCAACACATCAGCAGCAGTGGACTACTCACATCATACACATCACATGCCCATACCAGTGTGTCTTCACGGCACAAACACATGTACTATATGGCCCCTGCATGCATCCACTACCAGCGTGGCGTGGAAACATCTTACAGCCTCACACACTCACCCATACAGCTGTCTATACAGGGATACAACCCAGTCTACAAGCTTTTCCAGCTCCTCCTGAGTGAAGGCTGGGGTCCTATCTCCTACAGGATGTGGCATGGTGGCTCCAGGAGACAGTACACAGCAGCTTACTTGGTGGAGCTCTTGCTTGCGCGAGTGTCAGGAGTCAAGGGAGCTAGGCGGCAAAAAATAAATGATGATTTTGCTCTTTGGCTTTAGTAGGGATCTGTGGAGCTCACGCTGGTGGCCATCAATGTGTGGAGATCTACCTATTATTTCCACTAGGAATTTGGGGGTTACGTTTGATAACTGCTTATCTTTTAAGTCTCAAGTTAACTCCGTCACTAAAGCCTGCTTTTGGACTCTCAAAATGCTGAAAAAAGTTTTTCCATATCTACAAAAGGAGCTCAGAATTACGGTATCCCTTGCTCTGGTGATTTCCAAAATAGACTATTGTAATGCTTTAATGCTCAACATTGACAAAACCTTGCTCAGTAAACTCCAATTAATTCAGAATACAGCCGCCCGTTTAATATTAGATCTTCCCCGCTCAGCCTCGGCCATCGGAAGTCTGAAACAGTTACATTGACTACCTGTTAAGAAGCGCATCATCTTTAAGACGATATGTTTGACACACAAGTCCTTGCATATGCGCGGATCTGAATACCTGACGTCAAAGTTACGCTGGTACGTCCCGAGCCGTCAGCTCAGATCAACAGGTTCCCACCTGGTCCATGTCCCTCGCACTCGTAAGGCCAGATGGGGCGATAAAGCATTCATAATGGCTGCTGCTAAACACTGGAATATGCTCCCCTTGATGATTAGGAAGGAACAAAAATGTTTGGCCTTTATGAAGCAGCTAAAAACGTGGCTCTTTCCTCAGTAGCCTTACTTTTCTTTTACCTATCTTTTTTTTGGTAATTCTACCCACTGTTGCTTAGTGCTTCGATTCTATGGCTGGAATGTGCTTTCTAAATACAAAATACAAACACAAATACAAATGGTTACGGTCCTGTACATGGCCATAATGGTATGTGGCGACTATTGGGGCCTGTCATAAGTGTATGTTGTGTGTAACAAGGGTCTTGTTATCTAGCATGTGTTGAGTGGTCATCAAGTTGTAAAATCTCTCCTCTCAAGCCTAGAGAGGGGGAGAATGAGACATGCACTAGTGTACCGCCTCCTAGTGGACCTTTCAACTCTCGCGGAGCGACACATCATCCAGACCTATTGTCTGAATCGTAACACCATAATGGAACTATGTACCCATTTGGAGCCAAATCTATTGCCTGCTATAGGTAATTTCTATGCATCCCTCCTACAGTATAGGTATTGTCGGTGCTACACTTTCTTGCCTCTGGCTCTTTCCAGATTACAGTGGGTTTGGCAGCAGGGATGTCACAGTCCATGTTCAGTCTTGTGTTGACAGGTGTACTCTCTGTTTTACTGAAACACATGGACAGCTACATCAGGTTCCCACAACGTGTGGCTTTGCCTACTGTTAAGACTGACTTCTATCATATTAGATGCATCCCTCAGGTGATTGGGGCCATAGATGGCACCCACGTTGCTTCAGTCCCTCTCAGGGCCAATGAACAAGTCTACAGGAACAGGAAAAACTTAGACTCCATCAATGTACAGGTGGTGTGTCTCGTGAACCAGTACATCTCCCAAGAAATAGACAAGTATAAAGGATCTGTGCATGACTCCTTTATTCTGAGGAACAGCAATGTCCCACACATGGTGGCACAACTACAGAGAGAAAGAGCGTGGCTCAAAGGTATATTTGCAATAGGATGTGTGTCACTGTAATGTCAACTGTCATCCCATTCAGCCCTTTGCCTCTACTGGTATTGTGATAGGTCCTTCCTTTGTGCACCATGCTGCTCGCACCTGTGAGGTACCCTGCTATGGATGGGGAACATCATTTCAGTGAGGCCCACGACAAGACGAGGCGTGTTATTGAAAGAACATTTAGGATCCTGAAGCTCAGGTTCAGGTGCATCCAAGTCACGGGAGGTGTCCTCTTCTACAGTCTTCTATAGATATACCAGATCATAGTCGCATCCTACATTCTACACAATCTGGCCCTGAGACGACTGATTACATAACTGGCAGATAAGGCGGAGGCACCTGGACCAGTGGCTGATGCTGGGGATATGGAAAGTGATGAGGAGGCTAATGAGGATGGCACACCTGAATGTAGGACTGAGCTGATCACTCATTACTTCCAGTAACATATAGGTATGTTGTGTGTGTATTGTCAGGTGTATCATTTACAAGTTGCCTCATAACAGTGCTGCTCATGGGCAGGTACATCACTGGAGATATTCAGTGTACCTAGTCCTTGGTGTGACTTGTGGTGGGAGACAGATAGCCTATCAGAATCTGTGTTACTGATGATATCTCACTGACATGTGTGGTGATGGCAGATTAGTAGGTTAACAATTCCTGTGAACAGGCATGTGGTGTGTCATTTGTCCTGCAAGGTCCTGTGCAGATCGTTTCCCAAATGAAGATTGTGTAGTGTGTTTCACTCCCTGTCAAAAGTGTTAGCTGTGCTGTTCATGGACATTGTCCTTTCCTAACAGTAGTAAGTGTAGTAATTTAACCATTTCAATTGTGATCTACTGCATAATAGTCATGTGATTCCTCATCTTGTGGGTGTGACATTGTCTTCTGCTGTCCCCTGTGTAGTTGCAAATCCACACTGTACACGACAACAATGTACTACATATGTGTTGTGGCTCCCACCATGCGTACTATCCTGATGTGATTCCCTGTCTTGTTCTATTTGCAAGTTGGATTTGTCGATCTAATCCTGTGTGTGGCTGGACTAGTGACTCCCTTGCAACTGGAATTTGGACCCTGTCTAATGTAGGGTGTCACCTGCAGGGAAGGGCTCCCTCTTCTGTCCAAGTGACATACTTTTGGTGAAGGGGAATTAGCACACATTAAATTTCGCTAGGATTGACATTCGTACATGTGAGAATGAAGACACAAAGTCAGTTCATGTGTTCTATGGTGTTTATTGTGCACAAAGTGTGGCAGACCTGATGAGTGTGGTCTACTTGGAGTAAACATCAGAGTAGGTGACCTAGCTGTAGCCAGTACAGGTCCAGTATCCAAGGGCCATGTGAAAATGGAGTAATGACATTGAA
This sequence comes from Pleurodeles waltl, assembly GCF_031143425.1. Taxonomy (NCBI): domain Eukaryota; kingdom Metazoa; phylum Chordata; class Amphibia; order Caudata; family Salamandridae; genus Pleurodeles; species Pleurodeles waltl. The sequence goes on from NC_090438.1 coordinate 686,714,102, forward strand.
CAGCCAACAGGGTATCTCAGTGGCACACAAGGGAGAATGTCCAAAAGAGGGTCGCTTCCTGCCAGTGGGTTTGGTCTTGGATTCTGCTCCTACAGGTTGTCTGGACGGACTACCACATTTCTGGTGGGGTTCCTCAGCTGCAGAGGGTAGGGTGCCAGTGGCCTGCAGTTCCTCTTGCAGGGCCTCCATTCCACTAGCTGAGGCTGATGTTGATGACTCAGTTGGTATCTGGCCAGTGGAAGAGGCCTGCTGGTGGGAGGAGGTAGCACACAGAATGCTTGTGAGCTCCTTGAGCACCCCTGCAATGGAGGCCATGGTGGCATTGTGGGCCTGCCACTGCTGCATCGCCTCCTGCTGGTATTGCATCTTCAGCCTTTGGTTTTCCTCCAGATTGGTGAGTATTTGGCCCATCTCTCCCTGGGATTTCTGGTATGCTCACAGGACTTGGAAGATGGTTTCTGGCCAGTCAAGTCTCTTGGGGGCCGCATCCGCTGGCCCTCAGGTGCCATCCCATGGCCCCTGAGCCCCTGTGCCAGTGCCCCTGGCACGGTGTGCCCACTTCCAGTTACCCCACCACCGTCATTGTATTGGGTGTGCGGGGTCGACTCAGGTCCCTGTACTGTGAGGCACACTGCTGATTGGCCAGTCCTTGGGACACAGGTTTGGGGAGCAGGGTTTGGCTGAGATGTAGATGGAGAAGGTTAGGGGGTTGGATGTGGGCAGGGTGAGGCTGGGAGTGGTGGACTGACCAGGTGTCCTAGATGGGCCAGGTAAGTCATCTATGTCAGGACATTCTGTGACGTTGTCACCACTGGGGCCATCATCCTGGGGAGGACTGGCTGTCTCTGGCATCCTCTCCATGGTGGCAGTGGCAGGGGTACCTGTGAATTAGGTGGGAGAGTATCACATGGTAGAGATGTGAATGTTGGTCTCTGTGTCTGATGCATACAGTGGCTTAACTCTTAACTCGATTCCCAGTTATGGCAATGACAGATGCAGCACTACAGACATTGTTTGTAGGTAATGTACAGTGATATGGGTAGCATGTTCCATTGAGGGTTGCTGTATGAGTATTGCATTTCTGTCATTGCCATGTATAGGTCCTCAGTCGTAGCATCCTATTGGTGTTACAGGTGCGACAGTTGTACATGCGGGTGTTGCACTGTGACGTGGACAGATCTGCTTTTCATGTGGATATGCAGGTGCATTGTGGGAGTCGTAGTGATGGTGTTTGGCAGTGCTATCCGTGCACTCGGCTGATACTCTCTGGCCACTGTGGCTGGGTGGTGGGGTGACATGCAGGGGAGGAGCTGTAGGTGATGGTGTGGGAGGCGTAGATGAAGATAGGGTGACTTGGCGAGTGATTGGGTGGTGGGGTTGCATGCTGGTGGGCCGAATTAGTGCTAGGGGTGTGCGGGTAATTTGCCAGTGTCCAGATCTCCAGGTATTCCAGTCAGGCCCTCAGGATGCAGGATGTCCAAGACCTTCTCCCCTCACAATGCAAACTCGGGAGAGGAGGTGGGAGCCCACCGCCAGTGTTCATCACAGCAATTTGGTGTCTGGATGCCATGCAACGCACCTTCACCCTAAGGTCATTCCACCTCTTCTAGATGTCCTCCCTTGTGCGTGGATGAGTTGGCCCTGTCGATGATTCTATGCCAAAACTCAATTTTCCTGGCTATGAATGTTTGCTGGACCTGTGCTCCGAGCAGTTGTGGCTCTACCCTGATGATTTCATCAACCATGACCCTCAACTCATCTTCTGTGAAGTGTGGGTGTTTCTGATGGGACATGGTGGTTGTGTTGTGAGTGGGGGGTGTGTAGTGTGCAAAGGTGCAGTGAAGGGTGCTTTGTGGGGTGGGAGGTACCTGGTTGTTTGTGGTGTTTGTATGCTGTGACAATGTCTTTAATGTGTCAATGGAGCAGTTGTGTGGTGTGTACTGAGTGTTGTGTGTGATTGTGCGTATGGTGTACGTGTGCAGTGTCTCTGGTTTGAGTGATGCTCGCTGTTGGTGTATTTCATTTTGGTTGCAAAGGGTTGTGGATTGTGTGGGGGTGTGTTTGGTAGTGGTGTGTCTAATGTGTGTATGTGTGTCATGTGTGGGGTATTTGATTTGTCTAATGTGATGCTGTGTTCTGGTAGAGGTGTTTTTTTGGCAGTGGCGGTTCACACCGCCAATGATTCTCCGCCGTCCAAAGAACACTGTGCTGATTTGTGGGTCGTAATATGGAGGGCGGTATTTGTTGACAAGGCGGTGCTAGTGCTGGGACCACCTCTATCCCGCCCTCAGTCGTCTTGGCGGTGTCGGATTTGTGGCTGTTTTTGGGCAAAATGCTTTGCGGACTCTTAATAAATCTCAACACTGGAGGTCTTTCGGCACCCACAACCGCGGCAGTCTTGCTGAAAGACCACCAATCTCTTAATGAGAGCCAGAGTGTCTCCTTCTGAAGACCTTGGAGTTGAATTGGTCATCCTAGACATTGCGGTGGGATTTACAATGGTCCACCTGAAAATCAAGAACACAGAGGAGAGTAATTACTTTATTGAGTTTGAAACTCCATGTAAGCATTTAAGTGAACCTGATTTATTTGATAAAACTCACATTTGCATTGAAAGGGACATTAAGTGGACCATCTCAATACTTTTCTGGGCTCACTGAACAGATTACTATGCTATAATGTTAGCTGAGAAACAAAGATTGTCCACCACAGATTGTAACTGATGCTCCTTTTAGGAAAGAGCTTACAATGGTTTCACATCAATATTACCCAGCACCTTAATGACTGGCAATCCACAACATGGGCATTACAGATGGCTCCAGCAGTATATAAAAATCAGGTGGGTTGGGACAAAGAAACAATTCCACATGTAGTTTTATGGAATAATCAACCACAAGTTCAACAGCAATATTCCATTAAGTTAGACAAGGACAGATTCATAATGCTCTACAGAGGAGCTGAATTATCAAAGGATAATGGCCTCTTGCCCATGTATATAAACTCCCTGTATTTTCCAAGTTTGAGAACCAGCGGTTCCTGGAGATCTGTTCTGGATTAGTCCTGAACCAACACTGTAAAACATATGCAGTTCAAAATGCTCACTGATCAAGTTTCATTACACAAGATACATAAATAAAGTTGTAAAGTATAGATGATGTAGCAAATATATGTTTTACTTCAAGCATTGCCCCTGAGTCAAAGTTCTTGACGTATTTACATTTGGAGGGAGACAAATTAAAAAACGGTGGTCAAACATATCTTCCACACTATGCAAAAAGTGCTGTACTACTGTTTCAATGAATAACTCACAAAATCAGAGGACATGATGGAAAATAAGAGCATACCTGTATACTAGTTACAAAATGACTTGTTTGTTTCTGTTTATTAGCAAACACACAACAAGGCATGCAACTTAGAAACTAGAATAGTTCCAGATCAAGCATACTTCCCCTACATAGGACCAGATTCACAAAGGTAAATGTGTATGTGTAAATTTCCTCAAATGTAGATATAATGCTACACCTAGGAATAACTGTTCATGTGTTTGCTATTCACCATGGAATAGTGGAGATTTACACCTAGTTGTAGAATTACATGTCACCACCATCTCCAACAAGGGAATGGAGCCTCCTACAATAGCATTTACAAGTGTAAAATTACTACTGGTACCTTTTCATCTGTTGGTGCAGCTCTTAACCACTGGAGTTGAAATCTCCCTACTGGAAATTATAGAGAAATGTAATAAGCTTTATGTATTTAATTTATTTTAAAATAATAAATATATTTTAATGGCAGATAATTGAAACCAATTATTATTAACCTGGAACAAATAAAATAAAACATTAGATTACATTAACACCTTAAATTAAGAATGCATTAAATGCTAAAATAAGGTAAATATATTGATTTGATTTATATAAATGAAATTTTAAGCAATTAAAAATAAAATTACCCAACCTCTCTAACATTTTAGTTTTGTTTAATTTGTAGTAAACGTGGTTAAGAGTTCTGAAGTTTTCTATTTAATTAATTTAAATAATTTTAGGTATTTTTTAAGTTTCATTATTTTTCTTAAATAAAGAAATAAACAATAACTATACATATTTATCTCACACACACACATATTCACTGAAAATACAAAGCGATGTTAGAGTTAGGTATGACAATGATATCTTACTACAAGTAAAAAAAAAAAAAAAACCTTAGCAAACAAAGATTAAAGTGAATTTGTAGTTAGGTGAAAAATAAAGTTTTAAACATAAAAACACTGACATTCACTAGTTCTGGTTTACTGAGCTAGAGCTAAATATAACTTGCTCCCCCATCATGCATTGTTTATGACCTCACATATTACATCAATCATGATCTATTCAATGGCATCATCAACATCATTGATAAAATCACTGATTACAACATTCAATGAGTGTGACAGTTTACTAAACACTTCCAACACTGAAAGGTATATATTGAGCTACATGTAGAACACAGGGCAGGTCTCAGGCTGGATATTGCTCCCGGGACTGGCTCACAAACAGCTGTCTATAGTCCACACACCCTGGTCATTGCTGCGCGTATCCAGGCCTGATCTGAGGGGCTCTCTGTAGCCTCAGCAACCCAAATGGAAGACGTCAGTGTTGCACTCTGTTACATGGAGCTCGTGGGCCCCGTTGAGCCCGGAGAAGAAGCGAAGAGGTGTAGGGCACAGGCTATCCCTCAGGTCACTGCTTTTCCTGTACTCCATGATCCACGCGTGGCTCTTGGGACCCAGCTCTCTTTCTCTCAACTGCCATGTAATGAATGATGAAATATGTGAGGTAACTATAACCTCTCTTTAATCTTTGTTTATTCAGTGAATTTCCAAGTTTTTTAAAAATATAAAGTAAGATATCCTTACCCAACCTAACCATATCATCACTTTACCCTTTTTCTTGTGGATTTCAAGGGATTTCTTTTAGTGTACAGGAACAAATTACTACCACCAACTATAAAGTCCCATAACTCTTTGTTTTTACAATGAACTTCTGGCAGTTTTTTAACATAAAGCAAAATATTACTAATACACCTAATTGCACATAGTGGTCCTTCGCTATGTACGTAGACTTGTGTGTGTGGATGGAATGAACTCTCTGAGAACAGCTGTACAGACACCACAGCCTCTCTGTAATAGTAGGTCATCCACCTAATTAGCCTTGGGTGTCTGGAGGGAGCCCACTCCCTGCGGAGACCCAAGTCCCATTAAGTGGGCAAGACCCTGCAGTGCACATGCTGCGTTCAGTGCACAGACTACATAAAGCCCATTCTCACCAGACATGAAATCCCAGTCATGCCACCCACCATGTAATAAAATGGCATTTAAACAAAATAAAAGCGCAAGGGATCAGAGTATCCCTACGCGGCCAGCTTATGACTTTTTTTTCTCAGGACTGGGAACCGAGCCTTAAAGTCCTGTAATGGTAGCCACAACAGTTTTCTTTATGTTGTAGCTGGCAATCAGGTTCTTCAGTCCTAAGGTACTCTGGAGGGACCAGCCAGTCAGAATTTTTTTGTTGTTGAATTTTCCTGTGGGATTACACTATTTATTTTGAACCCTAATTTCTAAACAGATCTACATCAAATTACAAAACGCACGCTTTCTGGGTACAAATCTGTCTCTCTGCCAAATTTGGTGTAATTATGTTCAGCTGTTTTTTCTGTATCATTGTCTAATTATCCCTAAGGAACTTGTGTGCAATAAAGTGTTTTGGGAAACCCCTTTTTTCAGTTTCTGCTTGATGGATCATCCTGTAACTTTCCAGGAAGCAGCTGGGGTTGCCCTACTTTTTTTTTATAAAACAAATCTGTGATTATCATCAAACAGCACCAAAATTATTAGTGAAACGAAAACATTATCTACCTATGAAAAGTCTGACCTAACTATAACTATGTGCATGTGTGTTTTCTTCTGCTGCTGCACAGTGAAGTCCCAAATATCTGTGTATATATATATATATATATATATATATATATATATATATAAAACACTTAAGAAAACAAAGGTTACTGGGACGTTAAAGTTAGGCTCGCAGTGCACAGGTATGCGATCAATAATTTTACTGCAGATGTTACAGTCACTTTATCAATGATGTTTTGATATATGTCATGAGTGCTGTGATTTTCGGGGTAGTTAGCAGTGAATGGCGAGGGCGTGAGTTATAGTTACCTTAGGGCACAAATTATAGTTACTTGAGGTAACTCTAACTATAACTGGTGAATTTCTATGGTTTTGTACATTTAAAATGTGAGCCTAACTATAACGTCCCTGCAACCTTTGGTTATTTCAGTGAATTTCTGTGCTCTTTTTAACATATTGTAATGTTCAATACTATACGTTAATCCAACCACTGCCACGCACAGCCTGTGGCCAGGCCCTGACGGCAACCCCCTATAAGCACCCAACCATGCACCGTGCATGGCCTTTACCCATGCGCAGCAGAGGTTGCCTGCAAAACCTGGCCTGCAGCCAGACCCTGCGGCCATCCTCTGTAACCTCCCAACGTCACGCTGTGCACGGCCCTTTGGGCGTGCGTGGCAGGAGTTGGCTGCAGACTCTCTGGGTGCGAGACTAGGTGTCAGAGGGTGTATCAGGGGGTGAAAATGGCTTTGAGGGTGTCTGTCTGGGTGTGAGAGTGCGAACATCACTGTTTTAGTGTGTGCATCAGTGTGTGCATTGGTCTGTGAGTGGATGCATGAGGGTGTCACCGGGTCTATGAGTGGGTGTATGAGAGTCTGAGTGGGTCTGAGAGTGGGTGCATAACTGAGTGGGTAAGTGTGTGAGTGGATGTGTAAGTAGGAGAGAGGTTGAAAGAGAGAGAGAGAGGGAAAGAGGGCAAGAGGGAGAGAGATAGAGAGTTTTTTAGGCTTTGATGGATGACATACTTAGAATGAGAGTAAGATCACGTTTCAGTATGAGCCTTATAGATTTGAAAAAAAAGAGGGAAACAACTAAGGACACACTTGGATTCGAACCGTCAATGGTCAGTGTGAAGGTTTGATACCTACACACTTGAGCTATGTAATTTTTTTTCTTCTCTTTTTTTAGCCCTTTATGGGCTCTCAGGGATCGCTGGTAAAGCCTCAAGGCCTCCCCCATGGTTCCTCACTATTTGTTAATTTTTTTTTTTTACTAAGCACTTTACATGCTATCTGGGACCGCAGGGGAGCCTCAAGGTCTCCCCCTCAGTCCCATTGCTCCAGCAAGCTGTAGCTGCTTTTAACGGCAGCTGCCTGGTTGCAGGAGCAAAGTTCCATCTCTGTTCGCCACACACATACCTGCGTGGAGGGAACAGAGATGAAAAGTATACTTTTTGCCAGCGGAACCTGTTTGACAGGTCCTGCTATCAAAATGCAGACTTCGTTTGCTGTGACTTAGCTGCAGCTTCAAAGTTGCGGTCAAGCCACAGCAACCAGCTATGTCCCAAGGGTGAGCCCCCTGGGACGTAGCCAGAGCCGGCCCTGGGTTTGGCGGTCCCCAGGACCATCAGTGGATCATTGAAGAAAGCCCAGGGAGGTAGTGGTCTCTGGGGAGTGGGGGTCCAAAATGGACTCCCTTTACATTATTTAGTATAAGCCCGGTGGAGGTGGTGATCCCTGGGGCTGAGAGGGGCCGAGCAGCCTCCCGCACCCAATTTCTCAAATGCCCGGGTGGTTGCGGTCCCCAAGGCTGTGGGGGAGGCCTTCAGTTCTCCCCATGTTATAAAAGCAGTTTTGCCCTGGGTGAGTAGTGGTCCCCCAGGGCACAGGGCGCCACATGCCCCGCTGCTCCTATTTCATTATAGCCCCAGGGAGGTAGTGGTCCCGAGGGCTGTGGGAGAGACCATTGCTACCTTTCCCCCAAATTTGGTGTAATTCCGCCCAGTAGTTTTTGCGCTTTTGCTGTTCAATTTTTCCTGTGGGAATTACATTGAAAACACTCTCATTTCACCCCCCCCCACTTTATCTCAGCCCACGCTTAATGGATAACCTGAAACTTTCCTGATAGCAGCTCAAGTAAGTGTTGAATAGTTTTAGACATTTTTGTGAAGATTCATCAAGCAGTGCCAAAGATAAAGGCGAGCAAAAACAGCTTTTTCCATAGAAGCTAGATCCTAACTATAACTACCTAGTGGTGACTGCCATTATCATATATATATATATATATATATATATATATATATATATATATACACATATATATATATATATATATATATATATATATATATATATATATATATATATAATTAACCTACTGGCGGTTGCCACTAGGTAGGTATAGTTAGGATGTGGTTTCCAACAGGGCAACATTTTTGACGTGGCTATATCTTTCACACCGTTTGTCGAATCTTAATGAAATGTTCAAAAAAAAAAGTCTCCTTGTTGTGCATGGAAAGTTTTGAGGTGCCGAGAAAATGGGGGGCAGGGGGTAGAAAAAAGTGTGTTTCCCATGTTAATTCCCATAGAGTTTTTACTACAGCCTGAACCACTGGATGAAATTACACCAAATTTGGCAGAAACGTAGCTCTTGGTAATTTATTATTTAGTGTAAATCCGATCAGTAGTTTTCTAGAAATTAAAGGAAAAATAAATGTGTGTATCAGGGCAGAGCCTAAGCACAAATATAATGGTGAGATCTGATTGGCTGTCAGCACTTCAAACTGAAAGTGATACCAGCCATCTTGGGACCATTTTACATGATAGCACCCCACTGAAATCTATTGTAGTGAATGGCAGGTTTTGAGGGTCACAAAAAGGAGAATGTATAAAGGGTGATAACACATTTTAGTTACAATGTAAATCATTTGTTGATGGTACAATACTAATTTTAGGAATTGTGGTGGGTTCTAAGGTGATTTTACCCTGCTGGTATTTCATGAATCATATTTGAGAGAAAACTGTTTTCTTGTGAAGTTCCCATAGACATTATGGAGGTGCTCCAGAAGCTAACATGAGAGCATAGTTTCTGTATGTATAGTTCACTGTCTTTCACAGCCATATGAGAATGAATTCTGACATTCTCAATAAAACATGTACTTCCAACAGGCGCAGCCTGTCAGTGGATCCCCTTGTGTTCTACTGCAGCCTACCAGAGTGTTCTAAGGAACAACTAGAGCGCTAACAGTCTTACTTACTACAAAAGTGTGGCACACCTGAAACCATCTTGTTTGACTCAAAATGGTAAAACTTAAAACATTTAATTTAGAAAGGAACAAAATGAGGAGGTTCATTTTGTCATAGAAGTTATGGTTAGTGCTGTAGAAAGAAAAAATAAGACTCATTTTAAGTGAGTTCTAAAATATCTTCCTATTGTGCTTCCACAGGAGCAGCCTGTCGGTTGAATCCCTTGTGTTCTACTGCAGCCTCCCAGAGTGTTCTAATGAACAACTAGATTGCTAGCAGTCTACCTTATAACAAAAGTGTGGTACAACTGAAGCCATCTTGATTAAATCAAACTGGCAAAGCTTAAAAAACTTGGAGTCTGATTTAAGAAAAGTGGCGCTGCACTACTTTTGTTGCACCCCCCTAGCGCCACCATGTGTGCGCAGTATCTAAGATATGCAGTAGTTGGGGCACCAGCATCAATCTATTTTATGCTAGTTCAGAGTTTTGCAGGATTACCATAAAAAATGTTGACGCTAATCCTGCAAAGTCTAATGAGGCCCATTGTAAACAATGGTATACCATCTTTTAATGCCTGATCTTGGCAGGCGTTAAAAGTAGCAAAAAAAATGACACAAGGCAATATCCTAGATTTCTTTGCGCAATTTTTTTCTTTGCATACTGTGGCGGTGGGCATAGCGATAGGGATGAATGAGACGACTCGGATTGGTGATTGAAAGGTATGTGATTTATTTAACATTATATATATATATATATATATATATATATATATATATATGTCCCCTTTGAATAATTTGCGACTTTATCCTTCTATGTAGGTGACCTCTTCTTTTCTTCTCTTTCCCAGGGCTTCCGGAGGCGGATGGTTGTTCTCCCAGGAAGGTGCTGTCGTCAGATCAACCGGAAAAGGAAAGAAAGGTAGGTAAGTCGCAAGTCTGAATGTGGTCTGGGTGGTGTTAGTGAGGTGAGAGGGTGTAGAGAGAGAGAGAGAGAGAGAGAGATGATGAGGGTCCGGGTAGTGATGATAGTCTGGGTTGGAAGTGATAGGCAGAATACCAGGAATTCCCCTTTTTTGGCTGACACCTCCGTGATAAAGTCTCTTTTCTTCTACAGGCACTACTACCTTAGGGTCTGTACTCTTACACCCCGGTGGTTGGGTTTAGTGCAGTTAGTGTTCTAATTAGCGTTGGTAGGGGTTCCCTAGTCGTCCTTTCTTCCCAGAGGTCACTTGCCTGCTTCACTCACTCTCTGACCTCTCCCTCCCTCGTCCTCTCCACCCTCCTCCCTTCCTACCAGAGCACTTAATCTATTTTTCATGCAGGACCGTACCTGCTTGAGCCACGTCCCTCCAGGGACGTGGCGGAGTCTCCGCTGTTCGGGGCTTCTTTGTCCCTCCATAGGGCTGCCACGAAGTGTGGACACCGACTGCTCGTCGAGTCTTCCGTCTTAAGGAACGTTCCCGCTTGCGCTGTCTCGTTCGTCCGCGTCTCCGTCGTCAACAACTCCACCCTCTTTCTCCTCTCCCCGCGCGCATTGTCCGTCGTCCTCTTGTACGCTTTGGGAAACCCAGATATCCGGGTTTCCTAATCCTGCCATTTCCAGCTCCGCGGTACCCCCGGGGTACTGGTCGGATTGGGGGCCGCCATGACAGGTAGTTAGGTGTTCCGACGCCCGGCTACACATACATTAGGCTTGGCTCAGGCATAATGTAGCATAAAGGTTTACAAAGTAGCGATTTTGGCTCGTAGGTACATTAGCGTAAAAGAAATGGAAGTAATGTGGCGCAAGGAGGCGCAAGGGGCTCTTAATTTAAAAAGGAGCAAAATGAGGGGTTTCATTTTGTCATAGAAATTATTGTTAGTGCTGTAGAAAGAAAAATTAGGACACATTTTAAGTGAGTTGTGAAATATATCCCTCTTCTATTTCATTAAAACATTCTGACATGTAGACGGAAACATGCACTTTTAACACCAGCAGCAGACTGCCAGTTAATTCCCTAGTGATCAGCAGCTTACTACAGTGTTCTAATGAGCAACTAGCGTGCTAACATTCTGAGTTTATGCCAAAATGTTACACATCTGACCACCATCTTGATGGAACCAAAGTGGAAAACTGAGATTCTGCAGTAAATGTGGAGATTAGGGAGCTTCATAACAAATAAGTCCTCCAAGACGGCCACTAGAGAAAAAAGAGCTCAAATGTAGCACAAATAGCCCCCAAACGTAGCCCAAGTATAGCCCAATGACAGAAGTGTGCAAAACACTTAACTATTTTGTTATTTTGTAGTTTGATATAACGCAGACTTAACCCAAAGGTATTGAAGTGCTTTACATGAGCATCATGTACATTACACAAGGACACATTCCTTTTGTGCTTTAGGTATGGGGAGATTAAGTGATCTGCCCAGAATCACAGGATGTCGATCAAGTGATCAACTGGATAAAAAACATAAGGTTAGCAAATAATGTAAAAGTGAATTGTCACTATTTGAGAACTTAGACAATATGTCCTCATTTTAGTTTTTTTAGAGCACTTATCATAATTTCTATGGAAATAAGACTCTCAATTTTACAATTTCTAATGGAAATACTTTAGGTATTAAAGTTTTGATTACATCAAGATTGACGTCAGGCATGCCACACTTTTGTAATATATATAGAATGCTACCAATCTAGTTGTTAATGATAATACTGTAGGGATGCAGATGTCAGGGGCATGGACTCGGATAATTGAGGGCAGGGAAAAGGATGCAGAGGCAACAAGTTGACCACACTGGGTAAACAGGAGGGGCAGTGCCAGCACAATGGATCAGGAGGGCAAGGGAAAGGGGGCAGGGCCAACAAACCAGCCATGCAGGATAGGCAAGATAGGTTGTGGCAATATAACAGACCATTGAGGGCAGAAGGAAGAGGTAGAGGCATTACAACCATATATTCCTACAATTCCGATTCAGGCAGGAGTCTCCTGATGTTTTTTTAAGCCCAAAAGGGTTTATTTTATCTGTCTCCTGCCTAAAAACTCCTCTTTTTCAATGTAAGTCAATAAGAAAAATCAATTCCCCAGATTTTCTTTCAAAATCTTCCTCTTACCAAGTTCAAAATGTTGAACATTTACTGAGGACCACAGCACTCCAGCAAATATGTGTCAAACAAAAATTATTAGTTGTTCAGAAGTCAAACATTTAATAGATTAGTCTTTGAAGAAATTCCAACGAAGATCCTCTTTAGTAATAACCTTGTGGTTTATTTATATAAAGAAACTCCTCCTTGAGTTTAGTTTGTTCCCATTTAGTCAGGCCATATGGTAACAACACGTAGTCAATCTTTGCAATAACAGCCACACGTAGTCAATCTTTGTAATAACAGCCAACACGTGTTTCATCACACAGTGACTTTTTCAAGGCTGCGAAGTGACGAATATGTGTACTTATTGGAAAGCACAGTTAACAAATACACAAGGACATGACTGAGCCAGAGGGGGCTCAATTGCCAAAGGTGAAAAACAAATGTCTTAATGGTGCATGGGTGAGAAAGGCTGGAATATTGTAATTGTTCCAGAGGAGCCACTTACATCCCCAAAGTGAGTCATATCAGTGCCAAAACATACTGCTTAGGTGAACATGCAGTCAGTGTGTGTGTGTGTATGTTAAAACCGCAGCTGAAAGATGTGGACAAGAGACCCTGTATCTGAAACAAGTAAAAAGATAAGAAGATGGTCAAAGACACTATTCGGACTTGTAAACCTACCAGAAACATTAAAATGATGGGTCCTGTACATATTTCAGATCAGTCAAATGGGAAAGCTGAAATATAATGATATTAATGTATTAAGAAGGATAAAAGGTATGGATTGTACATTGCTCACCAATTGTATAAAAACGCGAGCCAAGGTATATAAGGTAATGTGAAAAAATTACCTGATTTAGAGATGTGTAGTCAGACAACTGCCTCGATGTGGTCCAAAGACCAAAATTTCCGTATTGTCCCCAATCTGGGCGAATTCCAAATATTCTACCTTGTATAATGTTGTTAGCAGTTTATAGGGCTATGATAAGTCCTATATCTACACAGGAACAAGTAAGATGTAAAAATAGAAGGAAAGGAAGAGGGAAAGGTTAAAAGCTAACATAGGAATGTATATCAATTTATTGTGGAAAAGTAGGTCAGTCATAGGAATGGAATACTGTGGATTTTATTATGAATACTATATCGTACATATTATACGTTTGTCTCGACTATTTTACACAGACCAGGGAATATGCAGCTTAGAAGAAGTAAAATGGGTCCAATAAGCATAAGGTTCAGATGAACAACAAGTAGAGTGTCTAAACGTCCATCTATTTAACCCGGAAGTTAAACAGAACCGTAAGAAGAACTTAGTTTAAACTAATAAATGTGAGTTGTGGTTATCAACTCAAAATGCAGTAATTGGCAGTTCTATATAAATAGTTATGGTGGTTATCAACTCAACATACAGTATTTAGGAGCGCTATATAAATAGTTATGGTACCCCTAGGGTAGAGGGTAAAGAGAAGACCCATATATGAAATATGATGTGAACATGGGGGAATATTGTTATAGGTTTAACAAAAAGAAACAGAGAGGGTAGCAGCGTAGTGAGAGTTGTTGATAACACAGGTCTATGGACATCGATGTTTAAACATGAGTCACAATAGTGTCATAATTTAAGCAAACTAGTGGCCAAACATTGTAAAAGAGCATTGTGCATATCAGTAGCAGGTGCCTGCCATTAATGTCTGCAAACCAAAGTCGTGCATAGCCATTACATAAAAATTTCGTAACATACCTCGTTAAGTTAGCGAAGTGTCTGCCGTGAAAAGATAACTGGCAAGAAACCGAGGAACTGTGTAAGACAAACGTAAGTAGAGCCTAATTGAAATAGACAGAGGACTAATGCTCATTGGAAGTCCTCCAAAGATAGGGATAACGGCAGCCATCTTGGAGTGTAGGAAATTACATATATCTAGTGTGTGTATCTAGTACCATCCGTAAAAAGCCTGAAGGTCCGGGTCAGGCCCCTCTAACATAAAACAAGAAAGTAATTTCATAACATACCTTGTTAACTTGGAGAAGTGTCTGCAGTCAAAAGTTAACTGGCAAGGAACCGAGGAACTGTGTAAGACAAACGTAAGTAGAGCCTAATTGAAATAGACATAGGACTAATGCTTATTGGAAGTCCTCCAAAGATAGGGATAACGGCGTACATCTTGGAGTGTAGGAATTGACATATGTCTATTGTGTGTGTCCAGGACATTGCATACGAGACAAGTATTGAAAAAAAATAAGAAACCCGACACAAGTGCATGTTAAATGAGAATGATGTCACCAGTGAAATAAGGAGGGAGCATATGAAAAAAAGACCCTCATGATATGTGAAATAAGTGCCAGGAAAGTTAAGGAGAGGAGCTAAAGGATAAATGCGGGATCCACCAAAAGTTGTAGGTTTGTTTGTAAGTATTAAATAAGTAGCTAAAAAAGCATTGTGTAGGTTTCAGCATGTTGAAGTAAAAATATTGTTTTATATATAGCTATAAAAAAAGAATAAATATTAAATAAATTAATGAAGTCCAATTTGATAGCAAATAAATTGTACAGTTCCACAATAGAAACATTGTTCCCTGACCCGCCTATTTCTTTGCATAAACCATTAGCTTCCAATATGTTATATGGTACTGAAAATACAATCAGTTGTGAAGTCTATTGATAATATCTGATCAGAGTAACATACACAAGTTATATGTATCATAGTCAAAAAACAGTTGGGAACACAAAGTTATTCTAGGAATACATGTAATTCCCTATCGATAATCAGACCATATTCAACAGCTCGTAACTTAATGATCCATCTAGCTTCACATTTTCTAAGTTCCCTGTTCCTGTCACCCCCCCCCAGGGTGATTGATGATCTGAGTAATGCCATGGAATCTGATCTTTAGAACTTCGGACTCTTTGTTACTAACGGATAATTTAAATTGTTATTCCTAATGGCTCTAATGTGTTCTTGGATCCATTCCTTGAGTGGACGGATCGTACTACCCACATAGATTAGTCCACAAACACATACAATGCAATGTACTGTATATTTAGTATAACAATTAATAAAATGTTTGACGTGGTAGATCTCATGTGTCTTATAAGAAAAAGTTGTAGTTTTGTTCAAAGCAAACTGACACGTAATGCAGCCACCACATTGGAAAAAAACAGACGGTTTCAGGGCAAATATGTCTTAGGTTTCTCCTGCTCCAATGGGGCAATGTAGCTAGCACACAGTGAATTTCTCAGTGTACGTCCCCTACTATGTACTATGGATGGTCTCCTACTTAGTACCTTATCTAGGCAAGGGTCCAATAACAATAAATGCTAATGGTGTTTCAGTATAAGATATACTATAGAACTGACAGGACTAAAATTAGTTAATAGATAGAAGAGTTGTTCCTTACCCTTACTATTTTTGTTGTGAATAAGTAAAGTACTCTGATTCTTAGAAATTATACGTTTTTTGGCTAGTGAAATAACATGGCTAGAGTACCCTCTATGTTGAGAATGTTGTTCCAACAGATTTATTTCTTGTAAGAATATCGTATCATCACTGCAATTACATCTGGTTCTGATCATTTCCCCATAGGGGATAGCATTGATCTGTGAGCTAGGGTGTGCACTATGTGCATGCAAAATCAAATTACATGCTGTTGGTTTTCTGTAAATCCTGGATAGTATTTTATTGTCCGTAGTGTATAGAATAACGTCTAAAAATTCAATTCTACCCCCTCGATTGTCTAAACCAATTGCCATTATGTAAGAATACATTGTTCTCCAACATCAAGCGTGTATAGTCTATGAGCATATACCTATGTTCAAACAGAGAGGTATCTCTTTAAGAAAGCTTGGCAAATAGCGCTTCCAAACTTTTTTCTAGAGGAATAGGTGTTGTCAGACCTGACAGCCTTTGGACTTCGTAAGCATAGTATGGACATGACATCTTTTGATGACAATAGAGAGGAACTAGCTGCAGAATTGATTTCCTCTAAGCTTTTATCTACCAAGGAGAACAACACTAGAAACACTAGAAAAACAAATGAGGGTTTGAGACAAAGGTTTATTAGACTAGAACATTTAAAGAAACAGGAACTTTCTAAATGTTAGGATGCCATTACCCTAAAAAGATACCTAGAACTCAAACAAGTACCTCGGGGACTCCGAGTAATCATCTTTCCCTCTTTTGACAACTTAGACCCAGACCTATTGAAGGAATGGGTACACCTAATTGCTTCATTATCACTAGGTATGATTGACATTCTTATAAGACATGCAGACAGGAAGAGGGACACACTATTGACAGAAATTGCTGCTTTGGAAAAGGAAATCAAAGATATGAACTTGCCAGATGTTACAGAGAGGAATTACAATATCCTAAAAGATGTACTTAATGCACATCAACTTTACATTAAAGAGAAAAAACTTTAAAAACTTAGGAGAAATGAAATGGACTATCAAACCGGTTGCATCCATACCTTTTCTTGCAAATTTGATGATATTAAAAATGATGTACAAACCAGGGCTCACACAAACATCCGTTCTAACAAATCTGCTTCCAGGACGACGCAAATGTCTCTAATGTATCCAGTGTGGAAACTGAACCACCGGTAGAGGGCACCTCAAAAATGGGCCCGTCTTTTGGAGGTGCATGCTCATCTTTTTTAGAAGAATGGTGAGCTACAGAAAAGAGATCCAACTGAATTACAACAAACAGAACTCAAACATAAGAAAACCAGGAGGGGCGCGGTCAAGCAAAGGAGACACAGACAAAAGAAAAGGCATACCCACGAGTTTGGCCTCATGCAACCAGAGAACATGAGTGGAAGTTCCATGGTATCTCTGAATGACGATTCAAATTCTAGTAATAATGTGGATTCTGTACAAGTCATCAATCTCTCTGACTCTGTATTATCCTGCGATGAAATAAATGTACTCAGATTAGGTTTAGGTTCTGTCCTGTTTCTAAACCTACTTTTACAGACATACATGTGGATTTGTTTAAATTCAAACGTCGTTTTAAATTTAAAAAGATTTCATGGACAAACCCACCCAAAACAATTTGAGTAATGCCATCGCTCCAAAATGTAACAGAACTATTAAGGACTTAAAAGACATACAAATGTTGCTATCACTTGAAAATATATACTCAGTGGCACCCAGGATACAGGACATCTTAGAGCACCTCGACATTCAGTCTAGTCTTGAGGTGGACAGTGGCCTTAAACCCAGATCTGCCTTCATTCCAACCTTATCTTTGGACAATCACATAGATGTATTCTATAAGGCAGTTAGCACTGACCTATATCGCTTGGAAGACAAATACAAATCGAGTAGGAGTTTATACAGTAACAATCTTAGACCTACTGAACAACAAGCTTTAAAGAGACTAGCAAGAAAGAGGGACCTTGTTATCAGGGAAGCGGACAAAGGGAGCAATGTGGTAGTTATGAACAAATCGAATTATATGACAGAAATTGACAGACAATTGGGGGACACTAAAGCATATGTACATTTAATTGGTAATCCATTATTGGAGGTCACATGATTCATGGAGAGTAAACTATCACATTGGAAAGAACTTCAGGCCAGATGTAGCAAAGGTTTTTCCCCATTCTGTGTCTATGGGAAAAAGTGTTTTTACATATGGCCCTTCGTCTCATATCAGACCCCGAATACAAATACATGTACCTACCTGCACCATGAGCACCCTGCATCTACATATTTTCCAAGGTTCACAAGCCGGGTAGACCCATCATATCTGGAACTGGATCACCAACAGAGCACATTTCAGAATACATTGATTGCTTTTTACAGTCGCTAGTACGCAACTTAGATCCAAGACATCCAAGACACTAAGGACTTACTATGTCAACTGGAAGACATTGATTGGACCAAAGACTACAGGTTTGTTAGTCTGGATATCAACTGACTATATACATCTGTCAGAAATTGAGTCTTTGGTTGGCAGTCAAGTTACTCCCTGTCCAAGCAAGGACCCTCACTCTAGTCAGGGTAAGTCATACACAATCCAAATTATCCTGTGCCCACCGTCTGGTAGCTTGGCACTGAGCAGTCAGGCTTAACTTATAAGGCAATGTGTAAAGTATTTGTGCAATAAATCATGCCATAACAAAGTAGAACACCAAAACAATACACCACATAGAGTTTAGAAAAATATATAATATTTATCTGTTAAGATGCAGGTCAAAACGATTAAAATGCAATAAGTATATCTTGAGATATAAAGTACCTGGTGCATGTGCAAAATCTCCGCAAAGTACAGCGGAGGAGGAGATGCGTGGAAACAAAAGGGGTGTGCGCCTATTTCTCCGACCACACATGGCGATGCAACATTTAGTTTTCACGCAGGGATGGCTGTGCATCGATTTCCGACACTCATTTGTGGATCCTCTTGGGGTTGCAGGTTTTTGGACGCCCCGGAGACGTTGCGTGGATTTCCGGCGCTGACAGGACGAAGTCACAGCGGCTGCGTCGATCCGGTGGGCGTTGCATGGAAATTTCTACCACAAGGCAGGCGTGGCGTCGATTCCTCTCTGGAAGTTCTGGCTCGGCTGTGCGTTGATCCTGAGGGCCGTGCATCGAATTTCCGGTTGCTACGCTGGTGCTGCGTCGATCTTCTTGTTACGAAGTTGGGCTGCGTCGTTCCGGTTCGGCATGCAGTGACTTTTTCAGTGGGGTGCAGGCTGTGCGTCGTTTCTGGCAGGCTGTGCATCGAATTTTGCCACACAAGGAGTCCATCTTGTAGAGATGAAGTCTTTTTGGTCCTGAGACTTCAGGGAACAGGAGGCAAGCTCTATCCAAGCCCTTGGAGCAAACTTCTCACCACAGCCAGAGAGCAGCAAGGCAGCAGGGCAACAGGGCAACAGCAAGGCAGCAAGGCAGCAGTCCTTCACAGAAAGCAGTCAGCAGTCAGTCCTTTGGGCAGCCAGGCAGTTCTTCTTGGCAGGATGCAAGTTCTGGTTCAGGTTCTCTTCTCCAGGAAGTGTCTGAGTTGGTAGGGGCAGAGGCCCTATTTAAATACCCAAATGCGCCTTTGAAGTAGGGGAGACTTCAAAGAGTGGCTCAGAAGTGCACAAGGTCCCCTTTCAGTTTAATCCTGTCTGTCAGGGTCCCAGTAGGGGGTGTGGTAGTCCTTTGTGTGAGGGCAGTCTACTGTCCTTTGACATGCAAGTGTCAGATCCTCCACCCTCCCAGCCCAGGAAGACCCATTCAAAATGCAGATGTATGCAAGTGAGGCTGAGTATCCTGTGTTTGGGGTGTGTCTGAGTGAATGCACAAGGGAGCTGTCAACTAAACCCAGCCAGACATGGATTGTAAAGCACAGAAGGATTTAAGTGCAGAGAAATGCTCACTTTCTAAAAGTGGCATTTCTAAAATAGTAATATTAAATCCAGCTTCACCAGTCAGCAGGATTGTGTATCACCATTCTGGCCATACTAAATATGACCTTCCTACTCCTTTCAGATCAGCAGCTACCACTCAAACAATATGTGAGGGCAGCCCCAATGTAGGCCTATGAAGGGAGCAGGCCTCAAAGCAGTGTAAAAACAAAATTTAGGAGTTTTACACTACCAGGATAGGTAATCTACAAAGGTACATGTCCTGCCTTTTGCCTACACAGCACCCTGCACGATGGGTTACCTAGGGTATACCTTAGGGGTGACTTATATGAAGAAAAAGGGGAGTTTTAGGCTTGGCAAATACTTTTAAATGCCAAGTCGAATTGGCAGTGAAACTGCACGCACAGGCCTTAAAATGGCAGGCCTGAGACAAGGTTAAGGAGCTACTTAGTGAGTGGCACAATCAGTGCTGCAGGCTCACTAGTAGCATTTAATCTACAGGCCCTGGACACACCTAGTGCACTTTACTGGGGACTTATAAGTAAATTAAATAATCCAATTGGGTACGATCCAATGTTACCATGTTTAAAGGGAGAGAGCATATGCACTATAGCAATGGTTAGCAGTGGTAAAGTGCGCAAAGTCTTAAAACCAGTAAAAACAGTATCTAAAAACTGGAGGGAGGCAGGCAAAAAGTTAGGGGTGACCATCCTAAGTCTGTCAGGTCTACCAACCTCTATTCCACTAGAAACAATTTTGGAAGAGCTATCTGCATTGCTTTCTTATAGAGATGCCCCTCTGTTTGAACATAGGAATATGCTCATAGACCATTCACGCTTGATGTCGGAGAACAATGTATTCTTACATAATGGCAATTGGTTTAGACGATCCAGGGGGTAGAATTACATTTTTAGACGTTATTCTATACACTACGGACAATAAAATACTATCCAGGATTTACAGAAAACCAACAGCATGTAATTTGATTTTGCATGCACATAGTGCACACCCTAGCTCACAGATCAACGCTATCCCCTGTGGGGAAATGATCAGAACCTGATGTATTTGCAGTGATGATACGATATTCTTACAACAAATTAATCTGTTGGAACAACGTTCTCAACATAGAGGGTACTTTAGCCATGTTATGTCACTAGCCAAAAAACATATAATTTCTCAAAATCTGAGTACTTTACTTATTCACAACAAAAATAGTAAGAGTAAAGAACAACGCTTCTCTCTAGTAACTAAGTTTAGTCCTGTCAGTTCTATAGTATATCTTTTACTGAAACAGCATTAGCATTTATTGTTATTGGACCCATGCCTAGATAAGGTAATAAGTAGGAGACCATCCATAGTACATAGTAGGGGACGTACACTGAGAAATTCACTATGTGCTAGCTACATTGCCCCATTGGAGCAGGAGAAACCTTAGAAATGGTTTCCCTGCAAACCGTCTGTTTTTTTCAAATGTGGTGGCTCCATTACATATCAGTTTGCTTTGAACAAAACTACTACTTTTTCTTATAACACGCATGAGATCCACCAAATCAAACTTTTTATTAATTGTAATACTAAATATACAGCATTTTGCATTGTTTGTGTTTGTGGACTAATCTATGTGGGTAGAACCATCCGTCCACTCAAGGAACGGATCCAAGAACACATTAGAGCCATTAGGAATAACAATTTAAATTATCCGTTAGCAACACATTATAACTCTTCACACAAAGGGTCCGAAGTTCTAAAGATCAGATTCCATGGCATTACTCAAATCACCAATCACTCTAGCGGGGTGACAGGAACAGGGAACTTAGAAAATGTGAAGCTAGGTGGATTGTTATTAAATTACGAGCTGTTGAATATGGTTGAATATCGATAGAGAATTACATGTATTCCTAGAATAACTTTATGTGTTCACAACAGTTTTTTTAAATATACATGTAACTTGTGTATGTACAGATATTATCAGTAGACTTCACAAGTGATTGTATTTTCAGTACCAAATAACACATTGGAAGCCAATGGTTTATGCAAAGAAATAGGCGGGGTCCGGGAACAATGCTTCTGTTGTGGAACTGTACCATTTATTTACTCTCAAATTGGGCTTAATTCATTTATTTATTATTTATTATTTTTTATCGTTATATATAAAATGGTATTTTTACTTCAACATGCTGAAACTTACATGACGCTTTTTTGGCTAATTATTTAATACTTACAAACATACCTACAACTTTTGGTGGATCCCACATTTATCCTTTCTTTCCTCTACTTAACTTTCCTGGCACTTATTTCACTATCATGCAGGTCTTTTTTTCACATGCTCCCTCCTTATTTCACTGGTGAGATTGTTCTCATTTAACATGCACTCATGTCGAGTTTCTTAATTTTTTTCTCCATACGTATCTCATATGCAGTGTTCTGTACACACACAGTAGACATATGTCAAGTCTTACACTCCAAGATGGCCGCTGTTATCCCTATCTTTTGAGGACTTCCAATGAGCATTAGTCCTATGTCTACTTCAATTAGGCTCTACTTATTTGTCTAACACAGTTCCTCGGTTCCTTGCCAGTTAGCTTTTGACGGCGGACACTTCGCTAACTTAACAAGGTATGTTACAAAATTACTTTCTTGTTTTATATTAGAGCGGCCTGACCCAGAAATTCAGATTTTTTATGGACGGTACCAGATTTGTATATTTTCTAATGGCGTTTCGGGACCGATTTTTACATAATGGCTATGTAGGGCTTTGGTTTGCAGAAATTAATGGCAGGCACCTGCTACTTATATGCACTATGCTCTTTTACAATGTTTGGCCACTAGTTTGCTTAAATTATTACATTATTGTGACTCATGTTTCAACATGGATGTCTATAGACCTGTGTTATCAACAAATCTCACTATGCTGCTACCCTCTCTGTTTCTTTTTGTTAAACCTATAACAATATTCCCCCATGTTTACATCATATTTCATATATGGGTATTCTCTTTACCCTCTACCCTAGGTGTACCATAACTATTTATATGGAACTACTAACTAATGCATGTTGAGTTGATAACCACAACTCACATTTATTAGCTTAAACTAAGTTCTTCTTACAGTCCTGTTTAACTTCCGGGTAACATGGATGGAAGTTTAGACACTCTACTTGTTGTTCATCTAAACCTTACGCTTATTGGACCCATTTTGCTTCTTCTAAGCTGCGTATTCCCTGGTCTGTGTAAAATAGTCGAGACAAACTTATAATATGTGCGATATAGTATTCATTATAAAATCTACAGTATTCCAATCCTATGACTGACCTACTTTTCTACAGTACATTGATATACATTCCTATGTTAGCTTTCAACCTTTCCCTATTCCTTTCCTTCTATTTTTACATCTTACTTGTTTCCGTGTATATATAGGACTTATCATGGCCTTATAAACTGCTAACAACATTAGACAACTTGGAATATTTGGAATTTTCCCAGATTGAGGATACTACGGAAATGGTGGTCTTTGGACCACATCGTGACACTTGTCCTACTACACATCTCTAACGCAGGAAATTTTTTCACATTACCCCATATACCTTGGCTCACATTTTTATACGATTGGTGAGCGATGTACACTCCATACCTTTTATCCCTCTTAATACATTAATCTCCAGTTCTATCATTATATTTCAGCTTTCTCATTTGACTGATCTGAAATATGTTCAGGACCCCTCATTTTAACGTTTCTGGTAGGTTTACAAGTCCGAATAGTGTATTTGACCATCTTCTTACCTTTTTACTTATTTTGGATACAGGGACTCTTGCCCACATCTTTCAGTTGCGGTTTTAACATACACACACACACACTGACTGCATGTTCACCTAAGCAGTATGTTTTGGCACTGATATGACTCGCTTTAGTGATGTAAGTGACTCCTTGGGAACAATTACAATATGGCACCCTTCCTCACCCATGCATCATTAAGAATTATTTTTTTCACGTTTGGTAATAGAGCTCCCTTTGGCTCTGTCATGTCCTTATGCATTTGTTAACTGTGCTTTCCAATAAGTACACATATTCGTCTTATCACAGCCTTGAAAAAGTCACTGTGAGACGAAACACGTGTTGGCTGTTATTGCAAAGATTGACTATGTGTGGCTGCTATTGCAAAGACTGACTACGTGTTGTTACCATATGGACTGACTAAATGGGAACAAACTAAAGTCAAGGAGGACTTTCTTTATATAAATAAACCACAAGGTTATTAGTAAAGAGGATCTTCATTGGAATTTCTTCAAAGACTAATCTATTAAATGTTTGACGTCTGAACAACTAATAATTTCTGTTTTACACATATTTGCTGTAGTGCTGTGGTCCTCAGTAAATGTTCATATGTTGTGTATTCTCTGTGATCGATGACCACATAGCACCATCACATACTTTCTTACTTTGATTATTGGACACTCATGGGAAGTGCTTCTAGGTTACTACTACTACCTTTGCTTTATTTATGTTCATTCAAGTTCAAAATGTTGGCAACTATGGTACATTGGATCAATGCGGGCAGGAGGGATAGAGTAGGGACATGGACATCGATAACTGAGGGCAGGCGGGAGATGGGCAGGAGTACCAAATTAACCTTACAGGACAGGCGTAAGGAGTTGGAGCAGCACATTACACTACACAGGGAAAGCAGAACGGCAGTACAGCACCACAGACCATGGAAAGCAAAAGGGAGCCAACAGGGCCACACAGATGGACATCTAACAACAAAGGGAAAAGAGGCAAGGGCAGCAAGATGACCATACCGGACAGACAGGATGAAGATTTACAGCATAACGGACCGTGGAGGGCAGGAGGGAGGGGGCAGGGTGTAACAACGGACCAGACAAAGCAGGAGGGAGGAGATAGGAGCCTGAACCTGGAAAGCAGAGGGCAGGGCAGGAGCAGCAAGTTGACCATGGAGGACAGGCAGGATGTGCACTGGAAGCACGACACACCTTAGAGGGCGTGAGATTAGAATAGCATACACGCAGACAATGGAGAGAAGGTGGGAGGTGAGGTCAGAGGCAGCAAGCACAGGGCAGGTGAGAGGGGATGTAGCAAAACAGAAGACCATGCATGGTAAGGGGGAGTGGTAGGCAGCACAATGGCCATGGAAGACAGAAGGGAGGGTAAGAGGTTGGACACAGACAAGAGAGGGCAGGGGAAGGGGCTTCACAAAGGACCACACAGGGAAGGCAGGAGGAGCAGTTGCAGCACAACAGAGCATGGAGAGCAGAAGGGAATGGCAGCAAAATGCACCATGGAGGACAGGAGGGAGGGAATAGGGGCATGAAACTCAGAAAGTCAGGGTAGAGGTGGCAGGGACAGGCGGCAGCTATCTGACCATGCTAGGCAGGTGGAAGGGGCAGTGGAAGCTCAGCAGAACACTCAGAGTACATAAGTGGGGCAGTGGCAGGTACATGGAACAAAAGGAGGGAGCAGGGGCATGCACACAGACATCGGAGGGCAAGGGCAGGAGGGCAGGAGGGTAGGAGCAGCAAGCTAAGCACAGAGGCTAAGCAGGAGGGCAATGATGGGGCATAGAATTGGCCAATTAAGTGAAGTAGGAGTGGGCAGGGACACCAAGCCAAATGGAGGGCAGTGGCAGCAATTCAGACCAGGCAGGGCAGGGGGAGGGGCTGTTGCATCAACTCGAACAAAAGAGGATAGGGAGGAGGTGGATTGGGCAGCAATCTAACTGTTCAGATCAGGGGTAAAGGCAGTGACGGAAAACAGCCACACAGGGCTGTAATGAGGGTGCAGGGGCATGAACGTGGACAATGGATGGCAAGGAGGAACAGGGGCAGGAGCAGCAGCACAATGCCATGCTAGGCTCTGCATCCAGCCCCGCACCCACCGTGCATTACGATGGGCATCTTATTTAACGTTTAAAAAAACAAACTAGAAATTCACTGAAAATACCAAAGGTTATAGGGCCATTACAGTTAGGAAACATAATTAAAAAAACCTTAGAAATTCACTAAAAAACCAAAGGTTACAGGAACGTTATAGTTAGGTTAAGATTTCACACACACAAAAACATAGAAACTCAGCTGTTATTTTAAGCAACTATAACTCATGCCCTAAGGTAACTGTAACTTGCGCCTTCACCATGCACTGCTAATTACCCCAGATATTACATCACTCATGACATCTTCTACAACATCATCGATAATATCACTAACACATTTGCAATAAAATTAGTAATGAGAAAACTGTGCATAGCAGAGATGCGAGTTGTAGTTACTTTAAGGCACGAGTTATAGTTACTTGAAATAACTCTAAAAGGTAACTATAACCCCGCCCTCCCCAAGCACAGTTTTCTCATCAATATTCTTACTGCAAATATTACAGTGATATTCTAAATGATGTTCTACAGAATGCTATGAGTGATGTAATATGTGGGGTAGTTAGCAGTACATGGCGAGGGTGCCACTTATAATTAATTGAGATAACCATAACTATAACTGCTAAATTTCTAATGTTTTGTGTTAGTAAAATAATATCCCTAACTATAAGGTCCCTGTAACTTTTGTTTTTTTCAGTGAATTTCTATTTTTTTAAATTCTATTTCGTAAACATAACATCCCTGTAACCTTTAAATAATATTTAATTACTTTACCTTTATCCAACGACCACTGTGCCACCTTTGATGTGCGCAGTGGGGGCTAGCTGCATGGCCTGGCCTGCTGCCAGCTCTTCATAACTGCCCAGTTTGGTGCCACACACAGCCTTTGGCCGTGCACAGCGGGGGTTGGTCTTCCCCTATAAGAGGGAGAGGGCCACGTGGCCCCCCCTCCATGGGCTGATTTTGGTCCCAGGGACCTCATTCCCTGGTGCTCGGCCAAATCATTATTAGGGGAGGTAGGCTGTGTGCTCCCCCCTCCCTGGGCTGATTTTGGCCCCGAGACCCATCCCCTGGGTGCCCGGCCAATTAGTAAAAGGGAGAGGGGGGCCCTGCGGCCTGCTTTCCCAAGCCAGTGTTGGCCCGGAGACCCCATCCCCCAGGTCCCGGCCATTATTAAAAGGGGGTGGGAACCACATGGCTGCCCTCCACAGGCTGATTTCGGCCCCAGGGACCCCATCCCCTGGGGCCCAACCACTTGTACCTGAGTGCCCTGGCCCTATCTATGGCAACCTTTGTGGATAAATGGGGACCACAAGGGAATTCTGAATGCCCCTGTGGTCCTAGCCGGCTCCCCACCTTCTGCGGGAGCCGGCACTGCTCCCGTACGCAGGGAGCTGCAAGAAGTGCAGCTTCCTGGGTATGGAAGCAATACTTTCATCTTTTTACCTGCCTGTTTTACTGCGGTCAGGGAAACAGATGTAAACTCCCCTCCCAGAGAACAGGAGCAGTTTTCCCACTCCTGTTTGCTGGTAGCTGAGTTAGTGTTTGCTCTTTCATGGTGGAAGCTGTCTCCTGAGAGTCCTCGGAAGATAGCAGGAGCTGGCCAGGGGGAGTGGTGGTCCCCAGGGCCATTAATGGCTCCAGGAGAGGGACCATGCGCCTCCCTCCTTTAATATGTCGGGACTGACCCTGGGGAGGTGGTGGCCCCAGGGTCGCATATGGTGTGGCCCCTCTCACGGTTGTAATTATGTTACTGGCCCCAGGAAGGTGGTGGTCCCCAGGTCCTAGGGGGTCTGCACAGCCCTCATGCAGAAAGGTAAATTTAGCCCCAAGGACAAGGTGGCCCAGGGCATTTCTAAGCCATAGGAGGGGTGTCCGCACAGCCTCCCTCCATATTATTATTCAAGCCCATGTAGGTGGTTGTCCCCAGGGCTCATAAGAGCCCAATGGAAGGTAGTCAGCATGGATCCCTACCAATATTTTAAAAAAGCCCCAGGGAGGTGGTGGTCCCAGGGCTCAAAAGAGCCAAGGAGGGGGGCCTCTTATTTTTAAAGTTTAAAAAAAATGCATTTTTGTCCTGGCAGGGCCCCAGGGGGGCCCTAGCACCAAGGCTAGGGGGTCAGGCTATTCCTATCCTGCTTCCTTTTATTTTGTAACATTTTCCTGGTTGAAGTGTTGGCAGCCATGAAGATCTAAGCATGAGGTCTCTGTGATGCAAAAAATGCTGTTCCTTTGGAAACTAGGTCCTAACTATAACTACCTACTGGCGACTGCCAGTAGGTGTATTAATATATATATATATATATATATTTATATATTATGTATATATACAATTTCTTGATCTACACATGTGTCTCTGAGCCACACAGTACATGTGCCTCCTTTTGTGAGGGTGGTTTGAATCCACTTTCTCCGACCACCTCTTAAAAAGCCCATGTGATTCAAATTGCAATTGTCTGAAGTTCATTTACTCAATATGAAGAAAGTGGGATGAATGTATTTAACCATTTAAATATGGGTTTGCAGGTAATATAAAACGGCCGCCATGTATATGTGATCTTGATATTGACATACTGCAAGGATAAGTCCTTTTTTAAATTTTTGATGTTTGTAATTGTTTGAATCACGGGGAAGGTGGTGCTTGTGTGCAATTTCATTGACATCGAAAAATGTCAGGTGCTGAAATGTGTCTGTCGTAAACAATAAATATAAATGTCATGCCCCACGAGTGCCTCTTTTTATTTCTCGTCAGAAATAAAATTGCACACAAGCACCAACTCTTCCCAGTGAAAAAAAGAAAAAGAGGACTTATCCTTGCAGCAAGTCAATATAAAAATCACATATACATGGCGTCCAATTTGTATTACAGTCAAACACATATTTAAATGGTTAAATAGATTCATCCCACTTTCTTCATATTGAGTAAATGAACTTCAGACAATTGAAACAATTCCAATTTGAATCACAGGGGTTCTTTAAGAGGTGGTTGGAGAAAGTGGATTTGAACCACCCTCACAAAAGGAGGCAAACTAGGAGACGAGTGAAGCTCCTACAGTACCACTAGTGTCATATGCACAATATCATAAGAAAACACAATACACAGATATACTAAAAATAAAGGTACTTTATTTTTATGACAATATGCCAAAAGTATCTCAGTGAGTACCCTCAGTATGAGGATAGCAAATATACACAAGATATATGTACACAATACCAAAATATGCAGTAATAGTATTAGAAAACAGTGCAAACAATGTATAGTTACAATAGGATGCAATGGGGACACATAGGGATAGGGGCAACACAAACCATATACTCCAAAAGTGGAATGCGAACCACGAATGGACCCCAAACCTATGTGACCTTGTAGAGGGTCGCTGGGACTATTAGAAAATAGTAAGGGTTAGAAAAATAGCCCACCCCAAGACCCTGAAAAGTGAGTGCAAAGTGCACTAAAGTTCCCCAAAGGACATAGAAGTTGTGATAGGGGAATTCTGCAGGAAAGACACAAACCAGCAATGCAACAACAATGGATTTCCAGTCGAGGGTACCTGTGGAACAAGGGGACCAAGTCCAAAAGTCACAAGCAAGTCGGAGATGGGCAGATGCCCAGGAAATGCCAGCTGTGGATGCAAAGAAGCTGCTACTGGACAGTAGAAGCTGAAGGTTCTGCAGGAACGACAAGGGCTAGAGACTTCCCCTTTGGAGGATGGATCCCCCACGCCATGGAGAGTCGTGCAGAAGTGTTTCCATGAAGAAAGACTGCCAACAAGCCTTGCTAGCTGCAAATCATGCGGTTAGGGTTTTTGGATGCTGCTGTGGCCCAGGAGGGACCAGGATGTCGCCAATTGCGTCTGGGGACAAAGGGTGCGTCGAGCAAGACAAGAAGCCCTCTCAGAAGCAGGCAGCACCCGCAGAAGTGCCGGAACAGGCACTACGAAGTAGAGTGAAATGGTGCTCACCCGAAGTCGCACAAAGGAGTCCCACGTCGCCGGAGGACAACTTAGGAGGTCGTGCAATGCAGGTTAGAGTGCCGTGGACCGAGGCTGGACTGTGTACAAAGGATTTCCGCCGGAAGTGCACGGAGGCCGGAGTAGCTGCAAAAGTCGCGGTTCCCAGCAATGCAGTCTGGCTTGGGGAGGCAAGGACTTACCTCCACCAAAACTTGGACTGAAGAGTCACTGGACTGTGGGAGTCACTTGGACAGAGTTGCTGGATTCAAGGGACCTCGCTCGTCGTGCTGAGAGGAGACCCAGGGTACCGGTGATGCAGTTCTTTGGTGCCTGCGGTTGCAGGGGGACGATTCCGTCGACCCACAGGAGATTTCTTCCGAGCTTCTAGTGCAGAGAGGAGGCAGACTACCCCCACAGCATGCACCACCAGGAAAGCAGTCGAGAAGGCGGCAGGATCAGCGTTACAGAGTTGCAGTAGTCGTCTTCGCTACTTTGTTGCAGTTTTGCAGGCTTCCAGCGCGGTCAGCAGTCGATTCCTTGGCAGAAGGTGAAGAGAGAGATGCAGAGGAACTCAGATGAGCTCTTGCATTCGTTATCTAAGGAAATCCCCAAAGCAGAGACCCTAAATAGCCAGAAAAGAGGGTTTGGCTACTTAGGAGAGAAGATAGGCTAGCAACACCTGAAGGAGCCTATCAGAAGGAGTCTCTGACGTCACCTGATGGCACTGGCCACTCAGAGCAGTCCAGTGTGCCAGCAGCACCTCTGTTTCCAAGATGGCAGAGGTCTGGAGCACACTGGAGGAGCTCTGGGCACCTCCCAGGGGAGGTACAGGTCAGGGGAGTGGTCACTCCCCTTTCCTTTGTCCAGTTTCGCGCCAGAGCAGGGCTAAGGGGTCCCTGAACCGGTGTAGACTGGCTTATGCAGAAATGGGCACCATGTGTGCCCATGAAAGCATTTCCAGAGGCTGGGAGAGGCTACTCCTCCCCTGCCTTCACACCATTTTCCAAAGGGAGAGGGTGTAACACCCTCTCTCAGAGGAAGTCCTTTGTTCTGCCATCCTGGGCCAGGCCTGGCTGGACCCCAGGAGGGCAGAAGCCTGTCTGAGGGGCTGGCAGCAGCAGCAGCTGCAGTGAAACCCTGGGAAAGGCAGTTTGGCAGTACCAGGGTCTGTGCTACAGACCACTGGGATCATGGGATTATGCCAACTATGCCAGGATGGCATAGAGGGGGAAATTCCATGATCATAGACATGTTACATGGCCATATTCGGAGTTACCATTGTGAAGCTACATATAGGTAGTGACCTATATGTAGTGCACACGTGTAATGGTGTCCCCGCACTCACAAAGTCTGGGGAATTGGCCCTGAACAATGTGGGGGCACCTTGGCTAGTGCCAGGGTGCCCTCACACTAAGTAACTTTGCACCTAACCTTTACCAGGTAAAGGTTAGACATATAGGTGACTTATAAGTTACTTAAGTGCAGTGTAAAATGGCTGTGAAATAACGTGGACGTTATTTCACTCAGGCTGCAGTGGCAGGCCTGTGTAAGAATTGTCAGAGCTCCCTATGGGTGGCAAAAGAAATGCTGCAGCCCATGGGGATCGCCTGGAACCCCAATACCCTGGGTACCTCAGTACCATATACTAGGGAATTATAAGGGTGTTCCAGTAAGCCAATGTAAATTGATAAAATTGGTCACTAGCCTGTTAGTGACAATTTGAAAGAAATGAGAGAGCATAACCACTGAGGTTCTGATTAGCAGAGCCTCAGTGAGACAGTTAGGCATCACACAGGGAACACATACCTATAGGTCACAAACTTATGAGCACTGGGGTCCTGACTAGCAGGGTCCCAGTGACACATAACAAACATACTGAAAACAGAGGGTTTTCACTATGAGCACTGGGCCCTGGCTAGCAGGATCCCAGTGAGACAGTGAAAACACCCTGACATACACTCACAAACAGGCCAAAAGTGGGGGTAACAAGGCTAGAAAGAGGCTACTTTCTCACACAACCCCCCCCCCAAACGAAGGACAATAAGGCTAACCTTGGCCAGTTGAGACTTTATTGTCTAAGTGGTGATAAGTAGAGAGTAGCTCTGCAATAGACTGGTTACTCCCTTTATCATCCACTATATGGTTACTTCCCTGTGGGGATGTAAACCACCCTGTTTGAAGTTTTTTAGCAAAGGAACAATGTGAAGATGTATTTTTAGAGTTTCTAGCAGTAAGTTTTAGTTTAGAGCAGTGGGAATTGTCCACTGAACCTATTTGTAGTGATGGAAATGCCAGACAGGGATGCTGTCTCAGAAAAGCCATAGCTGGGCAAAAACTTTGTCCATATGGCTGGAAGAGAGAACAGGGATGCTGTTTCTCTTGAGTTGGAGCAGGGCAGGGATGCTGTCCTATGAGCTCCACACTAGGGCAGGGATGCTGTCCTAAGTGTTGTGAGGCAGTGCAGGGTTTCTGCACTAAAGTTTCTCTGGGAGGGTTGGAGGGATGCTCCATGTTAACTAAAATGGTGCTCTTTTTCTCACCAATGTTAGTTATCCCACAGAGAGGTACTTCTACCTCAGGGAGTACAGCTTTGCCAGCTGATGCTTCCCTTGGAACAGGTGCCACCCCAGGAGAGGTTTCTCCCACCACAGGAATGGTATCCTGAATGGCAGGGTGGTTAGGGGATACTGTGATACCCTTTTTACCTGTTGATGGAGAGGGATCCTGAGTTTTCAGGCCTTCTCTCCTTTGCTTTTTCATTTCAGCAGAAATGAGAGGGAACAATTCCTCTGGGATGCCCAGCATGGCTGCATGGGCATAAAACTCTACATCAGCCCAACCTGAGGCCTCTAGGTCATTACCTAAGAGACAGTCTACAGGTAAGCTAGGTGATACCACCACCTGCTTAGGGCCAGTAACTCCACCCCAACTAAACTGGATTATAGCTAAGAGAAGAAACTTAGTGGAGTTATGGACATCAATAATCTTATACTGTTGTCCACTGATGTGTTGATCAGGGTGCACTAGGTTTTCAGTCACCAAAGTGATACTGGCACCTGTGTCCCTGTAGGCCAAGGCCTCAACACCATTTATTGAAACTGTCTGCCTGTACTTATCCATTGTAAGGGGACAAGCAGCCAGTGTGGCAAGGCCAATGCCACTAGGTGTGACAGAAACTGTCTTGGGAGTGACTACCCCAGTTTCTACTATGGACCCATAAGTGAACCCAACTACACCCTTAACTTGACTGTTGCCAGAAGTTCCACCACTAGTACCACTACTGCTAGGGGCACTAGAGCTTGATGTATTAGTGGTGGTAGGCTCAGGGGGTTTACCTGGACAGGACTTATCCCCTGTCCTATGGCCTCTGTTTTTACACACAAAGCACCAAGGCTTTTTAACTTGTGTAGGTTGAGAAGAAGAGGAAGAATTTGTTTTATCCCCACCCCCAGAAGAGTGTTTAAGATTAGAAATGGGATCTTTGGTTTTACCCTTATCCCCATGCTTATCTTGAGATTTTTCACCATCTTTCTTTTTATTGCCATCTTTGTCACCACCTGTATGAACTTTTCTGTTCACCCTTGTTCTGACCCATTTGTCTGCCTTCTTTACCAATTCTTGGGGAGAGGTCAGATCAGAGTCCACCAAGTACTGGTGCAACAAATCAGACACACAATTATTAAGAATATGCTCTCTCAGGATCAAGTTATACAGGCTGTCATAATCAGTAACTTTACTGCCATGTAACCACCCCTCCAAGGCCTTCAATGAATGGTCAATGAAATCAACCCAGTCTTGTGAAGACTCCTTTTTGGTCTCTCTGAACTTTATCCTGTATTGTTCAGTGGTTAAGCCATAACCATCCAGGAGTGCATTCTTAAGAACTGTAAAATTATTGGCATCACTTTCTTTCACAGTAAGGAGCCTATACCTACCCTTTCCACTAAATGATAGCCATTGGATAGCAGCCCACTGCCTTTGAGGGACATCCTGTACAACACAGGCCCTCTCAAGTGCAGCAAACCACTTGTTAATGTCATCATCCTCCTTTTAAGGGGGAACTATCTTGTGCAGATTCCTAGAATCATGCTCTTTTGCAGGATGACTATTGGGAATACTGCTGCTGCCACCATGGGTTTCAAAACCCAATTTCTGTCTTTCCTTCTCTTGTTCTAAGGACTGTCTATCCAAATCCAGCTGTTGCTTCTTAAGCTTCAGTCTGGGTTGTTCCACTCTCAATTTATTGAGCTCCCTTTCTAACAATCTGTCATCAGGGTGGGTGGGAGGGACATGTCTAGAAACAGAGGTATGATGAGAATTGACAGAAGGAGACCTATCCCTTACAGAAGGCATCCTAACAGCTTGGTTAACAGAAACATCACTTCTACTGTGGTGAGAAGGAATACTCTTGCTAGGATGTGAGACAACACTATCTGTATGGTGTGACTCTACATCAGTACCAACTATGCTAGGCTGTCTAGTAATGGGCAGGCTAGGAAGTTTCTTTCCTGAATCTTTTCCTAGGGGAGTCCCTGGATCAGATTGGGAACCATTAGCTACTTTTTCAACAGATGGGGCCCTTCTGGCCTTATCTTGTTCTCTAAGCATGTTAAGCAATAATTCCAAAGAAGGATTCTTCCCTACACTCAAACCTCTCTCTATGCAGAGACTCCTTGCTCCTTTCCAGCAAAGGTGATCATATGCAAGTTTGGACAGATCAACATTTTGGCCTGTGCCAGACATTTTTAGAGAGAGTTTAAGTGATAGAAAAAGAGAAAAACGTTTTCAGAACTTTTAGAAAGACAGAAAAAAAAACTTTTAAAACTTTTAAGAACTTTTTAGAAAGTTTAGAGGTACTTTTCAGCACTTTAGAAAAGAGGTGAGAAAAGAAATGCAAAACTTTTTGGTTAGGTGTACATACACTGAACTTGTTTTGTATATTTTTCTCTTATGAAAAGTACAATGACAAAAGTGGTAAGTAGTCTCAAAGCACTTATCCCACCGCTGCACAACCAATGTAGGAGGCTGGACTGGCTTGTAGTGAGTACCAAGGGGTACTTACACCTTGCACCAGGCCCAGTTATCCCTTATTAGTGTATAGGGTGTCTAGCAGCATAGGCTGATAGATAATGGTAGCTTAGCAGAGCAGCTTAGGCTGAACTAGGAGACGAGTGAAGCTCCTACAGTACCACTAGTGTCACATGCACAATATCATAAGAAAACACAATACACAGATATACTAAAAATAAAGGTACTTTATTTTTATGACAATATGCCAAAAGTATCTCAGTGAGTACCCTCAGTATGAGGATAGCAAATATACACAAGATATATGTACACAATACCAAAATATGCAGTAATAGTATTAGAAAACAGTGCAAACAATGTATAGTTACAATAGGATGCAATGGGGACACATAGGGATAGGGGCAACACAAACCATATACTCTAAAAGTGGAATGCGAACCACGAATGGACCCCAAACCTATGTGACCTTGTAGAGGGTCGCTGGGACTATTAGAAAATAGTAAGGGTTAGAAAAATAGCCCACCCCAAGACCCTGAAAAGTGAGTGCAAAGTGCACTAAAGTTCCCCAAAGGACATAGAAGTCGTGATAGGGGAATTCTGCAGGAAAGACACAAACCAGCAATGCAACAACAATGTATTTCCAGTTGAGGGTACCTGTGGAACAAGGGGACCAAGTCCAAAAGTCACAAGCAAGTCGGAGATGGGCAGATGCCCAGGAAATGCCAGCTGTGGATGCAAAGAAGCTGCTACTGGACAGTAGAAGCTGAAGGTTCTGCAGGAACGACAAGGGCTAGAGACTTCTCCTTTGGAGGATGGATCCCCCACACCGTGGAGAGTTGTGCAGAAGTGTTTTCCTGAAGAAAGACCACCAACAAGCCTTGCTAGCTGCAAATTGTGCGGTTAGGGTTTTTGGATGCTGCTGTGGCCCAGGAGGGACCAGGATGTCGCCAATTGCGTCTGGGGACAGAGGGGGCGTCAAGCAAGACAAGGAGCCCTCTCAGAAGCAGGCAGCACCCGCAGAAGTGCCAGAACAGGCACTACAAAGTGGAGTGAAATGGTGCTCACCTGAAGTCGCACAAAGGAGTCCCACGTCGCCGGAGGACAACTTAGGAGGTCGTGCAATGCAGGTTAGAGTGCCGTGGATCCAGGCTGGAAGGTGCACAAAGGATTTCCGCCGGAAGTGCACGGAGGCCGGAGTAGCTGCAAAAGTCACGGTTCCCAGCAATGCAGTCTGGCTTGGGGAGGCAAGGACTTACCTCCACCAAACTTGGACTGAAGAGTCACTGGACTGTGGGAGTCACTTGGACAGAGTTGCTGGATTCAAGGGACCTCACTCGTCGTGCTGAGAGGAGACCCAGGGTACCGGTGATGCAGTTCTTTGGTGCCTGTGGTTGCAGGGGGACGATTCCGTCGACCCACAGGAGATTTCTTCCGAGCTTCTAGTGCAGAGAGGAGGCGGACTACCCCCACAGCATGCACCACCAGGAAAGCAGTCGAGAAGGCGGCAGGATCAGCGTTACAGAGTTGCAGTAGTCGTCTTCGCTACTTTGTTGCAGTTTTGCAGGCTTCCAGCGTGGTCAGCAGTCGATTCCTTGGCAGAAGGTGAAGAGAGAGATGCAGAGGAACTCGGATGAGCTCTTGCATTCGTTATCTAAGGAAATCCCCAAAGCAGAGACCCTAAATAGCCAGAAAAGAGGGTTTGGCTACTTAGGAGAGAAGATAGGCTAGCAACACCTGAAGGAGCCTAGTAGAAGGAGTCTCTGACGTCACCTGATGGCACTGGCCACTCAGAGCAGTCCAGTGTGCCAGCAGCACCTCTGTTTCCAAAATGGCAGAGGTCTGGAGCACACTGGAGGAGCTCTGGGCACCTCCCGGGGGAGGTACAGGTCAGGGGAGTGGTCACTCCCCTTTCCATTGTCCAGTTTCGCGCCAGAGCAGGGCTAAGGGGTTCCTGAACCGGTGTAGACTGGCTTATGCAGAAATGGGCACCATGTGTGCCCATGAAAGCATTTCCAGAGGCTGGGGGAGGCTACTCCTCCCCTGCCTTCACACCATTTTCCAAAGGGAGAGGGTGTAACACCCTCTCTCAGAGGAAGTCCTTTGTTCTGCCATCCTGGGCCAGGCCTGGCTGGACCCCAGGAGGGCAGAAGCCTGTCTGAGGGGCTGGCAGCAGCAGCAGCTGCAGTGAACCCCCGGGAAAGGCAGTTTGGCAGTACCAGGGTCTGTGCTACAGACCACTGGGATCATGGGATTGTGCCAACTATGCCAGGATGGCATAGAGGGGGAAATTCCATGATCATAGACATGTTACATGGCCATATTCGGAGTTACCATTGTGAAGCTACATATAGGTAGTGACCTATATGTAGTGCACGCGTGTAATGGTGTCCCCGCACTCACAAAGTCCGGGGAATTGTCCCTGAACAATGTGGTGGCACCTTGGCTAGTGCCAGGGTGCCCTCACACTAAGTAACTTTGCACCTAAGCTTTACCAGGTAAAGGTTAGACATGTAGGTGACTTATAAGTTACTTAAGTGCAGTGTAAAATGGCTGTGAAATAACGTGGACGTTATTTCACTCAGGCTGCAGTGGCAGGCCTGTGTAAGAATTGTCAGAGCTCGCTATGGGTGGCAAAAGAAATGCTGCAGCCCATAGGGATCTCCTGGAACCCCAATACCCTGGGTACTTCAGTACCATATACTAGGGAATTATAAGGGTGTTCCAGTAAGCCAATGTAAATTGGTAAAATTGGTCATTAGCCTGTTAGTGACAATTTGAAAGAAATGAGAGAGCATAACCACTGAGGTTCTGATTAGCAGAGCCTCAGTGAGACAGTTAGGCATCACACAGGGAACACATACCTATAGGTCACAAACTTATGAGCACTGGGGTCCTGACTAGCAGGGTCCCAGTGACACATAACAAACATACTGAAAACATAGGGTTTTCACTATGAGCACTGGGCCCTGGCTAGCAGGATCCCAGTGAGACAGTGAAAACACCCTGACATACACTCACAAACAGGCCAAAAGTGGGGGTAACAAGGCTAGAAAGAGGCTACTTTCTCACAGAAACGAGTAGTTGGATTTGAAATACATTTGGCAGGCATATAGTTTATGGTGTGTAGATGATCCTTTTTGGTAGTAGAGGTACGTAGGGTAGGTATTTTTAAGTTCTAAGTCACTAAACGTAGTGATATTCGAGGCTGCAGGATACTATGGTAATTTTCCTGTAATTTCAGGGTACTTATCGATAACAAGCCAGTATATGATTGGCTAATGACTGCCTTGCCAAACGTAAAATACAGCCATGTTGTTTTTAACACACTTTGGCTGTGTTCTGTGCTAGGGCATAAGATAAGGTTAAATAGTACGTACTAAATTTTTACCTACCTATTACCGCCTTATTAAAGTGCTCTT
This sequence comes from Pleurodeles waltl, assembly GCF_031143425.1. Taxonomy (NCBI): domain Eukaryota; kingdom Metazoa; phylum Chordata; class Amphibia; order Caudata; family Salamandridae; genus Pleurodeles; species Pleurodeles waltl. Next base: position 686,751,933 of record NC_090438.1, read on the forward strand.
AAGTAGGTGAATTAGTAATATATCTATGAATTGTTTTTTTAATGTAACAGCGTACTGTGGTACCACCTAGGAATTACTGCAATATTTAAAAACAGTTAAAAAAAGATATATAAAAAGTTTAAAAAGACACTGCACTACACTACACTTCACAAATATAGTGTAGTACAGTGAATTTTCATAGTTTACATATTCGCTTAAAAAAATAATAATGAAGAAGCGCGGTACTAATTAGAAAGTACTGCACTACTTACAATTTTTTTTATTTTTTATAAATGCACTCTACAATGCCATATTTCACATATTTCTTTAAATTACACTGTATTACTCCACACACCAGTCCACTCTGTCATTACACCCTATGCCATTCCACTCTACACTATTCGAATCTACACCATTCCACTTTTTTACCCCACTCTACTTTATGCCACTCCACTCTACGCTATTCCACAATCCATCATTCAGTTCTACACCACTTTATGCCATACCCCACTCTACGTTACGCCACTCGACTTTACAGCATTCCACTCTAAACCACTCCAATCTACGCCTCTCAACACCACTCCATTGTACACCACTCTACTACACACCAATCCAGTGAACGCTACTCCGCTCTACGCCACTCCACTATATGCCACTCTGCTGTACATCACTCCACTCTACATCACTGTATGCTACGCTTTTCCACTCTTTGCCACTTCTCTCTATGCCATGACACTGTATGCTATTAAACTGTATTCCACTCTACTCTACTCTAGTCTATGCCACTCTGTTCTGTGACACTTCACTCTATGCAACTCCATTTGTTTTGCAACTCTACTCTAAGCTATTCCACCCTATGCCATTCCACTCCACGCCACTACATGCCATTCCAATGTAGGCCAATCCTCTCTACACCACTCTACTGTACACTATTAAGCTCAGTGTCACTCCACTCCATGCCACTCTACTGCACACCAGTCCACTGTATGCCACTCCACTCTACACTATTCCACTGTACGGCACAGAACTCTACAGCTTTCTGCTCTATGCTATTCTACTGTACGCCACTCCACTCTATGCTAGTCAACTCTATGCCATTCTGCTCAACACCACTCCACTCTGTGCCCCTTCACTCTATGCCACTTCACTGTATGGTTTTCTTTGCTATGCCACTCAACTGTACACCACTCTACTTGACTCCACTGTACACAATTTCACTCTACGCCACTTTATTTTAAGCCACTTCACTCTACACTATTCCACTGTACTCCACTCTGTCCGTGCACTCCACTCTGCGCCACTCCACTCTATGCCACTCACTGTATACCACTCCACTCTACGTCTGTCCACTCTACACCATTCCATTGTATGCCACTCCATTCCACGCCACTCCATGCTACGCTATTCCACTCTATGCCCCTTAGCATCATTCTACTGTATGCCACTTCACTGTACGCCACTCCACTGTACACAATACACTGTACGCAACTCAACACACTATTCCACTCTACGCCACTCTGCTGTACATCACTCCACACTATGCCACTCCATGCTGTGCTATCCCATTTTTTTCCCCTCCACTCTATGCCACTCCAGTCTATGCCACCCCGATCTGTGCCACTCCACTCTGAATCTCTCCATTCTTAGCCACTCCACTCTACGCTGTTACACTCTATGCCATTCCACTGTACACCACTACACTCTACACCATTCCACTGTATGCCAATCCTCTCTACAACACTCCACTCTATGCCATTTACTCTATGCCACTCCACTCCATGCCACTCTACTGTACACCATTCCTCTGTACGTCACTCCACTCTACGCCACTGAACTCTACAGCTTTCTACTCTTTATTACACCACTGTTTGCCACTCCATTGTTTGCTATTCAACTCTGAACCACTCCACTGAATGCCACTCAACTCTATGCAACTCCACTCTATGCAATTCCACTCTACGCCACTCCATTCTATACCACTCCACTCTACGCTTTTCCCGTCTACGCCGCTCCTCTCTACATGGCACTCTACTCTATGCCACTCCACTCTACGTCTGTCCACTCAACACAATTCCACTCTATGCTACTCCACTCCCTTGCCACTCCACACTACACTGCTCCACTCCATGCCACTCCAGTCTACGCCATGCCACTCTACAACATGATGGTATGCTGTTCCACTCTATGCCACTCCACTGTACACAATTCCTCTCTACGCCACTCCACTCTATGCCACTTCTCTCAATGCCACTCCACCTTATGTTACTCCACTCCATGCCACTCTACTCTACGACACTTCACTGAATACCACTCCTATCTTCGTCACTCCACTCTCTGCCACTCCTTTCTATGCCACTCCTCTTTATGCCACTCTGCTGTTTGTCAATCCACTCTATGCTATGCCACATTACATCACTCCACTTTACCTTGCTGCACTCTATACCACTCCAATCTATGCTACTTCACTCGTACAACTCCACTCCACTTTATTCCACTCTATGCCACAACACTATACGTTATTCCACTTTATGCCACTCCATTTTACACCACTCCACTGTACACCACTCTACTCTATACCACTCCACTCTACGCTACTACACCCTATACCACTCAACTCTTTGCCACTTCACTGTACACCACTACACTCTACGCCATTCCACTGTACGTCAGTCCCTCTACACCACTGCACTCTATGTTATTCACCTCTAAGCCACTCAAATCAATGCCATTCTACTCTACATCACTCCACTGTACATCACTCCACTCTATGATATTCCACTCCATGCCACTGAACTCTAAGCCATTCTAAACCATGCTATTCTACGTGATTCCACTGTACACCACTCTATTCTATCTGTCTCAATGCCACTCTACTGTACACCACTTCACTGTACGTCACCCAATTCTATGCTATTTCCCTCCATGCCTCACAACTGTATGCTCACTCCACTCTATTGTGTTCCACTCTTCTCCACTCCATTCTTAACCACTCCACCCTATGCTATTTCACCCTACACCACTCCATTCTATGCCACTCCACTCAATGTCACTCCACCCTATGCCACTTTACTGTACGCCACTCCACTCTACGTCAGGCTACTCTATACTAGTCCACTCTACACCACTTTATTCTATGCCATTCCACATTATGCTATTCCATTCTATGCCACTCCACTGCATGTTATTCCACTCTACACCACTCAACTGTACAATATCCACTCTAACCCACTCCACTCCACAATACTCCACCCTACGCCACTCTACTCTGTTATTCCACTCTACAACACTCTTTCACACTCCACTCTACGCCACTAATCTCTATGCCACCACACTGTGTACCTCTCCACTGTATGCTGTTGCATTTTACAGCACTTCACTCCACCCCACTTGATGGTACCCTGTTCTAGTCTACGCCATTCCACTCTGCTCCACTCCACTCTATGGCACGGCACTGTAGGCTATTTCACCCTATGGCACTTCACTTTACACTATTCAACTGTATGCCTCTGCACTGTATGCCACTCTACTGTATGGCACTCTACTATATGCAACTCCACTCCATGCCACTCTACTCTGTTGCAGTCTAAGCTACTTGGCTCTACACCACTCTACGCTACTCCACTCTACAGAATTACATTCAACGCCAATCCATAGTACACTGCTCTGCTGGACACTACTCCACTCTACTCTCTGCGCCATCCATTGTACGCCACACCTACTCGACACCTCTACACTCTACGCTTTTCCACTCTGTCACTCGAATGTATACACTTCAATGTATTCCACTCTAACTTATGCCACTCCACTATATGCTGTTAAACTTTACACCACTCTACTCTAACCTATTCTACTGATGCCACTCGACTCTATGCAACTGGACTGTATGCCACGCCACTCTACACCACTTCACTGTATGCTATTACACGCTACACTGTTCCACTCTATAGTATTCCACTCTATGCCAATCAAATTATGCTAGTCTACTCTACGCCACTCCCCTCTATGCCACTCCAACTTACGCCCACTCTGTGGTATTCCACTCTACGCCACTCACCTCTATGTCGCTCCACTCTACACCACTGCACTATACGCTACTCCACTTAATGACACTTCACTGTACACCACTCCACTGTATGCTATTCCACTGTATGCCATGCCACTATTTGCTATTCTACTCTATGCCACTCCACTCTACAGTATTCCACTCTATCACACTCCAATCCACGCTACTCCAATCTACGCTATTCACCTTTTTACCATTGCACTGTACACCGCTCTACTGTATGCCACTCCACACTATGCCAGTCCACTCTACACCAGTCCACTCTACACCACTCCACACCACACCACACCACAATACATGACTCTATGCCACTCCACTCAACACTACTCTACTGTATGCCACAGCACTGTATACCACTCCAGTCTATGCTATTTCCTTTGATGCCTCTCAATTCTACCCCACTCTTCTCCACTCTACGCTATTCGACTCGACACCACTCCATTCTATGCCACTTCTCTCTACGCTGTTTGACTCTTCACCTCTACATTCTATTGCAGTCCACTCTATGCCACTCCAATGTATACCACCTTATTCTATGTCACTCCACGCTATGCTATTCCATTCTATGCCACCCCACACTACGCTATTCAGCTCTATGCCACACCACTCCATGCCACTCCTCTCTACAACACTCCAACCTAAACCACCCTACTCTACGCTATTCCTCTCTATGACACTCTGCACCACTCCACCCTTTGTCACTCGATTCTATGCCACTCCACTGTCAACCACTCCATAGTACGCCACTCTACTGTATGCTAATGCATTGTACGGCACTTGATAGTATACTGTTTCAGTCTACGCCATTCCAATCTACTCCACTCTGCTCTATGCCATGACACTGTACGCTACTCAATCCTACAGCACTCCACTCTATGCTATTCAACTGTATGCCCCTGCCTCTGCACTTTATGCCACTCTACTGAATGCCACTCCACTGTATTCAAGTCCACTCTATCCCACTCTACTCTGTTGGAATCTAAGCTACTTGGCTCTACGCTACTCTACCCCACTCCACTCTACAGAATTACACTCTATGCCAATCCTTGGTACACTACTCTGCTGGATGCTGCTCAACTCTACCCCACTCCCCTCTGCACCACTCCATTGCTCACCACACCTACTATAGCATTCTAGCATTATACCCTACACCATTCCACTCTGTCATTCTACTGTACACCAATCCTATGTATGCCACTCCACTCTATGTTGTCCAATTCTATGCCACTGTACTGTATACTACTCCACTGTATGCCACTCTACTCTATGCTGTTCCACTCTACTCTATGCCACTCCACTGTATGGTATTCCACTGTATGGTATTCCACTCTATGCCACTCCACTTTATGTCACTACAATCTATGCCACTTAACTTTATGCTATTTGACTCTATGGTCTACAACACTGTACTGTACACTACTCCATTCTACAAACCTTTAGTGTGCATCACTCCACTATGCAATGTTCCACTCTATGCCCCTTACTGTACGCCAATCTATTGTTTGGTATTTCACTCTAATTTATGCCAATCCACTATATGCTGTTACACTTTATGCCACTCTACACTATTCTACTGATAGACTCCACTGTCTATCACTGTACTGTACGCCACTCCACTGTACACCATTCCAATCTATGCTATTACACTCTACGCCACTCCACTCTATAGTATTCCACTCTATACCACTCAACTTTATGCTATTGTACTCTACGCCGCTCCCCTCTATACCATTCCAACTTATGTTTACTTTGTGGTATTCCACTCTACGCCTCTCCCCCTACATTGCCCCACTGCACTATATGCCACTCCACCTTATGACACTTCACTGTACACCACTCCACTGTAAACTGTTCCTCTGTATACCATGCCACTCTGTGCTATTCCACTCTACGCCACTCCACTCTATGCTACACCACTGTACGCTATTCCACTGTATGTCACTCGACTCTATGCCACGCCACGCCACTCTAAAGTATTCCACTGTACCACACTCCACTCTATGCTACTTCAATCTACGCTATTCGCCTCTACGCCACTGCAGTGTACACCACTCTACTGTATGCCACTCCAAACTATGCTAGTCCACTCTACACCACTCCACTCTACACCACACCACACACACTACATGACTCTATGCCACTCCAGTCAACACTACTCTACTGTATCCACAGCACTGTAAGGCATTCCAGTTTATGGTATTTCCTTCTATGCCTCACAACTGTACGCCACTTTTCTCCACTCCACCCTACACTATTACACTCTACACCACTCCATTCTATGCCACTTCTCTCTACTCTATTCCACGCTACACCTCTACATTCTCTGGACGTCTTCTGTACGCCACTCCGCTCAATGCCATTCTACTCCACTGTATTCAAGTCAACACAGTTCCACTCTACAACACTCCACTCTACGCCACTTCATTCTGAGCCACTCCACACTACAGTATTCCATTTTATGCCATTCCATTGTGCTTTATCCTACTCTAAGCCACTTCACTATATACCACTCCAATCTATGCCACTCCTCTCTCCAGCACTCCACCCTAAACCACTCTACTCTACGCTATTCCTCTCTATGACACTCTACTCTACACCACTCCACTCTTTGTCATTGAACTCTATGCCACTCCACAGAACACCACTCTACTGTATGCTAATGCATTGTACACAACTCCACTCTGCACCACTAAATGGTATGCTGTTCCAGTCTATGCCATTCCAATCTATGCCACTCCACTCTACGCGATGACACTGTATGCTATTCCGCTCTATGGCACTCCACTATATGCTATTTGACTGTTTGTCTCTGCACTTTACACCACTCTAATGAATGCCACTCCACTAACTGCAACTCCACTCTATGCCACTCCACTCAATGCTATATCACTGTATGCCACTCTACAGTGTTACACTTTACACCAAACCACTGTACAGTAGTGTGTTGTACACCACTCTACTCCACTCGCATATACCCAACTCCACTCTACACCTGTTACACCGCAGCGCTCGCTGCGGCCGCGGGCTCAGGTTGCCGCGGCGCGGCACGTTAATTTTGCCGCGGCCGACGCCCGGGCCGCGGTAGACGCCGAGGCAGACACCCAGGTCGCGGGGGTCGCCGCGGCTCCGAAAAGGGCCATAAAGGCTCCAGGGAGCCGGTCTGGGGGTCACGGCGCTCGCCGCTCCCCCTTTTTCAAGTTCTGCCTTAAAGGCAGACGCGGCAGAGCCTGAAACCCCGAGGGGGTTTCAGGCATGGCCGCACACAGCGCATTATGCGCTTAACATTTATTTCCCTTGCATGTATTCACCTGCCCACCACCACTTACCGATGTTCCTAGGACAAACCGAACCCTTACACTGGGGGTTCTTTATACTTGCCTTTTTTCTCTTCCCAGCATGCTTACCACTTCCTCTCTACCCAGCATGCATTGTCTAACACACATACCTAATTCATTACTGTTTTCTTTTCCCCAATCCAAGATGGCGGTGTTCTACTTCCTGTTTCCTGTTTCCTGTCCAGGGGTATTTAAGGGGATTCCAACTGCCTGTTCATTGCGTTGCAACACTCCTTGGTGATAGTCACGCTCCTATTTGATATCCTTCTGCGAATCCTGTCTGTTCCTGATTTGCTTTGTTTTCCTGCCTTCCTGAACTGCGGTCCTAATACCCTGGTGTCCTCCTTTTCGTTTCAGGGAGTTCCTGTGGAGGTTTTTTACCCTACTGGGGTTTTTCCTCTGGGACTCCTTCTGGAGGGCACGGACTGTAGTGGTTCGCTCATACCAAACAGCACCGTGGCTACCGGAAGGGGTCGCCCCTACCTCGGCCAGAGCAGAACCCGTCGGAACAAGGACCGTTCCCCTACGCCTCTCCGCTGCGAGGGTAAGACCGTTGAGAACCGCGACAGATTGCAACGCCCACAATTCCTGTTGCAGTCCGGAACTATGGATAACCCAGTGGTAAACACGGAACCTACTAACCAGGACCTACTGGCGACGATACAACAACAGGCTCAAGAACTCCAGCAATTACGTACTGAGAATACTGTTTATCGACAAACCTTTGCCTCCAGGACCACAGATGTTCCTGCAGTAGCCGCCTCTACACCTCGATTTTCCGGGGATCCCACCACATTAAAAGAATTCCTGGATGCCTTAACGGTGTACTTTGCCTTTCGCCCCTCGCAATTTGTACAAGATAAGACCAAGGTGGGGTATTTGATTAGTGCCTTATCAGGACCAGCCTTGGCCTGGGCCACACCTCTAGTAACCAGAAACGATCCCTGTCTATCTAATTATTCCACCTTTATCACTACTTTTAAACAGATGTTTGAACGCCCTGGACTCGAGGCGTCAGCAGAAGAGGCTCTTTGCGAAGTCCAACAAGGGAGTCAGGATGTATTACAATACATCACCCGTTTCAGACAATTAGCTGCAGAAACAACCTGGGTGGAACGTACCTTGGTGACACTCTTCCGTAGAGGTCTAAGAGAGGACATCAAAGATGAACTAGTGCATTCTGCCAGGATAGAAAACCTCAAAGGGTTGATGGACCAAGCACTAACTATAGAGTATCGGTTAAATGAACGACGAATGGAGAAAAAGAAGAGTCGTTTGCCTTTTCACTCAGTACCATCTCGTCCCTTCGCCCATCGTTCCGAGGAAGCCCGCCCTGAATCCAAAGGGAATACCGAGGAAGAGCCCATGCAGATTGACACAGCTCGCGGACCTCTATCCGCCAGCGAAAGGGAACATAGACGAAGGAAGGGGCTTTGCCTATATTGTGGTGCAGCTGGTCACCTAATTCGCGCCTGCCCCATTCGTCCAACCAAGCCCTTGGGAAACGCCAACTCCCGTCCCCAGTAAGAAGGGTGAGGACGGGATATCGTGATATACCTTCTATTTGCTCTTCCAGGGAGGAAGGAACTGCTCTTTTTCTCTTACCAGTTATCCTCCATTTAACTGATGGCCGTGAAGCAAGAACTTTGGCTTTATTGGATTGTGGAGCCAGTGGCCTATATTTAGATGAAACCTGGGCCAAAGAACAACAAATAACACAAATACCCAAAGAAATACCAGAACAGGTACATACTGTTGATGGGTCACTCTTGGCCTCTGGACCGGTACAATACACCACCCCTACTTTCTGTTTACAGTTCGGTAAACATCAGGAAATTCTCTCGTTTGACTTAATCTCATCACCACACCATGTCATGATCCTGGGAATTCCATGGCTTACACGGCACAATCCTTACATCAACTGGGAAACAAAAACCATTTCGTTATCCTCCCATTTTTGTCAACACCATTGCTATCCGGCCGGGGATTATTGGTCCCCAAAAAGTCTCTCAACAGCACCTGCCCAGGTGGGAGGATCCATTAATGTTCTACAGGGAGTTCCCAGACAGTATCAGGACTATATCGATGTATTCCAGAAGCCAGAAAGACCTGAATTGCCACCCCACAGAGAATACGACTGTGCCATTTCTTTAGAGCCAGACACTGTAGTTCCTTTTGGGCGGATGTACTCCCTCACCGAACCAGAGAAACAAATTCTGAAGGAGTACCTAGATGAGAATCTACAAAGTGGGTTAATAACTCCCTCCTCTTCACCCGCCGGGGCTCCTCTTTTCTTTGCACCAAAGAAAACCAAAGACCTGCGTCCCTGTATCGACTTCAGAGGGTTAAACAGGATCACTATCAAAGACCGGTATCCGCTACCCCTCATCAAAGACATCTTAGAAGCAGTCAGAGGAGCCAAGAGGTTCACTAAGCTGGATCTCCGAGGAGCCTATCATCTGCTAAGAGTCAGAGAAGGTGATGAGTGGAAGACCGCCTTTAGAACACCTTTTGGTCACTACGAATATAGAGTAATGCCCTTCTGACTCACTAATGCCCCGTCCATCTTTCAAAGATTCATGGATTCTATCTTTTCTGATCTTTTGCAACAAACAGTGGTAGTGTATCTTGACGATATCCTAATTTATTCGGTTCATCCAGAGGAACATTCCAAACACGTCCGCCAAGTCTTAGAAAGACTCCGACAACATCATTTGTTCTGTAAGCCTGAAAAATGCGAATTTGATCAGATAGAAGTGAAATATTTGGGATACTGTATAGACCAAACCGGAATTGCCATGGACTCAGACAAAGTACAGGCTATATTGAACTGGCCATCTCCTTCTTCCATCAAGGAGACTCAATGTTTTCTGGGACTAGCCAACTTCTACCGGCAGTTCATAGCAGACTTTGCCCAGAGAACCAGCTTCATTACTCAAACCCTCAAAAAGGAACACCTAAAGAAAGGTTGTTGTTGGACACCAGGCGCTGAGTCAGCTTTTCAGGACTTAAAGAAAGCCTTTAGTCAAGCCCCTATTCTTCGACACCCAGACACTAGCAAACAATTCATTGTTGTCACAGACGCCTCAGAAAGAGCCATTGGGGCTGCCTTGCTACAAAGACAAGACGATGATGACCTAGAACACCCTGTATTCTATCTATCCCACATTCTATCTGATTCTGAGCGAAACTATTCCGTGCTAGAACGCGAATTACTCGCCTTAAAGGTCGCGTGCACTGAATGGAGACACTTTTTGATGGGATCAAAGGAGCCCTTCGAAGCCCGGACCGATCACAGAAATCTACAGTGTTTAAGAAATTTCCAGTGCCAAAATAGCCGGCAAGCTCGATGGGCCTTCTTCTTCAGCCAGTATGATTTCTATATCACCTACATCCCTGGTTCTCAGAACATCCTGGCGGATGCCCTGTCCCGACGTTATCCTGGGTGCGGTGATTCCGCGGTTCAAAACTTATTCGACAACAATAAAATCATAGGGGTAGCACAGACCTTTTTAGATCAAGTTAAGTCTGAATATGCCCGTCTACACGAAACAGAACTAAAGAGGTTACGTCCACAGCTGCACATAGATCTTGACTACTATTATCATGATAAGGCCCTGTTTTTACCCACTAAAACAGTGCAAATCGAAGCCTTACACATGTGCCATGATTCTCCTATTGCGGGTCATCGAGGAGTGAAAGCGACTCAAGATCTCTTGCTTCGCTCTTTCTGGTGGCCAACTCTCAAGGCTGACACTGAGGCATATGTGTTATCCTGTCCTACATGTGCTCAAGCCAAGACACCCCGAACCAGACCTGTGGGCTTACTCCGCCCATTACCTGTTCCCCCAGGCCCATGGCTTACCATATCCATCGATTTTATGTGCGCCTTACCTTCCTCAATGGGAAACCACGTCATAATGGTAACTGTGGACTCCTTCACCAAGATGGCCCACTTCACGGCCTTGAGAAAGTTACCCACGGCAAAGGAGTTAAGTCAGGTCTTTACTCAAGAAATTTTCAGGCTACATGGGCTACCCCAAGTTATTATATCAGACAGAGGTCCCCAATATATCTCCCCTTTCTGGAACCAATTCTGCAAGATCTTGGGGATCCAGGTGGCCTTGTCATCCGGGTTCCACCCTCAAACCAATGGACAAACAGAACGACTCAATCAGGGTCTCGAGCAGTACTTACGTAGCTTCTGTAACGCTACACAAAGTAATTGGGCTCCCTACTTACCGCTTGCCGAATTCTCCTATAATAACTCTCTACACAGTGCCTCTAAAGTCTCTCCTTTCTATGGCTCCTATGGTTTCCATCCCAGGGCCTTCCCAACTCCCCTGAGAGACAACTCCAACCTTCCCGCCATCTCCTCTTTCGTTCGACAGCTACGGGGTATACAGCGAATTATCCATTCTAACCTTGTGTCCACCAAGTCCCGCATGAAGACAATAGCAGATAGGAGACGCTGTGCGGCTCCTCTATATCAAGTCCATGATAAGGTCTGGCTCTCCTCTAGATTCCTACCTCTCCGACTCACCCAAAACAAATTCAAGCCCCGCTTTTATGGTCCCTTTCTCATTCTCAAGAAGATCAACCCAGTGTCCATGCGTCTTCGCCTACCTCGGACATGGAAGATCCACCCAGTATTCCATGTCTCGCAACTGAAACCTTACCGTCCTGATCTCTTTCATAGGCAGTTGCCCTGTCCCCCTCCTTTGTTGGTTGACAATGTGCCTGAATACGAAGTGCAGGAGGTCTGTGACTCTCGATTTTTCCATGGGCGCCTCCAATACCTTATTCATTGGAAGGGGTACCCTTTGAGTGAGTGTTCCTGGGAGGATGCCTCTTCTGTCCATGCTCCTCTTTTAATCCGCCGCTTTTTTCGGCTCTTCCCTCACAAACCCGGGGCCTCGGGGAGGGGGCATACTGTTACACCGCAGCGCTCGCTGCGGCCGCGGGCTCAGGTTGCCGCGGCGCGGCACGTTAATTTTGCCGCGGCCGACGCCCGGGCCGCGGTAGACGCCGAGGCAGACACCCAGGTCGCGGGGGTCGCCTCGGCTCCGGCAAGGGCCATAAAGGCTCCAGGGAGCCGGTCTGGGGGTCACGGCGCTCGCCGCTCCCCCTTTTTCAAGTTCTGCCTTAAAGGCAGACGCGGCAGAGCCTGAAACCCCGAGGGGGTTTCAGGCATGGCCGCACACAGCGCATTATGCGCTTAACATTTATTTCCCTTGCATGTATTCACCTGCCCACCACCACTTACCGATGTTCCTAGGACAAACCGAACCCTTACACTGGGGGTTCTTTATACTTGCCTTTTTTCTCTTCCCAGCATGCTTACCACTTCCTCTCTACCCAGCATGCATTGTCTAACACACATACCTAATTCATTACTGTTTTCTTTATCCCAATCCAAGATGGCGGTGTTCTACTTCCTGTTTCCTGTTTCCTGTCCAGGGGTATTTAAGGGGATTCCAACTGCCTGTTCATTGCGTTGCAACACTCCTTGGTGATAGTCACGCTCCTATTTGATATCCTTCTGCGAATCCTGTCCGTTCCTGATTTGCTTTGTTTTCCTGCCTTCCTGAACTGCGGTCCTAATACCCTGGTGTCCTCCTTTTCGTTTCAGGGAGTTCCTGTGGAGGTTTTTTACCCTACTGGGGATTTTCCTCTGGGACTCCTTCTGGAGGGCACGGACTGTAGTGGTTCGCTCATACCAAACAGCACCGTGGCTACCGGAAGGGGTCGCCCCTACCTCGGCCAGAGCAGAACCCGTCGGAACAAGGACCGTTCCCCTACGCCTCTCCGCTGCGAGGGTAAGACCGTTGAGAACCGCGACAACACCACTGGACTGTATGCCACTCCACTCAACCTCACTTCACCCTGCGCCACTCCACTCTATGCTGATCAACTCTGTGGCACTGTACTATATGCCACTCCACTCTGTGCCACTCCACTCTACACTATTCCACTACCCTCAATGCCATTCCACTGTATATCATTCCACTCTATGCCACTCTGCTCTAACCTACTATACTCTATTCTATTCAACTCTATGCCACTCCATTCTACAACACTGTACTGTATGCCACTCCACTCTATGCTGTTCCACTCTGTGCCACTCTACGCCACTCCATTATATGGCATTCCACTCTTTGCTTCTCTGATTTATGTCACTCCACTCCATGCTATTACATTCTACGCTGCTCAACCCTTCGCTATTTTACTGTATACCACTCCACTCTACGCCACTCTATGCTGTTCCTTAACCTTGTTCCACTGTATGCCACTCCACTGTAAGTGACTACACTATATGCCACTCCACTTCCTGACACTACACTTTATGCTATTCCAGCTTATGCCACTCCACTCTACGATATTGAACTCTATGCCACTCCACTCTACACCACTGTACTGTACGCCACTCCACTCCACGTCACTCTGCTCTATGCTATGACACTCTACACCGATCCACTCTATACCATTCTACGCCACTGAACTCTGGTATTCCACTCTACACCACTCAACTTTAAGCTATTTCACTTTATACCACTCCCCTCTATGCCACTACATCCTAGGCCACTGCTCTATACACCACTCTACCATATGACACTTCACTGTATGCCACTCCACTGTATGCTATGCCACTCTATGCTATTTCACTCCGCGCCACTCCACTCTATGTTAGTCCACTTTACGCCACTCCTCTCTAAGCCACTTTACTGTATGCCACTTTAATCTACAAATTCTACTCAACGCATCTCCATTGTATGCCAAGCCACTCTACGCTATTCCACTCTGTCACATTCCACTCTTAGCCACTCCTCTCTATGGTATTCGATGCAACGCCAATCCACTCTACTACTATGTGCCACTCCACACTATTCTACTCTACACCACTCCACTCTACGCCCTAAACTTTATACTATTCCACTCTCTGCTACTCCCCTAAATGTCGCTCCACTCTGCATGACTCCACCTTACGACACGTTTCAAATTCTAAAGTTATAGCTATACCTTAAGTGTTTCTGCCGTCCCTTCAATGATCGCAGGGGAAAGGTGAAAGGATTGGGGAGGCCCAACAGAGTATACGCAGGAAATCTAGGGATCTGAGTGTCAGAGGCCATGTCCACAGTGTATATTATGTCCTTCCAATACCGGTGTAATTTGGGGCAATGCCACAGTAAATGTACAAGTGTGCCCTCTCCCCCGCACTCCCTCCAGCAAAGACTAGTTTTGTTGTGATCCCAAGCATGGATCCTAGTTGGGGTGTAATACCAGGAGGAGGCTACCTTATAAGCTGTCTCTGTACCTGCTGCGTTGTAAGCTGTGTGGTGCGCCCTATAAAAAACACTCTCCCACTCATCCTCCGATAGCTCCCTCCCCAGTTCCTTCTCCCATCTCAATTGACCCTTAGTCTTGGGTGGGTGGACCTCCCCCGCAAGAGGGCATAGAGCTCAGAAACCACGCGCTTATCGCCCTTTTTCATTTGAATCCAGTTTTCAAACGGTGTTAACGGTCTATCTATTAACATCCTATTGGCCGGAAGCAGGGCCCAGTGTCTTATTTGGTAGTACATCATCCTGTCAGCCTCGGTTAGCTCCCTCAGCTGATCAAAGAGGATAACCCCTTGCTCATCGAAGGGATATCCCACCCTTTTGCAACCCCCCTCATACCACCGACGCAATGCTTCAGTCTGTAGGCCAGGACCAAAATCAGGGTTCGCTCCCAGAGGAGTCATTGGGGACGGGAAAGTCGTCAAGCCCACCCTACCGGCCACCCGGTCCCACACTCTCATCGAGACCTCCGCAACCGGGGATATATACAACCCCTGCGCCCTGTGCCGATGTTTTGAGCCAGGGTTCCTTCCATATGTGAGAGCCAACCACTGCCTGGTCCATAAAACACCAATGCTTCTCAGAAGATGGTCGGCTCCATTCCAAGAGGTAACGCAGCTGTGCTGCTTGGAAGTATCGGCATGGAACCGACAACCCCGCCTCCCTCTTAGAGCGATACAGGACCTGCCGCGGTAACCACGCCGCCTTCCCTTCCCATATGAATCTTAGAATAGCTGACTGGAGAGTCGTTATCGTTCACGGTGGGGGCTCCAGAGGGAGCGCCTGAAACAAATAAAGTATACGTGGTAGGGTGGTCATCTTCACTGCCGCCACCCTGCCCAACCAAGACAATTTAAGTTTCCCCCACGTATCTAGATCGCGTTGCACCTCCTGGGTTAGTTTCGCATAGTTCAATTTCGCTGTGCGGGCGACTGTAGAGCCCAGCTCGATCCCCACGTACGGAAGCCCCGAGGAGGTCCATGTAAAGCGGAATCGGGCCCTCAGGTCCCTTTCATGTTCCACACTGATAAACTTGCCCATAGCCTGCGATTTAAGCATGTTCATTCGGAACCCCGAGACCCGTCCAAACTCCTCTAACATGCCCATTAGCGCCGGTAGTGAGGTCATCGGCTCCGCCAGAGTAAGGATGACATCGTCTGCGTATAGCGATATAAGATGTTCATCCCCCCCAAACTTCACGCCTGTGATCTGAGGGTTGTCCCAAAGCATCTGCGCCATAGGCTCCATGTAGAGCGCGAATAGGAGGGGCGAAAGCGGACACCCCTGCCTGGTCCCTCTTTGGACGGCGAACGGCAGAGAAAGTGTCCCGTTAACTCGAACCGCCACCCGAGGCGCCTGATAGATGCAACGGATCCACGCCATAAAGCCCGTGCCCAGCCCGAAGCGTTCGAGCACCTTGAACAGGTATGGCCAATTAACCCTGTCGAACGCCTTTTCAGCGTCGACAGACAGGAAGAGCACCGCCCTACGAGAGCGTTCGGTTTTATCCAAGAGGTGAAGCAAGCGCTTGGTATTATCGCTACACTGCCTATTCGGTATAAATCCTGCTTGGTCGGGATCGACAAGCCCTGGCATATAATAGTTGAGTCGGTGTGCCAAAATGCCAGTGAACAGTTTGGCATCAATATTCAGGAGGGAGATCGGCCTGTATGAGGCGCATTCCTCGGAATCCTTCCCCAGTTTCGGGATAACTACGATAGTAGCGTCTAACATACTAGGTGTCAGAACACCCGTTTGGCGAAAGGAATTAAAGAGTCGCACAAGCACAGGAACAAGTTCCACGCAGAAGGATTTATAAAAAAGCGCAGAGAAACCATCAGGCCAGGTGACTTCCCAGTCTGCAGCCGAGCGATCGCTGATATAACCTCCTCTGCCCTTATAGGTTGATCTAACGCGGTGGCCTCTCTTTCAGACAAAGGAGTAATTGCTATGCCCTCTAAAAAGGATTCCGAAGTTAAGGCACCGGGCTCCTCTATAGAATTCTGCGAAAGCCTGCATGATTTGGTCATTCGTGTGAGCTTCTGCTCCAGTGGGGAGTCTCACCATTTTTATCATTGATGCTGCACGCTGCGCTCTCAACCTATGTGCCAGTATCTTCCCGCACTTGTTACTTCCCACGTAATATTTTTGTTTAAGGCGGACTACCGCGTACCTTGCCCTGTCCCAGTCCAACCTCCTCAGCTGCTTTCGCACCTTCTCAAGTTCTCGCCATATTCTAGGAGCACCAGTGTGTTTATGCGAACGCTCCAACACCCTCACTCGCTGCTCCAGGTCCGCCCTGAGTCGGCTCCTTGCCTTATTGTCCCTAGAAGAGAGCGACATCACCTCACCCCTCAAGACAGCCTTCAGTGCCTCCCACAGTGTTGCAATACTTATTGACCCATCATCGGTGAAGCTAAGATAATCTGTTATTGCCCTTCGGATTGCCTCTACCGTCACGCCATTCTGCAGCATCGAATCCCTACATCTCCATACCGGTGTACTAACCCTCTCCATGCCCATATGGATCTCAACTGTAACCGTGGCATGATCTGACAAGGCCCTCAGCTCAATCGCTGAATCTCTAACCCTGGGGAGAAGCTCAAGGGGTGCCAGAAAAAGGTCCAACCTAGCGTAAGTTTTGGTAGCTGATGAGAAAAAATAGTAGTCCCTCAACGAGGGGTGCGCACACCTCCACACGTCCACCAGGCCACATTCATTCAACCACTGCTGCCCTGCATCCAACAAAGATCCCGTCTGCCCACCTCAATGGCCTGAGCGATCTAGGTCCCCATCCATCACCAGATTAAAATCTCCCCCCAGCAATATAGCACCATCAGGAGATTGGAGCAGCGGAGGCAAGGACTGTCTTAGGAAGGTTTCTTGTTGGGAATTAGGTGCGTATAAGGAACCAATCGTAAAGGAAAAACCTCCTAGTCTAAGCCTCATGGCCAGAAGCCTCCCTGGAACCTCATGCAATCTTGACATCACTTCCCCCGGAAATGAGTGTGATAATAATATCGCCACCCCTGCATGTTTTGATGGCAGCGAGGACCAGAACTGCCTGGGGAACCATTTAGAGCGCATACGGTAGGTATCTTTTAAAACAAGGTGCGTCTCCTGCAAGAGACATATATGACTCCCGGATCTCTCTAACGCTGATAAGATGGCTAGCCGCTTGGTAGGGTTATTAAGCCCCCTAACATTTAAACTTATACATTTAATGGTCATAGCCTATACTGAGGAGAACAAGCAAAGGAGGCAGGAGCAAAACAGGGGGACCTCCCTTACATTAGTACCCAGACCTCTTAGAGATCGCAGGCCTGAGGGTGTCTCTACAAAGAGCCAGCATCGCAGGGAAACCCAACAACAGACAACTAATAAGCACAACAGGTGCATAGAACACAGAAGTCCTCTGTCGTCTAACCTCGCGAGGTGCAATCTCCACGGGGCAATATATCCAACCATGTCGGGTAACCAGGTTCATTGCCCCCGCCACCCCGACCCTCTCCGACAGTCAACATATTATTAGCAATGCGGCCGATGACAATCCCTAGCGCCCCCGGGTGTCCACACTAGGTTGAGGTTCCTGCGGCCACACTGTTCAAAGCGGCTTCTCTCTCCGATCTCAGCTCCGAGGCCGTCGGGCGCTGAAGCCTCCTTTTCTTCTCTTTTTTTCGCCACCGAGGAGGGCCCTCGGGCGGCAGAGTCGCCCCCTCGCTCGCCTCCCGGGCAACATCCTGCAGGCCCAGGACGCGGCTAGCTTCCAAAACGGATTTCACCTGTCGGAGCTGCTCCTCCCAGCGGAAGACCAAGCAAAATGGATGGCCCCAGGAATAGGACACATTGTGCTCTCTCAAGTGATCCGTGATCGGTCTGAATTCTCTCTGCCTCTGGAGAGTCCGCACAGATAGGTCGTGGAATAGCTGGAGTTCATGCCCACGAAAGCGTACACTCTGGAGGCTGCGGCCCCACTGTAGAATCTTTTAGAAAATTGTGGAGGCAGGCTAAAATGTCTGGGGGTGGTCTCCAGGGCCCCCGGCGCGCCCAACTCGATGTACCCGGTCCAAGACTACATCCCGCGGCTCATCTGCGCCGAGCTGAGAGCGAAACAGGTCCACCACATAGCCCCCGATGTCCTCTTTTTCGGCACCAACCAGGGCCCCTCTAATACGAATATTTTGTCGCCTCGAGCGATTTTCCAAATCCTCCACTGCCATCTGGAGGAGGTCCTGCTGCTCTCGGATGCGGACGACCTCTTGTTGCAGGCCCGCAACCTCTTCACCACGAGGGATCTCACTGTCCTCTAGCTGCCATACACGTTCACCCAAGGAGGTAACCTCACCTCGTAGCTCCTTCACTTCCCGTGAGATGTCCCTACGCAGCTCTTGGATATCGCCCCGGAGAGACTCAAACAGGGAGGACAGAAAGCCCTTCGTAACAGGAGAACTCTCCTCTGGATCTGTCTCCACCTGACTCTCCAAGGCCCTCGTCTCAGGTAAGTCCTCCGCCGCAGTCCCGGACGTCAATCGCGCCCCTGCAAGCATATCCCTCACTGAGCGCTAGTGTTTGGCTTTTGATGTCGCCATGGCGTGCCGGCCCGATCTCACTTCGCCGGTTCAATCCCGCAGGGCCCTTAGGGTCTCCGTCCGAGACCAATCAGAACATGTCAACCCGTCCGGGGCCGCGACCAGCCCCAGCCACATCGGCCACCACCTGCAGATATCCGCTCCTGGTGCCTTTTCCCAATGGAATGCAGGACCACGCTTGTCAAAAATTTAAATGTGGAGTGAAACAGTTCAAAGGCCCGGCAACTGTGCCCCTACCTTCCAACAGGGCCCGCACTTCACATGGCCCCATTCCGAGGCACCAGATCAAAGAGGCCCTGCCTGCGACCCCCGGTCCAGTGGAGCATTAGGGAGCACCCCTCTCCCTCAGGGCGCTGAAGTCTCCAGGCGCCGGGTCCCGCGGCGACAGTCTGCTGCTCCGGGTCCCAGAATGAGCCCCCATGCCTCCCAGTCCTCATTCCAAAATTCAGGAGGGCCGCCGAGGAGGGGCCCGCCCCGCGGGCCAGGCCGCCTCGTGCGCCGCTCCGCATGCCCACCCCAGGGCCAAAGTCAGCTCCTCTTGAAGGAGCGGCGCGGACCGGGCCCGATCACCGCCAGGCCGCACTAGACCCCCGGAGGAGCCTCACGATATGGGGGAGCCTCCAGGCTTCCCCCCAACGGGCCGCAAAGCACTTTCCTGGGCCGGGGCGGCGGAGCGCTGACAAACACGTCTTAGCGCTCCGCCATCTTGGAGACGCCCCCACCTTAAGTGTTTAATGTACGCACCACTTTAAAATTACTATAACTCACGTGCCTCCATACACATTGTTCACAACTCTCTAGCCAGAATACATTAACTATAACGCGCCACTCTGCCATGCACAGTATTTTCACACATGATGTCATTTGAGATGTCAGAAGTGTTGTTATAGATGTTATAATTTCACATAGTATAACTGAGGTAATATGAAAGGGTATAATCAGTTTTCCACTCTACACCACTCCACTACACATGACTCCATGATACTCCACTCTATGGTATTCCACTCTACGTCACTCCACTCTGTGACACTACATTGAACGCTATTCCACTATACACCACTCCAACTATGCCACTCCACTCTATGCAACTTCTTTCTACTCTATTCTATGACACTCCACTGTACAACACTACACTATGACACTGTACTCCACTGTACTCTATTGTAGTCCAATTAACTACGCTCCACTCCGGTGGCCCCTCAGGCATCGGCGGTCTTGAGTGGACTGATTAATTGGGGCAAGGGGACTCATTTCATTACTCGGTTCTATAAAGCCCTTCGGGATGATCATCCGGGCGCGATAGGTGTGACGCATAGGGCTTGGGAGCATGAACTGCGGGACCACATAGAGTATGCTGACTGGGCAATGGTGTTGTCGTCGGTGCGCATGGTGTCATACAACAATAGCTTTAAACTGTTACACTTCACTTTTGTGCATAGGACATACTTCACACCTAGCTATCTCAATAAGATTGATCCAGGACGAGTGGCTAGGTGTCCCAGGTGTGGCGCTTTCAACGCCTCCTTCCTGCACTAAACTTGGTCTTGCAGGATGGTGCACAATTTGTGACGGGAGGTGGTTGGGAGAGTAGAGGAGGCTACGGGATTGGGGCTGGAAGCAACGCCATTGACATGCCTTTTAGGTGTAGTGCGGAGGCCGTGGGGTAGGAGTATCCCATATAAACTCACACAGCTGGCTCTGGTGTTGGCCAAGCGTAGGGTGGCTATTGGCTGGATGAGTGCCCGGAACCCTTCCATCCCTTGCTGGATTCAAGATTTAATGGAATGGGGTGCGGCTGAGGAACAATATATATGGATAACATGCAGGGAGGAGGGGGCACTGACAGACGTGATTGCCTGGGGAGCACTATTGGAACGGTTCACTGGGGTGGAGCATTTAAGTTCTGCAGGAAGTACGGATGATGAGGGCTGAATAAGTACACCTTGCATCAACTTGATAGGTGACGACCAACTGTGGTGAGGCTATGTCTCCCTTATTTACAATATATGTAATGACTGGTTTCATGTGGATCCACGCTGGAGGGGTGGTGGTGTTTGAGGGAAATTACTGCTGCAGTGGGTGCTATCGACCCTTGTGTTGGATTTTATGTTAACTCTGTCCTCCAGTAATGTAACAAAACAAAACTGTAATATTTCACATTGATATGCACTGCACTGTATTCTTGTTGGTTATGTTTTCCAAACTCAATAAAAACAGAGTTATAAAAAAAACTACGCTCCACTCAACAACACTTCACGCTATGATTTAAAACTCTTTTTTTATTAAAAAATAAAAACCATTAAAATGCTCTGGATAACCAAAGGTTAAAGATTAGTTATAGTTTGGAAAACTTGATTTATTCTTTATTTATTCTTTCTATACAAACTAAACTTAAACTACACAAATATTTCAAATTCTAAAGTTATAGCTGTACTTTACATTTTTAATTTACACACCACCTTTACACTCCACTCTATGCTATTCTTCTATACACCACTCCACTCAACTCCACTTAATCCTGTTCCACTCTATGCCACTCCACTCTACACTGTTCCACTCTATGCCACTCCACTCTATGCCACTCCATTATATGCTACTCAACTCTATACCACTCACTCTTCACCACTTATTGTACGCCACTCCACTCTATTCCACTCTACTCTATGCCACTACTCTCTATGCTACTACACTATGTCACTCCACTCTATGCCACTCTACGCTACTCCACTCTTTCTTATTCCACTCTACTACACTCTACTCTATGCCCTCCACTTTATGCCATTCCACCCTCTGCTACTCCCCTCAATGCCACTCCACTCTACACCACTCCACTTTACGAAACATTTCAAATTCTAAAATTATAGCTGTACCTTAAGTGTTTAATGTACACACAACTTTAAAATTACTATAACTCACATGCCTCCGTACACACTGTTCTGAACTCTCTAGCTAGAGTACATTAACTATAACTCACCACTCTGCCATGCATAGCATTTTCACCCATTATGTCATTTGAGATTTCACAAGTGTTGCTATGAATGTTATAATTTCACATAGTTTAACTGAGGTAATATGAAAGGGTATAAGCAGTGCATGGAGAAGGCACAAGTTATATTTAATGTACTCTGGCTTGTGAGTTGAGAACAGTATGTACGAAGGTGAGCGAGTTATAATTACTTAAAGGTGGTGCATAAATTAAAAATGTAAGGTATAGCTATAATTTTAGAATTTGAAATGTTTGTGTAGTTTAGTATTTACCAAATGGATCAATGAAAATTAAGAATTAAGCATCCTTTATTGAAATGACAGGTGATGCATTTTGGAAAAGAAGCTTTCCACACACCAATGTCCCCCATTTCCCATCACAATAAATGTGTCAGTTCATAAACATGAAAAACAAACCCTGTGTGATGGGGGTTCCAATATTTCATAACTCTGTGAATCTGCCATTTCGAATGAATAAGGGTTTGTACAGTCCAAAAATGAATTAAGGCAATAATCAGAGTTGTATACCATATTCATGAAAATATAACACATAATTTAACTCAAACATCAATATCTAATATGTCTGGATGTCAGTCAATTAGGAATGAGATTTATGCATTTCATAAACTCAGGACAATAATCAGAATCCTGTACTCCATTCATAAAAGTAGAGCACACATTAGTGTTCCACTATTAGTGCCAGCATGTTTGTGTACCACTTACCACTCTCAGATTCATCAATGGTGCATCATAATACATTCAAACTTCAGTTGCTGCCCAGATTAGCCTATCCAATGTTAATAGTAACAAAATGATATCTCATAAATAGAATACATGCTTTCATTGGAAAAATCATTTGCACTTTAACACTCAGACCACCACTGCTATGTTTCTATGGTACTTTTGACACTTCCATTGTCCAGGTCCATTCTTAGACTCTGTGTTTCACTAATTACTAACCAATGTGTACTAAAACAAATACATCCGTGTTGTTGTGTTACTTTTGTAGCCCGATAGGATCTATTCATGATCTTCTTACCATAATATAGACCAATCACAGGTTATTTGTTCATGACATCTTTTTTTGTGGCACACCATGTTATAGGTAACATGTGCATCAAATATCCAATTCAAGCAAAATATACGTATAGTTAATATACAAATGCACCATCTGTGTATCAACTACACCCATGTTAGCTTTCTATAGATACAAATAATACCTACGGCACAAACCCTCCAGCCACTGTGGGCTCTAGTGGGCAATGGGTGTTGGACTATCCAATTCTTATTCGCCAATAGATAACACAGACACTGCTATCATGTAGTATCACATAAATAACTATCACATAAATAAAAAGCACAGTGTTTCCAGCACACACATAACAGTCAAAATTAATTAATCAGTAGACAAGGATGACAGGCATTTTAATGGACATTGTTCATTGTGATTAGATGTAGTGCTTTGTCCTTGTTCAGACCTCCACCATGTTAGGTCTGGACCTTGATAATGTATCTGGATTCCTCTTTTCTAAGGATGCTTTCTCTGTTCTCTTCACATACAATAGGAAATATGCTGTCAACACCAAAATAATTCATTTGTTCAACATTTCTGTCATGGAATGATGCATAGTGCATAGCCTTTGGATTGTTCAAATCTGCAATTTTCAAAGATTGTATGTGTTTCAAGATCATTTTCGTGACACAGAAAGCTGTACTTCCCACATACTTCAGTTGGGCACTGTAAGAGAAAGATGCAAAAGTTTGTGTTACATGTGATGTGGCTCTGAATGGTATTCCTTTTTACTGGTAGGAAGTTCATACTCTTCTGAAGTCACCAGTCGCATAGGCCGAAATCCCTTTGGTTGCTGTTATCAGGTGCCTTTGTCAATGGCTGGCATGTAGGTATGAATCAACATATCTCTAAGAGATCTTGTTTTATAGTATGTTAATGAGGCATGTAGATCTAACTCTTTCCCAGTAATTTGATCGGTTTTTAGGTTATCACAGTGTCTAGATATTGGCCCTCATTCTGACCTTGGCGGTCGGCGGAGAGGCGGCGGTCGGACCGCGAACAGACCGGCGGTATTAAAAATGGCATTCTGACCCTGGCGGGAACCGCCAACACAGCCCGCCAACTTAACACTCCGACCGCCACAGCGATACAAACAAACAGCGCGGCGGTTCCCGCCAACAGCCCGGCGGCAGACAAAGTACCGCCCACCCTATTACGACCCACCAATATGCCACCTTTTCCGGGGCGGGAGCACCGCCGATAAGAACACGGCGGAAACAGACTACGAACGGGAAAACGCTCACCTCTACGCACTCCACGCGAGATTCCGGCAGTATGGAGCCAGAGTTACAGGTCATCCCCGCACTCCTATTCCTCCTCATATACCAGGAGCACGCCCGGCGGCGCGGAAGACATCGGTGAGTACTGCACCTACGACACAGGGGAGGGAAAAGATTACCGGCACACACCCACCCACCCACACCCACTACAACACACACATCAATGCATTCCCACAGATCACTGTCACAACCCACAAACCACCCCCCTCCGAAATAATGCAAAGACCAAAAGAAGAGATCATAAACGGGCAGATATATTGAAATATGGACACCAGTAATCCAAATAAATAAATAAACTATGTACAAAATATATACAGCTACTAAATGTAGTCCAACCACTGTCCGTGGATCACAGGGGTCCTGTGCAAAGGGGCAAGGCCCAGTCCCACGACAAGAACTCCACGGAGAGAACACTGCAGGGGCATCAGAAAGAAAATAGGACAGGCACCTCAGGGGGAAGGGAAGGGGGGGCACCTCAGCCACTTGAGTACACGACGCCAGATCCACGAGGGGACTCCATGACCACTGGCCCATCCTGGGGAGAGCAAAGCCACAGTCCAAACAGTCCATACAGTGGGTGGCCTGCCCACTGGGCCATCCTGGGGAGAGCAAAGCCACAGTCCATACAGTCCATACAGTGGGTGGCCTGCCCACTGGGCCATCCTGGGGAGAGCAAAGCCACAGTCCATACAGTCCATACAGTGGGTGGCCTGCCCACTGGGCCATCCTGGGGAGAGCAAAGCCACAGTCCATACAGTCCATACAGTGGGTGGCCTGCCCACTGGGCCATCCTGGGGAGAGCAAAGCCACAGTCCATACAGTCCATACAGTGGGTGGCCTGCCCACTGGGCCATCCTGGGGAGAGCAAAGCCACAGTCCATACAGTCCATACAGTGGGTGGCCTGCCCACTGGGCCATCCTGGGGAGAGCAAAGCCACATTCCATACAGTCCATACAGTGGGTGGCCTGCCCACTGGGCCATCCTGGGGAGAGCAAAGCCACAGTCCATACAGTCCATAACAGACCCCACTGCCACTGGAGGAGGCAAGTTGGCCAGAGGACATCCTGCAGCCCTGCCCGAGATAGATCCTGCCCTGCCACGTCTGCCAAAGGGCCAGCGGTTCTTGCCCTGAAGGGCCCAGTTCAGCGGTTCTTGAGACGGCGGGGCCCAGTTCAGCGGTTCTTGCCCTGAAGGGCCCAGTTCAGCGGTTCTTGAGACGGCGGGGCCCAGTTCAGCGGTTCTGGAGACGGCGGGGACCAGTTCAGCGGTTCTTGCCTTGAAGGGCCCAGTTCAGCGGTTCTTGCCTTGAAGGGCCCAGTTCAGCGGTTCTTGCCTTGAAGGGCCCAGTTCAGCGGTTCTTGCCTTGAAGGGCCCAGTTCAGCGGTTCTTGCCTTGAAGGGCCCAGTTCAGCGGTTCTTGCCTTGAAGGGCCCAGTTCAGCGGTTCTTGAGACGGCGGGGCCCAGTTCAGCGGTTCTTGCCTTGAAGGGCCCAGTTCAGCGGTTCTTGCCTTGAAGGGCCCAGTTCAGCGGTTCTTGAGACGGCGGGGCCCAGTTCAGCGGTTCTTGCCTTGAAGGGCCCAGTTCAGCGGTTCTTGCCTTGAAGGGCCCAGTTCAGCGGTTCTTGCCTTGAAGGGCCCAGTTCAGCGGTTCTTGCCTTGAAGGGCCCAGTTCAGCGGTTCTTGCCTTGAAGGGCCCAGTTCAGCGGTTCTTGAGACGGCGGGGCCCAGTTCAGCGGTTCTTGCCCTGAAGGGCCCAGTTCAGCGGTTCTGGAGACGGCGGGGCCCAGTTCAGCGGTTCTTGCCTTGAAGGGCCCAGTTCAGCGGTTCTTGCCTTGAAGGGCCCAGTTCAGCGGTTCTTGAGACGGCGGGGCCCAGTTCAGCGGTTCTTGCCCTGAAGGGCCCAGTTCAGCGGTTCTTGCCTTGAAGGGCCCAGTTCAGCGGTTCTTGAGACGGCGGGGCCCAGTTCAGCGGTTCTTGCCCTGAAGGGCCCAGTTCAGCGGTTCTGGAGACGGCGGGGCCCAGTTCAGCGGTTCTTGCCTTGAAGGGCCCAGTTCAGCGGTTCTTGAGACGGCGGACGGTCTATGGCCAACTGCTAAATGCCTGGTGGTGCCCTCCTGGGCAGCGGGGATGGTGCTCCTTCACTGCCCACCTGGGCTGTGGGTGGTGGGGCCCTCCTGCCCAGCTGGGCTGGGTCCTCCATGGGCAGCGGCTATGGGGCTGGTGGGCTCTCCCGGGGCAGCTGTGCCGGTTCCTCCCGGGGCAGCGGCTATGGGGGTTGTGGGCTCCTCCTGGGCAGCAGGCCTGCTGCCTGACCTCTCCAACTTGCTGCCCTTGCCCTCCTTAGTCGTCGGCCTGTGGCCCTTTCCTCCCTTTGGAGCTGTGGCAGGTGACTGTCTCTGGGTGGTGTCCGGGGGGGATGTAGAAGGCGGGCTCCTGCGGCGCCCCTTCCGCCTTCTGCTCCTCTTCCCAGGGGGTGGGCTGGCTGTCCCCTTGCTGCTGGGCGAAGATCCAGACATGCGGGCTGGCGGGCTCCAATACCCCTGCACCCTTGTCAAGGGGGCTGCAGGGCTGGTGGTGGCTGAGGTGCTCTTCTTACCCCGACGAGAAGGAGGGGGGGGCTCAGGGTCAGGAAAGAAGTTAGTAGTGGCGAGGAAGAGCTTCTTGGGACAATGGAGAGTGGTAGGTACAGTGGGAATGGGAGTGGAGGGAGAGGATGTGGTTGTAGGTGAGTCACGTTTGCTGTCTTTGGGTGCAGGTGCAGGAGGGATAGGCTGTCGTGAGGTGGATGGCTGTTTTGCGTTTGTGTGGTGTGGAAGAGGGGGTGACAGACACAGTGGGAGAGGACACAGGGGACGTGTAAATGGCAGTGGGGATGGTGACTGCACGTGTGCGGACTGGAGTGGAGGGTGTGCTGGTGATGGAAACACTGGCTGATGGTGAGGTGAATGGAGGTGTGAGTGTAGACGTCACAGGGAGGGAGGAGGGAGACGAGGAGGTGGGGGTCACAGAGGTGGTAGTGACTGTTGGCATGTCTGCATCGGAATGTTGCGTGTGTGAATGTCTGGGTGATCTGTGGTGCTTATGTTTGGATGAGCTTCTCTTGGGTGTTGAGGTGTGTGCAGGCTGGTCTGATGGTGTGGGTGGGACAGGCAGAGGAACAGGAGACTGGGAGGAGGGAGTTAGTAGAGGCAGGCAGGAGACAGGGACAATGGCTGCCGTCAGTGCTGAGGCCAGAGCCTGGAACGATCGCTGATGGGCAGCCTGACCCGAATGAATGCCCTCCAGGTACGCATTGCTGCGATGAACCTCCCTCTCCACCCCCTGGATGGCATTCAAAAGGGTAGTCTGCCCAACAATGAGCGTTCGGAGGAGGTCAATGACCTCCTCACTGAGGGCAGCGGGGGTAACAGGGGCAGGGCCTGAGGTGCCTGGGGCGAAGGAGATGCCCGGCTTCCTGGCAGAGCGGGCACGGGGCGAACGCGGAGGGGCTGCTGGGAGGGCGGAGATGGTGCGCTGGGTGGCGGCTGTACCTGTAATGGCGGGGGGCACGGATGGTGCCACCCCCGCAAGGGAGCCCCCTTCCGAGGACGTGTCCGTGTCGCTGCAGGCTCCAGTCGTCCCCGTCGTGGAGCTCCCCTCGCCCTCCGTCTCACTGGTCCAGTCTGACTCTGTGGCATGGCCCTCCTGGGCCATGTGAGATGCAGCTCCCTCCTGCCCCGATGCCACTTCTCCTCCGCCTGATGATGCTGATGCACACAAGCACAGAAAGACAAACAAAAAGGGTGGGGGAGAGAGAAATAAAGGGATATTGAGTACATGGATCTCCGGTACAGTTAGCGGACATGACAGACACAGATGCCCCCTGCACTAAGTTGCGCACTTGGGGTCCGCTACGCATTCCGTGGAACATGCCCTACACGCCTAGAGTTGTCAACTGCACCCATGGATGACACGGCCCAGGGATGGCTGTACTGACACACTACTGAGGGTGGTGGCTGGGGACACAGGGGCTTACGGGGGTGCCCAGCCTACAGATATTGCCCTGGCCTAGGGGGACCCACAGCCCTCCTCCCCCACCCAGACACCTCCACTGCACGACAACAGAGTAGATGATGCTTGTACTCACCCCCTTGTGTCTGCTGTGCTGCCCTCACGCGCCCATCCAAATCAGGGTAGGCCACCGCCAGGATCCGGAACATCAGGGGGCTCAGTTGACGGCAGGCACCCCGCCTACGTTGGGAGGCCATCCCCAGCAGAGACTCGGCGGTCTTCTTGGTCCCGCGGCGGATGTCCTCCCACCTCTTGCGGCAGTGGGTGCCCCGTCAATGGTGGACCCCCAGGCCCCGGACTTCCTTGGCGATGGCACGCCAAATCCCGATCTTCTCATGGGCGCGGACCTATGTGACACGTACAGGGAGGGAGAAATACCACGTTCAAGTTACTCAGCATTTTCCTTTCCAGTGGCCCAACGCCCCCCATCCCCGCCAGGCCCCCCGCCAGGCCCAACATGCCCCCCATCCCCGCCAGGCCCCCCGCCAGGCCCCCCGCCAGCCCCAACATGCCCCCCATCCCCGCCAGGCCCCCCGCCATGCCCAACATGCCCCCCATCCCCGCCAGGCCCCCCGCCATGCCCAACATGCCCCCCATCCCCGCCAGGCCCCCCGCCAGCCCCAACATGCCCCCCATCCCCGCCAGGCCCCCCGCCATGCCCAACATGCCCCCCATCCCCGCCAGGCCCCCCGCCATGCCCAACATGCCCCCCATCCCCGCCAGGCCCCCCGCCATGCCCAACATGCCCCCCATCCCCGCCAGGCCCCCCGCCAGGCCCCCCGCCAGCCCCAACATGCCCCCCATCCCCGCCAGGCCCCCCGCCAGGCCCCCCGCCATGCCCAACATGCCCCCCATCCCCGCCAGGCCCCCCGCCATGCCCAACATGCCCCCCATCCCCGCCAGGCCCCCCGCCAGGCCCCCCGCCAGCCCCAACATGCCCCCCATCCCCGCCAGGCCCCCAAGCCAGCCAGTGGCCCCAAATCCAGATAGAATTAAACTCACTTGTTGGTCTGGAGGACCGTAGAGTAGCGCATACTGGGGGAGGACCCCATCCACAAGTTTCTCCAACTCCTCTCCAGTGAAGGCAGGGGCCCTTTCCCCAGTCGCAGCAGCCATTGTCCCTTCCAGACCGAGGTCACAGCAACACTTGCAGTATAGGTCCTCTCCTGTGAAAGTTCAAGTCGCAAGTGGATAAGTAGATAGAAAATGGCGGTCACGTCCGCGGCGGTGCGTACCGCGGCGGTGTGTCCCGCCACCGCCGGCGCCCTTCGCCATTGGCTCCTGAAACCCATAGGCTTCAATGTTAACCAATGCGGCTTCGCGCCGCGGTCTTGGCCCGCCGCCCGCCGCGGTGTGCCACGCCAGCGCATTGACCTCACATCCCATTGTCACACTTCACAGGTCAGGCAGCCGCCATTTCCAGGGCCCACATGGCTCAATTTCAACTGCGTCACACAGGCCTAGGCCTTGCATAGCCACTCATACACGCCATTCACTGCATAGAGAATCGTATACTGTGCTAGCTGTGAGTACGTACCTGTGGGTTGCCTGACTGTGTGCTCCATGTTGTCCTTCCTAGGCACCGTCCGCTGGGTTGGGCGAGGAGACGGATGAATCCTCCCGTGTACCGACCGCTGGTGGACCTGTCGACAATGGAAGAACGCCACATTATCCTGACCTACCGTCTTAACCGTGCCACTATCCATGAACTGTGTGGCCGGCTGGAGCCCGACCTGATGTCCCCCATCCGCCAACCCACAGGGATTCCCCCTCTGGTGCAGGTCATGTCAGTACTCCATTTCTTGGCAAGTGGGTCATTTCAGACAACCGTGGGAATTGCTTCTGGGATGTCTCAGCCCATGTTTTCAAAGGTGTTATCCAGAGTGTTGTCTGCCCTGATGAAATCCGTGAGGAACTACATCATTTTCCCTGAGGTGGGCGAACTGGCTACAGTGAAGGGTGATTTCTACGCCCTTGGACATATTCCCAACGTAATTGGTGCCATTGATGGGACCCATGTGGCTTTGGTTCCCCCAAGAGACAGGGAGCAGGTGTACAGGAACAGAAAAAGTTACCATTCAATGAACATCCAGGTGGTGTGTTTGGCTGACCAGTACATCTCGCATGTAAATGCCAAATTCCCAGGGTCAGTGCATGACGCCTACATCCTCAGGAATAGCAGCATCCCTTACGTGATGGAACAGCTACAGAGACACCGTGTATGGCTAGTGGGGGACTCTGGGTACCCCAACCTGTCGTGGCTACTGACCCCAGTAAGGAATCCCCGGACCAGGGCAGAGGAACGGTACAATGAGGCCCATGGGCGTACTAGGAGGGTGATCGAACGCACCTTTGGCCTCCTAAAGGCCAGGTTTCGCTGCCTGCATATGACCGGTGGATCCCTAATGTACTCACCTAAGAAGGTGTGTCACATCATCGTGGCCTGCTGCATGCTTCACAACCTGGCTTTGCGCCGCCAGGTGCCTTTCCTGCAGGAGGATGGTCGAGACGGTGGTGTTGTGGCAGCGGTGGAACCTGAGGAGAGTGACGAGGAGGAAGACGACGGGGCTGAAACAGACAACAGGGACAGAATCATTGAACAGTACTTCCAATAGGACACAGGTAACATTTCAAAGATAATTTAGTAAAAGTTAACTACTCTGCAGCATCTCTGCTGCCTGTCTATTTGCCCCAGTGTATGATGACTGAGTTTTGGCTTTTCCCTCCCTATTTCAGATCTGGGGTCCCCACTACGAGTCCTGTGCTTCGTTTCCCCATGGACTACAGCTTTGTGGCAGCTGTTTGTTGACTTCACCATGTACAAGGACATATTTGCACTGTCATGTCAATTACAATCTATTGAAATCACAGCCAGACTCCTGATATTTTGGTGCAAAATAGGTGTTTATTGAAGTGCTCAAAATGGGATGGGTGGTTTCAAGTGGGTGGGGGCTATGGTGAAGGAATGTCCATGGCAGAGTCCAGAGTAACAGTCACACAGGTGCATTGTCCAGAGGCCTGTGGAGAGATGGAGCATGGGCAGTTCGAGGATGGACAGGGTGACAATGTGGGACAGTGGGATGACATCAGGTGGTATCCATTGCTGGCGGGGGTCTTGACATCCTACTCTGTCTTGCGAGATCTCAGGGCCCTCTTGCGGGGTGGTTCTTCTCCTGCAGGAGGTGGGGGTCTGGTGGGCTGCTGCTGTGCGGGGGCCTCCTGTCCACTAGCGCCGGCGGAGGTGGATGGCTGTTCTTGGTCCCGGCTAGTGGCAGGGGCCCTTGGGTGTTGTTCAGTGTCCGCCCTGCTGTTTACGAGGTCCTGCAGCAGCCCTACCATGGTAACCAGGGTGGTGTTGATGGCTCGGATGTCCTCCCTGTACCCCCGATAGTGTTCCTCCTGCAGCACCTGGATCTCCTGGAACCGGGCCAGTACCGTCGCCATCGTCTCCTGGGAGCGGTTGTATGCTCCCATGATGGTGGTGAGGACCTCGTGGAGAGTGGGTTCCCTGGGCCTCTCCTCCCCCCCCTGTCGCACAGCTGCCCGCCGAGTTGCCCTGTTTCCCTGGGCCTCTGCCCCCTGGCCGGTGTGCCCACTACCACTGCCCCCAGGTCCCTGTTGTTGTTGGGGTGGTGGGTTATCCTGGGTGCCCTGTAGTGGTAGACACACCGCAGATTGACGCGCCCTGGAGACAGAGGCATGGGCCCGCTGGGTGGGAGCTGTGCTGGTGTTCCCAGAGGGGTTAGGGTCTATAGTGGCCTGTGCCTGTGTGAGGGGAACCGACTGTCCAGAGGTCCCCGATGGTCCGGGCTGGTCATCGGTGTCCAGATCGACAGAGCTGCTGTCATCGCTGACGGCCTCTTGGGTGGGGGGTGTGGATAATTCTGGCCCCTCCGCCGCGGTGTGTTGACGGTCGGGTCCTGCAGGGGTATAGAGGTATGGTTATAGTTTCAATGTGTCGCATATGGGTGTATCTGTGGGTTCCCGTGTCCCCAAGTGCTGGCATTCGTGTGTGGGGGCTTTGGTGAGGGTGGCTTGTGGGGGGGATGTGTATATGCATTGGGCATGCTTTGGTGATGGGTGTCCATGCTTAGTGGACGCATGCAGGCCTAGGTTTTGGGATGTGTGGGTTGTGATGGTGAGACATTGGCGGGGAATAGGTGTGCTGGGGGTGGGGGTGAGGATGGTGGTGGGGGTGAGGATGGTGGTGGGGGTGAGGGCCGGGGTGAGGATGGGGGTGGGGGTGAGGGTGGGGTTCGAGGATGGGGGTGAGGGTTGGGGTCTGATTTGGCATGCAGGTGGGGGGGAAGCAGTATTGAAGCTTCAACTTACCAGTATCCATTCCTCCGCCGACTCCTGCGAGGCCGTCAGGATGCAGGATGTTCAAGACTTCCTCCTCCCATGATGTGAATTGTGGGGGTTGAGGTGGGGGTCCTCCGCCAGTCTTCTGCACGGCGATGTTGTGCCTGGATACCATGGAACGCACCTTCCCCCGTAGGTCGTTCCATCGCTTCCTGATGTCTTCCCGATTTCTGGGGTGCTGTCCCACTGCGTTCACCCTGTCGACAATCCTCTGCCATAGCTCCGTCCTCCGGGCAATGCTGGTGTATTGTATCTGTGTGCCGAACAGCTGGGGCTCTACACGAACGATTTCCTCCACCATAACCCTGAGTTCTTCGTCTGTGAAGCGGGGTTGTCTTTGGGGTGCCATGGGGTGGTGTGTATGATGTGTGGGGTGGAGTATGTGTATTTAAGTGAGTTGAGTGTGGTGGTGTGTGTTGTTTTGTGTGTGGATAGTGTGTGGGTGATGGTGTTGAGTGGCTGTGGCTGTTATGTTTTGGATGCTGGTGTCTCGCTCTTGCCTTCTTTACGATTTTGTAAGCGTAGGGGTTTGTGGGTGATGTGGGTGGGTGTTTTATATTGTATTGTGTGTGTGGGAGTGGTGTGTGTATGTGTATCAGGTGTGTGGGATTCAAATCGTCCAATGTGGGTGAGTTTTGTTCGTTGGTGTGTATTCTGACCGCGCCGGTGTGTCCCGCCAATGGAATACCGCGTTTGAATGACCGCCGCGTGGATTCGTGGGTCGTAATGGGATGGGCGTATTTCTGTTGGCGTGGCGGTGGAGGTTTGGTCACCTCCACCTTTCCGCCGACCGCTGGTCTGGCGGTCTGTTGTGGCGGTCGGATTTTCGGAGGTTTGCCTTCTGCGGGTCAGAATGACCGTGGCGGGTTTCCGCGACCGCGGCGGGATTATGGAGGATTTCTGACCGGCGGTAGGCGCCTTTTACCGCCGAGGTCAGAATGACCACCATTATGTTTCTGATCTCTCTCGACTTACTGTTAAACGTCGCAATGAGCCTGATTTCATTACCAGTGTCTTTTCTACTATGTTTACAGTCATATAACAAAGTTTCCAATATTCTTTTGCACTCACTTATTCAGCTCCTTGATTCAAGGCTTGCATGGCATATCCTCTCTGCTTGAAATGTGTTTTCATTTCCTTTTTTTCTTTCTTATATATTTTCTGGTTGCCACAATTCCTTTCAGCTCAGAGTAACTTGCCATAGGGAATACTCCCCTTCTGGTTTATTGGCTGTTGGCTTCCGGCATGATGTAAATGTCAGGAATCAGCACGCCATCAGATGTTTGAGGATGGCGACAAGAACACCCCTTTAAGATTTTGGTGGCGGCTAGGATACCATGAGTTGCTAGCCAACCAGTGTCAAGTGCTGGACGTCTGAGTAACGATAGGCAGAAGCAGTATGTAAACAACAAGAAGACATTCGGAAGTAAGGTGGCAGCTTTTGTGTTGTACAAATTTTTTGCTTGTTGCTAGTTCATTCCCCATTCATGTCCCTCACCTTTGTTATTTTCTCCCTTTGCGGTTCCACTGTATTGTGACCTCTTCGCCTGTTACTCTGGCCTTGCTATTCTGATTCTGTATTGATTTTGGAATACTACTTTGTTTTCCCGCTATAGGTCCTTGACCTTTTTTACCTGTAATGATGGCCTTGAGCTCTGGTCTCTGCCTTGGCTTTGTCATATTGCTGTGTTTTCCCATTTCCATTTCCCTGCAGATGGGCCCTGTCCTTATTCTGAGTTTGGGCTTACTGGCTTTGCTTCTACTTGGCTTAGCTTCACTGTAACCTTTATGGAGCTAGTGAATATATATGTTTTTTATATGTTTATTCTGAATATGATGTGCTTTTCGTTAATACTAAATGCTGCATGTACCATCCATGATTTTGGATTTTTCTATCACTGGAGACTCTCTGTGCATACCCATACTGCAACCAAAGAGGTAACACCAAGGAGAGTCATACTAGAGAACTGGGCATGTTATTTGTCTCCCTCTTTCTCAAACCCATTTCACTAACCCCTCATGTGTTTAACCCTGGTTAGTAAGGCCTCCTTGTTATGGAAAGGAACACTCTGTGGGGGGAGACAGATTGTTGTCAGAACTCACTGGATAATATTTGCAAAAACTGACAGTATGTTATTTCCTACCATTTCTTTTCTGTGTAGGTGATAACGCGTTCCTTTATGACTAATTTATACACTCTGGGACTCGTTTTAGGCCAATGAATCTTGAAGACACCTTAGGACGAGATAGCTAATCAACATGTCAATCAATATGTCAATAACGTCATCAATAGTTACGATATCAAGACAATTCAGATTAGTTGAAGACATTAATAAGACTCAGGAAACCACCATGACATTTCAGTCATGAATAACCACACCAGTTTAGTACGTTTTGTGATATTTATTCCCTATTGATTACAATTCTACTAGCAAGTTTATTAATCTCAAAACCAAGAAACACATTAGCATAATCACAAAATGGCAACTCTGATAAGATTTAATCAAAGCAAGAATCACAAATATTAGAACATAGCACGACGTCAACATAGATTATTCTCAGCAGAAGTAACGTTAGCACATTATTCAACAAAGCATAGATTCAGTCATTTGTCTATTTGTGTCCGATTAATGAACCCCTCATCTAACCTCAAATTAGCATTGGCATGTTGGGCTTCATGCAAAACAATTTAGTAACATCAATTTGGAAAACCTCTAACTAATGTCTCTGTCAAAAGAAGCAGTTGGTACCTAGAAAGGAAAAGCAAACAGACAATCACAATTTCATTGTCATATAGTTACCCTCCATATTGGGTCAGCATACAGATTCAGTCTTCGTCCTCAGGTCCTTAGTTGATTCGCCATCAGTCAGGTATTTAGCAAAGCTTGGCAGGGCAGGGCAAAAGGGTACTTCTCTCATAAGGAGGTAAAGTATAAACAGGCAATATAAGGGCAGGGATGGTTTTAAGAACCAAACAGCAAAGTCTCTATGCAGAGTGACAAAGTGTCTGGGTCACAGCAAATCGCAATAGCATCTCCCTAACTAACTCCTAGTCTCCTCATCTGCTGGTCTAATTTACTTCCTTGCGTCAAGGGTTTTTATCCCTTTTCCGTTGTAAAGTCCCCTAATTTTCCATTGGTTGAGGGTTGGCACCCCACTATCTCCATCCAATAAGTTAGCAATGAGTTCATCAAATTTGTCACCACATAACAGTTCTCACGTAGTTTATTGGTCCTTATGATTGACGTCTCCAGCGGGTAGAATGTCCGGTATGATTTCATACTCTCGTGGTCCTTTGCGCATCTTCAGTCAGTGGTTCCATTGTCTGTACCGGTTCAGGCGACCTTGTACCTGGGACTAGTCTACACTGTTGCATTCAGCAAAAATGTTTCCTTGAGCAAGTCGAATTTCATGAGAACGGATCTACTACAGTTACATTCATCTTCTAGCTTTTGGAAAAACACAAGTTCATGTCCTTCAGTAAGTCAGCACACTGCACGTTAGAAAAACACATTTAATATGAAACCAGGCAGCTAGGCCTCGACTCATGCTAACTAAGGCCTAATGATTTATTAGCAGAACTTTAGCATATAACCTTTTAATGTTAGTGCAGAATCATATTTTAACATAACATTTCATCATTATTTGTCAGTTTCATTAGTCCACGTATATATTGTAGGCCACTCCCAGTGGGCACATTTTAAGAATGCGTTTAGCAAAATACATTAATACATTTTCTAGGCAGCATTATTATACATTAGTTTTCATGTTAATACTGATTATATAAGCTACGCTCTCTCAGTCCCTCCTCTGATGACACTTGTCATCACACAAAACCTTTCCCTTTCTCAACCTTTCATTTTTCTTAATACACGCATTTCAACTTCTTCCCCCTTGTGCGATATTTCCCAAATTTCTTGGAACATTTTCTCCTTTTTCTTTTCTTCTTTCCTTTTATTGCGTTTTGCCAAATCTCTTTTGATTCTTCTACTAATTTTGAATGATAATCATAGTCCAAATAGACAAGTTAGAACAATTAATCTGCCCCCTATTATTTTTGCAAGTACCCCATTCCAAATACTACTAAACCAGTTCCCTACTTTAGTGATTCATTTCCCAACATTTTCCCAAACTCCAGGTTCTTTCAGCTCTTTCAAACTTCACTGTCTCTTGTTAAGTTAGTAAGCATACCTCTAATCTTTTTACTATTATCATGAATGAATGCACAACAATGGTGCTCATTAAGCATCTTACAGACTTCGCCTCTCTTTGCCAAAAGAATGTCTAAAGCAAGCCGGTTTTGAAGATTCTTAGCCCTCTCCGCAGCAAGTTCAGTATCCATCAGGAGTATAGCCCCTGTGAAGTTTGTCAGCATGTTATCTACAATAGTAGACAACTTTCGAATCTTTATGTAGTTTAAGATAACCCCTACTGAAGGAATTATGGGCCTGATTCTAACTTTGGAGGACGGTGTTAAACCGTCCCAAAAGTGGCGGATATACCACCTACCGTATTACGAGTCCATTATATCCTATGGAACTCGTAATACGGTAGGTGGTATATCCGCCACTTTTGGGACGGTTTAACACCGTCCTCCAAAGTTAGAATCAGGCCCTATGACTCCAAATATGTCACCTACGACAGCAGCCGCTGTCTCTCTCTTTTGTCTAGCATGATGTAATTCAGACATTTTAGGATGTTGCTTTAAGTCACCATTTTGGTAAATCTTTGGGAAAACTATTCCCAAATAACATGTCCCATACCATCCTTTAGGAAGACAGTAATAAGCATTAAGTCCACATATATAATAGATCCCAGGGATTGCTGGATCCTGTCCATTTAACATGAACGTCCACTTACTCTGAAACAAAAACACATGCCTGCACTCACTCGTTCCCACAAATAAAGTGTCATGTTCAGATTTTGGCCTATATATACAAAGCCTACCTACATGCAGTGCGTCTATAGCTAATTTACCCTGTGTCTTTATTGCGGTGTAAGCATTATCATTTGCAAATGTGCGTTTTTCTAATCCCTTTTCTAGTCTTTCCTTTAGTGCTTTTCGCCTATCATCAGTGTGATCTAAGAAGCTTTTCTCTACAGGTGTTAGTAAGCAGGTTAGATTAGTGCGGTGCTCATAAGCTGTCCCAAATGTCAGTGTTGGCTCAAAGAAACCCCTAACTAATTTTATGCTGTGTTCTTTAGTTAATTTGTTTAGAAACTCAATTACAGGCACAAAAGAAAAGACTACGTCTAAGTTAGAGTAGAAGTATTGCACATATTCTTGATTATAGAATCTTGTTAATAGCAAACTACAGCTTATTCCGTATGTAAGTGGCAGACTATGATAAGTAACCCCTTCTTGTACTGACGAAGGAATCTTTGTGCACACATAGCCATTTCTTGCATCCATTGTGTCAACATACTCATTCAGCAACCGATAGAAGACATTAGTAGATAGTTCCCCTCTTGAATTAGTTCCCTCATGCAAGTATTTAGTATCATGCTCAAATTTCTCCCACGGTGTTAGTGTAGCAGTTTCAGGAGTTGAAGCATTTTTTGTCAGTTTCTAATCCACCAATGGCATTCCCACAATCACACTTATAATTATTATTGCACACATAACTCCCACACCAACAGCTAAACATGCACAAATCCTACCCTTATTACTATTATCCTTAGTGTAACTCATGATCTATAATGAATCAGAAGGCAGAATAATACAAAACAAACAATCAACTTGAGGACGATATAAAAGCTCTTTTTTTTTTTCTTCTCTTTTTGCAAAGTCTCTCTCTCTTAGCAAGTATTTACAGCGTTTCACTCACTCCAGGATCCTTTTGTCAAATCAGGTTAGCAGCTTGCCATAATCGTATTTTCAGAGTCAAATCAGGTTAACAGTGTCACATCGGGTAATTTATCAGTCTCTTTTCTCAGCTTTCCAGCTTTACTCAATTTTATTTTCAAATTTTAACACAGTCTCTTTCTAAAGTTGAATTCAAGTGCCGTAGTATTGACCTGGAATTTCCCGATCAAAACAGAACGCCAAGAATTCTTGTTGCCATTCAGCTGACGTTGCATACGCCCATTCAGGACCTGCGTACCTTCTGTTTGTGACTCTCTTTCTTTTCAATTTGCGGTCACCCTGCAATTCTCCTTCACTGAGATCTTCTTTCCTGGTTGTATCAACTTCTTCCTCTATTGTGTCATTAGGGATCACTTTCTCCCCTGCAGCTTGTGGCTCCGGCCAGTTATCTCCTTTAAGTGTTTTCTTTCTGCTTGGCCTTTCAGGACGTTGAACAGCGCCCTCCTCTTGTGCTATGGTGTTTTCTCTTGATGGACCTGCAAGCGGCTCAGGAGGAGTCAGAACACCTTGACCTCCTTCTGCCTCACTTCCCTCGCCTTCAGGGTCTGTTATAGGCTCAACTTCAAACCTGTATCCGTCTGCTTCTGGGAGAACCTCTCTTTGTCTCGGTTCCCCTGTTGCCTCAGCTGAGATAGGCTCACTGTCACCTCTCTGGAACTCGTTTACTGTTTGAGTGACTGAGCCGTCCTCAGCAGGCTCTCCTTCAGTCTCAGTTCCCCTTTGATTTCTCTCCGGCCCTGAGAGTTCCTTCTTTGCAGCTGTTGTTTTGGACAATTCAAGTTCCTCATCAGTTGGACACGTCACCTTCTTTGTGTGACTGGCATATATCCAATTTGGAAGACCTGCACATTTCACAGCAGTAGTAGTTGTCAGTATTACTTGATATGGCCCCTTCCAACGTGGTTCCAAACATGACTTCCTCACGTGTTTCTTGACAACAACCCAGTCACCGGCTTTCAGGGTGTGAGCTGGATCACTGATCGGTGGCAATGTGGTAGCCTCCACCTGGTGAGAGAAAGAGCGGACCACGTCAGCCAGACCCTTGCAGTAGCCCAACACCATATCATCAGTGATATTCACAAGAGCATTTGCAGGCACTGCGGGTAATCTCATAGCTCGACCCATAAGAATTTCATGAGGAGACAGTCCTGTTTTCTTGTCAGGTGTGTTCCTTATTGACATCAGCACTAAGGGCAATGCATCTGGCTATTTCAAATTGGTAGCTGCGCACATCTTTGCCATTCTCGACTTCAAGGACCTCTGCTCCACTAGTCCTGAGGCTTCAGAGCGATAGCTACAGTGCAACTTCTGTTCAATGCAGCACACAAGAGCTTAATCACCTCATTGTCGAAGTGTCTGCCCCTATCTGATTCTAAAGAGATCGGAAACCCGAAACGTGGTATCAATTCCCTAAGCAGCAGTTTCACTACTGTAAGACTGTCATTCCTACGTATAGGGTAAGCTTCAATCCAATGACTGAAAACACACACAATCACTAACACATACCTCAGTCCTCCACACATGGGTATCTCAATAAAATCCATCTGCATTCTGCTAAATGGACCTCCTGCTCTCCCAATGTGGCTCAAATTCACCACAGTCCCTTTTCCTGCATTCATCTGCTGACAGATGACACACCTGTGACAGATAACCTCTGCAGCTTGTCTGAATTTTGGATTGAACCAATCGATTTTGAACAACCTGATCATCGCATCTCTTCCAACATGTGCTTGACCATGGTAAAACCTTGCAAATTGTGACAAAAGACTGTTTGGCAAAACCATTTTCCCCTCCTCTGAGACCCACAAGTCATCAGATCTCTGTACACATTGCATTCTCTGCCAGGAGCGTTTCTCCTCTTTGCTGGCACGACCCTGCAAAGATTTTAACTCATCTAATGTGTCAACCACCCTTAATGCATACCCTGTGCATGTTTCATTGTCAGTCTCAGGTAACAGTTCCCACTGATCTCGAAACGATATGCAGTTCAATGCGCAAAACCTTGCGACTTGATCTGCATATCCATTTCCCATTGACACAAAGTCCTGTGACTTAACATGAGCATTGCATTTCACCACGGCAATTTCAAGTGGTAACTGAATCGCGTGCAACAAATCCTTAATTTTCTCGCCATTTTTCACTGGTGAACTGGAAGAGGTCATGAAACCTCTCTGTGACCATAGTTGGCCAAAATCATGTACAATTCTAAATACGTATCTGCTGTCAGTATAGATAGTGACTTTCAGGTTTTCGGCTGCGTGGCATGCCCTAGTAAGAGCAATTCATTCTGCCACTTGAGCAGAGCATACTCTTTCAAGCCAGCAAGCTTCTAAGATACCAGTGATTGTACACACGGCATATCCAGCCCTCAGTACTCCCACTGTGTCTCTCAGGCATGAACCATCAACAAACATAATGTAATCATTTTCCTCCAATTGAGTATCTTTAATATCAGGTCTCGGTTTGGTGCACAGATCTGTTACCTCAAGACAATCATGTTCTACTTCTTCAGCATCATCAATGTTCACATTTTCAATAGGAAGCAAAGTTTCCGGGTTCAATACAGTACATCGTTTCAGGGAAACATTAGGAGACCCCAGTATAATTGTTTCATATTTTGTAAGCCTCGCATTTGTCATATGCTGAGTCTTAGTTCGGGTCAACAGGATTTCAACTGAATGAAGGACCATTACTGTTAGGGGATGTCCCATCACTATACCTTCACACTGAGGGAGGCTTTGACCAACTGCTGCAACTGCACGCAAACAAACCGGTAAGGCTGCTGCGACTGGGTCCAAAGTAGCTGAAAAATATGCTACTGGGCACTTTGCATCTCCATGGACCTGTGTCAGGACAGACAAAGAACAAGCATCACGTTCATGACAAAACAGTACAAAAGGCTTTGTGTAATCAGGCACCCCTAAAGCTGGTGCCCTGCACATACTTTCCCTTAGTTCCATGAATGCCTTCATCTCTTTCTCGGACATGGTTATGGCACCCGAGCTATCCTGCATTTCTTTGACAGTCAATCTCACCAAAGGTTTAGAGATAATTGAGAAGTTGGGTATCCACTGACGACAGTAGCCCACCATTCCCAGAAACATCCTGACATCTCTCTTTGTTGTCAGGGGATTCATCTGTAGTACGGCTGTGTTGTTGTCAGGGGATTCATCTGTAGTATGGCTGTCACTCTCTCTTTGGATATTTTCCTAGACCCCTTTTCAATCAGGTGACCCAAATACTTCACCTCTCTCTGGCAGTATTGCAGCTTCTTTGGGGACACTTTATGCCCATTCTTTCCCAAATGGTTCAACAAGGCAATTGTGTCATATCTGCAGTCATCTTTTGTCCTGGACGCAATTAACAAATCATCAATGTACTGTACTAGAGTCTAACTAAAAAGCAATTCTAGTGACTCCAAATCCTTCTTCAATATCTGATTGAAGATGGAAGGTGACTCAGAAAACCCTTGAGGAATTCTTCACCAACTGTAGACCTTGACCAGGAATTTGAAACTGAATAGAAATTGGCTATCGTCATGAAGAGGCACCGAAAAGAATGCTTGAGACAGGTCAACAACTGTGAACCATTCTGCATCACACGGAACCTGAAACATAATCACTGCTGGATTTGGCACTATGGGGCAACATTTTACCACAATCTCATTTATTTTCCTCAAGTCTTGCACAATTCGAACCTTCCCACAAGGCTTTTTCAAACCCATTATTGGTGAATTACACAGGCTACTCAGCACTTCTTTCAGGACCCCTTGCTTCACAAAGTCCGCAATTATCTGCATCACATGTATAAGGACATCTTGTGCCATGTGGTACTGCGATACCTGAAGAAACACTGCATTTGGCTTTGCCTCTACTTTGACTGGTTCTACTCCTTTTATTAGTCCCACTTCCTTTCCTGTCAGGTCCCACACTTTCTATGTCACTGTTCCCTGCAAATCAGCTGGTAAGTCATTCACTCTGAGCATTGGGAAAAAGGTTATCAAAGGGTATTCC
Source organism: Pleurodeles waltl (assembly GCF_031143425.1). NCBI lineage: Eukaryota > Metazoa > Chordata > Amphibia > Caudata > Salamandridae > Pleurodeles > Pleurodeles waltl. The sequence goes on from NC_090438.1 coordinate 686,794,867, forward strand.
TCATTTGTCATCTCAGTCTCTAGCTCAGAGATCTGAACATCGTCCCCTTCATCATCACTGTTTGTCTGCACCTCAATCCCTTCATTGGAACTGGTGATTGAACGCCTCGTCTTGCACAGTAAGTCTCTTCTCAGTAGGGATACGGGACTCGAATCACAGACTACAAATTTATGTAATCCCTGGAAGTTACCAATCTCAACTTGGACCGGATCTGTAATCGGATTTGTCAGGAACTGATTTTCTACTCCTACCACCCTTATAGTACGCCCCGAAAGTGGCAACTTAGGAACCTCTCCACTTCTGACTGTAGAGCGTGTAGCTCCTGTGTCAACTAGGAACGAAACCTTATGACCCATCACCTTTCCCTCTACATAGGGACCCCTCTGATCTACCTCTAGGGATGCTGCAAGCCTGCACTCCTCACTGTCTGAACAATCATCTGACCATTCATCGTTTATTCCATGCTCACCACACAATGGGAACTGCTGTACTGTGTTATTTTGACTCATTGTTTGACCTGTGACCTGTTGAGGAAGCATCACCTATTGCTGTCCCATTGGAGCTAATGGTATCTGCATTTGCTGTCTAGGTACCATGGGAATCTGCTGTTGTACTTGTTGCACTTGTGCTGGTTGAACACGCGGCATTTGTATCTGTTGCATGGGCTGTAAACCCTGCATCTGAACCATGTTATTCTGTAAGTTCTGATTTTGACCCCTCACTTTTGGAGCCCTCACATTTTGAAATGTACCAACATCATTGCTTTGTTGAACAACACCATCCTGCACCACCATTGGACATTCCCGCTTCCAGTGCCCCATGCCCCCGCACGCGTGACATGGCGACACCTGTTTCATCCCTTGCACATCATTTTGAACCACAACAGTATTAATATCTGGACCACGGTTCACAAAACCTCCTCGACCTCGTCCTCTTGGTTGTGCCTGAAACATTCAATTTCCCTGCGGTTGCTGCTGTACCATCTGCTGGATTCCATTTTCATGCAACCCTGCCTGCGCTGCCTTAATCTGCATCACCATCACTTTCTCCTTCAACTTTCTCTGTTTCAGCTCAATCTCGTCACTACAGTATTTCACATACTGCAACACCTCATCAATCGGCTTCGCTTGCCAACAGATCAAATGATTCTTAATCATCTGACTAATCTCTGGTCTCAACCCTTCAACAAACCTGAACACAAGATGATTCATGTCTTTCAGTTCTATGACCTCAGCACCACTATAGTGTTTGAATGCCTTCAACAACCTCTCATAGTAAGCATGGATCGACTCTTTGGCCTCCTGTGATGTTCAATCAATTTTCTGCCAATCAGTAACTTACTGCGACACTTTCTGCTTCAGAAACTCAATCACTTTATGGTAGTACCTCATCACCTCTGCAGACGGTGCTCCAGTAACCTTATCCCTTGCCGGCTCCTCTGTCGGCCAATCCACACCTTTCTTGCACTCAAGCCATAAGTCAGGTGGAACTATGATCTCAAACAGAGTATTCAAGTCTTCCCAGAGACATTTCGCAAGCTTCACAAACCTGTCCATCTGCTGGTACCACTCTATCGGCTTCTCCCTCAACCTGGGATAATCATTTGTGAATGATAGGATGTCACCTCTAGACCACGGTACATGGACTAAAACCCCTCCAGCTGTTTCCCTCATTGGTAACTTCTTTATTGTCCCCGTGTCCGGTGCTTCTTTAGCCTGTTTTGGTTCCGGACCATCACCTTTCTCTTTATCTCTCTTCTTTGCCCATCTGTGTCCCACTTTTCTAATGCTCCCCTAATTTGAGCACTCTGCAGTATCTCTTTAAGATGTGCTTTCATTCCGGTAGATCTCATGTGTTCAAAGTCTTTAGGTTCAAAGTCTAACCTGTAGCTCCTCTTCAAATGTTTAGTATTTTCTATGTCTATGCCATATTTATCTGCCATGTTCGCCAACCTCTGATGCACCTTGCTCACTTCTTTGGTTATCTTGGGGCACAGGTACCTCAACTCTGCCTCTGTGTATGACTCTAATCTGTTCACCCTCATTGTCCCTTCGACTAGTTCTGCGGCTTCTACACCCAGTCTCACAAAATTCAGGTATTCGTCTCTTTCTGACCACTCCACGGTCACTGTAGTAGTTTGCGAAGTGTTGAGCTTGTCTAACCACTCATTCAATTGTTGCGCTGTCAAGCCTTGCAACGAGACATTTCCAGACTGCACCAATGGTGTCTGTGTCGTATTTGTACTCATTAGCAGTGGGGTTAGCGTACCTAACCCTGCTTGCCTCATTGTCTCCAAAGGAACCCCAATCGGACTAAAGTCCAACAAGGATCTAGACCTTTCAGCTGACTGTCCTCCCTGTGTTATTCCCTGCAAGTTTCCGGTAGACCCTCCTCTTATTGCCTCTTGGGTCATTACTACCTGATCACATACGCCAGGCTTACCTTGCGCATACAGCGGTACTGGTGGACCAACAGTAATTGGCAATGATATAGCAGCTGGTGACTGTCCAAGTCCCAAAACCTGCGGAGCATTAACTCCCATAGCTTGATTCGTCATGGGTGCTGTAGCTACTGACTGCGGTCCTGCAACAGAAGTGTAATTCGGAACCACCTGTTGCTGCGGCTGGGGCAGCAATTGTGGAGTTGGCTCAATCTGCACTAACTTTGATCATGTGTATACTGGATCAGGCGGCACCATCAGACTCGTAGTTGTCTCAAATACTGGGACATCAGGATAAAGCCTTTGAATCGGTGGTGGTTGCAACTGTATCTGCGTGTCTGGCGCAGTGGGTACACTGACACCATTCTGTATCAAAACTGTATCACTTGTCTGCACTGTATTTGTTATTCCCTTATTTTGTGCTGGATCTTCAGGACCCACACTAGTACTCTGTGTATTGTCATTTATGGCATATGGTGGTGGACGATCATGTAACAATTGATTAAGAAACTCTTCATCGTCTGAGTCATCTTCATCTACCCAGGACCTCTGCGTCTCCTTTCTTACTAGAGCCCTTGTCTGTCTTACAAGTGGCTTTCTTTCCCTGTGACTCATCTTCTTGAGTTATTACCGGAAACATCTTAAGTCCGTCAACTATTCCCCTTCTCCACATCTTGGTCTCATTATCCCATCTAGCCTCAGCTAAAGTCTTTTCTGCTCTTTTCATTCTCCTTTCAAATTTCTGCTGTCCCTGTCATATGGCCATTAAATCCCAGATTGAGAATGCCTAATAATGAGCTGGTCTCGGAGGCGTTTTGCACACTTCACATCATTCGTAATTTTTCCAAAATTCTTGTATTAAACGTTCCGTATTCCGGAAAAACCAAACATCCCTCCTTCTCTGTCAACTGGCACTACTGTTGTAACCAAAGACATGGCGCGACTCCCTTTTCTTCCATTACGATATAGGCTGGCGTACCCTCAGGCGGTGTAGGCTCTCCCACACTCGCTGTAATAAATGTATCTCCCCTCAAGGCACACTTTAGAGCCTTGAAAAACTTCATTTTTGCGTCTTTTATTTTGCTTAGAATCTAATCAGGAAGTGACTTTAATTCCCAGAACTCCCTTTACCCACCTTTCTCAACCAATTGCCTCTCACGGACGGCCGCCAATCCATGCGCGACCCCTCTCGGCAACTGACCTATCCCAGCGCAGCTCAACTGACGTCACACTCACACACACTGCAGCTAACAAAGTCTTGGGGCTTGTCCTCCTCACACAAAAACGAATGCAATATATTGCAAGCACCTTTTTTTACAACAAAAACCCAAATTTGCTGGTTTACTACAGGAAGGGTAACACAATAGTTTCAGAACTTTACAGAGATTTCACTTGAAGCCTCGGCCGCTACTCTCTCCTTCTCAGCTCCCGCACTCGCAAGCAGAATTCGACCCGCAAATCCTACTCTCGACTTGCCAATGGTTCGTTCAGTGCACTTTAGAACTTGCCAAATCTCCATCGAACGTTTCACTCACACACTTGGACTCAAACTCGACTTGTCAACCACGCCCGATTGACCTATTAAACCGCACAAATTACAACATAAACCCAAGTGTCTCCTACACTTGTCAATATACTCCGGAGTCTTAGACCACGACAGGTCCGTACATCACCAACAACCACATGGATAATTTTTTAGCACAAAGTGCCACATTCACATGAAGTTCGCCGACTTCCCTACTGTCATACTGCAGAGTACACCTACTCCTACTAAAACAACATTACCTGGCCTATAATTCACACAAACTTCACAAATCACCTACAATATGCATAAGCTGAGCAAGCACAAATTCTACACCACACATACTTAGACGCCGAGAACATACCCAACTCACTTAGGCACGCTCAGAGATTCCGGGAAAGTAATGGGGAATTTAGAAACACATCATACCTCCAACTTGCATTATCTCGAAAAACAATTCTAAACAATGGTCCTTCGTCCTAGGGCACCGGAAGGGCCAAACCGTCGCTCTGCTACCAGAACTGATAACGCATCCCTTTATGACTAATTTATACACTCTGGGACTCGTTTTAGGCCAATGAATCTTTCGACCCTGATTGAAGACACCTTAGGACGAGATAGCTAATCAACATGTCAATCAATATGTCAGTAACGTCATCAATATTTACCATAACAAGACAATTCAGATTAGTTGAAGACATTAATAAGACTCGGGAAACCACCATGACCTTTCAGTCATGAATAACTACACCAGTTTAGTACGTTTTGTGATATTTATTCCCTATTGATTACAATTCTACTAGCAAGTTTATTAATCTCAAAACCAAGAAACACATTAGCATAATCACAATATGGCAACTCTGATAAGATTTCATCAAACCAAGAATCACAAATATTAGAACATAGCAGGACATCAGCATAGATTATTCTCAGCAGAAGTAACGTTAGCACATTATTCAACAAAGCATAGATTCAGTAATTTCTCTATTTGCGTCCGATTAATGAACCCCTCATCTAACCTCAAATTAGCATTGGCATGTTGGGCTTCATGCAAAACAATTTAGTAACATCAACTTGGAAAACCTCTAACTAAGGTCTCTGTCAAAAGAAGCAGTTGGTACCTAGAAAGGAAAAACAAACAGACAATCACAATTTCATTGTCATATAGTTACCCTCCGTATTGGGTCAGCACACAGATTCAGTCTTCGTCCTCAGGTCCTTAGTTGATTCGCCATCAGTCAGGTATTTAGCAAAGCTTGGTAGGGCAGGGCAAAAGGGCACTTCTCTCATAAGGAGGTAAAGTATAAACAGGTAATATAAGGGCAAGGATGGTTTTAAGAACCAAAGAGCAAAGTCTCTATGCAGAGTGACAAAGTGTCTGGGTCACAGCAAATCGCAATAGCATCTCCCTAACTAACTCCTAGTCTCCTCATCTGCTGGTCTAATTTACTTCCTTGTGTCAAGGGTTTTTATCCCTTTTCCGTTGTACAGTCCCCTAATTTTCCATTATTTGAGGGTTGGCACCCCACTATCTCCATCCAATAAGTTAGTAATGAGTTCATCAAATTTGTCACCCCATAACAGTTCTCATGTAGTTTATTGGTCCTTATGATTGACGTCTCCAGCGGGTAGAATGTCCGGTATGATTTCATACTCTTGTGGTCCTTTGCGGATCTTAAGTCAGTGGTTCCATTGTTGGTACCGGTTCAGGCGACCTTGTACCTGGGACTAGTCTACACTGTTGCATTCAGCAAAAATGTTTCTTTGAGCAAGTCGAATTTCATGAGAACGGATCTACTACAGTTACATTCATCTTCTAGCTTTTGGAAAAACACGAGTTCATGTCCTTCAGTAAGTCAGCACACTGCACGTTAGAAAAACACATTTAATATGAAACCAGGCAGCTAGGCCTCGACTCATGCTAACTAAGGCCTAATGATTTATTAGCAGAACTTTAGCATATAACCTTTTAATATTAGTGCAAAATCATATTTTATCAAAACATTTCATCATTATTAGTCAGTTTCAATAGTCCCCGTATATATTGACGGCCACTCCCTATGGGCACATTTCAAGCATGCGTTTAGCAAAATACATTAATACATTTTCTATGCAGCATTATTACACATTAGTTTTCATGTTAATACTGGTTATATAAGCTACGCTCTCTCATAGGGTAGTGACTAACTTCACATTTATAACTTCTCTATGTGAATATCAAGAAAGTTATTCTCTTTATTACTCATGTCATGTGTGAAGGTCAAATTAAATTTATGCTATTGCAATTTGGCTATGAAATTCTCAACCTCTGCTTTATCACCATACTATAAGATGAACAGGTCATCAATGTAACATGTCTATAACAGTATGTGTTTATATATTTTCTGGTTGCCACAATTCCTTTCAGCTCAGAGTAACTTGCCATAGGGAATGCCCCCCTTCTCCATATGGACTCCACATTCTCTGTGAACCTGACCACCTGTTCCTCCCACCAGCCTCTGACTAAATTTACATAGCCAGGGACAAAGCAGATGCCCATCGCTGTTCCTGATGTTTGTCTAAAATAACAAACATGAAAATATTGGTTTCGAAGTAGAATACAATTATGTCCATGAGCATGTTTATATGATCATATACTGACTCTTATCTACGACTGAAGAAATATTTAGTAACACATAACCGCTGATTGTGTTGTACACTAATATATGAAGAATTCACATCCAAGATGATCAGGAGGAATGTGGATTCCCAATGAATGTCAGCAGTTTTCCTTAGGAAATCTCCACTATCTTCACAGTATGATAATAAACCTTAAACAAACAGTAACATAAACATTTATGGAGATAGGTCCATTTTTCGTAGAGACTTCCTTTGGATTAGACAACAGGTTGTCTAGGAGGTCTTGTAGAATGTTTGTGTACCTAGGGAAACAACTACAAGCAGGGTATTGCTAGGTTTTATGTCCTGAGAAAACAATATCCTTCAAAGACAATCCATCAAAGACAATCAAACCCGTCTCTTTCCTAGGTGTCAGGGTCCTATCTCAGCAGAAGGACAGCAAATAGGCGTTATTGGTTTGTGCCAAACAAATGGTGGTTTGATTGCAGGGCCTGTTCACAGCAACAAATATTGGTGCAGTGTTTGTTATTCTCAGAACTACAGCAGCCAGCAGGCTGTGTCTCTGATGATAGTTAGTGCCTTATTAGCATTTGGAACTACAGTTGCCAGTATGCTAAGGCTTATGGCATTACGATAGACAATTACAGAAAAAGAAGCTGCCGTAAGGGTATGGAACGTTCTGGAAAAAAGCAGTAGCAACAGTTTTAAAAGCAGCATTGTACCACAGGATCCGTCATGGTCAATCTCACTTCATGGGGTTTCTGAGGCATACTGGAGAACCTTGTATCTTCTGCTAAGTTTAGAATTTCTAATTGCTGCTAAAAAAAAGTCTTCATCATCTGAAGGAGAAACTTTATGGTAGTTAATTCTGGATATTAGCCTGATCATTGGTTTCAACTGTTTCTTAAGAGGACTCACTTTGTTTTATTCTGTGAGTATATTTTCTGGGTGTGCATAATATTTCTTGGATGTGAACAAAGCACTTGTGGGCCACATAATCTTCTGCAGTTCACCTTAAGCCATTGTCATGTTACAGACAGTTCCATATCATTCTTTTTATGTAGTGCTCAGAAAACAATATGGGCAGATTAGTTCCTTCTTCTCTTTCTTGTACTTGTCCAGGCACCTGTATTCTACTGAAGAATACCCTGAGGTACATAAGGCCATAATGTTAGAAACATGGCTACTTTCTTAGCTTTCTAATTCACTAATGGGGGGCCACTATTTTCGTACCACAGTCTATTTTTGGTCATAGTCTGACCCTGAATGTGGTTCAGTCTGCCTCTCTCCCTACACGGCTGCACCTTCTTTACCTATTTTATTAGTATTCATGATAACCAAAATAGCTTTGGTGGTCTTTGTTGGGAGAATCAAAGTCACTATAAAATACCGGTAAGCCCTAACAATAAGTTCAGCACATGCCTGTTCCAGTCACTATGCCTGTGTTACAAGACTTACTGATGGCTGTTACTGCATAAAGAAACACAGGGGTATGTACTAAAGTATGGAATATGTCAGCTAAATAAACCTTCTACAAAAACACAGTCCCCCAAGTACAACTAATGAAAGCAGCTCATCCCGTGAAGTAATTTACATTGATCATATTGATCCATTTCAAACAGTAAAAACATATAACTATATACAAATACTAGTAGATTCCTGTACAAGCTTCATGTGGATGTGGCCAGAGCATCAATCATAGCTCTCACAGCTACAAATGACTTGTTCTTAGTAACAATGGGTGGAGTGCATACCTTTCACTCAGATTAAGAGCCTGCTTTTATTTATAAAGTATTAGCAGAAGCACTTACTAAAGTGGGAGAATACCTTTAATCCTGTAACCGACGCAAACCTAATTTGAGCGATGTAATAGGGAGAACCAATGTCATGATTAAACAAGCCTTTACCACTAGGGTCTGAAGTAATGGTGCATCCTGGTGACAAAACTTGTAGAGAGTTTTAAATAATTTGCTGTGATATAAATTACTGAACTTTGGGCCAGATGTAGGTAGCCTTTTACGCCTCGCAAATGGCGAAAAACGCAGTTTGCAAAGCGCAAAAGGCCTTCCGCGATGCAGAGTCACATTTTGCGAGTCGGTACCGACTCACAAAATTTGATTCCGACTCGCAAATAGGAAGGGGTGTTTCCTTCCTATTTGCGACCGCATTGCGATGTAGAGTTGATTTGTGACCGCGAAAGCGGTCGCAAACCAACTCGCAGTTACCATCCACTTGAAGTGGATGGTATCTCATTCGCAAGCGGGAAGGGGTCCCATGAGACCCCTTCCCCTTTGTGAATGCAAAAAAAAAAAAATTTTCAGAGCAGGCAGTGGTCCTATGGACCACTGCCTACTCTGAAAAACCCCGAAACTAAATGGTTTCGGTAGTTTTTCTTTTTGCAGCTCGTTTTCCTTTAAGGAAAACGGGCTGCAAAAAGAAAAAAAAACTGCTTTATTTAAAAGCAGTCACAGACATGGTGGTCTGCTGTCTCCAGCAGGCCACCATCCCTGTGAGTGCCTAGACTCGCTATGGGGGTCGCAATCTGCGCCCCACCTCATTAATATTCATTAGGTGGGTCTTTGCGACCCCATAGCGAGTCGCAGAAGGTGTCTGAGACACCTTTCTGCATTTCCTTTTGCGAGTTGCAAATTGCGAGTCGCTGGGACTCACAATTTGCAACTCGCAAAAGGAAACCTACCTACATCTGGCCCTTTATGTCTTATGAACTATTATTTGGAACAAAGATGTACAGTATTAACTTTCTGGAAGGGGTGAAAATTATGATGATTAGTAACTCATTCATATGTTACAGGATTTCAAACAGACCAAATTTTGTTTGAAATACAGACTTCTGCACCCTTGATACCGGCTGTTATTGGCAAGCTACTAAAGGTTGGTGAAATGGTTGTAGAGTGTGTGTCTGAAAAGAATGTATTTAAAACTGCCTACGTAGAGCCTCTGCAAGTAATAGTTAAGAAGGTACAAAAACTGTAATATTACCACCATTGCCTGGTTCCAAGAAAAAGCAAGAATTGATCAACTCAATCAAGCCATACCGTATTGTCCATCTTTCATAGCTATGTGATGCTGTTGCCACAAAATCCAGGCTGCACAACAGCCAGAAACCTTTTGCTGAGGTTTGCAACCAAATTAAAGCACAGACCAGCAAGTGATGAGAGCTGTAGTGGTTGAAAGTGAAAGATCACATGCTGCAAATTTTCCCGTTGTAGTGCCATCAGCACTACCTGCATCTATAGTGCTCGAGGTATATGACATTGAGAATGAGACTGAACTTAGTGAACAATTTAACAAAAAACTACTGGACTCAGGGCCATATGTACGTAGCTTTTTTTTAGTTACAACTGGCCCGATTCACAGAATCGGGCCATTTATGACCAAAAAAAACATTTTCCTATGCACAAAGCCATATTTTGCGATTCAGTAACCTATTCCCGAAAGGCAAAAAGGGTTAGTGATTTGGTATTTGTAAGGGGCGGTTAAGGGTGTCCCTTCCTAATAGAGACTCGCAGTCCTTTGAACAAATGTTTTCGACCAGAATGCTGTGGCAAAACATTCCCTTTTTACTACCAATTTCAACTTGATGCTAACGCATTCACAAACAGAAAGGGGTCCCCAAAGGACCCCTTTCCCTTTGTGAATGCATGAAAAAACGTGTTTAAAAGCAGGCAGTGGTCCTAGGGACAACTGCCTGCTCTTAAAAAGTGAAACAGAAACATGTATTTATTTTTAATTCATCCTGTTTCCATATAAGGAAAAAGGGCTGCATTTAAAAAAATAAAAGATTGCTCTATTCAAAAGCAGTCACAGACACTGCGGTCTGCTGACCTGAGCAGGCCACCATTACTATGATTCTTGCGATTCCCAGTGGGTCGCAAATTGCAACCAACCTCATTAATATTAATCAGGTAGATCTATTTGCGACCCACTGGAATCCAAAAGAAACTCAGTGGAATTACGTACATTTGGAACTGCGATTTCCTAATTGCAATTCGCATGGAATCGCAATTAGGAAATCACAATTCCTTACATACGTACATGTGGCCCTCAGACGCATAATTGATGGGGTGAAAAGTTTCTTTTATGGAACAGCCAGGTGAAGAAGAGCATCAGTCAGAGTATAAACTGCCAAACCAGATAGTCAATGTACAGGTGTTCAGTGGGCAAATAGACATGCCCCCAGGGACTTCTGTATGCCTACATCTAACAATCTTTTTGTTTGCATTATGGATCATATTCTTATTATTTCTCATTCACAAAGTGCGATGAATATTTGCCAGAATTTGACAAACCAAGACCTGCTACAGTAACGTGACAAAGAAGGTCAGTCAGAGTATAAAATGGCAAAACCGATGGGCAACATACAAGTGCGCAAACAGTAAATATACATGCCCCCAAGGACTTGTGTATGGCTAACTCTAACAATCTCTGTATTCGCATTAAGGATCACATTAGTGTTATTTCTTGTTTATGTAGTGCATGGAATATTTGCCAGAATCCGAACTGGGACGTGCTACATTTCACTTGGGCAAGAAAGACTTGATTCATCGTTCTACAAGGAATGTGGCTATAGTCAATGACAGGCACCCGTCTGCAGAATGGTGGCTGTTGGGGAGGAACAGGAATATCAAATTCTGGTGTTGTCTACAACTTTTTCCCCCATCTTGAGGACATACTGTCACAAGGACCTTTTCACTAACAAATGGGATGTAGATGATTTTAAGAGTCTCCTCACCAATCTAGTTTTATGCTTCCTCGTAGGATGCTCAGCCATACTTGAAAACGGATAGCTAAAAAACATATACAGTCTGGTTCCCATATATACTGGATGCCCATTGGTTGCTGGTGCTTTATTTGTAATGGGTACACTGTACTGTTCCAAGAGGGGTCAGTACACCAAAGTTCATACCCAAATCCTTTATTTCAAAATACCATCTAAAGATCAATCTGATTGAAACACTAATTTCTATAATAGAAGTCAAGAAAACTTGAATTGTATCCTTATTTCTAGGCATAAAATATTATATGCACCTTCATTTCTTGATGCTCATGTAGAAACTGAGTATGAATTTTGGAATGCAATTGTTTCTTTACAGGGGGTTTATTAAATGGAAGCATGACAAATTCAAGGAGCTGATTCTCAATTTCCTGCATGCTATTAGCCAAAAGATTTTTGTGTTTTTAAAAATGTAATATACAACAAACTGCATAATTTCGTCGCACTACCATTAGAGACTGAAGTTTAGAACCATACCATAATTAAACATATTTTCCTATTTGGAAATGCAGTAGGCAGCTGGGGGTATCGGGGTAAAAGAATTATCAGCAAATTATACATTTCACACAATAACAGATATATCTTAGGGAACACATATTTGGAATGTATACAGAAATGAGGGGGTCATTCCGACCTTGGCGGGTGGCTACCGCCGGCCGCCAGGCGGAAACCGCCTTGCGGCCGCCAATGCAGCCACACTTACGCGGCCCCCATTCCGACATGCCCGCCGGCCCAGCGGGAATGAGGCCGCAACACAAGAGCTGGCTCCGAATGGAGCCGGCGGTGTTGCGGCCGTGCGACGGGTGCAGTTGCACCCGTCGCGCTTTTCACTGTCTGCTATGGAGACAGTGAAAAGCTGGCTGGGGCCCTGTTAGGGGGCCCCAGGACACCCCTTACCGCCAGCCTCTTCCTGGCGGTAAGGGGGTCATAATCCCCAGGGCATCGCTGCTTGCAGCGCTGCCCGGGCGGATTATCACCGCCGGGGCAGAAACGGCAGAAAACCCCCGGCGGTGCGACCGCGGCTTTACCGCCACGGTCAGAATAGGGAAGAAAGCACCGCCAGCCTGTTGGCGGTGCTTTCAGTCATTATAGCCCTGGCGGTCTCGGACCCCATGAGTGTCAATAATGATTTACTAAAGCAGTTGCAGGTACATTTACCATCCACTGTCTGCTATCACACAATGTATTGAGTCTTTTAAAGAAACTATAAATGTGGGTTTCACTAAATAGCAGAGATCGAAAGATTGAAAACAATTGCAGCAATTCTGGCAAAGAAGCAGTAAGAAGTATTCAAGAAATTGTTATTTAAATGTTATAAGTTAACTTTGAATTCTAGATGGTGATCTTTGAACAAATGAAACTATGTATTCAGTTTCAGAATTCATCATCAGCACTTACGATTGTGAAAACATTATCAGACATCCAAAAAACGCCAGGGACAATACTTGGCAATATGTGCACAGCAGTCTACTTAACAGGCACTGAAACCGCACTGAACACCATGGAACCTCTTCAACGATGCAATCCTATTCAACCTGATAAGGTGAACTCTTAGCAATAGGCATTAAATAAACAAGACACAAAATATACTTTGATATCAGAAGAATAGTTTGATTTGATTCCGTTATCTCCATATGAGAAGATTAGTATAATTTAGCTCATTTCATTACTGATAAATCCAGGAAGTGTTCAAGACAAAAACAATTGGATGATATCCAAAACAACTCTTCCAAGACTCTTCCCTCCTTTGACAAATCTCAAACCTCACCTTACTAATATGATCTCCCAAATAACACTGTCTATATTCTTCCCTCCTCTATCCCTCCTTTATCCTATTCAATCAAACTAACAGACTCACATGTCCACCGCTCAAATGAATAATTTATATTCTCCTATACAAATCTACCTCTAATCCTTTGGGTTCCAGAGTAGAGTGCTACTCACCCCGTCAGGGGAAGTAAGAGCTAGATAATACAATTACAATTACAATCATTTTCTCCTAAGAAATATAATAATATATTTTTGATAGTAAATTCAATTTTCCTTTAGGATCTTAATTAATCTGTACACATGTTACATAACATTTGCAATATAATTCACTAGTTTTAGTGCCCATCGATTACGTCACCAAGACAACATTTACTCACCTTTCTACACTTTTAAGAAATGGTACTAGTTTGTTTTGTTTTGCAAAAGCATGTTCATCTTTAAATCTAGATTCAGTTACAAAATAAGTGTGAATGAATGAAAATAGAATATTGTGGGTATTAGCTACTACCACCACTTCCACACACACACAGGAACTATTTGCTTTATTGGCCAAAGATGAATAAGCATTAGCATGTATATCTTGAAGCCAGGATAGTTTCATTACTGTGAAACAAGACAATAAATTACTATCTGGGCAACCTTTTGCAAATCATAAGTAGCACAAAGTGTAACATACAAGGCAGAGCTATTACAAACAACATATCATCTTGATGTTATTGAGATTTCTGACTTAGATGTTGACAGACGTCACAATGGTGACGGAGTAACCCAACCGTCAACATCTAAATCAGGCCCAGAGTTATTGACTGTACAGAGTTAGTGGATGCTTTTCATGTAATGAGTTCCAGAATATTTTACATCTATAATTGTTTCTGCACTTAATCTAATACTATGTGTGAGCAGAATAATTTTACTTGTGATGATGCTTTTCAATATCAAAGTGTGAGGGGTGAAAGACACCGGCCAGTTTTTCTGTTATTTCTTTTCTCCGATTATATCACAGTTTGCTTTTGGGGCTCATGAAATCAACTGAATGTGACCCACAAAGGTTTGGGGCTCTCACAACACAACACAGAGTAGTTATCTGATGTTACATACTTTTAATTACTATCATTCGGATGTGATAAATGTATAGAGCCCATGTGGGCTTATCATTTACTTTCTCTTTGAACAAAGTACAGTGATTATAAATTCATAACAATCATTTTACCGAATACATGTTCAATTATACTTGTCCTGGGACAGGTAATCATTCTGAAACGAAACCTTATTATGTCGTCACAAATGAATTAAGCCCAAGTGGGCAAAAAGTACTTACTAGAGCCTAGGTGTTCATAACTTGGTACAGTCATATGTTCCGTTTCGTCTAAACTTTGATCACTTTAGCTGGCCCCAAAAAATAGATCTACCTCATTCATGCCTACAACAATTACAATCCAAGTTTTGAATATGTGCTGTTAGAGAGATTAATCACAATAAATCAAAATAATTAAATATGCTTAGGCAACATAATTGACATATCCGGTTACCACATTTATTTCAAATTCTTCATCATCTTTTGAAGAAAAGACTGTTAAGTTATAATAAAAATCACTATTAAGTAAAAATGTCTACCTTGCTACATTACAATCCAACAATATGTTTACTTTTGACTATATAGACTAAAAAGAGGCATTGTTGTGGGATTCTCATATTGTCACGAGCAAGCCTACTGCAAGAGTCGAAAAGCGTTGCGGGAACATGACCGCATCTGGGTTTATGAGAATGTTGCTGTAACACATTGTTATGCTGGTACCAGAGTGCCTGCCTCGGGTCTGTGCCGACAGGATTTGAGAAATTTGAAAGGCAGGTGCCTGTTTCTGCCTGCAGTGCATCAACTAAATAAGAGCAGGGGAGTAAGTTTCAAGATACAAATCTTGAGACTTTGCTATATATATATGTATATATATATATATATTTGGGGCAACTTTTATTGCACAATATGCGATTGTATATTTCACAGAGACCCATGAAATATTGAAATTATTTCACAAGTCCTGTGAAATATCATTTTCAACGCCATAATAATAGCCCAAACCACCCTGCACAGATTTAAAGTTGTATATTGTTTACACAACATTTAATTTATGAAAGGTAATTAAAACCAGTGGCGGCTCCTCCGCTATCGTGGCGGTGCGTCACTCACCCCCCCCCCACCGACAAGCAGCTGCAAACCTTTCAAAATAAAACTGTATTTATTATCGTTATATTTTTAAAGGGGCAGGGCCCTGGGGGATGCTGTGCACTCCCCTCAGTGTGCATGTGTGTTTGGCCGGCTCTATCGGGCTGTCCAAACACACATTCGCACTGAGCTCTGGAGACAGCAGGCCCAGGCTCCCAGTCTGCCTGGGAGCGCAAATCCAGGGTGCTGCGACCAATCTTTATGCTGCTTTCATGCTGCCAGCAGAAATGAGAGCAGCATTAGGATTGGCCACAGGGCAGGCTGCAAGCCTGTATCTGCACGTGGAGCCAGAAGATCAGCTTGGTGGCGGGGAGTCAAGTACGTCTTTTTTTTTAATTTATCGTTTTCCTTTGTTTTGTTCTCCCCAAGCCCCCCCTCACTCCCGCCACATGCCACCCTGCCTCTTTACTGCGCCGTGAGTCACGACTGAGTAAAACCTAAAAGTTCTAACTTCAATCAGTGACAATTGCTAGCTGCAACTTGCTGAAAACAACATTAACAGTCTCTTCCTTCTGCAGTCAAAAAAGATCTTTTAAATTTTTTTAACAAAGCAAAGAGGCAAAACGTGTTTTTTTCTGAAATTCTACATTCTTTTCTACTTATTTAGTTTCTCATATTTTTCTCGACTTCTACTACAGACCACCAAACAGTACTGCCCAGTAGTTCGGCCTAAATTAAAGCATGCTCATTTTACGAGATCTGACTAACTCTGCTTCAGAATCAGCAGACGGAAAGACGGAAAAGGAAGAGTGAATTAACCAACTGTCAATAAGAATAGGCAAATCTTTAAGAGTTTTTGGAAATTAACGTAGTTGTCTTCCAGGCTCAGATGTAATGCTAAGGAATCTCACATGGGGGGGTCATGCTCTTGAAAAGTTCAGCCACCATATTTCTTTTATCGGCATGATGGTGGTTAAAAGTCTTCTATCAGCAGGCTTGAGGTGGTTAGATAGGAAATGAATAATGTACCATGCAAATAGTCTTGAAGAGTTTTCGTTTATTAAGAGCACAGGAAGGTATTACATTTCAGGGCAAATGTGAATTGGAATTTCGTTTCAAACAAAATGGCAGGTGGGCAATATATTTTTTAACTTTTTGAAGCATTAAGGAAGACATTTTAGGAAAGGTTATACATAAACTGTTGTTCTAGTTCGTAAAGGCTATAACTACATCGATGTTTAGAAACATTTTCAAGGCACAATGGCTAGAGGCCCTTTTAGGAAGCATAGATGGTGGAATACAGTTTTGGAGAATGCAATTATTAGTGGGATGAATTATAGATCGCTGTCAAAGAGTAATCCCAAATTGTGAGCTTTATCAACAAAGAAGGATGGGAATCCCATTAAACCCGCCAAGATAAAGGGAAAGGGATGGAGTTGACCATCTCCATGGTCTTGACTAGTGTTTCGTCCTCATTGATGCAAAGAAATTTGTTTCCATCTCGGCTTTCTGCTGTAGGTTGGGCAACAGGCCCTGGCCATAAGCCACACTGTGTGGCCACCCCCCTTTCAGCACTGCTGAAAGCTGTGCACACAGGAGTTTGGTTACCCATGATTTGGTCCTGCAGCCTATCCCTACTGCTCATGGCCAAAAGCCATGTATAGTGATTTTTGGCAATCGATGACAGGTAGGGCTTGGTCCTACACCAGACTCTGCCATCAAAACCCTCTGCAGGTTGACCGCGTAGCGTGGCTAAAAGCTTTTGCACACCAAGGTTGGCTGCCTGATGCAGGTTGAGTGCCTCACAGTTACACAAATGAAACACAAAAACGTGTGTCTTTATTTTTTATACCTTAAAGTTGATTGTAAAAAGAACTATGTTTTTTTTTAAATACCTATAGTTTAATGTGGCTTTTATTTTATGTGAAAATAAATATCTTCTGATCAGCTTGTTTTTTTCATTACAGCAGGTGACCCAGCCACACACTGGACAATGCAATCCCACAGTTAGATAGACGGGATAAATAGCTTCCTGCTCCTCCTGCCGAATTTGTTCAGGTATTCACTCTCCAATAGAGATGGTAGACAGAACAGTTGCAGAAGATGTACAAGCCACTTAGGTGTTCCTTGTCCTCTTGATTTTCTCAGGAATGACCTGCTGTCCATGCCATGTATTAAGATGCTTGTGCATGGAGGTAGCTCCTAAGCTGTATTTGCCTTGTTACCCATCTTCTGCTTCTTCCTGATTCAAGTGCAAGTTACATATGTTGCCAATTTGTTTTTCAACAGTTGAAATGGATGGATGTCCAAATAATGGAATCTGGGCGTGACCTTGAGATCTCACTCTCATCAACTTCCAGTTCTTTTCTGTTTTCTTAACCAGAGGCACCTTTGAAGATGACACTGTATTGTTTTACCAAAAAAATAAAGCACTGCACAAAATCATAGAGGCTCATGTGTGGCTAAACTGTGGAACAGCAAACAGTTCACTGAAATGTGTGAGTGTTAGATACCCAAGAATTATTTAAATGAGGCAAATTCTTCCGGGGGAACCAATCAAACCTCTGCAATGATCCATAAAGATTTGTGGATCCTCAGTAAATCCTAAAGAAAACAGGCAAGAAAGTGAACAGCACAACGTGGTTTAGCAGTACTGCCATCTAGGACTGTAATTTTTGAAGGACTCAACAACAGCTATAAGTAAAACAGATGTATAGGATTGCAACTTTTGCAACTTTTGTTCTTTATTTGCATCTCACCTACTTTCAAACGAGTTAAAACAATAGACATAGCCACCCCAAGTCTATGGGTAGAGGGGGATGTTGCCGACAATGCCTGATAGCCTCCAAAACTGACCCGGCCAGATCCAAGATTGAAGCTGAGCATCTTTTCACACCCCTGCTGTCCTCCAAGGAGCCCAGGGCCGAGGACATTGTCACCTCCAACAATGTGGACCCTCTGGTAGACCCAAACTGAATCAACACTGCTTTATTTATTGCTGACTACTAGCCATACACCTAGGGTGCTCTGTCTTTGATCGAACCTCTAGATCCAGATCCTGCAAAGAAGGAGGTCCATCTTGAGTGCCCTGCCACGTTCTTTGTTTCTGTTATTGAGAAATTTTGGGTGACAGATGCTTCCGGGGTAATAGTGTGGGGTTGTTGAAATGTTGAAATGGGATTTGTGTTTACTGTATGATTTTTCTTCTCTTTGTTTGCTCCTGTTGTTACCTGGTCAGCCCAACAGTGTCACAAATGGCCAAATCATCCAGTAGCCCTCCAGCCTTCAGGCCCTTTCCAATATGGAATTTAACCTTATTTCATGGAACCTGATGGCCTATTAGATAACATCAAGCCTGCTGTGGTTTTGAGATTACTCCGTCATCACCAGCCTGGCATGGCTCTTCTACAAGAGACGCGTCTCTTGGGCACCCTTTGTCCATGCCAGCGTAGGTTTGGCTTGACTGCATTTATCACTCTGGCTTTACTAGGGGACCAGAGAGGTGGCAATCCTTCTTCACAAGAATTTTCCCTTGGTGGTCACCCAGATCTGTTATGATCTATTGGGTAGGTATGAGGGGCTAGCTGGTTCACTGGAAGGGAAGCCGTATAATCTGTTAAATATCTACATCCCTCCTCAACTGCAGGGACAGACCATTCATGACTTAAGGAATTGATATCCACCTTGCCATATGGGGTGCTGATTCTTGCAGGGATTTCAATACTGTAGCCAATCCTGTGACGTGAGCCCACCGGGTTCTCTCAAGGTCTCTCACCAATTAGGCGAATTCGCTCGGACTCTGCAAAGGCTTAAGGACATGGAACCCACAGACACGAGCATACACACACACCTCGATATCTACCAAAAATATGTCCCGCATTGATTATCTCTTCCTCCCAGCTCTTAACATTACAACCACGGCTGGAGTCACCGTGCTCTCTGGAGACCACTATCTGTTGTTCTTTCAGCTCTGGACCCCACTGCACCATAAATGCTCAATATAGCATCTACATGCTTGGCTCTTGGTGGACAAGGGGGCTGGTAGATCACTTGTCTGAGGAGCTGTGCTCCAGCTTTAAAACTAACGAAGGAACGGTTCAAAACACTGGCACACTCTGGGCAGCAAACAAATCTATGGTGCGAGGAGTTGCTAATGCATACCTCAAAGGTATAGATAAGAACAAGCAACAGGGTATTGCAGAACTAGAAACCTACATACTCTGGTGTGAGACTGAAGCGACTGTTCAAGCAACTGAAGCACTGACTCAACAATTGGACATTGACAGAGCCTCTCTATGCCACTTGGTCTGTCAGGAGAACTGCCAGTGTTGGGACACCACTTGTCAAAGTGTATACAAACACTGGGATAAAAATAGTGTACTCTTCTATCAGCTGGCAAACAAGAATGTTGGTCTGGCTGGTCCCACCCCTGTGCATGATTCCGGGACCCTGATCACCCCAGTTGAAGAAATTGCAACAATATTTGCAGATTATTATAAACATCTTTACGCCCTCAGCCACAGCCTCCCCCAAACTCACCTACCCGCTAGTTTTTGATGTGCCTCTCCCGAGTCTGAAGCAACTCCAATGGTAATCCCTTGAGGGACCACTCTCTGATGATAAGGTCCAAGCAGCAATTCAAGACTTGATAACTAGGAAATCCCTGGGACCAAATGGCTTTCCTCAGGAATATTACTCTACATTTTGAGATATAGTGACCCCTCACCTTCTCAAGCTTTGATCATTGGCTATGAAACAGAGATCCTTCCCTCTGGAACTAGACCTTGCATTTACCATTGTCATTCCTAAAACAGACCAGTCATCGAAGAACTGCATGTCCTATCAATTTCTTGCCTTAATTAATGCAGATATTGAAATATATGGCAAGATCCTGAGGTCCAGGCTTCAATCGGTCCTATGTTCCTTAATCTGCCCGGATCAATGTGGATTCATGCCGGTTCACAATACTAGACATTGTATTCGGCGGTTGCAGGTATGATTGGTCCACGTAGAAGAGATCAAAAAGGAAGCAGCCTTCTGGCTTGTTGACTTTGAAAAAGCATTTGATACAGTCAGTTGGAACTATCTTGGATCAATGTTGAATCAAATGGGTTTTGGTTCCCGTTTTTGAGAGATGATGACGCTACTGTAGTCCCTACCGACAGCACAGGTCATTGTCAATGAGTATTGTCTTTTGAGTTCCCAAGTGGATGGGGTACCCGGTAGAGATGTATCCTGTCTCACCTCCTTTTCGCCCTGCTTTTGAGCTTTTCGGCCCATTTAATCCTTTGTGGCGCACGGATGCGGGATGGAGATAAAGTGGAGCCCTTGAAGATAGGATTGCATTATATGCAAATGATGTCCTTCTGTTCCTTGGAGATCGGGTGGGTTCTGGCCCGCAACTCATCAAGCTCCTTCACCTTTTTGAGGAGCCTTCTGACTTCCGGGTGAATAAAGGGAAGTCACTGCTTATCCCTTTGGAAGGAGATAATGCATTGGTTGACTGTCAGTCTGGCATTCCTATATGTCGCCTTAGTTTCAGATTTTTGGGGGTGCACATTTTAACACTCTCTTAAAGGGGACTAGAACCAGTCTGACCTCATGGAAATATCTCCCACTTAATGTCCTATTTAGGGTTGCATTGATTAAAATGATGATATTACCCTATTTTCTTTATATTTCGCAAACTTTTCCACTCCAAATTCCCAACACGTGGTTTAGCGAGGTGGTGGGGTTGCTCCTGTACTTTCAATGGAGAGGTTGACCCCCTTGTATTGTCCAAGCCAAGTGTGGCTGTTCGGTGTACGATGGTGGCATTTGGGCGGTGGATATTCATTTGTATTACTGGGCATCCCAACTATTAGTCATAAATGATTGGCTGACGGGTAGCTGGGATGACCCAGTGTATCAGCTGAACTCCATAGCCTTAGTCTTGATGGGGTCATGCACCACTTATATGGTTGTCCAATTTCAACTTGCCCTTCCGGAGGTCACAAGAGTGGTCTTCTTGATATGGAGTGGGGCAATACGATTCACGGGCTGGGACAGATGCCTCACTCTGCAATCTTCCTTCCAGGAGGAGCTGGTTGGAACAGGTGTCATGCCTGGAGGGATTTTTTCACTGCGACTCCATAGGAATTACAATTTTGGAGACTCATGGCAGGGGATCTACTTTGTACTCCTTCGCAGACCTACAAGTTCAATTTACTCTTTCCCACACTTAATTTAATAAGTATATACAGCTACATCATGGCCTGAATCACTATAGCACTCATTTACAAGAAGTGCTAGATTTCAGCCTCTAGAGGCACGACTGTTGATGGGAACCAACCTCTTGTTTGTAATGCCCCAGAAACATTAGACCTGCTTAAACAGAAATGGGAAGGATGGATGGTGATATCTGCACGACTCAACCCTGACACTACCTTCACCAAACTTACATGACTCCCCAACGTTTGGTGCATGCTGGAATCCTCTCTGATCCCAGGTGTGCTCATTGTCAATCTCCAGTGGCAGATTTTTACCATATGGTCTGGCAATGTCTTAAGAGTGCCCACTACTGGTCATGTATAGGTACCGCCCTATCAGCGGTTCTAGATAATCCAGTTGCATCGACTCCCAAAATGGTCCTGCTGGGGATAATGGAGGATGTTGGGGAAACACAAGGGGACAGAGCTCTGTTGGGATTGGCGTCCCTGGTGGCCAAGAAGAACTCTACATGGTCCTGGAACCAGCCAAGCCCACTGAGTCTGAAGATGTGGAAAGCAGCGTGAATTGGTGTGCGAAACAGGAGGAACTGGTCTATATTGCTTGGGGATATCTGCAGTAATTCACTAAAATCTGGTGGGACTGTCTTCCATGTTGGGAGCTATGCCTTGAAGTGTTGTCCTATATTTGTGGTTGGCTGTTTGTGGGAGTGAGGGGAGGTATGGGGGCAGGATTGGGGAGCAGTACTTATCTTTTTGTTGTTGTCTGGCTTTTTGTCATTAAACCCAACAACACCTGTTTATCAAAAGAAACAAGTGGGAGGCAGGGTAGAGATACCCTGTTCTCTTTGGCATGGTGGGGGTGTCCCAGAGAGACCGCCCCAGCCAATATCTTAACTTCTCAATGTTACAGCAAATTTGTAGAGGATCCGTGCAAAAATTTAGGTTAGTAATTTATCACCTGTGTGAGCTTCTTCAAGTGTTTGCAGGACAATCAGCAGCTACCAGAGTCTAATTCAGGGGCGTAACTCAGACCCCTGCAGCCCGTACTGCACAGGGAGGACCCCAACTCTTCAAGGGTCCACCAACCCTTCAGGAGGGCCCCCATTTCACCCCAAAGCCAATGTACATGTCAAATATGAGAGACCTAGGGGCCCGTCATCTTACATTACGCCATTTTAACAACTGGAGTCATTTACTATTGGTGTTCTTGGAACACCTCACTAATGCCCCTCATACTAACCATCAAGAACACTCCTTTAGCATTTCATTCTAGTGAGGCAAAGCAGTCCAAATCATTTTCTGTATACAAATAATGGTTAGATACTAAGAACGCAGTAAGGCACTCAATTAAATAAATGCCCAGCTAGGGCCTTACTTTTAGTAAAGAAATAAAGGCCCTCATTACAACCCTGGTGGTAAATCCCGCTTTCCGCTGTGCTAAAGACCACCAACATACTGTTGCAGCAGCGGAATTCCGCTACAGGTGTCACGACCCACAGCTCGGAATCCGCCGCAATACAGACACCCACACAAGTCCGCCGCACCAAAGATCAGTGATAAACTGGCGATACCAAAACCTACACAGTCACGCCAACAAGAATACGCCCACACTATCACGACCCACGAATCAACGCAGCGGTCTTTCAACCGTGGTAATCCATTGGCAGTACACACCGCCGCGCTCAAAATACACACACATTTACAAAACACAACTACATTGGACAATTCGAAATACACACACCTGATACACATACACAAATCACACCCATTCCAATATAAAGCACATACCCACATTACCCACAAACCCTTACAACCAAAAATCTGAAAGAAGGCCAGAGAGAGAGATTAGCTAACACAACACCATCATCCACAGACACACAACACCATCACTCATACAACATCCACACACCTCAAACAACACACACCAACACATCCCCTCACACATCACAACAGACAGCACCTCACACATCACCCACACCACATCATGGCACCTCAAAGACACCCCAGGTTTTCTGAGGAGGAGCTCAGGGTCATGGTGGAGGAAATCACCCGGGTAAAGCCACAGCTACTCGGATCACAGGTGCAGCAGACATCCATTGCATGGAAGATGGAGCTATGGCGGAGAATAGTCGACAGGGTCAACGCAGTGGGACAGCATCCAAGAACACGGGATGACATCAGGAAGAGGTGGACAACCAACGGGGGAAGGTGCGTTCTGTGGTATCCAGACACCAGATTGCTGTACAGAGGACTGGCGGTGGACCCCCACCTCCTCCCCCACAACTAACAACATGGGAGAAGCAAGTCTTGGCGATCATGCATCCTGAGGGCCTCGCAGGAGTAGCAGGACGACTGGACTCTGGTAAGTAAACTCTTTACTACCATATCCCCCCCACCCCACCTGAATGCCACCTCATACTCCCACTCTTACCCTCACCCCCATCACTCCATCAACTCCATATGTCCCACAATCACAACCCACACATCTCAATACCAAGGCCCTGCATGCAACACCTATGCATGGACCACCGTCACCAAAGTATGGCCAGTACAGAAACTCACACAGACCCCAAACCAACTATCACAAAAGGGCTAACACAATGACGCAAGCACAGGAGTAGAGGGTAACGCACCCAATGCACAAGATGGCACACACAGATCCTAAAATTATGCATTTACACCCCAACAGGACCCATACCCAACGTCACCGAACAGGAGGTGCCAGACATATCCAGCCCCCCCCACAGAAGAGGCCCACAGTGATGACAGCAGCTCTGCACACCTGGGTCAAGATGACCAGCCCGGCCCATCAGGGACCTCGGGATAGTCGGTTCCTCTGACACAGTCACAAACCACCACAGAGCCTCCCACCTCAGGAAACACCACCACAGCACCCAACCAGCGGGCCCATACCTCTGTCCCCAGGACACGTCAATCAGTAGTGTGTCCACCACTACAGGGACCCCAGGCAAACCCACCAACCCAACACAATCAGGGACCTGGGGTCAGTGGCAGTGGGCACACGGTTCAGGGGACAGAGGCACACGATAACAGGGAAGCTGGGAGGACTGCTGTGCGAATTGGGGCGGACAGGCCCAGGAAACCCACTCTCCACGAGGCACTCTCAAACATCATGGGAGCATACCACCATTCCCAGGAGACCATGGGCACGGTACTGGCCAAGTTTCAGGAGACCCAGCAGCTGCAGGAGGAACACTACCTTGGGATCAGGGAGGACTTGAAGTCCATTAACACCACCCTGGTCACCATTCCAGGGGTGCTGGGAGACCTTGTCAACACTATGAGGGACACAGTGGGACACAAACAGGCCCCTGACACTAGCCTGGACGATGAACAGCCCTCCACCTCCGCCGGCGCTAGTGGGCAGGAGGCACTGCCACAGGACCAACAGGCCACCAGCACCCTACCCCCTGCAGAAGGAGAACCAGCCCACAAACGGTCCCTGAGATCCAGGAACAAGACAGAGAACATTGCCAAGCCCCCCACCAGGAAATAAGACCCTTCTGAGTGTTACCTCCCTGTCCCACTTTGTCATCCTGTCCACCTTAAACTGTCATTGCTCCACTTCCTATGCCCCATTGGAGAATGCACCTGTGATACAAATAGACTGGACTCTACCATGGACATTCCTCCACCATCACGCCAGCCCATTTCACACACCCCTCCACTTATTTGCACAGAAATAAACACCCTTGATTCACAAAACAACCTGGAGTCAGTCTGTGCTTTCACAATTGTGTAATTGCAAAATCTCTGGAATATAGCAATGTCAATGTACTTGTTCACATACCAAGGTTACACAACTGTAGGCCAGGAGTAAACATAGCAGAGGGCACAAATTGGGAGCCACATCTGTGAAATGGAAAGCCAAAGTGACAAGTCAGGGTTCATACACAGAGTGAAAAAGGCAGAATTATGCTAGCTCCTACAATAGTATGAGATGTGGGAAGCAGTTCCATCTTCTTACCTGTGTCTCACTGGAAGTATTGCATGATGATGTTGTTTCCGTTGTCTACATCTTCTTCTTCTGCCTCCTCTTCTTCACTAAACACAGGCTCCACAGCTGCCCCAAGACCAACATCAGGCCCATCCTCCTGCAGAAAAGGCACCTGGCGTTGCAAAGCCAGGTTGTGCAACATACAGCAGGTCACGATGATCTGGCACACCTTCTTCGGTGAGAAGTAAAGGGATCCACCTGTAAGATGGAAGCACCAGAATCTGGCCTTTAGGAGGCTGAAGGTGCACTCTATAATCCTCCTAGTTCGCCCATGTGCCTCATTGTAGCGTTCCTCTGCCCTTGTCCTGGGATTCCTCACTGGGGTCAGTAGCCATGGCAGGTTGGGGTAACCAGAGTCTCCTGCAAATATTGAGGGACAACAGTTAGACATCCTCCAAACATTAGGGAATCTCCCATACTCAGACACCAAATGGAACTATGTGGGGACTTTAGGCTCACCTATTAGCCACACACGGAGCCTCTGGATTTGCCCCATCACATAAGGGATGCTGCTATTTCTCAAAATGTAAGCGTCATGCACTAAGTCCGGATACTTGGCCTTCACATGGGAGATGTTCTGGTCTGCCAAACACACCATCTGCACATTCATAGAATGGCAGCTTTTGTGGTTTCTGTATACCTGTTCATTCCTGCGAGGGGGGGACAAATGCCACATGTGTACCATCAATGTCAGCAATGATGTTGGGGATATTTCCCAGGGCATAGAAGTCACCTTTCACTGAGGGCAAATCCCAGCTGGGCAGACAACACTCTGGACAACACCTTAGAGAACACTGGCTGGGGCATCCCTGATGCATCCCTGATGCCAGGGCCACTGTTATTTGAAAAGACCCACTGGCCAGGAAGTGGAGTACAGACAGAACCTGACCTAGAGGGGGGATTCCTGTGGGATGGCGGATAGCTGAAATCAGGTCTGGCTCCAACTGGGCACACAGTTCCTGGATTGTTGCACGATCAAGTCTGTAAGTGATAATGATGTGTCTCTCTTCCATTGTCGACAGGTCCATCAGGGGTCTGTACACCGGAGGATGCTGCCATCTCATCACCTGCCCCAGCGGATGTGCCCTATGGAGGAGAACGGTGAGCAGAAGGTCATACAACACGTAGGTATCACAATGTGTTTTTTGCAAAAACATTACAAATTCACCATGTGCCTTTGTCTGTCCGTATTCCTGGCCTAAATAGGTGTGACGCAGTTTTTTTTTCCCTGCCATGTGGCCCCCTGAAATGGCGGCTGCCTGACCTTTAAGGTGGGACACGGGGAAATGAGGTAACTGCGCTGGCGTTGTACGCCGTCGCAGTAGGCGGTCGAAGACCGCGGCACAATTCAGCATTGGTTATCATTGGGCCCTATGGGTTCCAGGAGCCAATGACGATGTGCGCCGGTGGTAACGGTACACACTGCTGCGGACATGGCCGCCATTTTCTAACTGTTCACTCACTTGATACCTGACCTTCAACAGGAGAGGACCTACACTGCAAGTGCTGCTGTGACCTGTGTCTGAAAGCAATGATGGCTACAGTGTCTGGGGAAAGGGCCCCTGCCTCCACTTTGGAGGAGTTAGAGAAACTGGTGGATGGGGTCCTCCCCCAGTACACGCAACTGTACGGTCCTCCAGACAAACAGGTGAGTACACTGTGAATATGGTGGATGGCACATGATTGTATGGAGTGTCGTGGATGGAAGAGGGTGGGGAGGGGGACAGGCCAGCATGTGAGGATAGTGTGTGTGTATGTATGTCTGGACCAGGGTGGGAGGTGTTTAGGCAATGCGTGAGAAGAACTGTACGGGATAGTAACATCCATTCTAACTTCACTTTTCCTCTAGGTCAGCGCCCGCCAGAAGAAGGGTATTTGGCGTGCCATCGCCAAGGACGTCCGGACCCTGGGGGCCTACCATAGACGGAGCACCCACTGCCGGACAAGATGGGAGGACCTGCGTCGCTGGAGCAAGAAGACGGTGGAGGCCCAGCTGGGGATGGCCTCCCAACGTGGAAGGGGTGCCTGTCGCACCATGACCCCCCTGATGTACCGGATCCTGGCGGTGGCCTATCTGGAGTTGCATGGGCGCTTGAGGGCATCACAGCAGCCACAAGGGGGTGAGTACAGTCTAAGTCTGCTGACTCTGCACGCTTTACGAGGTGTCTGGCTGGGGGGAGAGGCTGTGGGTTCCCCTAGACCAGGGCGAACTTGGTAGGGTAGGTCCCTTGTTAGGCAGGCTCTGTGGCACTCCAACCCCGATAGTGGTAATAGTCATCTACACCTAGTCAGGCTCCTCTTGGTTCCAGGTGTGCAGCAAATGGGCTTAGGCATCGTCCCCATGGGCATGTGAATTTCCTAAGAACTGTTAGTGCATGGCTTAGTGCATAAGGCTGCTCCCTGTGTGTTGTGTTCGCCAACGGTAGTGGTGTTGCATGCACTTACCATGTGTATCTTCTGTCTTTCCCCCCCTTTTTGTTTTGTCACCCTGTTTTTGCGTGCATTAGCATCATCTGGCGAAGGAGCAGTGGCACCGGAGCAGGAGGGAGCTGCATCCCATTTGGCCCTGGAGGGTGAACTAATGGAGTCTGAAGCCACCAGTGGGACGGAGGGCGAGGGGAGCTCCACGACGGGGACAGCAGCATACACCAGCGACAGCGACTCCTCCTCTAATGGGAGCTCCCTTGCGGTGACGAGCACCTCTGTGCCCACCGCATCAACAGGTACAGCCGCCACCCCCATACCAGCACCGCCCTCCCAGCAGCCCCTCAGCGTGTGTCCTGTGCCCACTTACCCAGGAGGGTGGGCATCTCCTTCGCTCCAGGCACCTCAGCCCCTGCCCCAGTCAGCCCTGCTGCCCTCAGTGAGGAGGCTATTGACCTCCTGAGATCCCTCACTGTTGGGCAATCTACCGTTTTGAATGCCATCCAGGGTGTTGAGAGTCATTTGCAACAAACAAATGCATACCTGGAGGGCATTCATTCTGGGCAGGTGGCCCAACAGAGAGCATTTCAGGCTCTGGCCTCAGCACTGATGGCAGCCATTGTCCCTGTGTCCAGCCTCCCCCATCCAACTTCCTCCACCCAGACCCAATTCCCTGTACCTCAGCCTATCCCAAGCACACCATCAGACCAGCATGCACACTCATCAACACACAAGAGTGGACATGGCAATCATAAGCACCACACATCCCACAGGCACTTACATAAGCACCATCCCCATGCAGACACAGCAACATCCACTGCCTCCACTGTGTCCCCCTTCTCCAGGTCCTCCTCCTCCCTCCCTGTCTCATCTCCACTCATACCTGCATGCACTACATCCTCAGCCACTACCTCCATCACCAGCACGCCCATTACCACACACCGCTCACGTGCAATCACCACCCCCACTACCATTCACACATCCCCTGTGTCCTCACCCAGTGTGTCTGTGAGACCTCCTCCAAAAGTACACAAACGCAGGCACACACACACCCAACAGCCATCCACCTCACAACAGCTTCCAGCCCATGCACTTTCACCCAAATTCAGCAAATGTACACCTCCTACAACCACTCCCTCTTCCTCCACTCCCAAACCCCCTCCATCTTCCCATCCCAGTGTGTCTAAGAAACTTTTCCTGGCGATCATTGACCTCTTCCCTACACCTCCCCCCCACCGTCCTTCCCCTAGGGCCAGGCTTTCAAGGTCCCAGCACAGCACCTCAGCCACCAAATCCCCAAGCACAGTGGTGCCAGCAACTCCGGTCTCATCGAGTGCGCCACCCATCAGGGCTGCAAGTGTGCCTCCTAGCGAAGCCAAGGAGCAGGCCATTCCGCCACCTGCCAAGGTGAAGAAGATGCCCACATCCCAGAGGGAGACGCCGCACCTACCAGCAAGCAAGGGCTCCTCCAAACCAAAAGGGGATAGTGGCAAGACACCAGCGGCAACATCAAAGGTGGGGAAGGGACACAAGCCGAAGAGCAGGTCAGGACAGGGCACGTACGTGGTCCGACTGAGGGACTAGAGTCGCCCCTTCTGTCAACCACTACACCAACGTCTAAGGCGGTGGACACCGCCACCTGCACCGCCACCAGCACCACCACCTGCACTGCTGCCTCAGCAACAGTCCCCAGGATCATCTCCAGTGGACAGCCGTCCAAGGCTGCAGGAGACGTCCTGCTGTGTCCCTCAACAGGTGCAGACACATGCACCACCGCCAGCACCTCCGCCACAGACACCGCCGCAAGCACCGCCACCAGCCCCGCGACGTGCTCAGACAGTGCCACCACAGCTGACATGGCTATCATCCGCAGTGGGCAGCCATCCGAGGCTGCAGGAGACGTCCTGGACCCTGCCCAGCTTCCATGAGGCATGACTCTCATCACTGTTTGCACCTGCAGGTGGCAGGCGAAGCCACAGCAGGGTGGGGTATGTCTCTGCCTCCATGACGTATTATGCTACCTGTTCCCAGGCAATCTCGTGGCACACACATCCATGTGAGGGTATGGAACCAGTCACACTGCATGTGAAGCACTCTGGGCACCAAGCCCCCTCTAGAACCAGTGGAGATTCACATCCACTTCTTCAGTCCTTGGCAGGATGAAGCACTCTGGGCACCAAGCCCCCTCCAGAACCAGTGGAGATTCACATCCACTCACACAGTCCTTGGCAGGATGAAGCACTCTGGGCACCAAGCCCCCTCCAGAACCAGTGGAGAAAAGCATCCACGTCCTCAATCCTTGGCAGGACGAAGCACTCTGGGCACCAAGCCCCCTCTAGAACCAGTGGAGATTCACATCCACTCACACAGTCCTTGGCAGGATGAAGCACTCTGGGCATCAAGCCCCCTCCAGAACCAGTGGAGACTGTTATCCACTTGTGAGACTGTGGCTTTGCACTCCCAGGATAGTGCAGTGGGCAAACCACCCACTGGAAAGACTTGTGGGCAAACCACCCACTGGAAAGACTTGTGAGACTGTGGCTTTGCACTCCCCAGGATAGAGCAGTGGGCAAACCACCCACGGGAAAGACTTGTGAGACTGCGGCTTTGCACTCCACAGGATAGAGCAGTGGGCAAACCACCCACTAGAGAGACTTGTGAGACTGTGGCTTTGTACTCCCCAGGATAGAGCAGTGGGCAAACCACCCACTGGAAAGACTTGTGGGACTGTGGCTTTGCACTCCCCAGGATAGAGCCTTGGGCAAACCACCCACTGGAGAGACTTGTGAGACTGTGGCTTTGCACTCCCCAGGACCAATCAGTGGGCATGGAGCCCCCTTGTGGAGCAGTGGCGTCATGCGTACATACAGCTGAGGTGCCCCTCTCTCCCTCCCCCTGAGGTGCCTGTTTCATTTCGATCTGATGCCCCTGCAGTGTTCTCTCCGTTTCGAGTCAGGTATCTTGTGTGGGCTTTGCCCATGCATTTTGGGACACTAATCCACAGAAGATTTTGGATTAATATCCGGACTTGTGTAGTTGGTGTACATATTTGTATATAGTGATTTTTGAACTTGCACTATCTGATTTTTATTGATTATAATAGTTACAATCATTTAATTTTGTCCTTGCGTTCTTCGAGGGTGTAAGGAGGTGTATATGTAATGTTGCTGCATGTATTTGTGTGTATGGTGTTATGGGTGGGGGTGGGGGTATTGCGTGTGTGTGTCACTCTCTTTTCCGTTCCCCCTCTCCTGTGTTGTAGGTGCAGTACTCACCGTGGTCGTCGACGGTTTCTTTCATGCTCCTGAAACAGAAGGAGGAAGACCAGCATGGGCAGGACGTGTAGTTCGGGCTCCATGGCAACCTGGTTCCTCGTTGGGTGTCGAGGGCTGAGTGGTTTCCCTTTCATGTCCTGTTTCCGCCGTGTTTTTGATCGCGTTGGTACCGCCCCGGAAAAGGTGGCGCAATGATTAAAGTTAGAAGCAGACTATCTTGGTAACCGTTAATAGCAGTTACAGCTTTCTCACTCCATGAGTGAGGGAAATTTAAAGAGGATTTATCTTGAGAGCTCTGATCATGTATTTTTTCAGTGTTGATGATGGGGGGGTCCATGGATACGGGGGCTGGAAACAAAGAAACAGTCACAAGTTACAGATTCAGCAGCTCAAATCCTTGCAACCAAGCAATGCATTTTCACACAGTTTGTGGATTTGAATTTAGCAAAGCCTCACCTAGCTACCTCCCTGACAAGCTCAAGGGCAGGAGATGACACCTAGGTGATCTTTAAGGTCTTGTGGAAGCAAATAGTGGCACACAAGTCGGAGGTAAGAAGGCTTGCAACACATTGCTATCGGTGCATACCCATTCCTTTGAACCCTGGGCAGTGTCGATGGCAGTTAGTGGTTCCTCTCCTTCACAGCAGCTAGATGACCTCCTCTCCTGAGGATGATGCAGAGGGTGCATAGCTTCTAAAGGCTCTGAAGCATCTGTCCTGGTGAACTCCATTCTGGAAAGCTCTGATCTCTAGGGTGCAATCCAGCAACTTTATTGATTTATAAAGTGCCAACATTGCAAGTACAAAACCTATATGTTGTAAATCGATCTCCAATGATATACACATATGTATCAGTTTAAGGTAAGGCATAGAGGCATATAGTTGACAAAATTAGTAACGCCAGAGCTATCACAACAAGTGAGGAAGGATAATACCTTCAACATTTGAGACATTGTGCAAGCATAAGCTTGCAACCAATGTAAACTTATTTAAAAAGAAAAAAGAAACCAAACTTTTATATGTAGTCATTTACACCTAGCTAAGTATCCGGCTGGTGCTGGGTAAGGAGGGAGGGGGAGGATGGTGGTGAAGGAAGGAGCAGGGCACGTGTCGTAGAGTGATGAGGGCTAGTATCAGAATGGATTTGATCAGGGCAGCAGATAGTTCCATTTTATAAGTATAAATGTTAGCCAACAACCTCAGTGGGGGGGAGTGTTTGTGTGTCATAGGTGCCTTAGGCTTGTGGGTGGCAGGACACCTATCAGGACGGCCTGTAGTCAGATTTAGCCTCCAACTTCTCCAAGTAATGCTGCCAGTCGGTGTGTCTGTTCGGAGCTGTGCCCCTCGACCCGGCCGCGTGTAGTGCCTGCTGTACCGCCAATAGGCCACAAGGAGACAGGGAGGGCAGACTTCTAACACATGGCTATTCTTCGTTTCACCAGAGAACCAGGACCAAGTCCATGAATTTGTTAATAAATTTGCATGCAGCTGTGTGACTAGTGACTCCCTGTAGGTAATGTAGTCCCACCCATTGGATCGGAGAGCCCATGGCCTCAGATAGGATAGGAGTCGAGCTGGGGGCAGCTCCAGACCATGTATACTAAGACGGTCATTCCGACCCTGGCGGTAAAAACCGCCAGGGCCGGGGACCGCGGGAGCACTGCCAACAGGCTGGCGGTGCTCCCTTGGGCATTCTGTACCGCCGCGGTCAGAAACGGAAAACCGGCAGTGTACCGCCGGTTTTCCGCTGCCCTGGGGAATCCTCCATGGCGGCGCAGCTTGCTGCGCCGCCATGGGGATTCCGACCCCCATACCGCCATCCTGTTCCTGGCGGTTTTGGCCGCCAGGCACAGGATGGCGGTATGGGGTGTCGTGGGGCCCCTGGGGGCCACTGCAGTGCCCATGCCTATGGCATGGGCACTGCAGGGGCCCCCGTAACAGGGCCCCACCAAGATTTTCAGTGTCTGCCATGCAGACACTGAAAATCGCGACGGGTGCTACTGCACCCGTCGCACCCCTTCCACTCCGCCGGCTCCATTCGGAGCCGGCATCCTCGTGGAAGGGTGTTTCCCGCTGGGCTGGCGGGCGGCCTTTTGGCGGTCGCCCGCCAGCCCAGCCGGAAACCCAAAATACCCGCGGTGGTCTTTTGACCGCGCAGCGGTATTCTGGCGATCCCAGCCAGGCCGGCGGCTTCTGCCGCCGGCCGGGGTCAGAATTACCCCCTAAGTCTGCTATACTAGCGTATCTGTGGGTATCTGTGGTCCCTGGGTACATGTGCGCTGTGTTCTGTAAGGTGTGATGAAGATAGTTAAATTGCCTGTACTTCAGCCTGGCGTTTGTGGAGATAAGTTTTGGTGTTTCAATACATTGTATCCATTGTTTATCTGTAAGTGTGATGGCAAGGGCGGCAACCCAGTAGGTTCAGAGTGAGCAGAGAGGAGTTTTCCTGTCTGTGCACAGGGAGCTATAAAGGTAGTAGGAACTTTATTGCTCGATTAATAAAAACCATTGCAGTATAAAACATGGAAACATACTACAATTAATAAAATTTACTTTTAATAATAAAACAATTAAAAGGTAGGCTGCAAAAAGTCATTTTCAGCCATGATAAAACATTTAAGCTGTTTCTCTATGAACTGTCCTAAAGCAATTTTCACCCAATGGGTGAATGGTTTGGAAAGCGCTACCCGCCACCTGCCTTTGCCCCCATATGAATGTGAGGTAGTAAGATGGGAATGGCAGAGAGAAAAATACAATTAAACTGGGGAGTTTTAACATATTGGATATGGCAATCCTACCTGCCAGAAAAAGTGGCAGGCTGGTCCAGAACGGAGTGATGCCTTCACCCTTTCAAGGGTTTTGCTGATATTTCCATCAATCTGATTTTTATCAGAATGACACACTTGGATACCTAAGTATTTAAAGGAGACACACGCCCAGGGGAGTGGGGTTTGAGGCAGTTCTCTCTTCTACTCCTCTGTCAAAGCTGTGAGGGGGGAAAGATGAGATTTGTTCCAGTTCACTAGTAGGCCAGACGCCTGTCCGGACTGTTGTAAAAGCATAATTAAGCAGGGGAGTACTGTAGCATCATCTCAAAGGTACACCAGGGCATCATCAGAATATAATGAGATTATGTGGCAACAGTCACAAGCTCTGAATCTACAATCTACGTCTCGTGCCCGGAGTGCACACTCTAGGGACTCCATGGCCAATGCAAAAATTATGGGGGATTAAGGGCATTCCTGGCAGGTGCCATGTTCACTATTAAATGCGTTGGATATAACATTTCCAGTTTTCATCCAGGCAAGTGGTGTATTATATACTAGATTGATCCATTTAAGGAAACAGGGGTCTTTTCCCATTCTCATGGGAAATTACTTCAAATATTCCCAATCCCGGTATTCGATGTCCAGCAATGCAATTCAGGGGTTCTTGCCCCAAGCATTTGATACCTATGTGTGGGAAGCCAAGTGCTTTAAGTGGTAAGAGCTGCAAAGTGAGCACCAGGTAGTGGCAGGCGTGAGCAGTCTTGGTATAGATCTGGGACACAGTTAAAATCCCCACAACAGCAGCAGGGCTCTAGTGCATTATGCATCAGAGCGGGGTGAGGAATCACAGGAAAAGGGCCTGATTGGTGTTGGGAGTGTATAAGGAGATTAGTGACAGATGGAAACCATTTAGGACTCCCTCAAGAACCACATATCTCCCTTCTAGGTCTATCTTAGTGTGCACCACCAGCTGTGGTATATATGACCCATATATGGCCCATATGAGGGTGCCTCTAGTATAGTGGGAGTAGATGGTCCCCATCAATGTGCCCCCCCCCACTGTCTGTGCATATTTTCAAGATCTGGGGCAGTAAGATGGGTCACTTGGAGAAGTGCAACATGGATTTTTTTGCCTATGCAAGTACTGGTGCACACAATAACGCTTTATATATCCCGGCAGTCCCCTAAAGTCACAGGTCAATAACAGATACTGCGACACAGATCAACTGCCTTGTGTATCCTTTTAACGTGCAGTGAGGAAGGGGGTGAAACATCTCTGTCATCACCTCATGGTCCCCCAGCACTCCCCACATCCATCCATCCATCCCCCTATGCTCAATAGACCATTTACCCATAGAAACAGTGGTGCAAGAAAAAGGAGAGAAGAAAAAATAACGCTTAATACTGACAAATAGAAACTTGTTATTGACATTGAACACCCCCTCACAGGCTGGTACATCAATGTGGGCCTGGCCAAAAGCACTGTAATGCTACAAAGAATAAAGCTATAAACTAGTCAATTTCTGTGTCGCTGTCCGCAATTGGGGTAGTAGCAAAATATCTGCATCAGTATTCTTATACTTGAAATGTGCAGCCCTCAGCCAGTACACCAGTGGTATGTCGTCCCCCAATTCAGCCCCGCACAGTGCGCAGAGGAACATAAAGTAAGTCTGATCAACCCCACTGCATATGCCCTCCTATATTACTCCCTCAGCTATTTGAGGAGTCACTACAAGGTCTCCTCCAAGCAATGCATCTACCAAAGTTAGTGTCTCATCCTTGTGACTCCGTGCAACCGAACCAGCAGGGGAAAGGGGTTGAGCGCGCTGCCCCACCTCCGCAACCACCTGCGCACTTTCCTTGGTGGCCTGTTTCTTTTTTGGGCCAACCGGATAGCGTCTATTGCTGGTCTGCGGCATCTCTGCACCTTTCACTCCATAGAAGAGTCCAAGATCCCCACTGGTGACGCTGCAATGCCCTTGCGTTCCAGCCAGGACCATGCCTCCTCCGGGTTGGTGCAGAAGGTGGCACTGTCACCATGCATGATCCGAAGCATTGCAGGGAATTGGAGGGCATATTTGATGTCATGCTCTGAGAGGCATCTTTTCACGGCTAGAAAGGAGTAACTCCAGTGCTGCACCACCAGGGTGTAGTCTGGGAAAATATCAACTTGGGAATTCTCCACCTTCCACAGACCTCTGGCATGGATGACTTGCAAGATCTGATCCCTATTCCTATAGTTAAATAAGTGGGCGACCACCGGGCGCAGGAAGCCCCTGGAGGGAGCAGTCTGCCCAGCACCCTATGGGCACGTTCGACAGAGATGGTGGAATGCTTGCCTGGTAAGAATGTTGTTGAGGACCAGTCCTTGAGTTATAGGTCCATGCTGGAGCACTCAGCGAGTTCCGAGAGGTCCAGTATCCGCACATAATTGTGACGGGATCTATCCTCTTGGTCATCGGTGCGTCGCCGGAAATATGCTTCGTCATCCTACAGGGCCTTAATGTGTTCACTAGCATCAGAGACCGATGGGCCAAGGGATGTTAGAGCAGATTCTGCAGACTCAACATGTACCTTCAGCTTCTTGTGATCCTCTCTCATAAGTCCCATGGGAATCCCCAGGGCATCAATCTTCAGTTCTAGGGTAGTTTTGATGTCTAGCACGTCAGAGAGGATCTCATTGAATCTGCATGAGTGTTTGTTGTAGGACTCTTACCATGGGGGTAAGACTGCTAAGTAAAAAGTGGTAGCACCACCATGTGTGGGTGACTGAGTCAGTCCCACACTGACTAGAAGCTGTCAGCCTAACTTCGTTGGCTAGCTAGCACCATCTCACCCAAACCTAGAAAGTAAAGGTGATTTCTGGCTGTCGAAAAACATGACACTCTGACTCCTCAGGGAAGCTGTGGTAGAACACATCATACCCCTTTCTCTTTGTTGCACAAAGTCTCACACTTGCTATGGCAGACACAGAGATGTAGAGTAAGTTTCAATATTTAATGAAGCAATTTCATCTGATGATAAAAGCAATTATTAAGCAGACAAAACCTAATAAAGTGATGATTGTGACCATTAGAATACAAAATATAAATAGTCTCACCATTCTGGCCTAATCACAAGATCCAATATTTCCTACCTATACCCTAATGTCTAAACCTGAGAGCGTAGCAGTATTAGCCCTTCTGCCCATCTCGTTCTATGAAAGGAGCCCACACCCCATTACCTGAAAGATTGGCAGGGGTCTGCCTGTTGTCTGCTGACAAACCTCTCAGTTGGTTGGAAAGACAAGGCCAGGATCGGCGAAGATGTCAACAAGGTGGTATTAAGCAATAGGTGCCCATAGCTGAATGCCCTCCACCCTCCTTTGGCCTATGTTGTGTTTATATAACATAACATGTTGTGTTCTAAGAACAGGCCTGAAGTGATGATATGTCTAGGGTTTGAGGTTTGACTCCATAATTCTTGGAGCGGTAATACTGGGTAAACTATTGTGTACAAACACAGAGTGAACTGTTGTGCAAAAGACTGATAAACATAAAACACAAACAACTGTGCCTTCTCAGAAAGGCAACTGATTAGAATACAAAAACAACCAATCTGAAAAGCAAGCTGTGCTAAAATATAATAATATATATATATATATAATAATAAATGAATAAAGGAATAAAATGTATATGTATGTAAAAGGGCACAGGCTATGGGCTTAGAGCTAAAAAAAAAAAGGTTACCCATCTAGGTGCTAAAAGGAACTCACAAGGTTCCCCAGTGACTCGTTCGAAGGGTGCAGCCTCTTCCCCTATGTGTGGCCGTCTTGTGTGCCAAGTGCCACCACCTTCATTCTGTCTTGTTTGGGGCAGACCATGGTGCAGTTCATAGTGCCAGTGAGTGAAGCTGTAGGATGGTCTCAGGAGTTCTCTGCTCCCAAATCACTGTGAGCTGATAGTCATGTGCAACCCAAGGGTTAGTTCAGTACATAAGTCTTGGTGCTCCAGCACCCGGGGTCCACTAGATATTGCACAGGAGGTATGCTTACCCCCAGTCTGCTGTGGTGTCCCAAAGAGCCAAATGCACAGGTACAATGGAGACAGTTAGCGGGCAGCAGTGTAATGACTGCACATAAGATATTCCTGGTCTCTGACTGTAGCCTCAGAGCATTGATGCAGGCCTGCAAGTGTAAGACGCGAAGGGGAGGGTCCCCATCATGTCTCTGCTGTATCCCCAATAACTGCTCCTTGGGGGAGCCCTTTACATTGAATGACATGAGCGTTCACAGGCCGAGGCAGCCAGCATAAGCATTCAGTGTAGGGGGAGAAAGGAGGGCCATTGAAGGAGGCAGCATGGGCCTCAGTTGTGTCCTCTTGCAGCCTTGAAGTGAGGTGTAGCTGCATCAGGGATCCTCTTGACGCCTCAGCCACTGTGCGGCCACACCTGATGCAGAGCAGTTGACGTGACCGGGTGTAGCAGCTTTCGCAATGTACTCCTTCGACGAGGCACACCAACAGCATAGATGCAGTGGGGGGATCCCTCCTCTGTGGGGTCACCAGGAGATGTGTTGCCATCCAGGTACGTGACATCACAGCCCTGGCAGATCACACCATCAGGCCTGCACCCTTACACCGGGGAACACAGGTGGCACCTCCCAGTCACCCTTTCCATTCTGCCTTGGGGAACACAATAGATGAAGTGGAGGCATCCGCAACCTGCCAACACTCGCCAGGGCATCCAACAACTATTCAGGTAGCAGGGGCTACAATGAAGCTGCAGGATATTACATTTGTGGCCAAGTACAACAGAGCTTCTCTCTATGTGACTTACTTGGTCCTCATCTTGGCCACGACCCCACACTGATGTATATTTCAACTTGAAAGAGGAAGCCTCACACACCTAATAGTGTCATGCTTCATCATTGGCTACCTCTCCCCACCCGGGTAGGATAATATCACCAGGGCAGACTCAACCTCCTGATGGATTTAGAGCAAAAAGGAGTTCTCAAATAAAAACTATTGGATAAGACTGGGATCCAGATTTTTTTCATTAAAAATACTTTGCTGGTCAAACAATTGTAAGCAATGGGCAGGGACTAAGCCCACTAAGTACACAAAGACCCTCATTACAACCCTGGCGGTCGGTGATAAAGCGGCAGTAATACCACCAACAGGCCGGCAGTAAAAAAAAAATGGAATCACGACCATGGCAGAAACCGCCAACACAGACAGCCACTTTAACACTCCGACCGCCACGGCGGGAGAAACAAACACTGCGGCAGTAACCGCCAACAGACAGGTGGAAGACAATGTACCGCCCACACTATTAGAAGGCACCAATCCGCCAGCTTTTCCGGGGTGGTACCAATGCCATCAAAAGCACAGCAGAAACAGTCTTTGGAACGGAAACCACTCACCTCACGACACCCAACGAGGAACCAGGACGCCATAGAGCCCGACTTACAGTTCCTGCCCATGTTGGTTTACCTCCTCATCTACCAGGAACATCAAAGACGGCGGCGACGACGACGGTGAGTACTGCCCCTAGCACACAGGGGAGGGGGGGGAGGAAAAAGAGATTGACACACACTCAACACGCAACACCCCCACCCACAACAACATACACACACACACACACACACACACACACATCCAATAACATCACAGATACACCCCGTCACCCCCTGGAAGAACGCAAGGACCACATGAAATGAGTTTATCAAGTGTAATAATCGAACATTCAGATAGGCCAAGATAACTTTAAATCATCAGTATATACAAATATTTACAGCAAGTACACAAGTCTGTATGCTGTCCCATTAAATGTCTGTAGACCGGTGGTCCCAAAAAGCATGGGCGAAGCCCACACATGACACCTGCCTCAAAACGGAGAGAACACTGCAAGGGCATCAGGCCAAAAAAAACACAGGCACCTCAGGGGGAAGAGGAGGGGGGGCTCCTCAGCCGCATGATGGGATGACGCCCCTGCTCCTCGAGGGAGCTCCATGCCCACTGTTTGGTCCTGGGGAGTACAAAGCCACAGTCTCTCAAGTGGGTGGTTTGCCCACTGCTTGGTCCTGGGGAGTTCAAAGCCACAGTCTCTCAAGTGGGTGGTTTGCCCACTGCCTGGTCCTGGGGAGTACAAAGCCACAGTCTCTCAAGTGGGTGGTTTGCCCACTGCCTGGTCCTGGGGAGTAAAAAGCCACAGTCTCTCAAGTGGGTGGTTTGCCCACTGCCTGGTCCTGGTGAGTACAAAGCCGGTTTGCCCACTGCCTGGTCCTGGTGAGTACAAAGCCACAGTCTCTCAAGTGGGTGGTTTGCCCACTGCCTGGTCCT
This sequence comes from Pleurodeles waltl, assembly GCF_031143425.1. Taxonomy (NCBI): domain Eukaryota; kingdom Metazoa; phylum Chordata; class Amphibia; order Caudata; family Salamandridae; genus Pleurodeles; species Pleurodeles waltl. The sequence goes on from NC_090438.1 coordinate 686,835,187, forward strand.
GGGGAGTACAAAGCCACAGTCTCTCAAGTGGGTGGTTTGCCCACTGCTTGGTCCTGGGGAGTACAAAGCCACAGTCTCTCAAGTGGGTGGTTTGCCCACTGCCTGGTCCTGGGGAGTACAAATCCACACTCTCTCGAGTGGGTGGTTTGCCCACTGCTTCGTCCTGGGGAGTACAAATCCACAGTCTCTCAAGTGGGTGGTTTGCCCACTGCTTGGTCCTGGGGAGTGCAAAGCCACAGTCTTTCTAGCGGATGCTGTACTCCACTGGTTCTGGAGGGGGCATGGTGTCCAGAGTGCTTCATCCTGCCAAGGACTGGGGTAGTGGATGCTGTTCTCCACTGGTACTGGAGGGGGCATGGTGCCCAGAGTGCTTCATCCTGCCAAGGACTGGGTGAGTGGATGCTGTTCTCCACTGGTTCTGGAGGGGGCATGGTGCCCAGAGTGCTTCATCCTGCCAAGGACTGGGGTAGTGGATGCTGTTCTCCACTGGTTCTGGAGGGGGCATGGTGCCCAGAGTGATTCATCCTGCCAAGGACTGGGGTAGCGGATGCTGTTCTTCACTGGTTCTGGAGGGGGCATGGTGCCCAGTGATGCTGCACCAGTGGTGTGGCAGTTCCCATTCCCTCACATGGGAGTCTGAGCCACGGGATTTACCGGTAACAGGTAGCATGATACTCCATGGAGGCAGAGCCACACTCCTCCTTGCGACGACTAAGGCTGCAAACTGCTGGTAGTTCCAGTGCTGGTGGTGGTGCCTCATGTAGTGTGTGCAGGGTCCAGGACGTCTCCTGCAGCCTCGGATGCCTGCCCACTGCGGATGCTGCTGATGTCCGCTGTAGTGGCACTGGTTGGCAGGTCGCAGGGCAGGAGGTGGTGGCTGCGGCGGTGTCTGCGGCGGAGATGCTGCCGGCGGTGCAGGTGTCTGCACTTGTGGAGGGAGACACCAGGCTGCCTCCTGCAGTTTCAGAAGGGTACCCACTGGGGATGATGCTGGTGACTGTAGTAGAGGCAGCAGACGTGCAGGTGGCGGGGCAAATGACAGTGCAGGTGACAATGCAGGTGGCGGGTGTTGCGGAGGTGCCCACCGCCGTACAGGTTGCTGGTCTGTCTTGCAAAAGGGGTGACACCAGTCCCTCACCCGGAGGCTCTGTGCCCTGAGCTGACTTCCCTTTGCTCTTGTGTCCCTTCCCCACCTTGGAAGTCGCTGCTGGGATCTTGGCACTGTCCTCTTTGGTTCTGGAAGAGGCCTTGCTGGGTGGTTGGTGCGGCTTTTCTCTTCGGCATGCTGGCACCTTCTTTACCTTGGCAGGTGGTGGAATAGGGTGGTCCTTGGCCGCACTAGGTGGCACACTGACAGTCCTGATGGGTGCCCCCTCCGTTGTTCCCGGACTTGCAGGAACCACACAGGACGAGGATTTGGTGGCTGAGGTGCTGGGTTGGGATCTAGACATCCTGGCCCTAGGTGAAGGACGGGGGGGAGGTGTAGGGAAGAGGTCAAAGTTAGCTAGGAAACGTTTTTTAGACACACTGGGACTGGAATATGGAGGGGGTTTGGGAGTGGAGGAAGAGGTAGTGGTTGGAGGTGTACGTCTGCTGAGTTTGGGTGAAGGTCTGGCGGCTGGAAGCTGTTGTGAGGTGGATGGCTGTTAAGTGGGTGTGTGCTGGCGTTTGTGTACTTTGGGAGGAGGGCTCACAGACACACTGGGAGAGGACACAGGGGACATATGCATGGTAGTGGGGGTGGTGATTGCACATGAGCGGTGTGTGGTGATGGGCGTGCTGGTGATGGAGGTAGTGGCGGAGGATGTAGTGCATGCAGGTGTGAGTGGAGACGAGACTGGGAGGGAGGTGGCCGACGTGGAGGAGGGGGACACAGTGGAGGCAGTGGATGTTGTTGTGTCTGCATGGGTATGGTGCTTGTGTGAGTGCTTGTGGGATGTGTGGTGCTTATGTTTGCCTGAACTACTTTTGTGTGTTGATGTGTCTGCATGCTGGTCTGATGGTGTGCTTGGGATAGGCTGAGGTAGAGGGGATTGGGTCGGGGTAGTGGAGGTTGGAGGGTGGACGCTGGACACAGGGACAATGACTGCCATCAGTGCTGAGGCCAGAGCCGGAAATGCTCTCTGTTGGGCCGCCACACCAGAATGAATGCCCTCCAGGTATGCATTTGTTTGCTGCAATGCCTCTCAACACCCTGGATGGCATTCAAAATGGTTGACTGCCCAACAGTGAGGGATCTCAGAAGGTCAATAGCCTCCTAACTGAGGGCAGCAGGGCTGACTGGGGCAGGGCCTGATGTGCCTGGGGCGAAGGAGATGCCCACCCTCCTGGGTGAGCGGGCACGGGAAGCACGCTGAGGGGCTCCTCGGAGGGCTGTGCTGGTAGGAGGGGTGGCAGCTGTACCTGTTGTTGGGGTGGGCACAGATGTGCCTGCCACCGCAAGGGAGCTCCCATCAGAGGAGGAGTCACTGTCGCTGGTGTCCCCTCCTGTCCCCGTCGTGGAGCTCCCCTTGCCCTCCGTCCCACTGGTGCCTTTAGACTCCCTACATTCACCCTACTGGGCCATGTGGGTTGCAGCTCCCTCCTGCTCCGGTGCCACTGCTCCTCCACCAGATGATGCTAATGCACACAAGGACAGGCTCCCAAAACAAAACGGGGGAAAGACAGAGGACACACATGGTCAATGCCAGCAACACCACTACTGTTGGCGGACACAACACACAGGGAGCAGCCCTATGTACTTGGCCATGCACCAATAGTTCTTAGGAAAATCACCTGCCCATGGGGGACTATGCCTAAACCCATTTGCTGCACATCTGGAACCCACAGAAACCTGACTAGTTGTAGATGGCCACTACCACTATTGGGGTTGGAGTGCCACAGAGCATGCCTAACAAGGGACCTACCGTACCAAGTTTGCCCTGGCCTAGGGGAACCCACAGCCCACATCCCCCACCCAGACACCTCGTAAAGCGTGCAGAGTCAGCTGAATAAGACTGTACTCACCCCGTTGTGGCTGCTGTGATGCCCTCAAGCGCCCATCCAGTTCCGGATATCCCACCGCCAGGATCCGGAACATCAGGGGGGTCATGGTGCGATGGGCACCCCTTCCACGTTGGGAGGCCATCCCCAGCTGGGCCTCTGCCGCCTTCTTGCTCCAGCGGTGCAGGTCCTCCCATCTCTTGCGGCAGTGGGTGCTCCGTCTATGATAGACCACCAGGGTCCGCAATTCCTTGGCGATGGCACGCCAAATACCCTTCTTTTGGTGGGCGCTGACCTACAGGAAAGGTAAAGTAAGAATGGAACTTACTCCCCTGTCTGGTTCTTCTTACTCATTTGCCACAACTTCCCACCCATGCCCTGAAACATATACACTGACCATCCTCACATGCAGGCCACAGCCCCCCCCACATGTATCTTCCATCCAGGCCACTCCATACATTAATGTCCCATCTATCATGCTCACAGTGTACTCACCTGTGTGTCTGGAGGACCGTAGAGTAGCGTGTACTGGGGGAGGACCCCATCCACCAACTCCTCCGCGGTGAAGGCAGGGGCCCTTTCCCCAGACACTATAGCCATTGTGGCTTCCAGAGTCAGGTCACATTAGCACTTGCAGTGTAGGTCCTCTCCTGTTGAAGGTCAGGTATCTAGTGAGTGCACAGATAGAAAATGGCGGTCACGTCCGCGGCGGTGCGTACCGTCACCACCGGCGTACATCGTTATTGGCTCCTGGAACCCATAGGGCCCCATGATAACCAATGATGAATTGCGCGGCAGTCTTCGACCGCCTACCGCAACGCTGCACAACGCCAGTGCAGTTACCTCATTTTCCCTTGTCCTTCCTTACAGGTCAGGCAGCCGCCATTTCAGGGGGGCACATGGCAGGTCACCTAACTGCGTCACAGCACATTTGAGCAGGAATACGGACAGACAGCGCCACACACTGATTAAATCACAATAGTGCAAAACACCCTTGTGCAACCTATGTGGTATATGACCCTCTGCTCACCATTCTCCTCCATAGGGCACATCCGCTGGGGCAGATGATGAGGTGGCGTCATCCTCCGGTGTACAGACCCCTGGTGGACCTGTCGACAATGGAAGACAGACACGTCATTATCACCTACAGACTTGATCATGCCCCAATCCATGAACTGTGTGCACAGTTGGAGCCTGACCTGATGTCAGCTATCCGCCATCCCACAGGAATCCCCCCTCTAGTGAAGGTCCTGTCAGTGCTCCATTTCCTGGCCAGTGGTTCCTTTCAAACAACAGTGGCCATGGCATCAGGGATGTCTCAGCCAATGTTCTCCAATGTGTTGACCAGAGTGTTGACTGCCCTGCTGAAACACATGCGCAGTTACATCGTGCTCCCCCAGGTGGAGTGAAGTGAAAGGTGAAGTGAAAGGTGACTTCTATGCCCTGGGACATATCCCCAACATCATTGGTGACATTGATGGTACACATGTGGCATTTGTCCCACCCCACAGAAATGAACGGGTGTACAGAAATCGTAAAAGCTACCATTCAATGAATGTGCAGATGGTGTGTTTGGAAGACCAGTACATCTCACATGTGAATGCCAAGTATCCTGCTCTGAATAGGTGTCTGGGTATGGGAGAGTGCCTAAAGGGTTTGTGTATGTCTAACAGATACCCCTCAATATTTGCAGGTGACTCTGGTCACCCCAACCTGTCATGGCTACTGACCCCAGTGAGGAATCCCAGGACAAGGGCAGAGGAACGCTACAATGAGGCACATGAGCGAACTAGGAGGATTATAGAGCAGACTTTCGGCCTCCTGAAGGCCAGATTCCGGTGCCTCCCTCTAACAGGTGGCTCCCTATACTACTCACCGAAGAAGGTGTGCCAGATAATCGTGGCATGCTGTATGTTGCACAATCTGGCTTTGCGACGCCAGGTGCCTTTTCTGCAGGAGGATGGGCCTGATGTTGGTCTTGTGGCAGCTGTGGAGCCTGTGGACAGTGAAGAAGAGGAGGCAGAAGAAGAAGATATTGACAACCGAAACAACATCATCATGCAAATACTTCCAGTGAGACACAGGTAAGAGACTGGCACTGCTCCTCTTATATCAGACTACTGTAGGACATTGTATAAGTCTGCCTTTTTACCTTGGTGTGTGGACCCTGACAGTTCACTTTGCCTTTCCTTTTCACAGATCTGGGTACCACATTCTGCCTTCTGTTATGTTCACTGCTGCCCAACCACTGTCATACTTTGGTATGTGCAAAGGAACATTGACATTGAAATTTGTCAGAGAGGTTGTAACAACACATTTGTGAATGTACAGACTGACTCCAGATTGTTTTGTGATTCAAGGGTGTTTATTTCAGTGCTAATAAGTGGAGGGGGCGTGCAATGGGCTGGGGTGATGGTGGGGGAATATCCATGGTAGAGTCCAGTCTATTTGTATCACAGGTGCATTGTCCAAGGGGGCATAGGAAGTGGAACAATGGCAGTTCAAGGTGGTCAGGGTGACATAGTGGGACAGAAGGGTGACAATCTGGAGAGTCTTATTTCCTGGCGGGGGTCTTGGCAAAGTTCTCTGTCTTGTGCCTGGATTGCAGGGACCGTTTGCGGGGTGGTTCTCCTTCTGCAGGGGGTGGGGTGCTGGTAGCCTGTTGGTCCTGTGGCGGGAGCTCCTGTCCACTAGCGCCGGCGGACGTGGAGGGCTGTTCATCATTCGGGCTAGTGTCAGGGGCCCGATGGTGTGCCACTGTCTCCCTCATTGTGTTGGCCATGTCTGCCAGCACCCCTGCAATGGTGACCAGGGTAGTGTTAATGGACTTCAAGTCCTCCCTGATCCCCAGGTACTGTTCCTCCTGCAGCCGCTGTGTCTCCTGAAACTTGGCCAGTACGTGCCCATGGTCTCCTGGGAATGGTGGTATGCTCCCATGATGTTGGAGAGTGCCTCGTGGAGAGTGGGGTCCCTGGGCCTGTCCTCCCCCTGTCGCACAGCAGTCCTCCCAGCTTCCCTGTTGTCCTGTGCCTCTGTCCCCTGAACCGTGTGCCCACTGCCACTGACCCCAGGTCCCCAATCTTCCTGTGTTTCTGGGGTTGCCTAGGGTCCCTGTAGTGGTGGACACACTGCTGATTGACATGTCCTGGTGACAGTGGCATGGGCCCGGTGGGTAGGTGCTGTGGTGGTGTTTCCTAAGGGGGCGGTTCAGTGGTGGTTTGGGACTGTGGCAGGGGAGCTGACTGTCCAGAGGTCCCTGATGGGCTGGGCTGGTCATATTAATCCAGGTGTGCAGAGCTGCTGTTGTCACTGTGGGCCTCTTCTGTGGGGGGGACTGGATATGGCTGCCACCTCCTGTCCAGTGATGTTGGGTAGGGGTCCTGTTGGGGTGTAAATGCATAGTTATTGTATCTGTGTGTGCCATCTTGTGCAATGGGTGAGTTTCCCTCTACTTCTGTGCTTGCATTATTGCCTTGGCCCTTGTGTGAGTGGTGATTTTGTGGCCTGGGTGAGTCTCTCTACTGGAGATGCTTTGGTGATGGGTTTGTAATGGGTGTCCATGCATTGTTGTCACATTCAGGGCTTGGTATTGGGATGTGTGGGTTGTGATAGTGGGGTATATGTGAGGTGTTTGGGATGATGGGTGTGAGGGTAGGGGTAGGAGTTTGTGACGGCATGCAGGTAGGGTGGGGGATATAATAGTAAAGATTTTACTTACCAGAGTCCAGTCCTCCAGCTACTCCTGCCAGGCCCTCAGGATGCAGGATCGCCAAGACTTGCTCCTCCCATGTTGTTATTTGTGGGGGAGGAGGTGGGGGTCCACTGCCAGTCCTCTGTACGGCTACCTGGTGCCTGGATACCACGGAAAGCACCTTCTCCCGTAGGTCGTTCCACCTCTTCCTGATGTCATCCCTGGTTCTTGGGTGCTCTCCCACTGCATTGACCCTGTCGACAATTCTCCGCCATAGCTCCATCTTCCTTGCAAGGGATGTCTGCTGCACCTGTGATCCGAATAGCTGTGGCTCTATCCGGATGATTTCCTCCACCATGACCCTGAGCTCCTCCTCAGAAAACCTGGGGTGTCTTTGAGGTGCCATGACGTGGTGTGGGTGATGTGTGAGGTGATATGTGTTGTGATGTGTGATGTGATGTGTTGGGATGTGTTCTTTGAGGTGCTTGGATGTTGTCTGAGTGATGGTGTTGTGTGCCTCTGGATGCTGGTGTTGTTTTTGCTATTATCTCTTTCTCTGCTTCTTCCAAAATTTTCATTGTAAGGGGTTGTGGGTAATGTGGGTGTGTGTTTTATAGTGGTGTGGGTGTGTGGATGTGGTGTGTGTATGTGTGTCAGGTGTGTGTATTTTGAATTGTCCAATGTGGTTGTGTTTTGTAAATGTGTGTGTATTTTGAGCGCGGCGGTGTGTACCACCAATGGATTACCGCAGTTAAATGACCGCCACGTTGATTAGTGGGTCGTGATACTGTGGGCGTATTCCTGTTGGCGTGTGACGGTGTTGGTTTTGCTATCGCCAGTTTATCACTGACCTTTGGTGTGGCGGACTTGTGTGGGTGTCTGTATTGTGGCGGATTTCTAGATGTGGGTCATAATACCTCTAGCGGATTTCCGCCGCAGCCACGGTATGTTGGCGGCCGTCAGCATGGCGGTAAGCGGGATTTACCGCTAGGGTTGTAATGAGAGCCAAAATGTCTTGTTAGCTGCTGCACATGTGAAGTTTCGGGTGACACCTATAGAGTGTAGCACTGCTTAATTTGTCAATAAAAACGTGCCATTGTCCAAAGCCCTCCTCTTAAACATGCGGCTGCTGCAATTGAATGTGCAAACACCGAATACTTAGGCAGTGTAATCATGAAGCCATCTCGGGCCTCTTCAATCCATTTAAAGCCACTCCCTGCCCATTCAGCTCACTCTTGCAGCTTTCTGCTTTCTCCCATTGTGACGCTTTTTCGTATTTCTCTTCCTCCTTCTTTCCCATATGAGTCTGTTGCTCGCAGTAAATATGTGAGGCAGAAAAATAAGCGCCGTCCCTCAAAAATAAGCGCTGGTGCTATGCATCGGAAATAACAAGCACAAATTAAACACTGGAGTGTAGCGGGGAAGGGGAAAACTGTCAAAGGGGCCAAGGTGCCTGTAAACATACTGAGGGACATAAAACAACTGACAATGCACCTAAAACATCTCTGCCCTGCCTGAGAGGAAACAGTCTTTTTTATCTCACAGCCTTCACCAAGCAGGATCTTTACCACGCAGGACCTTTACCATGCATGTAAACACCACGCATGTAAGTATTTGGACCTTTACCATACAGTACTTTACGAGGCAGGTAAGTATTTTTTAAATAACATAATTTGTATGTTATTTAAAAAAAATATTTTATGCGTTAGGGATGGATAGAAGCAAAGGGATGTAAGGGCGATTTAGGAATCAGGGGTGGGTAGAGGTAAAGGGATGTGGGATGACCTGAGGGTTTAGAGGCGGGTGAAGGTAAAGGGACGTAAAGGTGACTTGAGGGTTCGGGATGGGCAGAGGTCAAGGAAGGTGAGGGTGACTTGTGGATTCAGGGGTGGGTAGAAGTAAAGGGAGGTGAGGATGACTTGATGGCTCAGGAGTGGGTAGAAGTAAATGAAGGTGAGGGTAACTTGAGGGCTCTGGGTGGGTAGTAGTTAAGGGTTTATGAGGGTGACTTCAGGGCTAATGGGTGGGCAGACGTGAGGCTGACCTGAGAGTTCAGTGGTGGGATGAGGTAAAGGAAGATGAGGGTGATGAGGGATCAGGGGTGGCTAGAGGTAAGGGTGATTTGATGTTTCATGGGTGGGTAGAGGTAAAAGGAGGTGTGTGACTTGATTGGATAGTATGATATGGTACAGCCTGCTATTCTACGGTATGGTATGATATGGCCTCTCATTTTATAGCATGGTATGGGCTGTTATTGTCTGAAATGTTATGGTATGGTCTGTTATTGTATAGAATGGAATAATATGATATGACATGGCCTGTCACTCGATTTGTACAGTGTGGTGTGCTATGGTATGGTGTGCTATTGTGTAATATGGTATGTTATGATTTGTTATTGTATATTATGGTATGGTGTGATAGGAAATGGCCTTTAATTGTATGGTATATTTAGTATATAATGGTATGAGAATTTTAAGGCCTGTTATTGATGTGTACAACCTATGAACTGCTAACAGCATGCATAGACATGCATTTAGCCAAGTGCCGATATCACCAATTAGTACAGCTAAAAGACATGTAATTTACGCTGGATTCCCAAAATTGGGAAGGAATCTGGCTTTATACGTAATGCAACCAAAATGAGGATGAGTCATAACCAAATGCACCCTTAGTAAATGCTGCAACATGTAACTTTATTCAAATTTAATAAATATGTTTGTTTTTTTATTTTGTTATGCTGTTCAGACAAGACTGGTTGGAGAAACATCTTACTGGAAAGTGATGTTTTGAAAAGTTTGGAAAGTCTGGAAAGCAAACATCGAATGAAGGGAGTGGTGGACCCTAGACATAAGGCATAAAAACAGCTAAAAAGTGATATAGAGAGCCATAGGAGCATGTAAAAACAACATACAAACTGACAATATACACTCACAAACAAAATCACAATATAAGCGCAAGCTGCGCTGAAGAATACTAATCAAGAAATCAATAAGTACTTGATTCATGCTCCAAGGAAGAAAACATAAACACAGATAAAGTGAAGCTGGCATGTGCAGACACCTCTTAACCAATGACAAGAGAGAAAATAAGATTGACAATGAAGCTGTAGAAGCAGATATGCTAATTAAGAAAATTATTAATGATGTTTATGTGCTTAATAATGAAAATTATGTAGAGAATTAATCGTAGAGAAAATAATGTGCACGTTTGAAAATGTGCCCTCGGGATATGGCAGCCATGTGTACTAATATAACTGAAACTGCATGAAATAATGAAAATATATGAGAAAAATGTAGTAATATGTCATATTGAAACGTATAACCTATGTTTTACTTCGATTTGTAGTGTTAACTTAGCCAAACTCAAGGCCTAGTCTTCCTAGGCCTCACGCACAGAGAGCAGAAACAATAACCGCGTTTGCAAGAAGCTGCTACGGCCTGGCCTTGACTCACCTCATGTTAAAGTTGCTTAGCTAGAATTTTCTGCAATGTACCAGCGGACAAGAGATGATGAAGACAATTTGATACAAATATGTGTAGAGTAGGCTAAATGTACTTTCCCAGGACTTGAACAATGAAGGCACTGACTGAAGAGGAACATGCAACAATTTCGATACCTGAAGAGCCGGATGATGAGGACATCGTATGGCGAACCAATCCACATCTTGTGAACAAACTGATATTAAAATTGGTAGGTTTGGTAAACAAATACTATAGGTTAAAGTCATATCTGCAGACTGACTGACCAATTAGGAATTGGGGGGATGGACTGGGAGACCCTAATAAAAAGTCATGACAAGGGGCTAAAACTTCAGATGCTGGAGACTTTAGGCAGATGCGAGAGATGCAAGGGGAGAATTGATGACGTCAGGAGATGCTGTCCGAGGTTCTGTCGATGGGCTCATACTCCGTGAGCCTGATGCATGGCTGACTATTTGATGACCTGAAGACGAATACTGACTTGTTGCTGATCCATCCTGGATAGGTAGCTATGAAAATGTGACTGACAACTTGTGCCTTTTCTTCTAGGTACCAACTGCGCTGCTTATAGAATTCTCACTTAGAAAGATGTTTTCCAAATTAATGTTTTTCGCTAAAATGTTTTTGCATTAAGGCCCACATGCTGATGCTAATCTTGCTTAGTTAGGCTGTTAAGGGAGACGTTGACAGTGAGACTTGACTGACGAGCTATTTGCTGAACTCTGTTATTAATGCTGGTATTCTTGAATTATGTAGATGCATTTATGCATATAGTTTTTCTTCAAGTTATGTTATGATGTTTTTTAGTAACAAATTAATAATTGAGTGAATTGAATAAAGATTGAACTAACGGATCATTTAGAATTGTAATCAACAGGGAAATAAACATTGTTTAACTCATTACTGAGTTGTGGTTATTCATGAGTAGATGGTTTGAGTTGTTTTCCATAAAATGTATTTCGATATTTTATGTTAGTTATTGCTTCAGTAGTCACTGCATAACTAGGATACTCCATGCGATTCAAAAGGTTCATTAACCTATACACGTTCCCTTGTAAGTTTACTTACTAAGGACCAGGCGCGCTTGCAGTTTTTGGTAGCAGAGGATGGTTAGTTTCCTTGGAGAACTAGTTATGTTGTGATTACTGGTTATGGTGGTAGTTTAAATTAGGGTTGGTTGTTCGTATTTTTTTATGAGGTTTGAATTTTGTTTTTCTGAAATGGCAATTGTAGCAAAGATAATGTCCCCTTAAGCTCAGAAATTACTTTTCCAGATCCTGGATCCCGCTAGTAAAGTTGGGTATGTTCTTGGCGTGTTTTGTGATAGTTGAAAGTGGTAGGTTGCCTTTGCAAAGGCTTAAGCAAATCGCAGGTGAATTGTGATGTATGTGAGGTAAAGTAGGGAATTTGCGTACTCCAGTTAAGGTTTAGTAGGAGTATGCATACTCCGTAGTATGAGAGTAGGGAAATCGTCCAACTTCACATGCATGTGGCGCTTTGTGCTAAAAAATTATCCACGCGGTTGTTTGTGACATACGGACCCTGCATGGTCTATGACTCCGGAGTATATTGACAAGTGTAGGAGACACTTGGTTATATGTTGTAATTTGTATGGTTTAGTAGGTTGATCGGGCGTGGTCAACAAGTCGGTGTGTGAGATAAATGATTAAAAGAAACTTGGCGACTCCTATGTGCACCAGGAAAGACCCATTGATCAGTTGAGAGTGAAATTTACGAGTCGAATTTTGCTTGCGAGCATGGGAGACTGAAAAAGAGGAATAGCTACATGAGCGAAAGGGCCATTAGTGAAAATGCGTAAGGTCTCTGAAGCGATTGTGTCCCTTCCTGTAGTAAACCAGCAGGTTTGTTTTAGTTATTGGTTAAAGTGCTCGCAATAATCTGCATTAGTTGTGTGAGTTGAAGTTTAGGAGGACAAGCCGCAAGACTTTGTCAGCCACAGTGTGTGAGTGTGACGTCAGAGTGTGCCGTGCTGGGATAGGTTGGTTGGTAAGAAGAGTCGTGAGCGGATTGGCAGCCGTCCGTAAGAGGCAATTGGTTGAGTAAGAGGAGAAGGGAATCTTGCGAGTAAAAGTCATTTCATTATTAAAGCGAAATAAATAGAACAGAGAAAATGAAGTTTTTCAAGGCATTCAGAAGTGCTATGAAGGGTGATTCTTACATTAAGGCATCAGTGGGGGAGCCGACCCCACCAGAAAATTCTCCGGCTTAGATTGTGATGGAGGAGCGAGGTGTCGCACAGTGTCTTTGGTTAAAGCAAGGGTGTAAGCCAGCAAAGAAGTTAGGAGCCTTAGCGTTT